>NC_092802.1:9347656-9947656 GCF_918797505.1 Bemisia tabaci | reverse complement strand
AAAGCGCATTTAAAGTCTGATCAGGCGATTTAGGCGACTTCACAGAAACAAAAGTTGCTTGCGGCGATTTGGCTTCATTAATTTGGTTTAATCACACGGCAAGAACGAGTTCAATCATTTTACTTGCAATGTTCGCGCTCGCCTCGACCAGTTTGCCTTCAATATTCTACTTAGGCAATATATGTAGTATGCTTGGGAGCAGCAACAGTCGCTTGCAGCAGTCTAGCAATGTTCATTCATTTAATAACTGCAAAAACGGGTTTTTATCACTTTAAATATATACATAAGGTAATGTCTCGCACTCGCTCTGACCAGTTCACCTTCAATATTCTGCTTTGGCAAGATAAGCTGCTTTGGAGCAGGTGTAGTTACTTGCAGCAGTTTGACCAGGTTGAGGTCATTTTTTAATAACGCCAGCGCATTAGTGTTACTCGAATCCCAAAATGTCGCGCTCATGCTAGCCAGTTTGCCTTCAATACCCTGATTAGACAAAGTGAGCGGCTTGAAAGCTATAGGTAATAGTTCCTTGCAGCAGTCTCATCAATTTTCTTGCTTACATAAATTATTATTTCCACAGCTGTTAATATTGCACGGTATTTCGTTAAAGTCACGGCGTTTTTTTTTTTTTTTTTTTTTTTTTTTTTTTTTCTTTTTGATCGGCTAAAAAAGATTTTAAATCTTTGCTGTTCGCTTTAATGTTTCCAGACAACTAAACAGCAGTTGATTCGTGTTATGGAGAGTAACTTCTCTGAAATAGTCTACTCTCCTTATTTTACGGACAAAACTATGTTCATTAAATATTTCATGAGGGAGCCAAAACATTTGATGGTACTCGCCCCGCAAGGTTTTGGCAAGTCAACTATCCTCTCTATGCTTCAACTTTTCCTCGATCTCCAGGTTGGTATATTTACGCCTCCACATGTTTTCACAAATAATTGTCTCATTTCTTTATTGTGCGTGTTTTTTTTTAAAGTCTTAGTACCTAATTTTAAGACAACTGTGATTTAACGTAGCTCTAAAATTGATCAAGCAATGACAATCCAATCGCATCTGAACATGATTGACGATTGCTTTCTCGCGATTAAATAGTTTAAATTTCACAATATTTCACCTAAAGTAAGTTGAGAGAAACCTAAGTGCTACCGAGGAGGCCTGCGGTTTGATTGTTGAATGGTTATCGAACGACCTTAATCGATATTTCCCTATCTTAACAATGCTATAAATCGATCAAAGTCATTCGATAACGATTCAATAATCGAGGCGCAGGAAAGGCACTCCCATACCCTGCAAAGCCATTGAGAGCGGCATTTTGCAAAATTCAATCATTTTTCCGGTCAAAAACTGATCATAAATATCCCAAATGTAACAATAAAGAGTTGACACCCGTTATCATTTTTGACAGCCTTGGTATGAATCCTGAGCAGGATGATTGAACGTATCAAACCGGAACTCCTCTAATTGCATTAAAGTTACTTCATTACCTAATATGCGTTGTATTTTCAATAGAAAACTAAACATGTTCCTGTATACTAAAACAATGTGAGTTTACTCTTTTAATTCTGAGGAAAATGCCAAGGCTTTATGATGTTTAGTTTCCTGTTTAAAAAATAAATCCTGAGAAAATATTGAGCTACGCGGAATGAAATTAAGTTGATTCTAGTTGAGCCCCTCTAACTAAGCGCGCTGTTTTTCAAAATTGTGAAATACATTTGTTTTAGGCAGACCGGAATGGGACCATAATTCAACCTAACACCACTCAAAATGCACCCTTTTTCGAGAGAGTCAAGATTCGGCGGGAGGAAGAATACTATGAGCGTCATTTTGCGCAACACCCCGTTCTTTATTTGAACCTGAAACATCTAGCCTGCCATCCGAGCTACTTGGTGTTCGGTCGGACCTTCCGGGATATGATCGTCCGCATGCTCCTTAAATACAAGTATCTGCTTAGAAGTAGAATCTTGGTCTCGAGGGCTCCTCAGGAGTACTACAGCTGCTTTAAGTTACTCTTCCAGTCTAATTTTAATCCTGAGCATTTCGTACTCATGGGTCGCAGGATGACCAGGTCAGCTTCCACTGAGTTTCATTCCTTTTATGATGCCCATATTGGATTAAAGATTTCAAAATTTTCTCGAAATTTTTCGCAAAACCCTCCACACGTGATCTCAAGTTTTTTTAAGCATCTAAATTTTGTCGTTTTTCCCCAAAAGTATCCATCGAAGTACATCCACCGTCGGAATCAGCTAGGCGGCGGTTTGTATACTAGGGTTTAACTGACAGAGCGCCTTTAATGGGCCAGTTGCTCTGATCACAGAAAATAATAAGATCCGTCCAAACAGCAACTTTCTACGTTCAATATTGACCGAGATATCGCGCCTTGAAAAATTCGGTTTATGACGTCATCCACCATGGAAGCGCTTTCTTTTCACCCTCCTTTCATTCTTGTTTTACGTTGAGTTACCAGGGCAAATGTCTCCTTGACAAATTGAAGCAAGGTGGAAGAAAATAAGGGTGGCACTTGGCACTACCGCGGTGGATGACGACATAAATCGAATTTTTCAAAGGCGATATTTCGATTAATATCGAACGTAAAAAGTTGCTGTTTGGACGAATCTAGTTATTTTTAGCGGATCTACAATAATCGAGCATCAAAACACGATTATGAGACCATCACAACTGATCCATTTTTCGTTTTCACTGCAAAGACACTCACTACGCACAAATAGTTACACATATCACACATGCGTAGGATGAGAGAATATTTTCAGTTTCAGTTTTAATATAGAGCCGTGCTGAGCATTATACTTGTGGAGCAACTATTCGTGCCTACGACATATCTCCATAGTGTAAACCTATTGTAGAATTGGAGACACTCGGTCAATACGGATCGTCGCTGTACAACCCACCGCGCCGTTGCGTTGCGCTACGCAGAGGGTGAAGCGGAGAGTGCCTGTGGAGAACCAAAACGCCTTCAGATCCGTGCGTATGCAAAACTGACATCCGCAGAGCTCGAATAGTTGCATCCAGGCGTTATAATGAAATTCGCTTAGTGTTCGAGCTGCATGTGATACTAATTCGGGATGCTTTGCTTATTTCTGTACCGCGTAACACCTAGCGTTGCCCATCGCGCCGACGAAGTAATTATTACTAACTTTTATGTTAAATTGTCAATTTTCCGAATAATGCTTTGCTTGTTTCAATATATTACAACGTCGCCAGTTCCCGAAATTGTAAAAAAGGTATTTGAGAAAGATTTGCAGAGTTGCCTTTCATCTAAATTAACGAGTCGGCTTTTGGTGGGATTTTTACTCCATTTAGAAAAATACTTTCGACGCAACGCTTAAATGCGAAATATATAAAGAACAGTTCTCTCAGCCGGCCTAAAGTTCCTCGCATAAATTCCCAATTAAGGCGAATTGCGCTTTTGGAGTGAGTTTCAACACTCCCCGTTTGCGCTGTAAGGCTATATATGCATTTTTTACTTTTGCTTGCACTTTCGGAATTGTTCACTTTTGGACACCGTTCACTTCATGACACCAATAAATTTTACACGTTAAGAGGAAAAAAAGAGCTCCATTTTTCACATGATATTCTTGGAGACTAGTTCAGATGAAATACGTCCTCCCTTGTCATACCTCATTCCATGAGGTACTATACTCACCGAGGTTCAAAACTACTCACCGCGTCAATTCTTTAAACAATTCCATGATTTTCCTTCTCTGTGCCGAACCAATCTGCAAGGAAACTCCAAGGAATGATGTTGATATGTTCTCCCCTTAGAAGAACCCATATAGGACTGGAGTTTTTAAACACCGGAAACGAGATTTAGAGGTTAGGACGAGAAGCGTTTAGAGGTTTCACCGTCGATATGTCCAAGAACCATGCCATTCTTTTTTTCAGTATAGGATCTACCGATAGGACTGACATTTTTTACAGCTCGTGTCTCCATGTCCAGGTACCTATCTTGGCACTTCGACCGGAAATGCGTGGTGCTTATCGACGGGTTCGACGCGCCCGGAACGCGGAGCCTCCAACCGGGCTGCTCGTACCCTGGGATGCCGGGCACCTCGACGGACAAGCGGATCCTGGACGTGGTGGGCCGCTTCTTGACGGCCCTGCTGGAGGGTGACGAGTTCGTGAGTCACTCCCTGTCGACGGGCGTTACGCGGATAGGGAGCAGCGTCGTCTACGCCAACCTCACAGCCGCCTCCGCCCTCGACGAACCCGATCTCGCCCCGTTCTTCGGCCTCAGCGAAACCGAGCTCCGGGACATCGCCATGAGTCGAGGGCAGCTCCACCACTTGGAGAGACTCGCGCTTTGGTACGGCGGCTATCGTGCTCAAGGTTGGTGGTCTTTTCGAAATCTTCATCAACCCACCTATTCTGCCAAACTCTGGTCTTGGAGACCCGAATGTGTCGGAGGTAAAGATTAAACAAAAAAAAAAGAAAAGAGAGAGAGGGGGAGAGAGAGAGAGAGAGAAAGAGAAAGAGTACGAAGAAGAAGAAAAAGAAAAGAAAAATAGAAATAAGAAGAAAAAGAAGAAGAGAAATAAGAAGAAAAAGAAAAAAGAAAAGAAAGAGAAAGAGAAAGAGAAAGAGAAAGAGAAAGAAGGAGAATGAAAAGAGAAAGAGAAAGAAGAACAAGAGGAAGAGAAAGAAGAGGAAAAAAGAGGAAAAGAAATGGAAAGAAGAAGAAGAAAAAAATAAAAAGAAAAATAAAAAGAAGAAAAAGATAAGCAAAAGAAGAAGAAGAAAGAGAGAAAGATGAGGAAAAAGAGTGAGGAAAAGACGATGAAAAAGAAATTCTTCTTCCTCCTCATCTTTTTCCTTTTATACCTTTTCACTCTCTTCCCCCCTTTTCTTCTTCCTCCTATTTTCCTTATTTTCTCCTTCTTCTTCTTCATTCTCAACTTCTCCTTTCGGTTCTCTCTCCTCCGAGTGGTACTACAACCAACTTATGTTAGGAGTGTCAGTGTCTGTGCCCTCAGGTTCGGAAGATTAGGGTTCGAAGACCTCATAAAAAGTTGTATAATGTGTAAAAATGTTAATTTAAAACTCCTCTGCACACGTTTTTGCGAACGACCTCACGAATGAGTTACTTTGAGAATGCCAGAGCTTAAACTTTTGGATCCCTTCTCTTCCGAGATTATCTTCAACCCCTAAAAATGTATGAGTCACGCCACTGTATATGTCTCGTTGTCCACTGACGTATTCAAAATTCTGGTAATTTACAGGGAGCATGCAGAGACATTTCAATACTCGTTCCGTAATGACTTTTTTCAAGACTGGAAAATTCAAACGCTATTGGAGGACCCCTTCCGTCATGGAACAGCTACGGGAACTATTCGACTACGACCTTTTCGGGGCATTTTTGGAAGGGGCCCTGAGCACAGGGCTCCCCGCTGCTTTGAACAAGAAGTATATGCGACTCAACTCGCTTAAATTCCGGGGGCTATTTGCCCCGTACTACAAATACAGCCCAACGGACAACGACTTGATGGTACAATTCTTGCTAGAAAACGGCTACCTCACCCCTACAGGAGTGTCCGGAAATTTCATAATCGGGGTTTCCACCCCTAACCTCGAGATGAAGGAGGCTCTGCAGAAGCTCCTGTACAAGGAGATGTTCTTCCGGAAAAAGTTCAACATCAGTGGAAGGAGTAGTAAGTCCCGCGCTTTGTGTCATACAATAGACCTGTCAATCAAACTTAACACAAAGGGATACCGCCGTGGGTGGTCCCCCGTGGGTGGTCCCAGGGGGATGTTTTGTTAAGGGACCTGTCAATCAAACCTAAGTGGTTTGGACAGTGAACCGTAAGTACTGTGTTAATGCAACTGAAGGTCATTGACCTTACCTCCTTGATGTGTACAAAACCATTTTTAAACGAGATTCTTCGAGCTATCGATACTATCGATTATCGATTATTTGAATCTGCATAAGAGGAAGGCCGAGGTCACTGCCATCATAAGAAAGTGTTTACTAGTCTCCAAGTGGAGCTGTCATTGACCTTACCCCCTTGTTGTGTACAAAACCATTTTTAAACGAGATTCTTCGATCTATCGATACTATCGATTATTGATTTATTGAATGGGTTATTCGATTATTTGAATCTACATAAGCGGAAGGCCGAGGTCACTGCCATCATAAGAAAGTGTTTACTAATCTCCAATTGGAGCTGTAATATGGGGCGATCCACTGAGAGCGATCTAATTTTGTGAAAAAACTAATTTTACAAAAAATAATGCTTGTTGAATTTTTAAAAAAGAGTTTAAAGAGTAGTGTAAGGTCACTTACAAGTTGAAGGTTTCAAAATTAAAAACGGGAAGAGGGTTTAAAATGTAATTTCTAAACATTTTTTCCTATCTTGCATTTTTTGCTTTTGCAAAACTAAGTGTACACTTACCAATGAAAATATCTTGAAACTTAGGAAATGCACGTAAACAGAACACCGAAGGAGAGGGAGGCGCCAATTCGATGACCTATACAATGTTCAATTTTTAGTCTGCTTCGGTCAGCAAAAAATTCTTCCAATACTATACAAATAGTACATTGTACAGAAAACTAGGTGATATGGCACGTAACTAAAAGGGGTTTAATTGGACTGCATATCGCAATTGGGAGCTATAAATTCTGGCACATTTGGAAAAAACACGTGTTTGCATAGGGAAACTAAGAGCAAATACTTTTTTTAAACCGGCGTGGAAGTTATAGTTCCTAAGTGCAAAATGTAGTCCAAATGATAACTGTCATTCATGCATTCATCACTGAAATCTAAAGGAATACGGGACTCTTACAAAAGGGCTATTCAAATTCGGTATTAAGTGAGTAATGTTTTTAGAGAAATGTTACTGTAAAGAATCCTCAAATTCGAATGTATTAAAACAATGCGCATCCTGCGTCGTGGGAGAGCTGAGTGCTCCTAGACAGTGAGGAAGAGAGAAATTCATTTGCAGCTATTCAAAGACTAGACCAAATCGTTTAAAACAAATAGCGCCAGACTGTCTGGAGAACACGACCCTTTGACGGGCGCGGACCAGCAATGTGAACTCCCGCCTGCAAAGGTAACAAGGGCCCTCACACAAAGGCGAGCCATTCATTGATAGGCCACCCACTCATAATGAGCCAAGACAAAAGTGAGCCACTCATTGACTGGATTCCACCTTTTTGTGAGACAAGAGGATTCTACCAGAAGAATCAGAGACCCCGTTCTTCTGATATTAAAACAGGCATTGATGAACTTCTTCGAATTTACATAGGGTGGCCTGATACTCACAAATCAACACAACGGTGCCGAACGGTGCTAAAATTTCATTACATTAGTGCCAGTACTGTTAGGCAAAGGGTCTTAATAAGGAATGATCACCTGTTGTAAGGGGGGAAATCGTTAAAGAACTGGATGTTTATGGGTACTGTCAAGACGAATATTTTTCCTTCATAAAACGATAGCAGAGAGAATGTTGTTCATAAAATCTACATTGGCAAATTGGAGATTTCTTAAACCCTCGCAACTCTGCTGATTGATACATGAAACGAAAGATAAAGTGAACGAGCGGATAACAGAGAGATTCTATTGATTGAAACGTGTGGTACTTGTAGGCTGAGAAGGAAAATAAGTGGCACCAGAGACTCGTGAGTTGTCGATAGTTGGACTGCATTTTGCACTAAGGACCTATAAATTCTGTCTCATCTGAAAAACACATATGTGAATGGGGAGACTAATGGCACATACGTAGTTTTTAAACCGAGCAGGAATTTATAGCTCCAAATTGCAAAATGTACTTCAGTTGAGATGTTACTATTACACTGTATGCCTATTGCAACTACCACCATCCATCTGTAAGAGCGTTTAATGAAAACTCGATATCTAGTTAGTGCTCTCAGGTTCAAAACGTAACATAATCACAGCAAAAAATCAAGAATCATTTAGAGACTTTAATGCAGCGCAAGAAAAGTAGGCGTCACCCGCTAACAAAAAAACCACCAGTTTGAACCAATACAAACTCGCTCCCTTTTCCCTTAGGTACCATGGAATACGAAAGAAGGAACATTCATTGCTTTACACGAAACTAAATGATGTCTGAGCAACAGGAGGCTGAAAATGTTGCACCAAACGTTGGATGTCCCTGCCCGCCACCCCGTGCGATTAAAAGAAAGCCGAAGATCACCAGAACAACGAAAATATTACATTTGAAAATAGATGAATTTGATGTTGAATTTGAAAATAGACTTTCAATAAATTGTAAGTTTAAACCCTTAAATTGAGAAATATTAAAAAACGAATACTCATTGTAGAAGTATTCCAACCAAACAACAAAATTATCTTTATGGGGGGACAGTGAGATTGGTTATATGCAATGCAAAGAAGAATTGCAACCTATTTCAATTTAACAACATAAACTAACAATGAACGGGGGCCCCTTCAAATAACCCCCAGACAACAAGCACAACTCTCACTGGAGGAGAAAAATTTTTACTATGGAAATGTTACACAGGACAAATGAAAACTTCGAAACGAGGCAAACAGAAAAGTTAAAAATGAAAAAAAGAAGAAGAGACAAAAAACAAACGAAGAGACGAATAAGCAAAGAGAAAACTCAGAAAGGAAAAATCATAAAGGAAAACGGAAAAGTTAAAAATAAAAAAAGAAGAGAGAAAAATAAGAGAAGAGAAAAAACAGAATGGGAAAAGAAAAGAGAAATAAATACAATCAGAAAAAGAAAAAGTGAAAAAAAGAAACATTATTAAACACAAAATTAAACAAGAAAAAGAAAAAGCGAAAGGAAGAAATTTAACAACAAAATAGAAAACGAAAAATAATTATAAGAGAAAGTAGAAGGAATGATAAATAAAAAAAGAGCTCAGAAAAATCATCAAAAAAAAAAAAAAATCAAACAAAAGGAAGTTAAGTTTTTAAAATCATCTATTAAAAAAACTCGTTAAGACAAGAAAAAAACGAAAGAAACTTAATAATACTACAAAAATAAAGAAAAATTTAAGAAACTTAACAGTACTATAACTAAAATATCATCTCATCTAAGAAAAAATCCCGATCTTCCTCCTCGTCGGGATAGGGGAGGACAAGAGGCTCTTCAACCTGCTCTTCGTTAGACTCGTACACCTCCTCCTCATCCTCGGAGCTGTACATTTCATCTTCCAGGCCTTCGTAGGGCGGAAACTCCTCCTCCCAGCGGGCTCTGGCCTCTTCCTGCTCTTGCAACTGTAAGAACACAAAGAAAAAGAATAATTTTCCGACCGAAAATCTTCTACTTCAAAACTGTATGTTCATTGCCTGCATGTACAAACAACAATCATAAAGAGGGCATCTTCGAGAGTAATATACCATACAAGGGTTCAAAATTCTCAGAAGAATACTGAGAAACTTCTGCACTATACTACAGTGCTAACGAAAAAATACCACATGAACCTTCAGGCGTTGCCAATATAACCATAACGTTCCACAAAACAAAGATGTTATTAAGGGAAATTTAACAATTCTTGAATGTTCATAAGGTGTTCTTTCTTAGCACTGTTGTATACTACAAAAAAAAAATAAATAAATAAAAAACGCACTCATAGTTTAAAATGAAATTCTGAGTAGGCACTAGGTATGTAACAGAAACATGAAAAAATTGGCGAAGAGTTTGAAACTAACCGGTGAAGATGACCATCCTCTGATAAAAAGGACGAGGTTTTTAATTTGAAAAATGCAAGAAGAAGGTACCTTGTTGGGGAGCTAAAACCCTCCAACTTTTTTCTCGTTTCATTTTTTGCTCAGTGCGAAAAAGAAATTTACCGCTTCATTTTTTTTTTTTTTAAAAAACTGCAACAATAGGGTTTAGTAGTGAAACCAATGACATGTTGTGTGCCACTGAAATCGAACACCTCTGAATTTGGAGTTACAATTTTAAAATATACTGTCCTACCTTTTCTTTTCTCTAAGCAACAAAAAGAAATATTTAAAAATAAGAAATTAGTGACTTTCAGCACGAGAAAAAGGTTTCTTATTCTACTAAAACACACCTCGAGGATGAATATGTAACTTGTTTTGATAACCGTAACAATTTTGCCGGGAGAAGGAAAATACATCTATTACGACGACGCGTGAAAAGTTTGCTAGCTTTCAGACCGATATCTAATATTGCTTTTAGCATCCAGGCGCCTGGTAAGTCTACCTGGAATTTTGGGTACACAGCGATTTTTTTGGCCTACTTTATGTTTTTTGGGTCGCTGAATCCGAATCTGAAGTTTCCG
This sequence comes from Bemisia tabaci, assembly GCF_918797505.1. Classification (NCBI taxonomy): domain Eukaryota; kingdom Metazoa; phylum Arthropoda; class Insecta; order Hemiptera; family Aleyrodidae; genus Bemisia; species Bemisia tabaci. The sequence continues at coordinate 9,937,407 of NC_092802.1, read as the reverse complement.
CACGCGTATCTGGTGAGCATTTTCCGCTATTTTGAAAAAATGGCCTAAAAAGGCCTTTTTTTGCGGTTTTTTTGATATAGCGGCTACGGATGAGGAAAAGTCCCGGATTTAGCTAATGTTTTGAATAGCTGACATAATTTGGAAGAAAATGGTGTATACATATGTTAGGTTTGCTTAAAAATTGAGGAAGATACAGCATCGTGAACATCGCGCCTATTCACGTTTTCGCGGCGCACCCGTCAACGCGCGATCCGGCTCGCCGCGGTCAGCCAAGTTCCGAAGCGTTCTAAAGTTCCGAAATCCGAGGTTCCTCAATTTTTGAGCAAACCTAGCATATTCATATACCATTTTCTTCCAAATTTTGTCAGCTATTCAAAACATTAGCTAAATCCGGGACTTTTCCTCATCCGTAGCCGCTATATCAAAAAAACCGCAAAAAAAGGCCTTTTTAGGCCATTTTTTCAAAATAGCGGAAAATGCTCACCAGATACGCGTGCGGAAACTTCAGATTCGGATTCAGCGACCCAAAAAACATAAAGTAAGCCAAAAAAATCGCTGTGTACCCAAAATTCCAGGTAGCCTCATTTTTAGCTACCAGGCGCCTGGATAACGAACCACTAAGGAAACAGGAGGAGGATAATAGGGTTCTAGCAGACTTGAGATTCAACCTTCAACAAGAAGATATTTGACAGAGCTCGAAAGAACCCCTGTATTTTTGACGAGCTCTAAAAGAAACCACGCCGAAGCCTGGGTGAGGGGGAGGGGGGGAGGCGCTTGAATGTTCGAAAAAAGCTAAATATTTTTAGAAGAGGCGTGTGATGGGGTAAAGAATCGTTTATTCTATGTGTGAGAGGGTTGTGTGTGTGTGTGTAATGGCTAAAGTTATGATTCAACAAAACGATAAACTACTTACCCGGGACGGAAATTTATTGGACAATCACACAAACGCATAAAATTTTTCACCCACTGTTCAAAATAGGGAGCAGTTTAAAACCGCAAGAATTAAGACGAAGAGACAATGTTTCAGGGTAGTAGGGAGAGCGAGAATACGATCCTATTGCGATAAATTCCAGTATAAGGAGCTCTTTTTTTATTTTTTTTCAACCCCCCCACTTTATGGTAAAAGAAACCGCATAGTTAGGTGTGCTTAACGACATATCGATTGCCTACTGGATACATTTTTTTTTTTTTTTTTTTTTATTAAGGCTATAACTGGATTTTCCTGAAACACTAAGAGCATAAAAAGCTTGTACCAAGCGTCATAGCCCGCGAGAGGGGACGAATATCGCCTTCCCAATTTGTGTACCTATCCCATGGGTGGATTCATAGATAGGGCCACCGGCGTATCTCTCCGCACCTCGTCCCGCTTCATTGCTGGGGGAGTGTCAATGGCTGGTCTGAGACACAACCAGGCTCTTCAGGGTAATAGAGTGGGAGCTCGATTTTCGGGTATGCGTTGGCAGAGGTGGGCAGGATTCTCGATCACGACCCTGGAACACCGCTCTCGCCAACGCATCACAATTTGGCACGAAGGAACGTGATCCGGCATTTTTAAATTTCTGAAAACATAGCAACAACAAAACCATAGAGTACATGTATAGGAGGAGAGTGCAAAAGTGACTCAGAGCAGTCAGCTCCGTCTTCTCAGAAGAGAGCTGGCCGTCAAAACATATTACCATAATGAAATGACACAGAGTGTTATAAAATTGTACCTGGAAATTTTTAGGTCGTTACAATTTTTTAAATACTACAAGGAGGTTTCTTCTCATTGGAAAAACTAGGGCAACGTCCGTCTTTGGTATTCATTTAACGAACAAAGTTTTACAAAGTGAGTCAGTTGGTTCCACTGTCTCCTCCCCTCTCAAGTTTTTAAACCTCGAACATGAATTGGATGTGTAACGTAGTGCGCTAATCAGCTGCAACGGTTCTTTTTTTTTTTTTTTTAATTTTTCAATTTTATTTTTTGTGCAGTTATAATACAGCCGAGGAAAGTTGTGTTTTACCCTCAGCTCCTAGACTTTTACATTACGCGTTTCCTTATCAGGAACAGGACTCAAATTTTTCTTTAGCTATTCATGAGATCGTCCTTGCTAGAGTTCGTAAGGGAGTCATAGCAATCGCAAGATTAGCTCAGTTACACCCCCCAGAGAACTCCAAATTTTGTGTAGTCTTGAGAAAAAAAGACCCTTTTGACAACTTTTACAGGTACAATTTTATAACACTCTGTGTCATTTCATTATGGTAATATGTTTTGACGGCCAGCTCTCTTCTGAGAAGACGGAGCTGACTGCTCTGAGTCACTTTTGCACTCTCCTCCTATACATGTACTCTATGGTTTTGTTGTGTGCTATGTTTTCAGAAATTTAAAAATGCCGGATCACGTTCCTTCGTGCCAAATTGTGATGCGTTGGCGAGAGCGGTGTTCCAGGGTCGTGATCGAGAATCCTGCCCACCTCTGCCAACGCATACCCGAAAATCGAGCTCCACTCTATTACCCTGAAGAGCCTGTGGTGCTCAGACCAGCCATTGACACCCCCCAGGAAGAAGCGGAGAGGGCGGAGAGATACGCCCGGTGGCCTATCTATGATCCCCCATGGGAGGTCACAAATTGGGAAGGCGATATTCGCCCTCTCGAGGGCTATGACGCTTGGGTAAGATTTTTATGCTCTGTGTTCAGGAAAATCCAGTTATAGCCTTAATAAAAAAAAAGTATCCAGTAGGCAATCGATATGTCGTTAAGCACACCTAACTAAGCGATTCTTTACCTAAGCTCCTTATACTGGAATTTTCGCAATAGGATCTTTCTCGCTTCCCTACTACCCGTAAACATTGTCTCTTCTCTTATTTCTTTCGGTTTAAACTGCTCCCTATTTTGAACAGTGGGTAAAAATTTTATGCGTTGTGTGATGTCAATAAATTTCCGTCCTGGTAAATATTTTATCGTTTGTTGAATCATACTTTGTCATTACACACACACACACACACCCCTCTCACACATAGATAAACGATTCTTTACCCCATCCACGCCTCTTCTACAAATATTTAGCTTTTCGAACATTCAAGCGCCCCCCCCCCCCATCACCCAGGCTTCGGTGTGGTTCTTTTAGAGCTCGTCAAAAATACAGGTGGTTCTTTATAGTTTTGTCAAATATCTTCTTGTTGAAGGTTGGAATCTCAAGTCTGCTAGAACCTATTATCCTCCTCCTGTTTCCTTAGGGTTCGTTAGATTGACGATTTTTCCCCATTGCTACTCTCGTTTTTAGGAAATTCCATACCAGAGGCGTGTTGAATGGTTGCCATGCTAAAAGCAATATTAGATATCGGTCTGAAAGCTAGCAAACTTTTCACGCGTCGTCGTAATAGATGTATTTTCCTTCTCCCGGCAAAAATTGTTACGGTTATCAAAACAAGTTACATATTCATCCTCGAGGTGTGTTTTAGTAGAATAAGAAACCTTTTTCTCGTGCTGAAAGTCACTAATTTCTTATTTTTAAATATTTCTTTTTGTTGCTTAGAGAAAAGAAAAGGTAGGACAGTATATTTTAAAATTGTAACTCCAAATTCAGAGGTGTTCGATTTCAGTGGCACACAACATGTCATTGGTTTCACTACTAAACCCTATTGTTGCAGTTTTTTAAAAAAAAAAAAATGAAGCGGTAAATTTCTTTTTCGCACTCAGCAAAAAATGAAACGAGAAAAAAGTTGGAGGGTTTTAGCTCCCCAACAAGGTACCTTCTTCTTGCATTTTTCAAATTAAAAACCTCGTCCTTTTTATCAGAGGATGGTCATCTTCACCGGTTAGTTTCAAACTCTTCGCCAATTTTTTCATGTTTCTGTTACATACCTAGTGCCTACTCAGAATTTCATTTTAAACTATGAGTGCGTTTTTTATTTATTTATTTTTTTTTTGTAGTATACAACAGTGCTAAGAAAGAACACCTTATGAACATTCAAGAATTGTTAAATTTCCCTTAATAACATCTTTGTTTTGTGGAACGTTATGGTTATATTGGCAACGCCTGAAGGTTCATGTGGTATTTTTTCGTTAGCACTGTAGTATAGTGCAGAAGTTTCTCAGTATTCTTCTGAGAATTTTGAACCCTTGTATGGTATATTACTCTCGAAGATGCCCTCTTTATGATTGTTGTTTGTACATGCAGGCAATGAACATACAGTTTTGAAGTAGAAGATTTTCGGTCGGAAAATTATTCTTTTTCTTTGTGTTCTTACAGTTGCAAGAGCAGGAAGAGGCCAGAGCCCGCTGGGAGGAGGAGTTTCCGCCCTACGAAGGCCTGGAAGATGAAATGTACAGCTCCGAGGATGAGGAGGAGGTGTACGAGTCTAACGAAGAGCAGGTTGAAGAGCCTCTTGTCCTCCCCTATCCCGACGAGGAGGAAGATCGGGATTTTTTCTTAGATGAGATGATATTTTAGTTATAGTACTGTTAAGTTTCTTAAATTTTTCTTTATTTTTGTAGTATTATTAAGTTTCTTTCGTTTTTTTCTTGTCTTAACGAGTTTTTTTAATAGATGATTTTAAAAACTTAACTTCCTTTTGTTTGATTTTTTTTTTTTTTGATGATTTTTCTGAGCTCTTTTTTTATTTATCATTCCTTCTACTTTCTCTTATAATTATTTTTCGTTTTCTATTTTGTTGTTAAATTTCTTCCTTTCGCTTTTTCTTTTTCTTGTTTAATTTTGTGTTTAATAATGTTTCTTTTTTTCACTTTTTCTTTTTCTGATTGTATTTATTTCTCTTTTCTTTTCCCATTCTGTTTTTTCTCTTCTCTTATTTTTCTCTCTTCTTTTTTTATTTTTAACTTTTCCGTTTTCCTTTATGATTTTTCCTTTCTGAGTTTTCTCTTTGCTTATTCGTCTCTTCGTTTGTTTTTTGTCTCTTCTTCTTTTTTTCATTTTTAACTTTTCTGTTTGCCTCGTTTCGAAGTTTTCATTTGTCCTGTGTAACATTTCCATAGTAAAAATTTTTCTCCTCCAGTGAGAGTTGTGCTTGTTGTCTGGGGGTTATTTGAAGGGGCCCCCGTTCATTGTTAGTTTATGTTGTTAAATTGAAATAGGTTGCAATTCTTCTTTGCATTGCATATAACCAATCTCACTGTCCCCCCATAAAGATAATTTTGTTGTTTGGTTGGAATACTTCTACAATGAGTATTCGTTTTTTAATATTTCTCAATTTAAGGGTTTAAACTTACAATTTATTGAAAGTCTATTTTCAAATTCAACATCAAATTCATCTATTTTCAAATGTAATATTTTCGTTGTTCTGGTGATCTTCGGCTTTCTTTTAATCGCACGGGGTGGCGGGCAGGGACATCCAACGTTTGGTGCAACATTTTCAGCCTCCTGTTGCTCAGACATCATTTAGTTTCGTGTAAAGCAATGAATGTTCCTTCTTTCGTATTCCATGGTACCTAAGGGAAAAGGGAGCGAGTTTGTATTGGTTCAAACTGGTGGTTTTTTTGTTAGCGGGTGACGCCTACTTTTCTTGCGCTGCATTAAAGTCTCTAAATGATTCTTGATTTTTTGCTGTGATTATGTTACGTTTTGAACCTGAGAGCACTAACTAGATATCGAGTTTTCATTAAACGCTCTTACAGATGGATGGTGGTAGTTGCAATAGGCATACAGTGTAATAGTAACATCTCAACTGAAGTACATTTTGCAATTTGGAGCTATAAATTCCTGCTCGGTTTAAAAACTACGTATGTGCCATTAGTCTCCCCATTCACATATGTGTTTTTCAGATGAGACAGAATTTATAGGTCCTTAGTGCAAAATGCAGTCCAACTATCGACAACTCACGAGTCTCTGGTGCCACTTATTTTCCTTCTCAGCCTACAAGTACCACACGTTTCAATCAATAGAATCTCTCTGTTATCCGCTCGTTCACTTTATCTTTCGTTTCATGTATCAATCAGCAGAGTTGCGAGGGTTTAAGAAATCTCCAATTTGCCAATGTAGATTTTATGAACAACATTCTCTCTGCTATCGTTTTATGAAGGAAAAATATTCGTCTTGACAGTACCCATAAACATCCAGTTCTTTAACGATTTCCCCCCTTACAACAGGTGATCATTCCTTATTAAGACCCTTTGCCTAACAGTACTGGCACTAATGTAATGAAATTTTAGCACCGTTCGGCACCGTTGTGTTGATTTGTGAGTATCAGGCCACCCTATGTAAATTCGAAGAAGTTCATCAATGCCTGTTTTAATATCAGAAGAACGGGGTCTCTGATTCTTCTGGTAGAATCCTCTTGTCTCACAAAAAGGTGGAATCCAGTCAATGAGTGGCTCACTTTTGTCTTGGCTCATTATGAGTGGGTGGCCTATCAATGAATGGCTCGCCTTTGTGTGAGGGCCCTTGTTACCTTTGCAGGCGGGAGTTCACATTGCTGGTCCGCGCCCGTCAAAGGGTCGTGTTCTCCAGACAGTCTGGCGCTATTTGTTTTAAACGATTTGGTCTAGTCTTTGAATAGCTGCAAATGAATTTCTCTCTTCCTCACTGTCTAGGAGCACTCAGCTCTCCCACGACGCAGGATGCGCATTGTTTTAATACATTCGAATTTGAGGATTCTTTACAGTAACATTTCTCTAAAAACATTACTCACTTAATACCGAATTTGAATAGCCCTTTTGTAAGAGTCCCGTATTCCTTTAGATTTCAGTGATGAATGCATGAATGACAGTTATCATTTGGACTACATTTTGCACTTAGGAACTATAACTTCCACGCCGGTTTAAAAAAAAGTATTTGCTCTTAGTTTCCCTATGCAAACACGTGTTTTTTCCAAATGTGCCAGAATTTATAGCTCCCAATTGCGATATGCAGTCCAATTAAACCCCTTTTAGTTACGTGCCATATCACCTAGTTTTCTGTACAATGTACTATTTGTATAGTATTGGAAGAATTTTTTGCTGACCGAAGCAGACTAAAAATTGAACATTGTATAGGTCATCGAATTGGCGCCTCCCTCTCCTTCGGTGTTCTGTTTACGTGCATTTCCTAAGTTTCAAGATATTTTCATTGGTAAGTGTACACTTAGTTTTGCAAAAGCAAAAAATGCAAGATAGGAAAAAATGTTTAGAAATTACATTTTAAACCCTCTTCCCGTTTTTAATTTTGAAACCTTCAACTTGTAAGTGACCTTACACTACTCTTTAAACTCTTTTTTAAAAATTCAACAAGCATTATTTTTTGTAAAATTAGTTTTTTCACAAAATTAGATCGCTCTCAGTGGATCGCCCCATATTACAGCTCCAATTGGAGATTAGTAAACACTTTCTTATGATGGCAGTGACCTCGGCCTTCCGCTTATGTAGATTCAAATAATCGAATAACCCATTCAATAAATCAATAATCGATAGTATCGATAGATCGAAGAATCTCGTTTAAAAATGGTTTTGTACACAACAAGGGGGTAAGGTCAATGACAGCTCCACTTGGAGACTAGTAAACACTTTCTTATGATGGCAGTGACCTCGGCCTTCCTCTTATGCAGATTCAAATAATCGATAATCGATAGTATCGATAGCTCGAAGAATCTCGTTTAAAAATGGTTTTGTACACATCAAGGAGGTAAGGTCAATGACCTTCAGTTGCATTAACACAGTACTTACGGTTCACTTCCCCACCAGTTAGATTTGACTGACAGGTCCTATTAAATTAATCGTTGTGCCAATTAAAAACTAAATTCAGAAGTATACAACCAGTGCGAGGTCGATGACCTTTAGATGCATTAACATAGTACTTACGGTTCACTGTCCAAACCACTTAGGTTTGATTGCCAGGTCCTATTAAATTAATCGATGTGCCAATTAAAAAATAAAACACAAATAAATAAATATATTTCAAGATTGATAGGTCCCAATTGTGGGTTTTCGTCGGCTTAAAACATGTGCATTCTAACGAGGATGTGTATTTTTCAAGAAAAAGTAAACATCCTGGGTAGATTGCACTTGTTTTGCGGTATGGAGTATTTGAAGAGTCAAATAATCGATTCAATTATTCGAAAATCGATAAGTATTGATCTATCGAAGAATCCCGTTTCAATGGGTTTTGTACACATACAATGTGAGGTCCTGTGTGTACACTTGCATTAACACCGTACTTACGGTTCAGTACCCAACATCTTAGGTTTGTTGGTCAGCCCAATTAAATTAATCATTGTGCCAAATAAATAATAAATTCAGAAGTATACAAACAGTGCGAGGTCAATGACCTTTAGATCCATTAACACAGTACTTACGGTTCACTGTCCAAACCACTTAGGTTTGATTGACAGGTCCCTTAACAAAACATCCCCCTGGGACCACCCACGGGGGACCACCCACGGCGGTATCCCTTTGTGTTAAGTTTGATTGACAGGTCTATTGTATGACACAAAGCGCGGGCCTTACTACTGGAAGGGTGGTGAAAGACTACGTTGAAGCACTGTTGAATGTGACCGGAAATGAGGCTCATTTTAGGGCCTTCCTCAACTGCACAGCGCGGATTTTTGAAAGGAATTTCCCCAGGAATGAGGCAGAGCTCCAGGCACCACTTTTTATTTTCCCGACGATGATTGAAGGGGCCTTCAGGGAAAGGAAAACGGAATATACGATGGAGGGATCTACAAGGGATGTTACACTGACGGGAAACAAAGACGGGGTTGTTATCATCCTTGGAGTTCGATACGATAGATCGTCAGCACCGCAAGTATTAAAGCAAGTCTTAGCCTATAATCATCAACAGCTACTTGAGAAGTCTGTACCTGTAACAACCACTTCAGAGAATTCACCCTCGCAAAGACCAACAGGTCGTAAACTTATCGATGCTCTGAGAGAAAAAGCTTTGAAGTATAAAAGTTCCCAGGATAACGCTTCCATGCCAGCAACTATTTTAATTGGTCTGAAGGTTACCAAGACAAGGAACTATTCCGTGAGTTATCTTTGTGGGAGCAAAAGTATTTCAAATGCAAAGACACTACACTTAGTTCCTGGTCCGGTCTCTTGATTGTCCGTATTTTCCTGCGGAGTCTCTCTCGCATGGTAAATGTAGTATACCGAGTGACAAATCAGGCACTCTCCGAGAGGTGGGGAAAATGCAGAAGGACTATCATGTTGACGTTGAAAAAAGAAAGAATGTTTTTTATTTTGTCGTTGTCATAGCTTAGACTTGGAGTTGAATAAAAAATAAATATTAATAAAGAAAATGTTGAAAATTGACGGGAGAGCTGGTTGAAGAAACGAAAGTTTGAGAGGCCGAAAAGTTATATTGGAGAATTTTGAACAATTGAGTATTACAAGTTTTACAAGATTAGTCACACTAGTGGTGGGACGTGCTATAAGGGCTGGAGAGACACGCAGACCGGGTCTGGTTCAAGATGGAATCGACCCAGTGCTGCCATTTTATTTCATCAAAAGATTCCGAAATAATTCCGATTTTCGGAAACATATTCTGATATGCCAAACTTCCGAGAAAAATTCCGGGGAAAAATTCTAAAATACTGGTGTGACCGTTGAAAAAAAAGTGCAATTTCCAAAGTCCACCAGTAGGAGGGCTTCTCTTTAGAGGAAGGGTCCTTTATTACAAAATTCTCACTAAGGGAATAAGTTAAGATTTCCTGACAACTCTGCGCCGTAAGGACAGTGGTTGCCGCGAGAACCAAGGTGACAAATCGTGCTACTGTGGAAAGAAAGGACAGAGTTTTTTCTTTAGAGATCCACCAACCGGTAGACACAGATGGTTTAGGTGGAGGGGGGTATCAGACAACATGTCAAATTCTATCGCGTGATGGTCACTGTGGTTTTCGTATTGGTTCAAGACCCTGCTGAGACGAGAAAAAAGGGGCAAGGAAGGGAATGAGATTGCAACCAGATCCCCCACAGACTCACCATTGTGATTTTTGAAGGTGGGAACAAATTAATCAAAATCCTTTAGAGTGGTAAGAGAGTTCGCTGTGAACCATTCCAAAAGCGCCACGTCCCTGGCATCAGATTTCCTGTCGCCCCAGGCAGGAACCTTGGTAAAGTCTTGGTGCCAGGACTTGGTAACATTCAGACCAATTAAAATAGTCGGCTGCTATTGAAGTCACCCATGACAGCAAGAGGCCAAAGAATGATACGTCAAATGAATTCGTTTTCAATCAATCACTATCAGTTCCGTCTGATTTCTAAGATTCTCATCAAAAGTAAGACAAAATGTAGATCGCATGGTCGGGTGTATCAATGGAATTAAAGGGAGGAGAGCGAACTAATTGGCTAATCATAAAGTTGACTCTTGTCAGTCCAAAAAATCCATGTCTATTGTCCAGTTAGAAATTGTGTGGTGTATGGAAGTTCACGTGTCCGTGTACTGCATTAAAATACTCTCTAAAATATTGAATAAGTTAACTTGCCCTTTATTACCTCTTTTTATCACCCCTCTCCAGGGATCTACTATTGAAATCTCCGATAAGCACTGATGATATTGTTTTGTTTTTTTGGCGCGTATACGTAGTGCTACTTCAGCATGTTTATATGCATACAATTTGCTATATACATATATATATAAAACATATATATATATATATACACGCGCGCGCAATCTCATTCCCTTCCTTGCCCCTTTTTTCTCGTCTCAGCAGGGTCTTGAACCAATACGAAAACCACAGTGACCATCACGCGATAGAATTTGACATGTTGTCTGATACCCCCCTCCACCTAAACCATCTGTGTCTACCGGTTGGTGGATCTCTAAAGAAAAAACTCTGTCCTTTCTTTCCACAGTAGCACGATTTGTCACCTTGGTTCTCGCGGCAACCACTGTCCTTACGGCGCAGAGTTGTCAGGAAATCTTAACTTATTCCCTTAGTGAGAATTTTGTAATAAAGGACCCTTCCTCTAAGGAGAAGCCCTCCTACTGGTGGACTTTGGAAATTGCACTTTTTTTTCAACGGTCACACCAGTATTTTAGAATTTTTCCCCGGAATTTTTCTCGGAAGTTTGGCATATCAGAATATGTTTCCGAAAATCGGAATTATTTCGGAATCTTTTGATGAAATAAAATGGCAGCACTGGGTCGATTCCATCTTGAACCAGACCCGGTCTGCGTGTCTCTCCAGCCCTTATAGCACGTCCCACCACTAGTGTGACTAATCTTGTAAAACTTGTAATACTCAATTGTTCAAAATTCTCCAATATAACTTTTCGGCCTCTCAAACTTTCGTTTCTTCAACCAGCTCTCCCGTCAATTTTCAACATTTTCTTTATTAATATTTATTTTTTATTCAACTCCAAGTGTAAGCTATGACAACGACAAAATAAAAAACATTCTTTCTTTTTTCAACGTCAACATGACAGTCCTTCTGCATTTTCGAAAATTTCTGCCTTCAATATTCCGCATTTTCTGCACTCAAAAATGCGTCAACAACAGATGCCAATGTCGCAAAAACGGACTTTTATGCAACTCTAAATGTCATGGCAGCTCCGCATGCAACAATAAATAGATACATTGTTACATTTATTTTTTAGTATAAGACTTCTTCATTAGTATAAGACTTCTATGTGAAATAAATAAAGTGACCCCCTGCTCTTAAATGTTTCGTAAAGTTACTATTTTACCCTATCCTTTATTTTCTTTTTAATTATTTTTCATTTTTTTTCGGTCCGGCAAAACTAGTTTCGCCTGGTCGTGTTCAGGCAAAACTGACAGCGCTCCGGCGGAACTGGTTTTGCCTACTTTGCGCAGGCAAAACTAGATGCCTCGGAAAAATACATTTTTTCCTATAGGCAAATCTAGTTCTGCCTGGAATCGGGTTTTGCCGCTAACATAAATAGTGCACGAACTTAAATTGTTGATAAATATATGTATCACACAGTTTTAATTATTATGAACGTACTGAAATTAGTCAACATCCGATTTTTCTTGGATTGGTTTTAGCTCTTTTGAGAGCGAGAAGTTTTGGTCAAAAAAATGTATATACGTTAAATATGTAAACGCTTCATCTCAATTATAAATTGAATTTGCCAACATATCATGCGCCCAACGTAAGCTTCCTTAAATTCTAATTTGAGAACACGGATTGGGTTGCTTATCTTCAGACCTCATGCATTGGTCCGTTTAATATTCTTATTTTATATGCGGAAGAATTCTCGGTAAAATTGAGGCATTCGGTACAGAATGTACATTTCTTAGGTACGGTGTTTCAGAATGTATAGTGCTAATTTACATTTTAGAGAGGAGAGTATCGGACAAATTTTATCATTAAGAATAATTAGTAAAAGTTACAACGCATTACATACATTTGCCTCAATCATAATGGATGAAACGATAGCGGAGATTTCGAAACACCGCAAACAAGAAAGTCCTTTCTGCATCATATTAATTACATTTTTTAGAGCAGGATTTGAGATGCGACTTTATCAACTTTTACGTAGCTGAAATAGTATACTCGCCGAAATGAAGGAGAATTAAAAACTCACGGTTATGAGAGAAATTCATACAAACAATCAAAGAAATTTTAGGACATTTAATTTCTATAACTTATTTATTTTAAACAATTGTGCAGACCAAGCAGACAATTCTGTCGAGCATCAAAATATTTGCGGTATTTATGATTCAGAAAACCAAATCTACAATGAGAATTAGGTAAACCAACCAAGTATAAGTCACGAACGGCTCTGGTCTTAAGCCTCTGGTTATCTCTTTCCGAATTTGAAGGGTCCATCTCTAGTGAGAAGAACCTTGTTGGCCCATGCAATGATGCACATCCTATTTCAGGGCGTGACGGTCTGGTCAACAAACATTTACGGTTTTTAATTATTATGAAAAGATTATCGTTTTGCGAAATACGATCCTGGCTTTAGCGCCCTTAAACTACGGCCTTAACGGTCAAAACTGACAGTAGCGGCACACAGGGGCGGACTGGTTATCGAAAAGTTAGGAGGAGACCTAAATATAAGTGCCCCTCCTGTCGTTCGGGGGCCCCTCTAAGAAGGTCCGGGGGCCCTCCCCCGGTAAATTTTGAAAATTTCACACTTTTTAAAAACGTAGGCATTATTGGAGTTGGATTCTACAGTACTTGAACGTCAAAATAACCCATTCTCAGGATTCATCGGGGGTCCCTTCATCACAAATGTTTTTGGCGACCTTCCATGTCTCTTAGAGACAAATTTTCAAGGAATTCGGGGCCTTTTAATGATTGAAAAGGATAAGAAAATTACAAAATTACGGGAAAAAAAACGATGACTCGAAAAAAATTCGCCGCGAGGGCCCTTCGGGACCACCGCGGCAAATTGTTACGGGGCGATCGCCTCCCTGCCCCCATGACCAGTATGCGAGATCTCGCATCGATTGGTTCCATTTTTTCAGCTACTCGTCATTTTTATCAAATTTTGAAATCGCAATTCTGTTGTCATGAGACTGAAGAATTTATGCACCAAATTTGACAAAGCAACGTAAATAACGTAAGCAACGTAAGCAACGTAATAAAGGCAGGGTTTTTTAGAGGAAAAATATCGTATTCGATACTGATATCGGAACTGCACTCGAATGCGATATTTTTCCTTTAAAAAACCCTGCTTTTATTACGATGCATTGCTTTGTCAAATTTGGTACATGAATCTTCAGTCTCATGACTTCAGAATTGCGATCTCAAAATTCGATAAAAATGACGAGTAGCTGGAAAAAAGAACCAATCGATGCGAGATATCGCTTGTCGTTTAGACCAAAAATAAAGCGTCCATCGCATTACCTCAAGACCGAATGTCTGTCCATTCCATGCATACTTACACCATCCTCAGTATTCGAGACTTGCAACGAGCGAACTTTTATAGGACTGGTTTTTATGAAGTGAGTCATAAGTGAAATACGTACTGCGTTACCGTTATCATGAAAATGGCTACGCCTCAAATAGGTCATCGAAAATTGTTCGTAGAAAAAATTCACAAACGGAATAGTTTCAACCGTTTTTGGATTAACTAAATCAACCCAAGAAAGATCGACTTTGCAACATTCCAAAATTACAAACTGGAGGCAATTTAAGAGTTAGAGTTAGTCATGATGCTTGAAAAGCTCATCGGAAACTAATAAACTTTTTTAAACACGTAATAATGTTGAAATCTCAAACTGAATTTAATCATTTAATAATTAAACAAACAGAAATCTACATACTTTGTTGCTCTACAAACGTACTTCAATTTTGTCTTAAACACCGAAGTTTAGCCCATTGGAGGCTCTTACAAGCAATATTTGCGAACGAATTCTTCCATTTTCTGAAGTTTCTAACTGTCGCTGTATGTTGAAACATATCCGTCAAAATCTCTCCCAGAAAAGTCAGGAAACTCAAAAACAGACCAACTGCAAGAGCAATGAAAGCCGATTGTAGATCATTTATATCGTATGCGCGAGGCTCCCGCGTATCATTAGTCGTGGCAATCATCTCAAATATATGATTTGTTTCTTCAATTGATGTAAGTTCTGACAAGATTTTCCCAGCATGCCCTGACTCAAAGAACTGACCGATTATTTGGTTGATTTTATCAAAAAAAATCCAATTTTTTGGGAATATAAGCATCAACGGATACGTCATCAAGCACTCCTTCATCAGATGGTACTCAAAAATCTCCCCGTCATCCGAGGATAAAAATTTAATGCGAAGAATCGTCTTAGGGCTGGAGAGGAACGGTAAGATACATAAAAATGCGTCTTTTTCTGCTAATCTATACTATAAGCTCCGAGACCTCCTAATTTTGCGAAACTGGTGACGCTTAGTTCCAGCGTTCTACCGGGCCGATTTTCATTATTTTTGCGGCTATCAACGGGCAATGGCCTCTAGATAAGCCAACTCTTTTCAGATTTTCAAAATATGGCCCAGGTTTTTTTATATTACGTGGTAAAGTTGCGAATTCTCCCATTTAAACAATGTAAATTTATACTTTTTGTCATAGTTCGTTTGAGCGTTCTACCGGGCCGATTTCCATGATTTTTGCGTAAATCGACAGGTAATAGGCCCTAGATGAGCCCGCTGCAATCAGATTTTGGAAAAAGGACCCAGATTTTTTTAAAATCACGTTATAAAAGTGAGTGAGTTTACAGAATGCTCCGGTACTGCTACCGCTATGCGCGGGAGGATGCGCAATGGTCGAGGAGGTTGCGCAGTAGCTGGGTAGCCTGCGCATCAGCTCTACACTTATCTACACAAGATTCGCACCTGAGGCTTCATGACGAGCGGTGGCCGAGTCGTGTAAGACAAATGCGTCCGCTTTGATCTCAGTGTGGGTTCGATCCCCGACTCATGAAATCTTAATCACTACCTGACTATCATTGTTCATTGTTTTACTGCAATATGTCATCAAGCAGTCATTCCAAAACGCGTCCTTTTAATTTTAAAGTAATTTTAAGTAAAGTTTAAAATTAAAGTATACCTCATATCGTATTTTTTTAGGGGAAAAATAAAACTAACACTGATAGGAGGGTAAAAATAGGGCCGCGAAGCGGCTCATTGATGGCGCGGAGCGCCTTCAGGGGGTTGGGCCGCGTAGAGGCCAGGGGGCGTAGCCCCCTAGTAAACGAATATCGACGGTGAAAGTCGGCAATCACATAACTCGTTTGCGGTGTCTGAAAATCTCCGCCTCTACGTCATTTTTATAAAGGAGAACAAATTGATATTATTTCTTGAAGTTTTTGCAGAATTTTCTTCGCATTAAGAAGAAAAATCATGACAGTTTTAAAGAATTGCCGTTGAGTAGTTTTCCATTTAAAAAATAAAGTATGGCAGGAAGTCTGCGACGTCGCAAACCGAGTTATGTGATTGCCGACTTTCACCGTCGATATGTTTCATAATTTTTTCGTTCGTTTTTCCGTGTTTTGCGTTATGCATCCGAACCAACTCATAAAAATTAGAGGAATTGGTCACGTTCGTAAATGAAATTGTCGTTAAGTCATTCAAAAAATCATTATAAAATACCATACTGTCGACAAACTTAGCTTTCATTGTCTCAGACTGGTTCAACTCGTCAATAAAAATCGACATATCGGTATCAATGATCGCGGGAGTTTGAATGCTATGATCAGACATTGCTAAAGTCTCCAAGGAATCTATTTCTGGGTACATTACTCTATCACTAAGGAGTGTTGTCATGCCACTAAGGAAAACCGTGGAAAGGATGATTGTGGCGAAACTGAAGATTCCAAAGAGGATCTTTCCTGTTATCAGACGACCAAGATGCAGAGATGGTGGACTCCCGCACATAAAGTACGCGTAGACGATCAACAGAGAAGAAGTGTTTCTGTAATAATCTATTTCTGCGTCCGTGTAGAGAACCTGGAATGATTCACACTGCGAATATTGGTAAACATATTGGACGAAAACAAAAACGATGATCGTGAGGAAAGTCAATACCCAAACAGCCGGTGGAAAACTTTCGAAAAAAGACCAGACCTTGCGACATAAAAGGGCTGTGTGGGGTTGCAATGCATAAGCTACTTGCGTGAACACTGACTGAAAAATCAAATTTTGAGTGATCTGATTTCTTAGAGACGATCCCGGTGTTCGGCGCACAAGATATCGATCCCTGATCTCAAGCTGTCTTCAATTGTAGACGCACGTTCAGAGGGCGTAATTTTCAATGTACAGTTTGCAGAAAGTTCGAAGTAATCAAGAACTTCCATGTAAAAACCAGCGAAGTTACTCCAGAATGGACGGTTAGATATGCTCAAATCAGAATCGCTGAGCAAGACATTGAATACCCCAAAGGTTTTTCCATTCAAATTTTTCCAAGAAAAGTCGAAAAAAGTCTTGTGGGTACCATTCTGGTATGAGATGAGGTTTCCTGTAAACGCGTCATATCTTTCGCAGCTGCCAGGGTGGCAAATTACTGTATTCCGGCCTTTGAAAAAACGCCAAAAGAATTTAAAACAAAATATCAGGCCTCCGGAAACACTTTCTTTAAGAGTATCATCTGTGAAATATTTCGGCTCGATCATTCTAGTGTTGTGCTGGACATGTTTCAACACGAAAATGAGATGGTTTCTGCAATTCCAAATTTTATTGAAAAGCAAACCGCGAGTTGCGTTGAAAACTCCATCGCTCAAAACTGACCTGTCCTCTAGTTCGGATGATGTAATGCTCACCACTTTACTGCACGCTTTGCCGTTTCCTGACCAGAGGTGATGCCCATCAACTTTGATACAGTAACGAGGTAAGGTTTCCTTCAACTGACATCCAGGGTGCGATTTATGATATCGAAGACCGGTTACGACCTCTTTGTTTATTTCCGTCAAATCTGCTTGTGAAATCGTGAAAAAAATCAAGTTGAATAATTCCTGGAAGTCCTCGAGAATGAAGATCATATTTTTCGGACCGTCAGTGATTACTGAACTTTTCACCTTGCTGTGATCAGATATTAAGATAGTTTGAATCGAAGTCGTGTGTAAGCCCTCAATTAAATGCGCCGATGGGCGATGAGAATCAATGTCTACTACGTAAAACAGCTTTACCTCAGTTCTCTTCACTATGTTCTGACACACATTGAATGCAAGTGATGTAAACCGTCCCGAATTATCCATAACGGATATGCCGTTAATGTCGGCAAAGTCACGGGCACCTATTACTATGAGCGTAGTAAATAATAAAATAAAATCTGGCCATTGATACATTGCAGATCGGTCATTAACTATTCTCTCACTTGAAATGCTTTTTGCAATTTTTTTTCATGAAAAATTATACGAACCTTAAAATTAAATTTGAAATGTTTTGGAGGCTGACAAGTAAATTTAAATATAAGTGTGAAGATAAAAAGTCCCTTACTGATTCTTTTGTCGAATAAATACTGTACGGTGTAGATTTTCTCTTCAAAATCAACGATTGTCTCATGAAATAAAGGGTCAAGCACAGAGAGAGAAAAAAATAATCAATATCACCTAATGAACCCTTTGTATACCAAGTATAAAACGTGCGTTTACTGAATCCAAACCTGATTTGAGCTATGAAGGGGTAAAGCGATAAATGCGGAAGCTTCTATACTGTCAACTATATTCCATCACATCACGTTTCTGAACATTTGGTGTGAGAGGTTTAGCGATGTGAATTTACGACATTCTTTTTTCCTTGTTTGTCCGTAAACTATGTATACAGAACTGGGCAAAAGAATATCATTATACTGTAAGTTTGCCTTTTTGTCTGTCTCGGAATTACTGATGAGTGGTAAACATCCGTATTGTTAAGGGTAGAAATATTATTATGGAGTAAAATTCCTGTTTTGAAACTTTGTTTACAAGCAGGTGAATTCAAGGGCAGTTTTTGTGATCTAATTTATCCAGTCTTGATTGATCTATCTTACCTATGAAGGAGAAGGTAAGGTAAGTGTAACAAATGGGACGGTATGTAAGAGACGCGCTGGGTAGTTCGAGCGCCATATTTTAAGGGTCCTCCGTAAATTCCGTTAGATAATTAGGAATGCGTACTTATTTACGCGTGCGTGATGGAAGGTTTCTGGCTCAAAAGATTGGATCCAGAGCTAGAGATTTCAATTTAAAATTAGTTACCAGCGTGACTGATATTCATTTGCACGGTCATGTCAACAGGGTGACGGAAGAGACGCTGGCAAAAGAGGGCCTTGATTGGGTTCCTCCTGGGAGGAGACGAAGGGGACGCCCAGTGAATGGGCGGCGCACAGTGGTTCGTGTCAATAGGAGGGGTCGGACAAAATTTGGAAACTTTAAACGCTTATAACTCCGATTATACGTAACCATGAAGTTCTAAATGCCGCTCCATTGGTTTTCCCGTAAAATTGTCTTCTAGATGCACCCCTTAAAGTTTAAAATGTGACGAAGTAAACATAAAAATTTGCAGTTTTATTCAAGAATTTCATGCCCGACTTCTCTCATTGACTCGATCCACTGTGCGGCGCGGCGTCAGGAGGTTTTAAATGCAATGAGGGAGTACCAACTCCCTGACGGGTTATGGGAGGACGGAGTACTAAGTCGGTTGGGCGTCGTAGAGTGCTGGAGAGCGCTGTGAAATCGACTCTTAGGTATGTATGTGGTATGAATTGATTTGCGAATTAAAATTTGCTGGATGACTAACACAAGAAAATGGGCGAGCAAGGTATTTTGATGTTTGATTTAGTCTTGTTTACCCATTTCCTTGTGATTGTCCTCGTTGTCCTCGTGTGAAGGGTGTAGTCGGAGCACTCTGACCGAATGGATGGAGAGAGACAAGCGAAAATGTTTCAGATCGGAAAACCCGTCATGGAAAAGTGGTGTAAGTATGGAAAATGGAAAGTTCCGCAAAATATGGAAGAGAATACCTGAATGACCGCCTAAGAGATGGGCACACAGCTGGCTGTCTTTTACTGGGGATGATTCATATTTTACTACTGTATTTTATTGATTTGACGAGTCCTATATGTTTATTTAACGTCTTCTTAATTTAATAATCTTTACATGATTGAATGTGCTCGATACTAGATGGTCTAACAAACAGCACTTTGCTCTGTTCGTTTGTAGTAGAAGGAGAGTAAGAAGAATTATTCGAACGATATTGTTTATAAACAATATTAAAAATATATAAACAATTATTATATATAATGTCGCACATTTTCCATTTCAACTTCGCAAAATTTTCACATGCAAATTGAACTATTCAGTAGGAAGCAGATAGCAGTTTCTAACTGAAGATTGAATTGGTTTCATTGCTGACAATACGTAAAAATGGAGGATAGTATCAACAGTCATTGGACTATCATATTCTTTTTGAAAAAGTTTATGAATATCATATCCTTCAATTTTTCTTGAAAAAAATTGAATTGTTTGCGAGTCAATTTTACAATTTTGGAATGGACTTACCTCCTCTCTTTAGAAAAATGACGAACTGGAGGTCCGATGAATATTTCACTCCCACATCTGAAATCGGAAGTTAAGAGACCTTAAATCTGATTTTTTTTTTTTTTTTTTTTTTTTTTTTTTTTTTAAACAAAGTTATAAGCTTCCGGCTGGATGGATGCAGAATTTTTCAGATTCATGATATTCAATTGGACGTATTTCTGGAACTATGGATATCATCTTCGGAACTTTGTGCATTATGACATAAGCCCTAAGACCTGTAAGATTATATGCGTAACAGGGCTCACGTCATTATGCTCATAGTTCCGTTCGGCAGAAATACGCCCAATTCTAGATCGACGAGTTCAAAAAGAGTCACGGGCTCAGGGAGGCCAAGTACGAGTCCAGGTCTTTGCCCAGGATTTGGAGCTTCCCCCAAAAGATAACGCTGGAGAGGACCTTGATGAAGATCTTGATGATAAACTTGATGATGATTTAGACGATTTTAATGATGATCTTGATGATGATTTCGATGATGGTCTCGATAGTAAACTTGATGAACTTGATGATATCGATGATAAACTTGATGAACTTGATGATGGTCTCGATAATAAACTTGACGATCTTGATGATGACTGTATAGAATACGAGCTGCCCAAGGATGGCGCTGAGGTCGCTCTCAATAATAGGCTCGTTAAGGGCCCAACCCATTCTGATTTTGGCGACGTTGTAATACCGTCGACTCCATTGACAGTTGGATATTCACAAGCCGCGTATCTCACTTCAAATTCGTCCACCCTCACCGACTTTTCATTTTCTACGCCCATGATCACCGATACAAATCCGAGCTGAAAAATTTGAAACTGGAATTGAACTAAGAGCCAACTGAAGGAAAGATATGGTAAATTTTTGTATTCAACGAAAACAGACTTCTCTAGACAGAGTTTTGGGATTAATCGTCACGTTATGAATGAACTCATTCCATGAATTTGGTAGCAAAGGGATTGAAAAAAAATTAAATCGGACTTCTTTTTCTTCCTTTTTTTGCATGTGTGCAGTTCGAAATGGTAGACATTTTTAAAGGAAACCCTATCGTTGCCGTTTTGAGTTTGGAAAACTAATATTCAAAAAGGAGAAAAAATGATGTAGAATGTATGTTACCACCTTCCGGCCAAAGTATCACAAACGCCATGCGACGTTTCGAAATTTCCGCCACCATTTTATTTTCTTACGGAGAAATTTTTCAACGAAGCTGTTCGAAAATTTCATTGAATTTTCTCTGTGCAGCCGATAAAATTCAGTGTAACTTTCAAACAGATTCAATCAAAAATTTCTTTACATAAAAATAAAATGGCGGCGGAAATTTCAAAACGGCGCTTGGCGCTTGTGATAATATGGCCGGAAGGTAACGATGTGTGGTCGAGGTAGTGATAGTGGTGTTCTTTTCGACAGTGGTTTACTCTGCCGTGAAACGCAAAAACGCCGTAAACGCCATTTTACATTTTTTTGGAAAAAATATACCATAGCAGAAAAATTCGTGTACCTTTGGGACGATGTCTTTACAGGATTCTTCCGGAAATACTATGAAGAACTTAACCTGAAATTTTGAGGTGCATGAGTAAAACAGTTTTTATTTTATAAAGTGTTAAGTTCCTAAAAATGAGGGAAAACCATGATGGATCTACGGCGTGTTTGCTTTGCACGGCGGTGCTGGCAATGGTGGTGGTGGCAATGGTGGCATTGGTAGTAATAATACTTATTTATGTAATTATGAATGGCCAGAAAGAACTTCTCTTCCCCCCCCCTCCCACCTGAAAAAGAAAATCCCAAAATACGTAAGAAATAATCCAAGTTTTATTGTTTAATTTGTTCTTACCGCGAAAGGCCTGCTCACATAAACAGGAACGGAGGCACGGTACCATTTCGTTGGATTGATCCCCAAATTGTTTCCCGCAAAACTCGTCCAAATTACAAACGATCGGTCCGAGTCAAATCCAAGATCCAGGGGCGAGCTCAAATCTGTTTTATACAGCTGAATCAATAATAAATACATGAGAAAGAATCATAGAGTACAATGAGACAAATTTTAAACAATAATTTAGATGAAGCATCGGAAAAAGGCACCTTAGTACGAGAATTTTTTTATTTTCTCATAAATTTTTCGCGCTCCGTCTTCTCTCTTTCGTTCCCCAAAATCTTTTTTCCTCGCGTAAAGGGATTCAAATACTTTAGAAACGACTTTCTCAAAAAGGGTGAAAGACTTCTATTCTACCGTGCTAAGAAAGAACGCCATATGAGCCTTTAGCCGTTGTTATATTTCCGTCAATAAAACCCGAATGTACCGAGGAAATTGTGAATATTTTTTTTTTCAATTTTTTCAGACAATTTTGTTCGCAATTGAATAATCAAAGTCCGAGAATTTCAAGGAAAAATACATATTTTATCCGGGGAAATTTGGCAACTTTCTAATGATGTTCATACGGCGTTCTTCCTTGGCACGACAGTATTATCTCCTATTCTTTTTCAACGTCCATCACTCATTTATGCAGTTCTAATACGACTAGATATAATCAAACTACGCACAGTCATCATACGTAAGGCACACTTCAAAGAAAAAGACATCGAACAATGCTATTCTGCTAAATGTAGATTATGACTCATTAATGTTTTTATTTTTATAAGTTGCCACAAGGGAAATGCTTGAATTATGTGAAGACAGATCAACTTTGGCTGTTTTCCCACGAATAGGTGAGATTTATGTTTCAGGATATTTCTCACTGGCATCTACAAACTACAATAATGCAGAAACTAAATGTATGAGAGCAACTTGAATATTGATGAAATTACGTATCTTGATTTGCAGCTTCGCGTTACACACTTCCCGTCATGCTTCATTTTTAAATCGAATAAATTTATCAGCATAATTAACTTAAGAGTCTCAATAATTTTTCTTTCCATTTGAGGAACCTTTTTTTAAAATATCAAGCTATTTAGAGTATCTTTTTTCCAAGAGAAATGAAAAGGAAGCAAACATTTTGCAAGCTTGTAGCTCAGTGTTGGTAACGTGGCCCTTGAAACACCACTACAAATAAGACATACGGAGCTAACACTCCATGCTAATAGAGCAAGGGAAAATACGACGGCGATGACGGCGCAGAGATACAACTATTCGTACTTGATGGATGTCCATGTTGCGTCTCCAAAATTGAAGGCGCGATGGCACGAGGCATGATCTCACAATGCTCCGTCACAAGACGCCGTTGCGGTGTCACCCTCATTAGGCCGGATGACACCTCTCCTAGCTTGGACTGTGTAGATACTTGAATTTTTTCAGCTTAATGCGTCTGATTCTCCTTTTAGGATGTATTTGTGGACCTATATCTAAAACTTGTACCTACCGGCACTATAACTCCCACAAAAGAGATAACGGGTTAATTTGACCCGGTTTGGGATTTATGCATGAGGATGGATGTCAAAAGAATTTTCCTTGATACTAGATTCGTTCTTTTTTTTTCAAATTGATGCCTGATTCTTTTTTTACGGTGTATTTGTGGACCTATATCTAAAGGTCGCACGTACCGGCCTGGTGTAATACGCGGATTTCGTGATTTTAGCGAGTCTCGAGTCAATTTGACATGACTTGAGCATCTAGGGGTTAAACAAAGAAATCAGAAAAAATTTTGGGCTAGAATTGCACAATCATATTCTTCTTTAAAACGCATTTGTTTCACGCATGATGTACAGCACAATAAATAGACTCTCTTTGGGTTCAATCGCACACGAATCACGATGGGTCAAAAGTCATTTTTATGCGATGTTACCGAAAGATATTCCAGTCATTTGGCTGTGTCTCTTGCGTGCCACGAACCGATTGGATTTGTTACGTCAATTTTATAACCTTAAAATGGAGTAACGTTTTCTCGTTCGGAATAAGTTTGAAAACTGACCCGCAAAGACAGTATTCCCCTTTCGACAGTATCGAAATAGTACTGGAAATTGACACATCCCTCTGGACCCCGCTCATCGTCCAGAGGACTTAAACCATAGAAGTTAACGCTCCAAATTTGGCTCCTTGTGAATAATCCTCTATCCTCGGACCCCAATGCACTTTCCAGGTACCCTCCCACAAATGTACCTGAGGACTTTGAAGTCATGATAACTGAAACATAAGAATGCGGAAGTTGTGAGAGAGAGGAAGAAAAATAGCGTGAGTAGGAACCTTGCATTCTAAAATGAAGTATTGTGTGAGATCAACAAGGCATTGAGTCACTTCTTCTCTCACCTTGCAGAGAACTGTAAATAAATAAAATTGTTTTCAGTGTGGTTAATTTGTTATGTGATGCTTGAATTACTGCTCATGACCGGTATGATTAGACGCACTTGAAGAGCAGTTCAAAAGTCAGAGTCGATATATATATTTTACAGTGCAGTGATTTTCGTCGGGAAATACTTTCCAGTATGTACGTTATTCAACTTTAAACAAGTTTTTTTTGGCTTTTTTTAGAATTTTTCATGGTGAAATTTCAGATTGATCCAAATTTTTCAGCTACAATTATCGAAAATTAGAGAATTGATTCACTTCCTTTACATGCTTGGTACACGGACTTTATGTCCACTTTTTTTACGTCCACAGACTTTTCGTCCACAAATTTCACGCCCACAGTTCTAAAGCCCACACTATTGTTAAGTCCATTACTTAAAGGTCCACTAAGTTAAGTCCGTAAATGTAAAGTCCACTAAAATCAAATTCAAGCGTCATATTTTAGTCCGTGTGTAAAATTATATTGACAATATCGAAATGAGAAAATTAAGAGAGAATGAGGTGTTGTTATCGTAACTCATATTTTAAATGAAATGTTAATTTCTTCTTTTGATTCATATTTTCAAATTGTCTTTGGTAAATACTTGGTTTCATTTCTATCCTTGAAATTTTCGATTTAAAATATGCCTTAAATGTACATTCTTTTTTTAATGAAATTGATTACTTCATTTTAAAAACATTTACATTTTTTAAACGTGATAAATATTTGTAGAACCTTCTCCAAGCAATGGCATCGATATGAATATCTCAATGAGCCGTAGTTGTGATGTAAGAAACTATACAAAAATTAATAAAAGAGGAAAAAAACTAAGAAGCACGCAATTTTTTGTTTCTAACTTATTTGTACATCGACCTCCTTGAGTCAAATATGTCCAATTTTGAGCGTTTGGTTGCGCTTACACCGCGCTGCAGCACAGTAAAAGCCCAAAACATAAAAGAATAAATTTGAATGCTTTGGAAATCATTAAATTTGACACGGAACCACTATTATATTTACAAAAAAACACATTATATTTTCCAGTAGTATATATTTCTTTTTCATCAGTTTAAAAGGGAATAATCAATGCAGAGAGTGCAAACATTTCAAAATCATTAGTTGAAAAACGATGACTCCACGAGTCTAAATATTAGAGCCTAACACAGAGCGGAGCAGCGTGTCAGCAGCGCAGAACGCGCACTGGCGCCTACAAACCTAACGGGATACTTCACGCATTGCGCAACGCGTGAAGTATCCCGTTAGGTTTGTAGGCGCCTATGCGTGTGTCACGCTGGTTACCTGCAGCGCCGCAACGCTTTAAGCAACTATTTCGCGTCAGATGCGTTGCACAGTATCCTACAAGATTGAAGGCGCACGATATAACTAGTTAAAGAGGACTTTCAATTTTGACTGCATCTGTTACTGAAAAATGTTTAATTTGGCATTGGAGCGTTTCTTAGGCTCCCGCTTTGGTTTTCTTCTTATCATATCCGTACAGTGTACACATGAACATATGTTTTTATCAGCTCTTAGAGACTGTTCTCTTTCATGACTTGATTCATGAATGAAATGTTTTTAAGAATGCAGAATGTTTTTAAGAATGTTTTTAAGTAGTAGTAGTAGTATGCATTTATTTTTGAGGTGGTTCCTGTCATTTAAATGAGAAGAAAAAATGTGGACATAACGTGTCCACAATTTGGACAATTTTGGACGTATTCATGGTTGGACATTAAATCATGTGGACTTAATGAAGACTGGACGTAACGTTTAGTGAACATTAATAGCGGTGGACATTTTTTTAATGGACGAAAGGTAGGTGGACATAAAGTCCTGGAAGCACATGTTTAGAATCAAGATACTTTCTTGATCACGGTACTCACAACACACACATCATACTCCTTTACAAAGGATGCTAGTGAGTCAATGGGAGTTTTCTGGCAATAAAGTCTATTTTTCTGCAGTTTCTCACAGCATACATAAAGTGCAGGCTTTTTATTGGACGTGTTTCTGCTAAACGGAATCAGAGACAGACGGGAAGGAAGGTGTGTGCTCGTTAATCGAGGGCCGTAAGAATGAATGGGAATTATAAGGCGCCAGTGACGTCAGCGGTGACAAAGTCGTTGCTGTGCTGATTCATAGTCCGTCTCAACTCATGAGCCCTGTCCTCAACGCTCTTTTGCCATGCCAACGGCTCATGAGTGCCGCATACAGTTGGCGCTTTGTTCTGTGTGATAGAATGTAAAAACCCCCATTTTCATTTCCGCAAGGAGAATCACGCCCTTTTTTACATTGTTACTCATGCGGCTTTCTAGAGCACATCCCATCTTTCCCACTCGTCTATACTTTCGTATAAGGTCCTTTTATTGAGAGAGTTAAGACAACGCATCTCATGGATGTCACAAACGGGAATAAAGATTACACAATTAGGCACAGATAGGCGTTTTTTGTAATCTTTGATCGACCCATTCCCGAATTCCTATCTCCGTTTCCTCTCTTATTCCATTTGTTCCTTGCCGTACCCCCAATGTCCCAATCCATGCCAGTTTATAATCTTTGCAATTTGTGAAACTGTAATCTTAATTCCCGTTTGTGACACTGTGAAGGCCTAAAATACGGGAACCAATCAGAAATGGATTCACATTGTCTTGACTTTCAGTATATAAAGGGACTAGTTTCGTATAGCAGAAAAAAGTCCTATTGTTAGTCCACCAACACACCGTTCCAAATGAAGAAATGCAGACTAACCCTTTCTTGGAATCCACGTCCATGCGCTGTCCTGAGTCCCCTTGAATCCGCAATCATTATCGTCGAAGGAACAAACGATGTCATGAGGAAAGCTTGGTTTCTGATCTGCACCTAAAACAGTTCATAATGTCTGGCATTAGTTCCTGGCACATAAATTCTAATTTCATTAAATTTTCAGATGAACGTTAGTTGGATTGCATTTTGCAAAAAGGAACCGAGAGCATTCCAATGTCGCTAAGATTGTGCTACTTTTTTACCTTGCAATTATGAACTGATCATCTAAACAAACTTTATCTTTACTCCCGATAAACTATAAATTAAAAAAAAAATTAAGTACCCTCGTGAATTTAATTTTTGGTATGGTTTTCAGTGATCTTATTGCAAAGAATGTAAGTAGCATAATCCTAGCAACATTGGAATCCTCTTGGTTTATTTTTGCAAAATGCAGTCCAGTTGCTCTAAAGATGCCGCCTTTCATTTTGAGGGCAAGGGGGAGGTCAGGAACGAAAACTAAGGCCTGAGCAAAGGTGAGCAAATGATTCTCCATCGTTTGACACCAATTTCAACTCAATCGGACAAAGTGGGGGTGCTGCCTTTGATGTTCCCCAAAATGCCGCCTCACATTTTTGGGGGGATGGAGGGGTGAGCAACGAAAACTAAGGCCTGAGCAAAGGTGAGCAAATGATTCTGCGTCGTTTGAGACCATTTTCAGGTCAATCGAACAAAGTGGGGGTGCTAGGGTCAATGACCTCTCTGAAAGTTCAAGTTCGATTTTTGGGGGGTACAGGTCTGAGCAAAAAAATGAAAGCGATTTTTGAGGTGAGCAAATGATGACCAATGATGAGCAAAAGAGAAAATTTTAAATTTTAAAAGTCGGGGTGCTAACTTCACGGACATTAGAAATTGGAACGGTGTCATGTGACCTACGGAAAAAAGAGGTAGGAGTCAAGTTCCAAATTGAACATTTTCAATGAATTAAACAGGGTCCCCAATTAGTGAGGTTACTCACCCAAATGCTGCGGTATTTGTAATTGGAAAAGTCCATATTACCCATAAGATCGAGGTAGTACCACAACTTTGGGTGATAACCCCTGACACTTTTTTTTCCGTTTCCCTTTCCTCAGTAGAACTGTAAAATAGAGTACCCCATACTCGTAAATTTTCTCGCTTTTTATTTGCTTGCCATGTTAATTTTAAAAATTATGTTAGCAATCAGCTTTTTGCATGAGGTAGGTATAAGTGAGATTTTGCCTTAAAAGTTCCTAAAGGAAACCTCCTCCACTAGTATCATGTCAACTTGCTCTTATGATGCCGATTATCAATGGGTAAAAATTCATTTGCCGTGGATTGTCCGAAGAATGTTAATTAAATTAAAGTGAGTGTGATCATATTTCCAAAATTTGCATAAATTATATCCTACCTTCACGGACAAAAAAACTTCGTGTGCGGGGCCCGAAGTTGAGGTCACATGGATCTCTGAAGTTTTCGGATCTCGCCTCCGAAAACTTCAGGTCCAGTTGCCGAAGTTCGGGTCAAACATCTGAATTACTTTGTTATGTACCGAAGGGTTCGGCTCACATATTTGAAGTGCTCCGGTACAATCCGAAGTACTTCAGACATTTGACACGAACTTTGGCTGCTGGACCTCGAGTTTTCGGATGCGCCATCCAAATACTTCAGAGATATATATGACCTCAACTTCGGGTCCCACGCACGAAGTTTTTCTCTCCGTGTTGAAGTTTTTTGGCTTTTGCGAGGAGTGTAAGTCTCTCATGTGGACGCGGCGAGGATGTTGGGAGGAGAATATAGACTCCTTCTCCCGATAATAATAACGCTCTTTAGAACAATGGACCAATAGACAAAGTACGAATTTAAGCATTCTAATACATGTTTCTTGGCCAGAATTTCACGTAGAACACGATGCGTACAACGAAAATTACCGAAATCAACTCGTTATGAAGATATTTAATGATTCTTGATGCGTGAATTCAAACCACCCGCTCATGAAAACTCAATGCTCTACGTAACTCACATCGCGCGCTAAACGTTATCATGACAGTCTCTGCGATATAAAAATCTGGCAACCTTAATCCTGACGCTTTAGCTCAGCTATTGCAAGTCGTTTATAGATTGAACAGCACATGGTGGGAAATGAACATCGCTCGATTGAGAAGTTTGCTGAAACCGTTGTAGGGCACGATTTGACTCACGTAGAGCTTTGAGTTTCTTGTGAGCGGGCAGTTCAAATTACTCGTAACCAATGTGAAATATAAACGTTAATATCTTTGTTAGGAGTTGATTTCGGTAATTTTCGTTGCGCGAATCGTGTTCTACGTGAAATTCTGGTCAAGAAACATGTATTAGAATGCTTAAATTCGTACCTTGTCTATTGGTCCATTGTGTCTGTGTTGGGGAGAACGGAGACTGCTACATTCAACCCCGTTCGTAAATCCTCAATAGAAAAAATTTAAAAAAAAAAACAGAAAAAAATCATGCTCCGCGTTTCTGATCTCTTATCCATTACCTGAAAGAGAGATCTGAAAAATTCTCTGGTTTCGGTTGAGAGTTTGATGGAGCTTACCTTCACACCGGTAGAGGTCATTGATTCTGCGGACATCACCAGCGCTGAGCCTTGTGTTCCCTCTCAACGGCGCTCCTGATTTTAGTCTAAGCGTCTTTAATTTTGGCGGTTTCTGAAAGGGGAATAAAACTGATAGCACATTTCAGATCACTATTCTGCTGTGCCAAGGAAAGACGCCGTATAAACATTCGAGAGTTGCCAAATTTCCTTCAATGAAATGTTTATTTTTGAGGAGAAATAAGAATATTTTTTCTTGATATTGCCCGGGACTTTATGTGAAATTGCGAACAAAATTATCTGAAAAATTGGGAGGAAAATATTCATAAGTTCAGCAAGAAATTCGTGTTTTATCAAGGGAAATTTGGCGACGCCTGAAGGTCTATACGTTGTTTTTTCTCACGGCAGTATTCCCCACTGTGGTGCGTCATATTTAGCACATCATTATACTTATTTTACGAGCAATTCATATCCATAGCTCTTCTTTGCCTCAGGTCTCGAATTATTTAAGTATCTTATATCCTTTAAGAGGATGTATAAGATAATGACAATTTTTTCCCCGCATGTTTTCTTTCCCATTTTTCAAAATGTTTGACAGTAGGAAAAATATTTTATTTAAAAAAAGAAGGTTGAAAAATTTACAGTCAGAATATGGGTAATATTACCTTAGAAAAGGTCGAGTCAGCGTACATCATAATAGATTTGTGGTCAAATGGCTCCCCTAAAAGATTTACATCTGCTGGCAGGAATTTTCTAAAACTCGGTTTGAATTTCTACAAAAAAGAAAAAAAAATCACACAAAGAAATTATTAATAGGAAAATCAGAAAATTCCAACCATGATTTTGTTTATTCATTTCTTCTTTTCTTAAGTTAAAACGCTTGCATTGAATGTGTGATATTGGCGGATTTTTACCACTAGAATGTCCAACCCAACAGAAGTTGGTCAAAAAAAGTCCTCGTCTATAGTTTTTTTTTCTGTTGTTTAATGGCCTCGTCTATAGTTTACAAATACCATGTGTTTATATTAGTTTGAATTGGATGAACATTTTTGCATCGTTTGTTTTTGTTTATTTACTAAATAAAATTCATTCCCATTTACACCTCAGCAGTTTGTTATATTTTCTTCCAAACAGGATGCTTGAACTCACTGACTTTAATTTAAGTATAATATTTATCAGAATATTACAAGAATGAAATGAGTTTTGACAATTCTGTTATATTTTGTCGCCGTGCTTTACGAATTGTGGATGCTTTATTTATTTTATTGAATTATTTACAACGTGCCCATGCGTCTTTAGGATGCTCAATCGTTTCGGTCGTGAAAAATGGCGAAATGCACTAAAATATAATTGACTGCCCAAAAATTCGTCATACTTTTTACTCATTTTTTTTAATTCTTTTGAATTATATTTCTCAGACAATATAATGGCCAACTCAAGACTACTGGCAGAGAGAACCAATTAAATTCAATAGACACCTGGTGAACTTTGCCTAACATTTCGTGGGGAGAGGAGGTATCTGTACAATCAAGTTTCCACAACTTCGTATGTCTACTATATGTGTCTAGTGGTTCTGAACAAGAATGGCGCAAAGTGAACAGAATCGTCTCCGTAGAGCCATACCATATCCAAGAACATCAAACCACAAAACAAGATCATGTGAAGTTCGAACTGCGCGTCTCAGGATTGGTCACACTTTTTCAGTCACAATCATATCATCTGCAAAGAAGATAAACCCATCTGTAACTTCTGCAATTCATCACCTCTCACCGTCAAACACGTAATTTCAGACTGCTCTGCGCTCAGGGATCTCCAATTATAGATTTACTCTCCAACAGTCAAAAGGAATACAAACCCACTAACATGCGATGAATCAAATGTCACAACCATACTTCTAAAACTCTTTGCCTCCCTTAATGGAGATGTTGCATGTGTGAGAAATTTGCGGTTTAACTACTGATTCTTATGTAAAAGTTTGCGAGAAACACGATGGTGCCACTGCTTTTCTTTGAAATCAACCCCAAGCTCAAAAAAAGCTCTCAAGTTGAGGCCAAAATGGAGGGGATATCCCACGCTACCCTGAGAGTCCACGTCTACATCAAGACAAACTCTCCATGCAAAGATAGGGAGCAAATACATTAGCAGGGTTGCCGTGTTTTCAGTTTGCACGATGGTGCCATTGGTTTTCTCTGAAATCATCTCCCACGCTCAAAAAAAGCTCTCAAAGTGAGGCCAAAATGGAGGGGATATCCCGCCCTACCCTGAGAGTCCACGTCCACATCAAGAAAAACTCCCCATGCAAAGATAGGGAGCAAATACATCAGCAGTATTGCCGTGTTTTCAATTTTAGAGTCCCCAAATAAAGTGGCAGCCCTGTCAATGTATTTGCTCCCTATCTTTGCATGGAGAGTTTGTCTTGATGTAGAGGTGGACTCTCAGGTAGCGTGGGATATCCCCTCCATTTTGGCCTCACTTTGAGAGCTTTTTTTTGAGCTTGGGAGTTGATTTCAGAGAAAACCAGTGGCACCATCGTGTGTCTCGCGAACTTTTACACAATAATCAGTAGTCCAATCGCAAATTCCTCACACATGCAACATCTCCATTTAAAAATCTGAATTTTTGTACATACACCCATATTCCAAATTCTTTGTAAAGACGTTAATAGCCTAGGATGCTGAATATCTATAAATAAAATAACTAACTAACTATGTATCCTTACCGGATCAATGTTGTCATAAAGGATATCCACATAATAGTCTCTGTCAGGGCGCGTGTGTTCATCGATGAGACCTACAGTGTGACCCAGTTCATGCATGATTAAACTTTTGATCCAGGCATGAGAGTTTATTCGTATCTGTTGTTCACCCCCTCTACATCCTAAATGAGAATCGCCTCCTCTGTAAACGAGGTAAAAGATCTATAGATGATGTTTCAAAAATCTGAGCTTCAAATGGACGTATTTCTGTCAAACGGAACTATTTATAAGCGCCATAGGGGAGGCAAGTATGAATGTAGTCTGGGTTTCATGCGAGTATGGGTTATGAAAGTTAAAGTTAAAAACAAAAATTAGATGCTAGTCAATTTATAAGTTATTTTATTTGTAAAGTAAAGTTAATTTACACCTAGTTAGGTGGTTGTAACATATTTTGGATGAATAAAAAAAAAAAAAAAAAAAAAAATAGGGGAGGAAGGCAGTGGAAAAACATGGATGAAAAACGGGAAACAAGGCTAAAAATACACAATTAACCATCCTTCCACCAGGTTTTTCATCCTAGTTTTTCCACTGTTATCATTGTCTTGGGCTGCGCTTAAAAGTTTGTATCTATGATTGCATTGGGGGAGGAAGGTAGAGAGGGGCTTTGATTGGCGGCGAAACCGGGTGTCGGGCTCATTCCGTCCTATACTCGCAATGCTTTTCCATGGCGCTTAGTTCCGTTTGACAGAACGCGCTATCCGGGATTCTAAATTCCTCAAAAGGAACTCAAATTGGCGCTTAGTTACGTTTGACAGAAATACGTCCAAAGAGCCGTATGCAAAAACGACATTTTTCGCCCCCCCCCCCCCCACTAAAACTTATTCAAACTTCGTCTATCAGTTGCTAATACTGGAGCGCTTCTTTCCCCAAATTTTCAGACCCCCAAAAAATTTTGGGGGGGCGCTAGGGGGGGGGTGGAAGTCAAAACCTGTGACCCTCGATATCTTTCGAACGAAACAAGATATTGAGGCCCGGTTTGGACGAAAAATCGTCTAAAATTGCATACTTTAAGATTCTAAAAATCAAAATCCCAAAATTAAATTTTTAATTTAACTTATGTGCTTTTTTCAGTTTTTGAGGAAAAACAATTTCTTTTAAACAGATTAAACTGAAATTTTACATTTTTTGATTTGAACCAAAACCAGTTTTTTAACTTGTTCGTCTTTTTCCGCATCCAACGAGTGGTCGTTCAAGCTGGGGAACCGAACGGTTCCGGAGTTATGATCGATTGAAGTTTCCGCTCAACGCGCGCCGACCGATTTTCGCGCGCAAAAAAGTCGGATTTGACTGTTATTAAATCAGATGTAATGTTCAAACTGAGCAAAATGCATTATTAGGGACTCTTGAGGGTCGCTGAGTCCAGAAATTACAGATACTTCCAAAAAATTCACGTTTTTAAAATTACAGCTCCGTAGCGCTATTTTAGAGGCCCACTGAGCGCCGACCGGCCGCTCAGTGGTCCTGTACGGAGCTGTAATTTTAAAAACGTGAATTTTTTGGAAGTATCTGTAATTTCTGGACTCAGCGACCCTCAAGAGTCCCTAATAATGCATTTTGCTCAGTTTGAACATTACATCTGATTTAATAACAGTCAAATCCGACTTTTTTGCGCGCGAAAATCGGTCGGCGCGCGTTGAGCGGAAACTTCAATCGATCATAACTCCGGAACCGTTCGGTTCCCCAGCTTGAACGACCACTCGTTGGATGCGGAAAAAGACGAACAAGTTAAAAAACTGGTTTTGGTTCAAATCAAAAAATGTGAAATTTCAGTTTAATCTGTTTAAAAGAAATTGTTTTTCCTCAAAAACTGAAAAAAAGCACATGAGTTAAATTAAAAATTTAATTTTGGGATTTTGACCTTTAGAATCTTAAAATATGCAATTTTAGACGATTTTTCGTCCAAACCGAGCCTCAATATCTTGTTTCGTTCGAAAGATATCGAGGGTCACAGGTTTTGACTTCCACCCCCCCTAGCGCCCCCCCAAAATTTTTTGGGGGTCTGAAAATTTGGGGAAAGAAGCGCTCCAGTATTAGCAACTGATAGACGAAGTTTGAATAAGTTTTAGTGGGGGGGGCGAAAAATGTCGTTTTTGCATACGGCTCTTTGTAATGTAAGGCAAGATTTCAGGTACCGGGTTATTAGACGGACTGGCAACACTATTCATAAGTAATGATAAAAAATGTGCCGACGCAATCTAATCCATTATCCCGAACAAAAAGTATTGAAGGTGGCTTGGTTGTCTTAATGGCAGCGCTTGGACGCAACTATTCGTGTTCTAGGGGTGTCCCAGTTGCATATCCAAAAAATTGAAGGCGGCTTGGTTGTCTTAGTGGCAACGCTTGGACGTAACTACTCGTGTTTTTGAGATGTCCCGGTTGCATATGCAAAAACTTGAAGGTGCACTGGTACTCTGCCGTGCTAAGGAAAAACGCCGTATGAACATTCGAAAGTAGCCAAATTTCCTACGATAAAATGTTTATTTTGGAGGAAAGTTGTGAATATGTTTCCTTGAAATTTTCAGACACTTTAGATCAAATTACAAACAAAATTATCTGAGAAATTGGCAGAAAAATGTTCTCAAAAATCAGTGATTTGCCAAAGGAAAATTTGGCAACGCCTGAAGGTTCATACGGCGTTATTCCTTCGCACGGCAGTACTCTTGACGGCACCGCCTGGATGCATGCTCAAGGGATACCCATTTTGCATATACAAAAAGCTGAAGGCTTATTCTATCGTGCTAAGGGAAAACGCCATATAAGCCTTTAAACTTCGCCAAACCTTTAATAAAAACCGGATTTACTGGTAAAATCTTGAATGTTTTCGATAATTTATTTTCGAATTTCGATAAAAAATAACTGAAAATTTAAAGAGGAAATATGAATATCTTTCCTCCAAAATACATGTTTTATTATCCGGGGAAATTTTGCACCTTCCAAATTTTCAAACGACGTCTTCCTTAACACGGCAGTATTGGTGAAAGCGGCTGGTTGCAACCTCGAATGACAAATGCAACCCTTTTGAGAATGTAAATATACTCATTTTAATTGAACGTATTTCTGCCAAATAGAACTATGTGCATTAAGACATGAGCCTTAAGACTCATAAGAGTATATGCATTACAGGGCTCACGTCATAATGCACATAGTTCCTTTTAACAGAAATACGTCCAATTAATAGGTCAGCAGAAGTTGTCAAACACACCATAAGTGAACCGTTCAGCATTGTTGCATGTGGCGTACCCAGGTAGTGTGCGATTTTAGGAAGTGTTATTTGCAATGATTCGCTGAATCAATGTGCGTAAAACTTTCTGCAAAAACGTTTTCGGTGAAAAATTTTACGTGACTGAAGACAGGTGGTGACAGTTCGGTTCTCTCATGACCAAATAAGAACCATCGCTTAAATAAAGTTCATTTCTTAAAAGACTTGAAAACTGCAGTAATACATCGGAAGGTCATAGTAATAAGGATAACGTATTTTTATCAAACAGAACTATGTGTAGGTAAGAAATATGGGGTGTGCTCCAGAAGGCTGCATAATAGACAATAATGTAAAAGTGGGCTCGTATTGGATACATTTTTTGCGAAAGCCCTGTTAACACCACTAACAAAAGTTCACAGAACTTGCACAAAAGTTAAGTTCCGTAAACCTATCTCTGTGTGGACAAGGTCCTCCATTCATAAGAAATGAACCAAAAATTTATGAAAGAACAAACATAAATGTGGTTTAATAATTTTAACTTCCGCCGCTGCGCCGCGCTGATCGCACTGTATTTGGCACAATGCGTGAAGTATTCCTGCAGTCTTGTAGGCGCTATGCGTTTCACGCCAACAGCTGATGACCGCACTGTGTTTGACGCAATGCGTGAAGTATTCATGCAGTTATGTAGGCGCTAATATGTGTTACATGCCGAGCGCTGCGCCGAGGGCTTCTCCTTTTCATCTCAAGTCCTTTGTCATCATAGCTCTCTGAGTTGCGCCGTTCCAAGCCAAATTGCGTGTTTGATTTCTCTTAACTCGACTAATTAAAGATGCTGTCTCTCGTATCACCGAAAAACGACAAAATTAGAAATTACTATATTCTAAGGGAAGAGAGATTTTGTCCCCTTTTTCATTGATAATTTTTTTTCTGAATCCGATTTCTTTAGACCTACATTTAAAACAATTGCAAAATTTGCCGCCCCCTAAATTTGCCGCCATGGGCCGCGGTCCATATGGCCACCTGATGCTAGAGTCTTCGTTTTGAATACCGTGATTGATGAGATTATGGTTGTACAAGGAAATATATAAAAACACGGGTCGTTTTGCGCGATTTAAAAGCTGCATAGTTTGAAGTAGATGTGGCACGGTATGAGTCTCAACATGATTTTTCGCTCACTTTTCCTCTCTTTCCTCGACTCAGCTTTGAGTATGAAACTGAGTTTATAACCCTGCTCAAACGATTATGTTGGTGCGATTGAAGCCTGGTAATATGTTCACGGCAACAAGTAACTATCACAAGTAGTATAACCTTGTAAAGATCATGATGTTATCAAAATGAAAACCAACATAGTAACATACCGGTTTCATAGTGGTATTTATGACCAAGATTTTTAGTAGCAATTACTGCACATTATATTTGTAATGTCGGCTAATAACTCAGCTTTTTCTTCGGTTTATGACCAAGTTGATACCATTTTCCTACCATGTTGACAACATATTCACACCTGCATGGTCTTAACCCTTTATGGCATAGCGTTACGAATTTGTAACGACGTATTTTCGGGGCTTTTAAAAATTGAATCTTTCCCCTGTGCCATGATTTTGCAGAATTTCGTTAGTCTTTTCTTTTTTTGAAACTTTGTTTCCTTTAACTTTAAAATTTTGAAAAAAAAACTTGGTAGACTCTTTTTTTTTTATGCCAGCTACAAAATAGATTAATGTCCCCGAGAATGTGAGATCCAAAATTAGTTCATGCCAGAGAGGGTTAAAGAGATAAATGTTGGTGACATTCTACTCTCAAAATGTTACCAACATGGTTGCTTTTGACAGGAAAACGTCTAGGGCACTCAAAATATAGACGTATTTTTATCAAACGGAACTATGTGAATTATAACGTGAGCCCTGTTGTACATGTATTTTTATGGGTCTCAGGGCTCATGTCTCGATGCACATAGTTCCGTTTGACAGAAATACGTCCATATAGTCAAAGGAACAAAGACAAATGACGATGAACGACTACTCACTTAATTCGAGTCTCCATAAAACGCACGTAATTGATCTCTCCGCTTCGCTCTTTGAATCGGATGCAAGTATTTCTTGTGTATGCATACATAGCTTTCTTTATTGCCAAACACTTAGCCGAATCTGGGCATCCTTGAGCAAAGGGGGAAAACATTAATTGCACTTTATTTAGTATAAAGAAAACCAATGTCATTAAAAAGCTGCTGAATTGTGCGATATTTTTGTTCGGAACGAAGTAACTGAACATGGATGAATGAATCGGTGGAAGTAAACGATTCGGACTTGTATCTGTAAGTGCACTTTGAAAAAAAGGTGCTTGCCTCAAGTATGATGGTTCTTGAATTTGCCGCCAAGAATTTGTTTTATCTTGATTTAAGCTGAAAAAATAGTGCTTAGGTTAAGCAAAAAAGTATTTTAAATTATGCAGTGAAATTCTCGATTTAAGAAAAAATACTTCTTAGTGACAAATTTAAGATTTTTTTTCAGTGCAGTTTTTTTCAAAAAGACCCTCTTTTTCAGTCACTTTTAAACTGTTCTCGAATTCAGTTGTATCATGAAATCTGGGTTCTTTCTTTTAGTTTAAGAGATAAGAAAATTGTAAAACATACGAATGCTTTTATTTTCTTGGAATCTTAATAATACGAAAACAATATAATTTTATCATCGATGTATTATAATTACTCCTACTAATTTAAGTAGACTAAAAGTGCTGCTAGAGGTTCTTTTAGAGGGCAAACTGACTCTCTTTCAATCAAGATTGCGGGCCCGATTGACATGATTCAACTTCCTGCTGAAAATTGACTCCACTCACAAATACTTTCTTTGGTTAATACTGTATTTTAACTGGCATTAAATAGGACGTATGTGAACTGGGAGTTAGTCTAGGGGTCGCAAAGTCATTTTTGCATGTCACCCTGAAACTTACAGGGTGTCTTCTACGGTCCCTGTTCACGTAAATTTTTTA
Organism: Bemisia tabaci; assembly: GCF_918797505.1. Lineage (NCBI taxonomy): Eukaryota > Metazoa > Arthropoda > Insecta > Hemiptera > Aleyrodidae > Bemisia > Bemisia tabaci. Next base: position 9,899,045 of record NC_092802.1, on the reverse strand, counting down.
AACAATTTGAAATATCCGAACTTCTGGGGAAAAAATAATTGGTTTCTCAAAATTAAGGGATTCAAAGATCCAAACTTGAAAATCCTATGCACAATTTTGTGTAGAACATTTTTGGCGCACTTAAAACATTGCCACTCTTGTCATTTGACAATTTTCCGTATTCAGGGTGTTTTCTACGGTCCCTGTTCACGTAAATTTTTCAAAAAAATTGAAATATCCAAACTTTGGGGGGAAGTTCCCCTTTAAACACAGCTTCTACTGTTTTTTCAAAAAAAATTCGATTGTTTCATTAAAAATTTTGCGTATCTCTGAAAATTGTCAAGTAAATCGTTGATTCTTGGAAGCACCTCTGGACTCCTCGATTTTGGACATATTGGCCATTTCGAATATGTTTCCCGGGATACGGACATTTTGATTGCTGGAAAACGGTGTCCTAGGGACCCCATGCCCATAGAAGATACTCTGAATGTTTCAGGGTGGCACATTAAATTAACTTCGTGGCCCCTAGACTAAGTAGTGATGAAGAGAATTGTAGATGTTCGACAATTTACTCGACCAACTCAATCGAACAGCTGGGGAACATTTTCATGACAAATACACACATGTACAGCATCAACCCTATAAAGAGACAAATGAAAGCTGTCTTCAAATCGGTCATAGAAAACGCCCTCGGCTCCTTGCTGTCACCCTCTTCCTCCGCCACCGCAAAGTTGTCTTAAAATTGGGCGTTTATTTTCGTCACATTCCCGGAAAAAATACCGCCTTCCACGAATCGAGCCAGGACGTCATTGAAAACGTCCCGATAAAACAACCCCCCGCGAGAAAATACATGAGCAGATAACTCAAGACGCGTTTAGACACGTCACACGGGAAAAAATGGATTGCTAATTTAAAAATTAAATTGATAAAGAATACTGCCTCGCTAAGGAAGAACGCCGTATGAGCCTTCAGACGTTGCCAAGTTTCTTCCAATAAAACCCGAATTCACTGGGAAAATTGTGAATATTATTTTCCAAACTTTTCACGCAATTTTGCACGCAATTTAATCTGAAATATAAGAAAATTTCAAAGAATAATGTGCATATATGTCGTCAAAAAAGCATGTTCTATTGGAGGAGATTTGGCGACTCTTGAATGTTCATGCGGCGTTCTTCCTTAGCACGGCAGAATATGTCAGACATGTTTCAAATGTACTTTTTACAATGGTGGTACGCTAATTTGACCACGGCGGTGATTGAATTAGCACACCGAAAAAAAAAATAAAGTTGATTTAACATTCTAGACGTAAAAAAAGCGTGCGAGAACTTATGAGATGCCGAAAGGGCCCGCTACAGCAGTTACTTTAGCAACGCCAATATGTAAAACTAATTGTAAAATCTACATTGAAACATGAAGACACTTTTTTATACTACAAAAGTGTTTAATGAGACATTTCAATTTCTTCCGTATGGAACTCGTAAACACCCTCAGTCCGGTATTTTTTTTTTTTTTTTTTTTTTTTCTTTTTTTTTTTTTTGAAATAACATATTTATTAGTTTATTTACAAGTTACAACCAATTAAGACAGTAATTGGCGAGAAGGCCTATGGTGTACAATCTAATAAGAAAGAATAGGAGCATAATTATGATTTATAGTGATATTGTTACAAGATTAAAAGGGTTAAATATTTATAGAGATTAATTAATTACAACTATAATTAATATTTACACTAGGTTTGGGTTACAACACCGGTATCGCCTGGAGGCATTTCTTCGGTATGAAGGGTTGTCAGTTGCGTAAGACGAGATGTTAATGTCTTTTTCCTTGTTAACACTTTTTCTACATACTGGCTGATTGACTGCCAATTACTATTTGAGGAGATCATAAAATCGTCGACTGTGGATGGTTCTAACCTATAAGATGTCTTGGATTCTAAGTTATATCTAAGATGTACAAAGGCAGAACAGTCAAAAAATGTGTGATAAGCCGTGTCTTTTATGTCTTCATTACAGATTGTGCAGAGAGGGGATGTCTTTATCTTAAACCTATGTAAATAATCATTGAAATCACCATGGCCAGTAAAGAATTGTGAAAGATAATAATTTGTATATCCATGCGTTCTGTTCATCCATGCATCAAAATCGTTAGTTAAAGTCTTAATCCATTTATTTTTAGTGTTTTTATTCCATTCACTCTTCCATTTATTCATGATTTCTTCCTCAATTTCTTCCCTACGATCTTTGTACCTAAATCATCATACGTCTTTTCTTTTTTACTAGTAAATGTGGAGGCTCTATTCTAGATAATGTATCTAATGCAAAATCGGACACAGTTCGATAAGCACAGCATAGTGATATTATTAAAGGTCTAAGTGTTTTCCTAATTCTGTCTTGGTTGTATTTTAACTTAATAGCGTGTGACCAAATTGTTACACCGTAAAAGATAAAGTGACATAGTTGCATGAATAATAAGTAGTCTTTTGAGATAGGAAGGGCCATTAACATTAACTAGTAGGCTCCTATAAAATTGAGTTGCCTTTTTTGCTTTTGTGCATACTGTTTCAATATGTTCATTGAACGTTAGATTTTTTCCAACTTGGAAACCAAGGTGACGCATTGATTTCGAAATTGAATCGGTTTCTGTTATACGGGCGTAAGTCCAAAAATTTCAAAATCGTTTTTTTTGCATTTTCAGCCTCCTTTAGGGTACATACACATTTTCTGAAAAGATGGCGGAAGTCCTGTGTGTAGAAGCCTGTGGAATAGGGGGGGGGGGGCGAGTTCTCAAACTCGCGCATTTCTAAAGTTTCTGTAACTTTTTTCATAATAAATGAAGAACATTTGTATTGAATTTGCATCTTGACCTAGCTGTTAGGTGATATAACTTCTTATTGTGCATTGATCACAAAAATACATGATTGAAATTTGAAAACTTGGTTTCAACACTTTTTTAAATGAAAATATCCCATGTCACCTTCATTAATTTTGGAAAAATAGGAGTAATTCTAGAAAATTTAGGCCTTTAAATAAATTTAAAAACATATAATAACTCCCTATGCTATATAAAAGAAAAAAACCATGTGCTACATTTTTCAAACTTACTTTAATATTAGTTTTTTGGCTTGAAACTGTCTCAGTCATCCTTCGTTTTCTGGTATAAGGGCGTAAGTCCAAAACTTAAAATTAGACTAAAAGGGTACTAAAATTTTTCTGAGCCAAAAAAACATTTCAGAACTTTTAAACGGATGTTTATACAACCTTTGAACCCTTTTTTGAAATTTAGTGGTGTCCTGCATAACGAGAAAATCAGTTTTTTGCCTCTCCTGAAAAATTTGGATTTGTGGACTTACGCCCGTTTAACAGAAACCGATTCAATTGGGATTACAGTATCACCTACAAGGACCGTTGCGTCCTTCCTATCATCAATAGATCCGCTAATTATTACTGCATCTGTCTTAGGGACAGCTATTTCTAGCGAAAGTTTCTTAAGTTCTTTAATATATTGCTTAGTAATTCGAAAGGAGTTATTACGTAGAGAAGATTTACTGTAACATTGCAAAATTATTAAAAGATCATCAGCATATACAATTTTGTCTGATCTGGGGATAGTACGAAGTCGAACAATATAATCAAAAGTAATGTTCCATAGAATTGCAGCGAGAACACTGCCTTGTCCTACACCGCTGGATACTTCAAAGCATAAATCATTATATTTTATTTTTCGGTCGGAAAAATACGATTTCATTGATTGTATTATATATGGAGCAACATTCTTGCTTTCTAATGCAGCAATGATGTCACTCCATCGTAAAGAATTGAATGCATTTTTTATGTCTAGACCAATGATGCAAAGTATGTTTCTGTGATGAAGAGGGGAGTCCGGTATTTTACCGTACGCGTACGGTAATTTTTGTTTTTAAGTTAAGTTTATTAGGGGTAAAGATAAAATTAGTTTAAATAACCTGTGTATACTTGCAAGGCAAACAAAGTTGCACAATCTTAGCGACATTGGAATGCTCTTTAAGATCAATGCATTTCGGTAGCCTCTGACTTTTTAGCCATATCATTTTTAGGAATAGCTATAGATGAAATAACACCAAGATTGAAGGATGCAGTCTGTTAAAACAAAGCATAAAGGCGATGTGTTCTCGGAATAGTGTACTAAGACTCAAGCATGCGGTGATAGTGCACCCGTGGTTCCGAAAAAATGAAACGGAGCTTTCCATCACTCCCCAGCTTTTTCACTTGAAATAAGTTGGATTTTCCTGTTTTCTCTGACTTGAAGAGTGGCAACACTCAATTTTTAATGCGGAGCGTCAAAATTTTTTCAAGTCTTGTATCAAGACTATCTTGTCCGTGATTTGGAAAATTCTTGTTTTTTATGGCTCGCATCGCCCGAATTTCGTACAATTTTTCCTGGTGAAGAACGTCATTACGGTAAAAGTAATGGACATTTCGTTCGTGTCCTGCTGTTAATGAGTAGGATTGGAAATCTTGTTGAAATGTGTCCAACTCTGATGTCCCGATCAAACTATTTTCCCCCGAGAATTTCGCCATTGTTTTTTCTCATTCGCACATCAGCACCTATCTTCATGGAAATTTTAATGCAGAATTGGACGTATTTCTGCCAAACGAAACTATATGTACCTACATTATGACGTGAGCTCTGTCATGCATATATTCTTAAGGGTCTCAATGCTCATGTCCTAATGCACACAGTACCGTTTGGCAGAAATACCTACAATTATTGTATAATCTGAACTCAAATATCGAGAAAAATAATAAACTATACCTTAGCCTGTAGGTATCTCCTCTGCATTATTTAGAGACACCCAAATATCAATTTAAGTAAAACTAATAGGAGTGTTTCAGTTTTAGAGGACAATATATTGCTAACCTGAAGGAAAACGAATGGTTCAATCTATTACTCCTGAGCCATTCTGATTTTCTGGGTGCAAGGTAACGCACTGCAGATTTCTTTGTAATCACTCTAATAGCGTTACCGGTATTTGACTCGCATTCAATCCTGCGTCTTTTATTCGTTCTAAACTATGTTTCTTTTGCGCTGAACGGTTAGCAGTAGCTACACCTCTGATCAATGCAATGACTTCTCAACTACAGATGTGGCCCATTCCTTGTTAGAGAAAGTCGAAAAGAGTGGACTGAATATGCCCCTACCTAGCCAATCCATGTCCTTCTCTCAACTAGAGTACCTATATAGCGAGAGTATGGACAGATCGCTTCATGGAGGGCTTAGGGCCCAAAAGTGCAGCCACCCTTCTAACCAACTTCTAACGCACAAAATTTTACTGCCAGTCTGCAGATTCCAATTCTAACCAAGATAGCCAAGAATGTACAGAAATGAGCGTTCTTCCGCAAAATTGAGTAAATTTATGCAAAAACGGAGTCAAACACGTGCTTAATAAACGACGGTTCGTAACAATAGTATTAGTAAATCGCTCTGGATACTTGAAATTCGTAGGTTGGCTGCATTTCTGGGCCCTAACTTTATTCGCAGAAGCATCGGTGAAGGCCTGATGGATTTTCGGAGTTTCACATCTGTCCATACTCTCCCTATACAGGTACTCTACTCTCAACTGTCGTCTGGGCGGAGCAAACGGGGTCCTTATGGAAGTGGCATTAGCCCCTTTTGAGTGCCCTGAAGAACTCGTCACCACTGGGAGTTGAACCTGGGACCTCAACGTTGGCAGGAGCTATACTTTAACCATTACGCTACCGAAGATGAATGAGTAAAATATGATTTACAGCATTGGGAAACAAATTAATCTGGCCACTCCTGAAATATTTTTTTGGTTATTAGGTTTTTTGACAAAAACTAGAACACACGCGGAAAAAAATTAAATGTTGATTTAGCATTTATATTGTTAAAAAGATGTCCGACAAGTTTCAAATGCTAATTTTACGATACAAAAATGCTAACATAACATTTTAATTTGTTCGTTTTGCAGCGGGCGTAGTTACGTTAGCCTTTGTTAAAATGTAAAATCAGCATTTGAAACTTGTCGGACATCTTTTTAACAGTATAAATGCTAAATCAACATTTAATTTCTTTCCGTTCACATCTAACTTAGCAAAATCCACTGTCAATTAAGATTAGCTTTCATAAAAAAGATCCCTTCCCTCATGAATAATGGTTATGAGAAGTCATGATTCAATCAACTTACCGATGTCAACGTCAATCTTGTAAATAACCGCTGCGCTCTTCCATAAAAGATGGTTGTTTTTAAGCATTTTCTTGCTCCGCAACTGTAAGGAATAAGAATAAAGAGAAATTCAAATGCCTGTCCACCAAATGGGTCAATGGACCACTAGACAAGGTACGAATTTAAGCAATCTGATATATGTTTCTTAACCAGAATTTCACGTAGAACACGATTAGCGCAACGAATATTACTGAAACTAACTCCTAACGAAGATTTCAACGTTTTTATTTCACATTGGTTACGAGGAATTTGAACTGCCCGCTCACAAGAAACTCAAAGCTCTACTCGAGTCAAATCGCGCACTACAACGGTTTCAGCAAGCTTCTCCATCGAGCTATGTTCATTTCCCATTATATGTTGTTAAAACCACAAGAAATTTGCTATAGCTGAGCCAAACCGTCAAGATTGAGGTTTCCAGATTTTTAAATTGCAGAGACTATCATGATGGAAGTTTAGCGCGCGATGTGAAACACGTAGAGCATTGAGTTTTCGTGAGCGGGCGGTTTGAATTCACGCATCATGAATCATTAAATATCTTCGTAAGGAGTTGATTTCGGTAACTTTTGCTATGCGCATCGCATTTTACGTGAAATTTTGGTTGAGAAACATGTATTAGAATGCTGAAATTCGTACCTAGTCTAGTGGTCCATTGTGTCACAGAATCGTGTTTTTATGCTGAATTCTTGGAGATAAGCTAAAAATAATAAGATCTGTCAAAACCGCAACTTTCCACGTTCAATAACCAGGATATCGCCCATTGAAAAGTCGGGTTTTTGACGTCATCCGCCGCGGTAGTGACACCCTTGGTCTCTTTAACCTTGTTTTCATTAGCGACGCACTTTTGCACTGGTTACTCAACGTGAAACTCGGATGAATGATCTTAGCGCCTGCCACACTGAGGAAATACTTCCCACATTGCGCCAAACAGTGCGGTCGGCGTGAACCGCATATTAGCGCCTACAAGACCGCGTGAATACTTCTCGCATTACGCCAAAAGCAGTGCAGTCGATCAGTTGGCGTAAAACGCATTTTAGCGCCTACAAGACTGGGGTTCTTTCCACCTTGTTTTCATCCAAGTTTCACGTTGAGTAACCAGTGCGTCACGGACCGATGAAAGCAAGGTGAAAGAAACCACGGGCGTCACTACCGCAGTGGATGACGTCAAAAACCCAACTTTTCAAAGGGCGATAATTCGGTTGATATTGAACGTAGAAAGTTGCGGTTTGGAAAAATCTTAATATTTCTAGCCAAACTGCAAGAATCGAGCATCAAAACACGATTCTGTGATCACCGCTACCGACCCATTACTATTGTATTATAGAAAGGTAGTATTCATTGATTTATTCTCATTGGAGACCACACGGTGTGATGATGTGGGTAAAATGGAACGAAACGAAGCCAAGCTACATCAGCTGTTGTCAAATTCAACCGAGGAGCTCAATTTTTTACGAGAGAACGTTCGTGCGAATTTTTTTGAAAATTTTTTGAATTTGCCTCGTAGTATGCAGAAAAGTCACTCAATAGAAATACTTAAAAACTCACTCGCACGTAATATTTTTCCTTGCGGACGCGTTTCGCCGACTCGCATCTCCAGCATCCTCAGCGAGTGAGTTTTTAAGTTTTTAATTATCAGGTTTGGTTCTTTTCTTGTGCGGGTCTCAAAAAGTTTCAATGAGGAGGTTCACTGGAATTCGCACAAAAATCAGCAAAACCGTTCTTATGTAAAAAATAGACAGTATGTTCGAGTATTTTGCCAACGTGAGTTCACAATTCAGCATAAAGCTGAAAATCTCAACACAGAGGAAAAAAACTCATATGAGCACAGTTTTCCCTGAAAGAGATAATGCTGTTTGGTGCAACGCTATCCCTCTGTATTGAGATTTTCAGCTTCGTGCTGAATTTTTAACGCACGTTGGCAAAATACTCCAACATACTGTCTTACGACCCGTTCGTCCACCGAAATGACTGAAACAGAAATAAAAAAAATTTGTAAAAAAATAGACTGCGCAATTGAATTTGAGCTGATGTTCCATTCTGCTTAACGCGATCCAAATGAAGTCCGGGCATGGGCGATTTCCGACTTCTGAATATTCAGCACCGGAAACGTGTTCCACGAATGTTATGTGTATTATAGCCCGTTTCAGACTACTTTCCCATTTATGTTACATTCAATTCCCTATCCCGCGCACAGAGGAAAATAAAAAAAGTAATATGAAGCACGCTTTATAAAGGTGCGATAACAGTTCTATGCTTTCATTCGTCATATTTATGGCCGAGGCCTCCGAGATCTTTCGAGTTCACTATTACGGAGTTGAGGACAGAGGACACACATGCCAATGCTGTCACTATAGAAGCCTAAGTTCAAGCCTTTTTTTCGTAGCTAATAAGCAAAATTAGCTCTAAAAGTGGGTAAGCGTATTCGACCATGTAATTTGAGTAACGATGCCGAAGCAAAACCACAATTACAATAATTTTAAGTCTCATCATTACTGCTTTTCTTGTTTTTTGGTGCAACACATCTGCACGATAGCTTAAGATGGCTCAGCCAATCAGAGAGGTATCTCTATACGGAGAATCCCAATGGTGACGTCACCAATAATAATGCTGAAATCTGTGCCAATTATTTGCATTAAGACTTGAAGCTTGGACGGCATTTTAGACCGTTACATTTAATTTTCTAACCATTTAAACATGATTGAGTATTTTATCCTATACTTTAAGTCATTTAACTATCTAAACATGAATAGATACAAATTTGTATGGAGCAGCATGAGACAATGGTGACAGAAGAAAAACGAGGGGGGCGGGAAACGAGGCTAAAATACATAATTAAAAATAAACCGAAACGTTTCGACTCAAAACTAAGTCATTTTCAGTCAGAAATGTTACAGTAAAAATTTAAAAAAAAACGATGAAAAACCTGAGCCCTATACAATATACATGGTGATGGCCGGGATCTGAGAAAAATCTTCTGAAAATGACTCAGTTTTGAGTCGAAACGTCTCGGTTTTTTTTTTTTTTTTTTTTTAAATTTCGTTTTTTAACCTTGATTCCCGTTTCCCCCTCATTTTTCTGCACTGGAAAAAAACACATTGGATCTAGAGTCCAGACTCTTGAAAACATCGACAAGAAAAAGTACTCTTGATTCAATCAGAATCTAGCTTAAATCAAGAACCAAGCCTCTTAATTTAAGCGTATTTCGTTTTGATTCAAGCTAATTGGTAAATCAAGAGTATTTTTTCTTGTCAATGTTTTCAAGAGGCTGGACTCTACATCCAATGTGTTCTTTTTTCCAGTGTACTGCAAACATGAATATATAAGTACGCAAAAATTACAAATTCTTACCATTGTACCTCCACTCTCTCGCGCTAATTTGTACTCGTCTTCAACCCTAATAACTGCGCCGTTGGGTAGGTTGACCTCGCGACTACCGACCTCAAAAATAACCTCAAAAACGAACAACGGCAAAACGCCCGTGAAAATGAACATGACTTAACGAACAACATCAATGAGCTTGTGACACTATCTCATCCGAACCAGCGAGTGATCGGCGTCCTGTCCTGGGGGCCTCAAACTTTTGCGTCATTTGTTCGTTCAGTTTTCTCTTCTTTCTCTTTTTGCTTTCAAAGAATCTAGGTTCACCTACCTTTTTTACATTTCATCTGGTTTTACAATTTGTTCCTCTGCATTGTTGCCAACTTAGACGCTTTGTGTTCTAAGGTATTTTTTGCACCGTCCTTCAGGCGGGCGTAAGGTACTGAAACTTATTTTAAGCGGCAGTTTGAGTCGTTTAAAATTGAGATGACAACCTAGACTGGTGATATTCAACAAGATTTTTTGGTGTGATTTGAGGTTGTCTGAAAAAGAAGAGTTATTGACTACCAAAATAAAAACGCTTGACAATTTTAAATTTTGAAAACCTGCAAAGAAAACCCCATCGAGTGCGAACCTCATTAAGTTTCTTTTATCTCTAATTTTTTTACGTCAATCAAAATTTTACCCTGAGGGGAAAAATTATTCGGCATGTGCTGTGTGTATATTTTTAATTTTTTGCACTCAGCTTGACGCATATTGTAATATTACTCACAGCACTTACTTATTTTTTCAATTACCAGGAAAAATTACATTTTCTCTATTTTTTTTTCAGTTCTACGGGTGGAGATATATAAGATCCATGCACAAAATCAAACACGATGATTTGTTTTAAGGTCTCTATTCCATTAGACAGACCAGCTCGCTAAAATTGGAAAGTTGCTTCTGAAATGATTGATTTCATCTCGCATCAGACGTTATGCTATGACGTTATGACGTCGTGCTATGTTCCTGAAAATAAATAACTCAGGGCAGCCTTGATCTGCTGTTAAGTGCATGAAAGGCTGCATGCGATTGTGTCCGCAACAATGTACGTGTGTTTAATTTCAAATTTTATATGGTATAGAAAAGAGATAACTGCTTTTTTCCTGTATAGTGTTTTGAATTTTATCGCAGAAATATTTTCCAGACTGGTACGGTCCTGTATATTCTATGTGTGCCTTGAAGTGACAGACATGCACTTAGTATTTCATTTGTTGGTTGGGATTAGTCCAAATGAGGACAAGCACTTTAATTTAGACTTCTCAAAATCCCTACTTTTCTTTCAGGTATTTGTTTATGTTTAGTTGTTTGTAGATCTATAACAGACTTGAACAAATAAATTATAACATTTTGTAATTACTTAATTATCTTTTGAATTATTTATATATTTATCTACTATCATTGTTATTCTGTAAAGGTAATCGTAATTGCTCGAAATTTTCATAGATTGCTCTACATTGGATGAGAGATTCTTGGAAAAGGAACATGCGTGTTCGTTTGCGAGTGAGGTGCGTGCTTGCGTCAACTCCTATTGACAAAAACAGGACATCAGTGTAGGATGACTATTTGAGCGCATGTGTTGCCTAAGCGCTCAATTGAAGGCAACCCATGTTCAGTTTTCTATTGCTCATTTGAGACCGCGGCAAATTCCACGTAGCGTAATTCGACTGCATTCAGTCGGTTAGGCGAAACAGCTCTTGGGTGCTGAAACTGCTGCATCTGCAGTGGTTTTTACGCAATACTTTTTCTTACACTCGTGAGGAATTCACGATTCATGATGCGTTCTCTTTACATTGCACTGCAAATATTTATTACGGTTCTTGCAGTTTTTTTGTGCGCACTTTATAATTAAGTTCCAGGGGCTTCTAAACAATTAATCACATCAAAAAGTACCTCGATACGTTTGCCTCGATGGATCACCACACGCTGTATACATTTAAACATTCTGATACATGTTTCCTTTTTGAAATTTAACGTGAAATACGTCTGAACAATCATTCACATCAAAAAGGACCTCGATACGTTTGTCTCAATGGGTTTGTCTTTACACTGGTACTCTGCACAAAACCTCTTGGTTCAAGAGTGCAGTTTCTTGTCGCCGGATTTAAGAGTCTGAACTCTTGTTCCAATGCAAAGACCGCTTGAATCAATACAAAATCCCCTTGAATCAATGCAAAATCAGCTTGAAACAAGAGTTCAAGACTCTTAAATCCGGCGACAAGAAACTGCACTCTTAAGTCAATGCAATGCGGCATTGGTCCAAGAGGTTTTTTTTTACCAGTGAGCAGAGCGAGGTTCTTTCCACAAAATTGTAAAATGCGCTCCAAAGTTACATCGCCAGAATGTATGGTTTTGAATGTCACTGTCATCATGCACCATGAGGCAATTTAATGACGAGATTAATTTATAATTTATCAAATGTTATACACAGTTCACCCCCGAGTAATAGGCTTGAACCAGACTGATAGGTACCATAAATAGACGCGTTTCTGGTAAATGTAACTAAGCGGCATAGGGGAAAGAGGGGGAATTGGTTGGATCTTAGATCTTAGCGACAAGCTCATTCCGTCCTACCCTCACAATGCTTTTCTATGGCGCTTAGGTTCGTTTGACAGAACGCACTATTCGGGATTCTAAAATCCTCGAAAGGAACTCACACTGACGCGTAATTCCGTTTAGCAGAAACTAGGGGCTTATGGGGCTGCTTGGCAGCCCCTTATTTTTCCTGTACACTTTTCACTTTCACATGTTTTTTTTTTTTTTTTTTATTTATTTATTTTCATTTAATTTTCTGTTTTGTCTTTGAATCGGGTCTAATTATTTCTTTGAGAGAATAAATATAACAAATGTTTTCAAAAATTGTAATTTTATTTAGTAAACTTTAAACTAAAATTTTGTTTTAATCTTCATACAAAATTATTTTTTAGGTTTTACATTTGTTTTCAAACTAATTTTAAAGAAGATCTTTTTTTATTTTTTAAATACTTTGCTTTTTTTCGATTAAATTGTTGATTCTTCTTTTGTCATTTCTGTCCTGCTTTTCCTCCTATATTTCCTACAACTTTGCTCTTCTTCTTTCCTCCTTTTGTCTTTTCTTCTTTTGCTTCTTCTTTTTCTTCTTCAGTAGCTGTTCCTTCTGGTTCTTCTTCTTTTTCTGCTCCTGTTTTAACTTCATCTAATTTTTCCGCTTTTTCTTCTTCGTTTTTTCCATGTTCAGTCTGCTTTCTGGTTTCCGTATTTGCTGGTATGTTATCTTTTTCTTGTTTCGTTATCTTACTATTCCACGTATAAGTCAGTTGTTTATTACTCATGTATGTTCCTAGCTTAACTTGTTTGATGAAAATGGTTTTTCCCAAGTCTTCGTGTTCAATTTCATTGGTAGCTTCGTTCCACAGGATTATGTCAATCTGGAAAATGTTAAAATATGATTTAATAATGTTTTTTTTTTTTTTTTTTTTTTTTTTTTTTGTCATGTAACATTTTTATCAGTATTCCAAGCTTTCATATCCAATCGTTTAAACTTATTTAACTCATTTAATTTTTTCTTTTAATAGAAAATCCTCTCTCTGCTGCTTTTGAAATGTAATTTTTCAATTTTTTTGTCGTTTGTTAATTGTCAGTGGTGTTTTTTTGGTGTTTAGACTCTCCGCCCCGTTTCCCATTCCACAATGGGCCTGTTGCATGCAAGAGATACAGCCGCGCGAATAGACTTTATAGAGGTTAAATGACACGAAAATTACGATGGTCACATTAAAAAAGTCTGAAATACACTCCTTACTGCGCAATTTGCGTTGTTAGGAACGCGCTTTTTCAAATTTCCCGCGTCCGGGGGCACTTTTCTAATCACCGGAAACGAGCAAACGGCGGGCTCGGTGATTTCCGGAAGATGCCGAGTCGTTGTTGTTGTTGTTATTTTTTCCTTCAGTTTGTTTACAAACCCAACGTGATCTCCTACAGTGGTCCATATACGCTTTATGCGGTAACCAAATCGATCAACTTTTAAATATCCAACGCAATCCTTCTACATTTCAATTCACGATGTCACGAGCTCCGATTTTTAGGTTATGTTGTCAGTTTTAGTTGACCGGAAATAGCCGCGAGTTGCCGTTAGTTGTTTCCGTTAGAAAACTGCCCCCAGACGCGGGAAATTTGAAAAAGCGCGTTCCTAACAACACAAATTGCGCAGTAAGGAGTGTATTTCAGACTTTTTTAATGTGACCATCGTAATTTTCGTGTCATTTAACCTCTGTAAAGTCTATTCGCACGGCTGTATCTCTTGCATGCAACAGGCCCATTGCGCTACTTAATAATTTTTCTTTTTTCTTACCCCGTTGCCCTTTGAGTCTAATTTTTGCTGTTCTTTTTTTCATGGTTCCAGTTTTTGTTTGTAAGTTTTGTTCTTCTTCTATCTCACCAATAATACCTGTAACATCTATTTAAAGAAAGAGGAATAAATATATGGATAGTATATATCTAGTAGTATATATTTAATAGTATTTGTGTTTTGTTACCTTAAGGCACGACTGGTTAAACTTGTCTGAAATCGCCGCTAAATAATATAACTTTGCCACCGAAGGGGGCGTGTTCCAGATGCTTTGATTCATTTTTCATTATATTCCTCAGGAGTTTGTCTATGCATTCCATAGAGGCAGCGGGAATGATTGATGCTTCATCTATTAAGATTCACGAAGCTTTACGCAATCACGAGTTTTATTTCATATGGTTCACGGACCATGTTGCGAACGAAATCCTTCATCACCTTGCATGAAACTCGGAAAATGCTCAAAAAATTATCCGAAATCAATTCGATTTGCAGAGAAAGAGGCAAAAGCAACAGCACTATTATAATTTCTGATATGCTTTATGAAATTTGGAGAATATAAAAATAATGATTTCAAATCGGTATCTGTCCGAATACTCGGTAAAGAAATTAAGCCATTTTGGCAGCAGTTATTAAAATGACCATTGGACATTTCACCCTGAAAATGGCGAGCATCACAATGATGACAAATTATATTCATTGAACCGACTGAAAATTTGGTAACAAAATTTTCATCGAAGTTCTGATCATCAATTTTATACTTCCGAAATGAAGAAATGAAACTTTGATTTTCTATAGTAATAACAGAGTTAAGTTCTTGCTTCACTAAACGAACATGCGAAGAATTCTGGAAAACGCAACCACGTTTTGGAGGACGACCGCCTCGGTCATTGAAAATTTCACTCATAACAACTGTTAAATTTAAAATTAAAATTAGTAAAAATTATTATTATTTTAACAAAATCATAACTGAAAAGTTCAATTTTTAAATTAAAAAAAATAAATCAGAAGAAAAAGGATGAAATGAAAATGGAAATTAATAATAAACATATTTATACACATTGAAAAGAAACAGCGTGAAAAGTTCTGATCGGAAATGAGAAAAAAAACTTGGAGGTTATTGACTTAATGAGGAAAAATTGGCAATAGGAAAAAGATGGAACCAATCATGAAAAACCGTAAAAAAAAAAAAACGCGGGAAAAGAAAAATGTAAGTTGACGGCAGTTGAGTGTTTGGAAGTAACCTCACTTAATGATGATTGTTGAATGAAAACAGCTGATAAAAAGACAGCAAACAGTAAAGTAAGATGCGTAGCAACAAAACTTTTCCGAAAAACAAAAAACAAAAAACCCCCACTTCCCCTCATCCAATTTATGAGTTTTTAGGGATTTAAAAATCGGGGACGAACCCCAGAAAATAATTTATAGTTTTCCCGAAGCATTGAGAACAACACCTTTCAAATGAACCAACGCCCCTCGCAATTAGTACAGTGGTTGATTCACAATTTCATTCTATTTTTCAAATTAGATATTAAGATAAGTCCAAATATTGTAATAGTAGTTGTAGTACTTATATGGAATGAATTATATTGTAAAAAAGAAGAAAGAAAGAAAGAAATAGTCACCAAAAAGAAATACGCTATGGGCTTCTTTTCCGAAACCTCTAAATGTGTGATAAGGATTGTAAGAAATTAATATTCAGTAGAACTACGTCCAAATATTCAAACGATGGTTGTAGTACTCTCATAGAATAAATTATGTTGTTAGGAAAAAAAAATTGACAATTTAGTCACCAAAGTGAAATACGCTGTGGGCTTGTTTTCCGAAACCTCTAAATGTGTAATAAGGATTGAAAGAAATTAATATTAGGTAGAAATACGTCCAAATTTTCAAATTATATAGTTGTAGTACTTTCATAGAATAAATTATGTTGTTAGAATAACAAAAAAAACAAAAACAAAAAAACAAAACAAAAAATTGGGGCGAAATATTTTGACTCGTTTTCCGAGACCCCCAAATGTGAAATAAGCTTTGAAAACAATTTAAAAACGAGCTTAAATTATTCAGAAAAAATGCAATTCAGACGTATATTTTCGTAGTCTCGTCGACGAAATTGGCGCTTTCCAGATCACTCCTGCAACCCGGCAGAAAGAGCCGAGCCGAAAGCATGCCCCCGCGACGCGGGGCGCAATTGTGCGGGTATTTATACGAATCCGGGAACACAAGAACAGCACAACTACAAATAACAAGAGCCTCCCAAGCGAGCGGGGGCGGGGGCGAGGGGGGGAGGGGGAGGGGGGAGGGGGGTTATGAGGTATGGGACGCGGGGAGACAAGGCAACGTATGCATAAAGGGATGTAATAACGTTTAGGTTTGCACAGCGCTCCGCTGCTACAATATATCTTGCGTACCGTGTATGTGAACCGGGGAACGCGGGAATCGGACCGGGAACGGCGGAGCCCGGACTCCTTAGCTCGCCTTTGTTACGACTCCCGGCGGGTCCTCCATTCTTCAAGATGGAGGTCAGGCGGACCTATAAAAATACAGGAAATAGGGAAATTGAGCAATTTAAAAAAGGAGAGAAGGGGAGGTGTACGGCGCCGGGCCTGAATGCGGGAATCTCTCCCTGTGGAGTCACAACCTCACGCCGGCGTCGCTCTTCTCCGCTGGTGGCGGATGAATGATGCCGCTGCTACCGCCCTAATGGACTCGCGCCAAACCCTATCCGCTTTTTTGAACCCCCCCCCCCCCCCACCTCCCCGTTCACCCCCTATTCAGTCGAGCTAGGGAAGAACGCCGTAAGAGCCTTCAGACATTGTCAAATTTCCTTAGACAAATCACGAATGGACCACTAGACAAGGTACGAATTAAAGGATTCTGATACATGTTCCTTAACCAAAATTTCACGCAAAACACGATTCGCGCAACGAAAAGACTGAAACCAACTCCTAACAAAGATATTAACGTTTTTATTTCACATTGGTTACAAGGAATTTGAACTGCCCGCTCACAAGAAACTCAAAGCTCTACGTGAGTCAAATCGCGCAATACAACGGTTTCAGCAAGCTTCTCAATCGAGCAATGTTCATTTCCCACCATGTGTTGTTCAAACTGAGCATAACTGAGCCAAAGCGTAGAAATTGAGGTTGCCAGATTTTTAAACCGCAGAGACTGTCATGATAACGTTTAACGCGCGATGTGAATCACGTAGAGCATTGAGTTTTCATGAGCGGGTGGTTTGAATTCACGCATCAAGAATTATTTAATATCTTCGTAAGGAGTTGATTTCGGTAATTTTCGTTGTGCGCATCGTGTTCTACGTGAAATTTTGGTTCAAAAGCATGATTCAGAATGCTGAAATTCGTACCCTGTCTAGTGGTCCATTGAATCTGAAGCCTCTTAAAATTTAAAAAAAAAAAAAAAAATATTCATGACTTTTCTCTAAAATTAATATTTTCTGAGAGGAAATTTGGCAACTCTTGAATGTTCGTAAGGTGTTCTTCTTTAGCACGGTAGTATTCTGATGACGTCTTATTGCCGAGTGCTTGTATTTTCTGTACGCCGCAGAGGTAACTGTAATTGCTGTTCCTTTTTGAAGAGAGTTGCGCCCGAAACTCAAAAAGCGTGCAGTAACGTGTTGTCTCCAGCTAAGAAAAATACGGAGAAAAAAGTATCACAATGCCGACAATGCTGCCGTGACAAGGAGAACCGCCGCATAAACCTTCAGACGTCAACTTCCCTTAGACAAATCACGAATTTTCGGGTAGATTCGTAGATATTTTCCTCCTAATTTTTCTAAAACTTTTGCCCGCAATTTTATCTAAAATATCTGAAAATTTCAAGGAAAAATGAGCATGACTTCCCTAGAAAATACATGTTTTATCCAGAGAAAGTTTGCAACTTTGGAATATCCATACGGCGTACTTCCTCAGCACGGAAGTATTCTGATGACGTTTTATTGCCGAGTGCTTGTTTTTTCTGTACGCCGCGAAGGCAACTGTAATTACTGTTCCTCTTTGCCCGAAACTCAAAAAGTGTGTCGTAACGTGTCGTCCCCTTCTAAGAAAAATACACGAGAAAAAGAGTATCACAATGTCAACAATAATGCTGTGCCAAGGAAAAACGCCGTATGAACCCTCAGGCGCAGCCAAATTTTCTCTGATTAAAAGTGAATTTATTGGGAAAGTTGTAAAGATGTTATTTCTATTTTTTCAGAAAATTTTGGCGGCAGTTCAACCTAAAATATCTGAAAATTTAAAGGAAAAATATGCATGACTTTCTTCAAAAATATTTTTTATCAGGGGAAGTGTGGCAAAGTGTGGCAATTTCATCAAATCATACTCGAGTTCGTCGCGGTCAAATTAGGCTGCAAGTGAAATGCACGCCAAATTACACTTCCACATGTCAACAGATGTTCTGGACATTTTTTTTTTACGAAATTTCCTAAGAATATTCTTTGTTGGCCAAAGAAAAATCACACATTTAATCTACGATGATAAGCAATTAGATAGGTTTAACCAAAATCACTTTCACAACATTTCATGCTGCTAGAGTTCCTTCCATGCTTTATTCTTTACCCCGAGGTTTTTGAAAATTATCAGAGATGAAAAACCTCCCCATTACTATAGAGAAACCACGCGTTCCGCAGTTTCTATGCGGACTTAAGTTTTCTAGTAGGGACTATATTTCTTGTTTATAGAAAAACCAATCGGAATAGGGAAATTAATGGCACGTATGTTGCATCTCAAATAAATCTGAGAGTTTCCACAAGTTTCACGGGTGGAGTTCCCATTTGAGGGGCTTTGAAGACAAGGCGCATAAGTGCAGTTTTAGAAATTCGAGACCAGAGATTAGAGCCCAGCTGCCTCAGCTGCGTGTCATAGCTCGTTTCGCATGTATTTCAACAGGAGAGATACATGAAAACGACTGGACCTCACTAAAAGCACAGTAGATAAAAACAGGAGGGAAGGGCGGAGGGGGCACAGAAATCCAGGCCATTTCGTGTTTTTCCATGTTGAAAAAGGAAGGATGGAGGGTTTCAGGGCATTCCGTCAACAAGTTTTTGTTCGTACACCTGTTTTGTCCAGTAGTTTACGTCCACGTGTGAAATAAGCAACAGTGACTTGGTCCAGGTGTCATATTTTAGTCCGTATGTAAAATTATACTGACAATAATGAAATGAGAAAATTAAGAGACACGGAAGATTTGTGGTAACTCATTTTTTTAATGAAATGTTATTTCCTTCTTTTGATCAATCTTTTTAAATTGTCATGGGCAAATATTTGGTTTTATTTCCATCCTTAAAATTTTCGATGAAAAATAAACCTTATAAATACTTTTTTTCAATAAAAATATTACTTTCTTTTGAAAACATTTACATTTTTAAAACGTGGCAAATATTTGTAAAACATTTTCCAAGAGATGGCATCGATATTAAAGTCAATGAGCAGTAGTTCTGACGAAAAAAACTATGCACAAATGAATAAAAGTGGGAAAAAACCGAGAAGCACGCAATCTTCGGTTTTAGCCCATCTGTACGTAGATCTCTCAGAGTCAAATACGTCCTATTTTGAGCGTTTGGTTGCGCTCACACCACGCTGCAGCACAGTAAAAGCACAAAATATAAAAGGAAAAATTAATGTGCTTTGAAAATCATTAAATACGACAAGGAAACGCCTTAATATTTACAAAACACACATTAAATTTTCCTTTCATATACGAGGACTTATCTGTATCAATAGCGGTTGTGAAAAATTACCTTTTCGAAACACGCTAAAAAAAACTGTTTTGTTCACACAAAAATTTAATATGTTTGGCTCTGGCAAAATGTACAGATCTCGAAGATCACATCTCAAGTATTTTCTCAAAATTTTCTCGATGCCAAAACAGTTTTTTAAATGTGTTTCGAAAAGGTAATTTTTCACATCCGCTATTGTTCAGATAAGTCCTCATATATATTTTTTCATCAATTTAAATTAAAGTAATCCATGCAGAGTGTGCAAACATATAAATATCATGAGTTGACTCCACGCTGACTCCGCGAATTTAAATAATAGGCCCTAGCACAAAGCGGAGTGATGCGACGTGCTGCCAGCACGAAACGCGCACTGGCGCCTACAAACCTAAGCAGATACTTCACGCATTGCGCAATGCTTGAGGTATCCCTTAGGTTTGTAGGCGCCAATGCGCGTTCCGTGCTGGCTGGCTGGCCGCGCCGCAGCGTGCCACGGCGCGGCGCTTCACTATTTCACAATAGAGGTGTTGTACAGTATTATACAAAATTGAAGGCACTCCAACATACCAACAATAAGAATGACAGGCATCCTTTAAGAGTGCGGAACTTTCCTTGCAAAATAAGTCGAGATAAGAGAGATAAAGGAACATTCTTGAGTATGCCGTCAAGAAGATTATATTTTGAATCAAGCATAAAAGAGGTGAACAAAAGCGGATTTCTGCTTGATGTAAGTGACTTTCCTTTTTATAAAAGCATATTTTCTTCATTAAGAAAACATTATTTTCTTTATTAACTCATAAGGAAATCTTCTCGGCGGTAAATGTGAGGATATTTCTCCTTAACTTAGGTCACTTGTTCCTCTAATGAAGTTAAAAATCATACTAAACGTTATTAAATACAGATACTAGGACAGTAAGTTTTTCGGCTACCGCTCTCTTTTTGTTGTCGTCACTCAATTTAATTTGCGAGGGAACTTCGTGCTTTTGAAAAATGCCATCAATGATACGTTGGGGTGCCTTCGATCTCATATGATAGGTACTGTGCAACACCTCCGCGGCGAAATAGTAGCTCGAAGCGCTGCGGTAAACCAGTGCCGAAGCGAAGTTATCATGCACAGGAAAAATATGAGATCCTTTATGAGGCAAATCAAAGGGTTTTCCAGTTCAGGTATAAAAATATGGGATTTTCTTGAAGGATAATTAAGTCCTGCTGCACCAAAGAGGTTTAGAGAGTTTTAGTGAATTTTCTCTCATGGAAATGACGCTCCCTCATTTTTACCAAAAATCTTAATTATATATTTCTCTCTGTTGGAGCAAACAAACAAAAAAAAAACAAGCAGTGAACTCCAACACAATGTGTTGATAAGGCGCGTCATTAACTCGCACATATCAACCCCTTTAGTTTTCATTTACAGAGATTTCAAAATAGGCAAACAGCATAAAAAGAGAATTCACGATCCAACACTGCGAGGTCAAAGACGCACCTTGACGAGACCGTGTATTGTGAAAGTAGAAAGCTATTCGATCGAATTTAAGTTTTTTGATCTGCCTCAAGCAAAATCTTATCAGATTCTTGAAGAAAAGTGCTACGGAATAATTTAAGCGAAGAAAGGAAAAATTCTGTCGAACTCCTAGAAGATAAAGTCGATTTAAAGGTATTTTGGGGCTAAAATACCCAAATCACCGGTAGTAAAAATCCCGTTATATTATTGAAAAGAAATTGACTCGATATAAATGCAATTGCATTAAATACGTCTTGATTTTGTTATTTTAAACGTCTTTCCATGCAAAGAAGTTCAACCATGTCGTTGCTTTATTCATTCATGAATTGAAAGTAAGCAATCTACATCCCGAAAATCTACTGATTTGCCGTAAAAAATTGCAGAAACTTGATATACCAGGTCGATGCACCCACTCGTTGAATTTACCAACCAATTTTGTGAGTGCAAATGTGTAAGAATCAATATGCTATAGTCATTTTGGGTGCATTTATTTTTCATGAAACAATAATAATTTCAATCCCGAAAAACCATCAATTTTCCGTATAAAATCGAAAAAATCAAAATATGTCAACTCCCCGACGTGAAAATTAGATTCTACGTATGTAAAATGTAAATACTTATGTATCGATATGCTGAACAGAACTATGTGTGGACAGTCAGAAGCCCGCGGCAACATTAATTCAACAGAAAAACTGTAAAAATTAGATAGGATTTTAGCCGCTTTGCCCGCCTCTCCTCGCTACTTACAACAAACCGTTCTTATACTCATCTCAAAATTTTTCTCAGAGCTTTGGGTTATTATCAGCTTCCATTTAAACTCCGGTTCGATGGCCGAATCGGCTGCCAAAAAAGCAAGCCACTGTTGAGGGGTTCTATGAGAAATTCGTGATATTATCGGCTCTCAGGAAATCACCCCATGGCTAAAATTGGTGGTATAAATGTTTAAGTGCTTAAAATAATCGTATTCAAGAAACTAAGGAATTAAACTATGGAGTCAATTTCTTTTTAATAATATAACGAATTTACTACCGGTGATTTAGCTATTATAGCCCCAGAATACTTTTAAAGCGCCTTTGCGTTCCAGAATCTCGACGGAATTTTTTTTTTTTTTTTTTTTTTGCTTAAACGATTCAAGAAACATTGTAGTTAAAAATATAAAGATTTTTCGATTTGGACGTATGAAAAATGTTTAACTCGTTCAGGCACACCGTGTATTGTATGGAGTACTGCTGTTATTCGACCGTTGTCTTCAGGTCAAAATTCTTACAAAGAAGCCCCTTGCAAGAGGCAAATTTTTTGTAATTTCTCCCAGTTTTTTCAGCGTTAGGTATATAAATGAATTGTTTGTCAAATTTTGAGGTCAATTATATTTAATTGTAATTTATACTTTCTTTTTTTCCCCTTCATTTTATTTTTCGTATCGAGGAGTCGAGGTTTTGTTGATTTCTTCGGATTTCGATTACTGTAACTTCTCTTCTATTCGGCCGATTTTTATGAATGAGGTCTCTTTTTATTTGTGTTTTAACGGAGAGTAAGGAAAAAATTGCTAAATACATGCGAAACAATTTTTTTTGAAAATTGGATGAATCCTAGCGTGACGGTGAAATGGTTAATGAAGCGTGAGTAATTGGGGTACGGGTATCGGCCGCGTTGGGACCCAAGGCCCATTGTTCTTCGTGACGCCGACGCAGTGATCAGGAGCGTGGGGACGAGAGGGCTTAGTGGACTCCTGTATGAGCCACGTTTAGCAAATGGTCTAATGAGTCTCGAGGCTCATCACAGATTGCACTTACCACTATCCTGGTGGCCCCGGCTATCAGAGCAAGGAGTACCAACTTTTGAAAAGGATAACAGTGTTGTGGAGATATGTCAAAGCAACGTTGTGAACAAAACGGAGTGAGTGAAATTCTCATTCAAGGAGTGCCGAACTGGTCAGCCATCCTCGAATCAGTTCGCTTGCTTCCGCTTATATATGCATATTTTAAATCAGCGCGCCCCATTCTAAGGTTTTTTTAAAAAAAACCAAGAAACGTAGACTCTTGGTATTCATTACACATAAACTAGCGAGCCCCAGAATGAGAAACAAATTTTAATCATTATTATTGACGGATTAGTAAACTTTTTACACGCTTTGGAAAATCTCAGAAGTTCGCGGTAGTCACTTTTCGGTAAGGAACTAGGGGACTCGGTTATTGTATCGAGGGGGGGGTCGAAACGATCGCAAAGGCGGTATACTACGTATACGCGCCAACAAGCAAACCCTCATTCTTCCAAGACATTAAACATTTTCATCCAAAAACGTCGTAAGCAATTGTCGTTTGAATTTACATGTGGACCAATTAACTTAGGGTCTTTAGTGGTAAGTGGACCAAAACTCCCCTCCCGAAAAAACACGTGGACGTAAACTACTGGAAAAAACAGGTGCGCGGACAAAAAATCGTTGACGAAATGTCCTACAACTGGATGGAAATAAAAGTAAAATTGTGTGCTCAGAGGCATATCTTTGATCAACATTGAGTTGTGCATGTTTTTTGGTAGTAGAAGGTAAGGTAAGGTCTATCGAAATCCCAAGCTATTTTGTCTGAAAGTCATTTGACGAGGAGAAAACAGCGAATGAGATAAGTGCATTTTTCGTTTAGAGAGGGCTCGGGATAAATGCGACTTACCGTCATTTTAAGCCCAACTGCTGGCCTCAATTTGCCTCAACTGAGCTGAAAATTTTCAGAAAACGTTCATGAAGATTTGAGATAAACACTTGTAAATTTTGATGGTACTCGGAGTTCTCTGTAGGTCTGAGTAAAATGCAGAACTTTAAACTCTTCTTTTTTTTCGAAATAATAAAAACTGCTCTTATGCGCCGTGTCTTCCAAGCTCCTCATTTGCAAAATGTAATCCATATGATAATATCCGTGAGCACATTCAGATTAAATATTTACTTTTCAGACACCCTATGTATTGAAATGATAGCGTTTTCTCGGACTAATCAGTTTTGAGGTTTTATTTTCTTGCAGCACCGCGCAGATAAATTTTTTATCTCGGACTTACTTGTCTACACATATAAGGTCAATACCATCACTAATTCTGTGTCAGTGATATTCTTTGTGCGCACAATACCATCTGACAATGTCGCGATTTCTTATATTTTATTTATGTTCCATGCCCCTGGTAAGTGACTTTTAAAACATGTATTCGTTTGATTATCTTTGCACCTTGTAGGAATCCCTCGAAATAAATGTTTCGTGAGAATTTTATTAAATAAGTTCCCAGACACAAGTCGTGAGTCGTCAAGACCTTAGACATAATCCGAGTATATTAAACTAATTGTAAGACTTATATGAAAGCTTACCTTCACAAGTACACCGGCTTTTAGGATTTTTGGAATACCTTCAATAATCATTTTCAGCGCTGATTCAAGGCAACATGTTTGATACACATGTAGAGAAAGTTCATGAGTGTAGGAAAATCGTACGCTTCTAGTATTGTTGCAGAAATATTAGCACATTTCAATTAGTGAGCTAGATCTATTCTCGCCATTATTCACCAACACTTTTATTTATTTTTTATTTCGCACACAAGAAACTGTACAAAGATACACTTTTGGACGTATTAAGTGTCTTTAAAAAGCTTATCTTAACTATTAAAAAATACAACTTAACAAAGTGTACTACCTTTACAAAAACAAAGAGAGATATACAAAAAAATTATTATATATCAAAACGTTTTCCCCCCAATTTCACAATTTTTAAGTTTTCTTTCTTCTTCTTTTTTATCAAAAATATGATTTTATAGTGATTTATTTTCCTTCTTCGTCCTAGACTCCATTTCATCGTAGGTGAAGCCGAAGAACTCGGAGAGAGCACCGTCGTTCACCGGACACTCCAGAAAGTTCATGTCTTCAGTTCCGACGTCTGTGATTCCAGTCACGACGCCGAATTCTAAATACTCGTCTTGGAATAACGCTTTTGAGATAGCATGAACTTGAGTCCGGATTCGGTCGTAGTACGAGCACTTGGGCGTGTGGCCGCTGGTATGGATTACCTAAAATAACACAGGTTATCCTTCTCATTCACTATTGAAAATAACATTATTATGTTCCTATATCGAAAATAAGCCACGTGGGTGTGGTCAAATAAGATTTGACTTCAGAGAAAATTAGTGTAACACCCTGTTAATTAAAGGCATTTTAAAGTCAATTTTTAACGTATCGTCCAAGTGTCGCCGAAGGTGCTGTCTCTCCTTCTTCTTCTTTTTCTCCTTCTTCTTTTTTTGCTACTTCTTCTTTTTCTGCTTCTTCTCCATTTTCTCATTTTTCTTCTTTCTCTCATTTTTCTTCTTTTTCTCCTTCTCCTTCTTTTTTCCTTCTTCTTCTTTTTCTCCTTCTTCTTCTTTTTCTCCTTCTTCTTCTTTTTCTCCTTCTGCCTCTTTTTCTCCTCTGCTTCTTTTTCTCCTTCTTCTTCTTTTTCTCCTTCTTCTTCTTTTTCCACTTCTTCTTCTTTTTCTCCTACTTCTTCTTTTTCTCCTTCTTCTCATTCCCCCTATACTCCCTCTCTCATTTTCTTGCTTTTTTGTATTCCTATTTCCATTTTTCTCGTTATTTGTTATTCTTCCTCTTCCCCTTCCTCTTTTTTTCCTGTATAACTCACTATAACATTTCTCCTCTTTATCCTCTTCTCTCCCTGTTTTTTCTCCTTCCTTTTTTTTCTTCGCCATCTTTCCACTTTTTCTTCTTCTCTTTTGTTCTGTTTTTATTTTTTTCTTTCTCCTCTTAATCAGGACCGGATTTACCTACCTGCCACCCCCTGCTCATTCGTTTTGAAACATCAATAAAAACCATCAAATGTTGTGCAAGCGGGGGAGGGGTGCATAAGACGCGTTTACTTGTGTTGAACCCATTTTTTGGGAAAGCCCTGTCAACACTACTGGCAAAAGTTCACGGAACTTTGCGCGAAAGTTAAGTCTCGTAAACCTATCTCTGTGAGGACAAGGCCTTTCATTCATAAGAAATGAACGAAAAAATTATGAAAGAACAAACATAAATGTGGATTAATGATTTTAACTTCCGCCGCCGCGCCGCGCAGACCGCACCGTGTTTGGCGCAATGCGTGAAGTATTCCGACAGTCTTGTAGGCGCTATGAGTTTCACGCCGACCGCTGCTGAACGCACTGTGTTTGACGCAATGCGGGAAGCATTCACGCAGTCTTGTAGGCGCTATGCGTTTCACGCTGATCGCACTGTGTTTGCCGCAATGCGTGAAGTATTTGTGCAGTCATGTAGGGGCTAATATGTGTTACATGCCGATCGCCGCGCCGAGGGCTTCTCCTCTTTCATCTCAAGTCCTCGTCATCGTTTCTCTCTAACCGTTCTCGTTTGGTTCCAGGCTAAATTGCGTGTTTGGTTTCTCTCTTAACTCGACTAATTGAAGGTGCTGTCTCTTGTATCCCTGAAAGACGACAAAAGTAGAAATTACTATACTCTCAGAAAATTAGAGATTTTGTCGCCTTTTCTCGTTTGTAATTTTTTTTTCTAAATTCGAATTTTCTATACCTACATCATTCGTATTTGTGATGGCTTCCCCAACTTCAGTCTTGGCTAGTGTCATCCAGTCCTTGCGATTGTTCTGAATAAACCTATTCTAAGTTTATTCGTGTTGGTCATTCAGTCTACCCTCTTAGGTAGTCTCGTCTACCATTAGTGGCGCAGTCCTGCGGAATCGATTTTTGAAGCATCGAGCATCGTAGTTTTCGTGCACCGACTTCAAGCATCGCGCTTCAAATCCACACGTTCCTGCTCTCCGATTCTTCGCACACTGCTGTCAACGATGGTCAGCGCTTCAGTCATCCTTCTTCTGTAAGTCTGTCTGATAATACTCTTGACCATCCCCACTGTAAAATAAAAATAGGATCCTAACAAACTAACTAATTAAATAATAATTATAATTCAAAGTATCTTTATACTTACTCCATATTTTTGGAAAATTTTTACTCCATATTTTGGAAAATTTTCTCCATAATTTTGGAAACTTTTATCTTTCAACGATTTGAGATTTATGGACCTCAAATTATGAAACAACAATTGTCCTTTTATTAGAGATTTTTACCGTTATTCCCTCTTTGTTGAGAATTTTAATATTATACACCCTTTTATCTTTGAACTCACGGAAAAAACCAATTACGCCGATATTAGAAACCTTGTTCTACAAACTCACGTAAAGCATTGGATCAACGACACAATTTCCTTGTCATCACGACTAATTAAAATTAATACAATCATTAAATATCTCCTAGCCAATTTTGACGAAGGATACGAGTCTGAATGAGTTATATTAGACGACCGATTTTAAATCTTGATCCAGCAGATCCAGAAGAAAATCAAGAAAACATGGCTCAACAACAAGCTCCAGCTCCAACTGTCGAACAATTCGAAGCATTGCAGACAGTTGTTCAAGATCTATGCATCAGACATATTAATGAATTTCTTAAGCTAACTGATGGCGATATTCGGTCTATTCCGGAATTCAAAGGCGAACCTCAAATTCTTCCCCAATTCATTCGTATTTGTGATAGCTTCCCCAACTTCAGTCTTGGCTAGTGTCATCCAGTCCTTGCGATTGTTCTGAATAAACCTATTCTAAGTTTATTCGTGTTGGTCATTCAGTCTACCCTCTCAGGTAGTCTCGTCTACCATTAGTTACATTTAAAAAAATTTCAAAATTTACCGCCCCCATAGATTCGCCGCCACGGGCCGCAGCCCATGTAGCCACCCCCTTAATCCGGCCCTGCTCTTAATTTATTATTCTCCCCTTCTTTTTTTCGTCTTCTTCGCTCCTTTTTCGTATTTGTCCTCCTCTATCACTTCTCTTCCTTCTACCTTTCTTTCTGCTCTTCTTCTTCCTCCTCCTTCGCTTTAACCTCCTCTTTTTTGAATGTTTCAATGCAGATAAGCGATTTTACAAATGTGCCAGAAATTATGGTTTCTTTGTGAAAAATGCAAGATATAGGTGATTTTACGAATGTACCAGAAATAATAGTTTCTTAGTGAAAAATGCGGTTCACCCTGAGACAAAGTTTCCAGTATATAATTGCAAAACGAGAATTATCGCTAAGTCAACCGAATGTCTGCTTAAAGTAACTATATACGTCCTTTGGAAGTAAGAGAAATATCCTTTGAAATAATGAGGTTTCCTGTTGACTTAATGAGAAATTTCATCCAGGAATTATTGATTAGAATTTTTATCGATCCAACAAAAACATTTCTCGGCGCAAATGTCAATTCAAAAAGGGAAAAAAATTGATTCGTAGTAACTTGGATTTTTCATTTTGAGTATCAGACGAATCTATATAAATAAAATCGTTGGGGGTTTCACTGTAACGCTTATTTCTGGAGTTCTACCGGACCGATTTCGACGATGCTTGACTCTGGTTAAAGCCCTTGACGTCCCGATGTCCGCAAAATTTTCAGACTTCCAAATTTTTCAGCCTCTTTCGCTTAAGACGCTTTTAAAGCCAAATCCACCCCCCTCCGACCTTAAGTTTCCGAGAGTTGCGGTATGTTTCCGTTGTAACGCCTAATTTGAGAGATCTACCGGGGCGATTTTTACGATTTTTGGGTCGACCGCAAGCTCCTAGCTTCTAGATGCTCGCAAAATTGTCAGACTTCCAAATTTTTCAGACTCTTCTTCCTGAGACGCTCTTAAAGCCAAATCCACCCCCCTCCGGCCTTAAGTTCCCGGGAATTGGTTATGTTCCTGTTGTAACGCCTATTTTGAGAGATCTACCGGGGCGATTTTTACGATTTTTGGGTCGATTGAAAGCTTCTAGCTCCTAGATGCTCGCAAAACTATGAGAATTTCCAATTTTTCAGCCATATCTGTGTAAACCGCTGAGAGATGCAAATAGACCCCTCTCCATATTACTACTACACAGCCTTCACCCAACGCCGAAGGTCAAACTCGGACTCAGTCTCAGCACTGCTCTGTCTGAATAAAAGGAAGCCGCCCCAGATACGTGGTTCCATAAAACTGTCGAAGCGGTGCGATGACATGGGTTTTCCCGTCCTTTTGTCTAACAACCCTCGAGCCCGAGACTGCTCGCTACGGGATCGCAGCCCTATTGTCTCATATGCCAAACAAAATCTGACCCTCAAAATTTAAAGACAATAAAAATGCAATTTTTTCTATCATTCGGAAATTGTTTTTACAGTGTATATTTTTCGATTCGCGGTGAAATTTTGAGCAGAATGGTGGTCAAACTAATGAAAATACATGATTCTACGGTACACTAAGATCGATACCACAACTGCTGCATTTATAACTTGCTGAACGATATTTCCGTTACTTATCAACATATCACGACGAAATTTAGTTCATTGTAATATACTTTTTTAGCAGAGCGTAAATTTACTGAGAAAGTTGAAATCGAACCCGATGAGAGAAATTTCATCAATTTTTTTGGAGCTCCACTAGGCCGAGCAGGAAGGGAAAAAAGGATGACGAATTGAGATCTATTGCTGCCGCCTGGTCTCCTGACTGTCCAGGCCCAGCTGTTCTTGAACGCTTTGACGAGATTTTGTCGGCAGACGAGTCAAAACATGATTTTCCGACCAGGGAGCGACATCCAAACCTCGCGCTAATCCTCTCATTGTATTTTTATTGGAGTTATGTCCGAATACTTTGAAGAAAACCGAAAATGGTCTCTTTTTTAAAGCGTAGTGTTTGCAATTCTGCCGTGCTAAGGAAGAACGACATATGAACATTCGGGAGTTGCCAAATTTTCTTTGATAAAATGTTTATTTTTGAGGAAAATTATGAATATTTTCCCCATGAAATATTCAGACGTTTTAGATCAAATTAAAAACAAAAGTATCCAAAATTTTCAAAAATTTTCCTGAAATTTAGTGGTTTTCCAGGGGAAATTTGGCAACGTCTGAAGACTCATACGGTGTTCTTCCTTACCAATGCAGAATTATGTTTGTCCCTCCCGTTACCCCTACATCAGCTACCTTTATCGAAGAGCAAAGGAAAACCGTGGGAAAAAACAGGAAACAAAATGTTTTCAGGACTGAATTGCTTCCTTTGAATTGCTTCCTCTGAGTTGCTCCGAAAATCAGTCTATTCGTGTACGCTGCCAACTTAGCTGCATCCTGCATCTCGAGAGCAACACTGATTAGATTTCGAAATCTCGCGACTTTTTGAGAGGTTGCCCATCGCTCATCTGCTTTCGTCGGATACGTTCTTTTACGGTTATGTTAGTTGATCAATGGGTACTTAACAATATCTGCTCAATTTTTCTTTCTTTTTTCACGGAACAGTTCCGATTTGTGAGTGTCCGATATTGAGTGATACTATTTTGCCTCTGTATTCGCGAGATACGTTCTTTTGCGGCCGCGCCAGTCGATGAATGGATATTTAGCAATTTCTACTCATACTTTCTTTCCTTTCTTTTTTTACGGAATATCCTCGGTTTTTTAGTGTCCAACCCAGTGCGAGGCTATTGTACACCTGTTTTCGCCAGAAACGTTCTACACAATTTCTACTCATATTTTCTGGGTGCAAATGTGCGAGATTGTTGCGTCCTGTGCATGAAGTTTGTCTCTTTTTAGTGCGTATACTAATTAATGAGTCTAATAATTTACACATTCAAACAATTCACTCGAATTTTTTACGCAGAATGTTCCTTGAGTGAGTAGCTAACGACTAGGAGGAGTAACTCCAAATTTACATGTATTTTGCCGGTCAGTGCCGAGTAACCGAAAATCCTTCTTTTATAAGGTAATACGTTTTGTACCCCGTTCGTTCATACTTTTGCGCGAAATTCATTTGAAAATACATCCATTTATATGATGGCCAAATGCATGAGATGCTTTTTTTCATGTAACATTCGAAATTGTCTCTTTTCTTAAGTCCTAAATCTTCTCTACTACTGGCGCCACCCGACGTATGATTGTTTAAGTCTGTAGCTTTGGCGTGGTGTTGGCTGGAGTCCTGGAGGACGCCAGTGAGCTACTCCTCCTGGCCAATACCAAGTGCGCAGGGCTTACATTGTCATATTCCGGAGGGACTTCGCCTTATTTAACTCACAGTTAATGCCCCCCCCCCCCCCCCGAAGAAAAATCCCTTACAGGAAAACTATCCATAATGCTTCTTGGCAATTTCGCGTAATTTCGTTTTTCTTTTGAAAATTTACAAGGAAGATCATTACGGAACTGAAAACAGGTAAACTAATTTAGGAAGGAATGCCTCTCGTATTCATGTATTCAGAAGAGTTCTTATTGGATTACATTACTTTATCATCTTTTTGCATTTACGGCACGGAATACGGCTCGCTTGCGAGCCGTAAGTCACTCGCGAAGCGAGTGACCGGGGGTCCAGGGGGCGGAGCCCCCGGCTAGACGCGAGGCGAGCGAAGCGAGCCACAGCGGCTAGTAAAATATAAAACTCGAAATGAGAATATGAGCACGCACGAAAGCTATAAAACTTGATCATGGCGACGTTAGGCGTTATGTTGATAATGCGCCGCACAGTGGATCGAATCAATTGGAGAGGTCGGACAAAATTTGGAAATTTTATACGCTTAAAACTCCGTTTATACGAAACTTTGAGATTCTGAGAGTGGTTCCATTGGTTTCTTTGTAAAATTTTCTTCTGGAAGCACCCCTTAAAATTTAAAATGTGACGAATTAAACATCAAAATTTGCGGTTTTTGTTAAAAATGTCATGTCCGACCTAAACTATTGACTCGATCCACTGTGCGCCGACCAGTTGATCAGACTTTGGTATTACATCACTCTTTTGCCTGGCCGGGTACAACTTGGTGGCACGTGCGTTGCCTAGTTTGGGGGACGAGCAATCGAGATCGCCAGGTTGTGCGATACAATATGTTTAGTTCATATGGTTTTAAAAGGGTGAAAGTGCGGATTTCTCAGCACTATCTGTCAACTATGCGAGCAACATATCGACGGTGAAAGTAAAAAAGCGCGTATCTCAGTTCGGGACACTACAGAAATCCAGTCATAATTCGTTTGAATGTAAACAAAAACTCGCGGTTATTTTTTGAAAATTTTCTTGAGTTGTCTTTTCTGATGCCTAAAGAAAATATTGTAAGAATTACAGGCAATAATGTCGGTCTTTTTTTCTTTGATAAAAGCAAATGAGAATGAAGATTTTGAAACACCCCAAAGAAGATTCGCGTTTTTGCGGTTTCGCAATCGATATCGTCTTTTCTCCGAAGAGGGGATGTAACTTCATCCCATTGACTGAAAATATTGTTGCACAATAATACGCCTGTTTTTTCCGTCCGGAATTTCACATTGCGAAGTACTCACAAAAATCTCGTTGAAGACATCGGAGAGGCCTAAAATTCAACTCCTAACCCACTTTTTCCGTAATATTTTCAGATTTCAGGTCATCAAAGGGCAATGTAGGCTAAATAAGCTCATGGTAAAATCTCATGTAGACTAAACGTTGTAGTTTAAAAGTACGTACACGGAAAAAAGTAAATTGCTGATTTAACAATTCAATTGCCACAATAAAATGACTGCAATATTTCAACGTAGATTTCACAACAAGAAAATGCTACTTCAACCACCATTGTAAGCTAATTTAAAAACGGGGGTGGTTAAAGTAGCATTTTTTGTGTTGTGAAATCTACATAACGTTGAAATGTTGCAGTCCCTTTTTTTTTAGCAATTGAATTGTTAAATCAGCATTTTGCCGGCCAGGTTGGCCTAGTGGTTAGCGCGTCTGACTCTAGGTCAATAGGTCCCGGGTTCGAATCCCGGTGGTGGCGACAAATTTTCATGGAACTGACGAGTGGATCTGTAAGCAGAATTCGCTCGGCCTTAATCCGTGAAAATTTGTAAGCCCGAGCATGGATGTCTACCAAACTCCCTGATGTCTTCGGACAATAAATAGTGCCTATAGATGGCTGTAGATTCCTAAAGGAATAGAAGCCACTAAACTCTCAATAAAAAAAAAAAAAAAAAAAAAAAAAAAAAAAAATCAGCACTTTAATTTTTTCCGTGAACGGGCGCGCCCAGTGTTGAACGCAGCGCTTGGATGCAACTATACCTGCTTAAAGGATGTCCATGTTACATATTCAAAAAATTGAAGGCGTTCAAGCCTGGCCTTTTCTCGTAGCAATGACTGAAGTATACATCATTTTAACTCCGAGCGGGACGTTTGGATTTACTGATGCATAGAAGAATGTTAATATCTTGATGAGGAGTTACTTCCAATAAAATTCATCGTACGAATCGTGTTTTATGTTAAATTTTAATTTAAAAATATACATTTTATAAATGTAACGATTTGATAGATCATTTATTTTCTTATTACATTCACTGGAAAAAAAAGTAGCTTGGATCTCGAGTCCAGACTCTTGAAAACATTGACAAGAAATAATTCTCTTGATTCAATCGGATTTTTGCTTAAATCGAGAGCCAAGCCTCTTAATTTAAGCGGATTTCTTTTTGATTCAAGCAACAATCCGATTGAATCAAGCGTATTTTTTCTTGTCAATGTTTTCAACAGTTTGGACTCTAGATCCAAGCTTCTTTTTTTTCCAGTGTTGTTCAGGGAAAAGGTGCCTGCCGAAGCAGGAGGAATTTAAATATGTGAGATCCCGAAAATTTTGAGGCAAGGAGTTGATTTTGGACATTTTTTATGTACTCAACGTGATTTTTGTGTGGTTATATCGATGACTACTTGTAGTCAGTCGGCTGCACTTCGAAATAAACTCACTCGATTATAATCTAATTTTGTCTCCTTTTACAGGCACTGAATGGCTTTATCCCGACTGTGCAGGAAGGTGGTTTCACGGTAAACTAATCTTTAAGTTCTATACACGTTCTAGACGTAAGTTCTTTGAAACTTAGAATTAAAGATCCTGCATTACTTCGTAAAATTTGTAACTTGCGCAGCAGTAGTCGAGGGATGGAATGAATTGAAATGGAATATTTAATTGCAAGATTCCAACGCTAAGTAGAATATTCTAGTATTTGGCTTTATTACTAGTGTTAAAATTTACTAAAGTGCATCTAATGATCTGGGGACGAAATCCGTTACCGTGCTGCTGCGTGATACACAGTCTATGCCAATGGGAAGCAAAATGTATCGTAATCTACTATCAAATTGTATAAGAAACTGACCCATGACGAGTGGCTATGTTGATACTTCAACTTCGTAGTATGATATCAAAGTTGTACAGATTTTTTGAAAATGTATTCAAACATTTTTGTTCCCAAAGTCAATTGCATTGCACAAGTGTCGCAGGCAAAAGGTCAAATCAGGCATTTTGTCAACTGCCTGTGGGCAAACAGTCTAATGATCTTTCTTTCATTGAAATTCTTATTCTTTTGCATTTTGGAGAAAATAGTCATGCGTCCATCCGTGTAGGAAAGAGCTCTCCGTAATTATTCGCGTAGCCATCAAACCAACCCTTATCCCGAAATGTGCAGCATGTCCTGAGGTACAGAATTTTGCGAAATCCGACACTTAAAACATATATGAGGAGCATTCAGAAAGGAGAGTACACTCAAAAATTGTAGATTCGATTCTTTTCCACTTTCAAAAAGTTCAAAACTCGAGTAATCTTCATAAAAAATGCACGAAACTTTTGAAGTTATCAAATGGACGTATTTCTATCAAACGGACCTAAGCGCCATCGGGAGAGGAAGGTAGCGGGGGGCTTGGATTGGCGGCGGAATCGGGCGTCCGGCTTATTCCGTCCTATACTCGCAATGCTTTTCCATGGCGCTTAGGTCCGTTTGACAGAATGCGCTATCCGGGATTCTAAATTCCTCAAAAGGAACTCAAATCGGCGCTTAGTTCCGTTTGATAGAAATACGTCCAAATGTGACCGCTTGCCTCGGCAAATGGTGGAATACCTAATTTGACTTTCTGCACCGAGAAAAAAACCTCGTTCGTGGGACCCGAAGTTTAGGTCATATGGATCTCTGAAGTTTTCGGATTGAGCATCTGATGAACACTAACTTGAGGTCTAGCTGTCGAGGTTCGGATCACACATCTGAAACTCCAGTTCTTACATCTGAAGTACTTCAGATGTGAGAACCGAAGTTTTTCGGATGTGAAAACCGAAGTACTTCAGATGTAAGAACCGAAGTTTCAGATGTGTGATCCAAACCGCAGCAGCTGGACTTAAAGTGTTCAGATGCTCAATCCGAAAACTTCAGAGATCCATATAACCTAAACTTCGGGTCCCACGCACGAAGTTTTTTCTCCGTGTATATAAAGATATTGAATTTCATTTTTGTTATCAGAGTGACCCACAACACCTGGCCGCTCCGCCCTACACCGGCAATGACTTCAAAGAAATGGTAGAGCTGAGAGTCCCCCTGGTGGACAAAACCGATTTCATCAAACAATTCAACTCCTCCACCAAAAGGATCCTGATCACTCGTCCACGCGGGTTCGGCAAAACCTTCAACTTGTCCATGCTGAAGCATTTCTACGCGCTCAACACCAACTCCAGCCACCTGTTCCAGGACAAGGCGATCTGCAAGGACAAAACCTTCTGCGCGAAATACCTAAACAAGCGCGAAGTCCTATATATGAGTTTTGGGGGCCTCAACCACAGCACTTTCGAAGGGGTCCGGGGCGCGTTCAAAGGGTTCGCTCGACGGTTGTACCAGGAGAACTCCTACCTGGCCAATAGCAGTCACGTTCCGCCAGCGGAACAACCGGCCTTCAAGGCGTTCGCCCGGGGGAAAATAAACGACAACCAAATCCCGGAGGCGTTCGGACTTCTGGTCCGGTACCTCCACGCCGGCCGTGGGAAACTTGTGCTTCTCCTTGATGATTACGATGGACCAATCAGGACGTAAGTTGCCATGCCAATATTTCAAGATGTTTCAAGTGCTTAGCCGATAGAGAACGCTTTGGGATTTCAACCCGCCTCTACAGAGCCGGATTAAGGGGGTGGCCGCATGGGTTGCGACCCATGGCGGCATGTTTAGGGGGCGGCAATATTTTGCAATTTTTTTAAATGTAGGTATAAAAAAATCGGATTCAGAAAAAAAATTATCCATGAGAAAAGGGGACAAAATCTCTCTTTCCTGAGAGTATAGTAATTTCTCGGCCTGTCGTTTCTCGGTGATACAAGAAATAGCATCTTTAATTGGTAGAGTGAAGAGAGGAACTAAACACGCAATTTGGCCTGCAGCTCAACGCCGAGAGGAATGATGACAGGACTTGAGATGAAAAAGACAAGCCCTCGGCGCGGCGATCGGCATGTAACACATATTAGCGCCCACAAGACTGCATGAATACTTCACCCATTGCGCCAAAACCAGTGCGGTCAGGAGCGGTTGGCGTGAAACGTATAGCGCCTACAAGACTGTAGGAATACTTCACGCATTGCGCCAATCACAGTACGATCAGCGCGGCGCAGTGGTGGAAGTTAAAATCATTAATCCACATTTATGTTTGTTCTCTCATAATTTTTTGGTTCATTTCTTATAAATGAAGAACCTTGTCCACATAGAGATAGGTTTACGGAACTTAACTTTCGCGCAAAGTTCCGTGAAATTTTGCTAGGAGTGAAAACGGAACAATGTGCATTACGACGTGTGTGGAGATAACTATGTGAAAATACAAGAAATGATATTGATTTGTTCTCTTTCTAAAAAATAAAATGGGAGATTTTTAAAAAATGCAAACGAGATAACCTAGCGTTACGTTGGTAATATTCTGGTAATATTACATGTTACAACAATTTTAAGTAATATTACATGTTGATGTTTGTTCACATACCAGCGGCTACACACACAAATATTACGACCGCATCCGGACTTTAGTCACCGCTATCCTGAGAGCGTTATTCCAAGACGATTATTTGGAATTCGGCGTCGTGACTGGAATCACGAACGTCGGAACTGAAGACATGAACTTCCTCGAGTATCCGATGAACGACGGCGCTCTCTCCGAGTTCTTCGGCTTCACCTACGATGAAATGGAATCCC
The DNA here is from genome assembly GCF_918797505.1 of Bemisia tabaci. Classification (NCBI taxonomy): domain Eukaryota; kingdom Metazoa; phylum Arthropoda; class Insecta; order Hemiptera; family Aleyrodidae; genus Bemisia; species Bemisia tabaci. Next base: position 9,861,957 of record NC_092802.1, on the reverse strand, counting down.
TGGCGAAACAGTTTGGCGAGCCGAAACCGGGGCTGGTGCCGAAGATGGAGGCCATGTACGAGGGATACTACTTCGGCAACCGGACGGTCCACAACCCGTACGACGTGGTGGTTAGTCTGCGTAGGGGAGGAGATCTGGACGACCACTGGGTGCAGGCCTGCGGAGATGAGAACCCGTACGAGTTTTGGAACGAGTTCGGGTTGATGCCGTCCCTCAAAGGACAGTTCTTGCTCGGCGATGTTATGCCTAGACAATGGCTTCGGAAACAGGTAATTACACTGGAAAAAAACACATTGGATCTAGAGTCCAGACTCTTGAAAACATTGACAAGAAAAAATACTCTTGATTCAATCAGATTTAAGCCTAAATCAAGAACCAAGCCTCTTAATTTGAGCGGATTTCCTTTTGATTTAAGCTTAAATCTGATTGAATCAAGAGTATTTTTTCTTGTCGATGTTTTTAAGAGTCTGGACTCTAGATCCAATATATGTTTTATTTTCTAGTGTAGTGTGGAAGACATCTTATGATGATTAATTGGTGGATCCAGCGAACTAGTGATGTAGCATCGCGTCAATGATATTGGACTCCATGCTTTGCTCTATATGTTCGGTTGCTCATCACGTCCAAGATCTTGAACTCCATGCTCACTTTAACGAGGGATGATTTTTTCGAAAAATCGAAGTGAGCATAGCGTCCAAAATTGTGGTATGCAGGTATTCTCTGACAATACACGAGCATAGGGTCCAAAAATGTATTAGGACAATTTTTGTGAAATAAATGCGAAAAAATGTGTCCTCAAAAAAAATTGTGCATTGCGTCATCCGTCTTTCTAAGGTTTAATTATTTTAACGAAACTTTACGGCAAAAGATAGTATCCTCGTTTCAAGAGTTTATAGATTTTTTTTTAATTTTAGACCCTAAATTATTAGCCATCAACGGCACTTTAAAATATCAAAATTTGATGTCCGTGACGTGAAAAAAATGCCCCTCTGCGATCAATGGTATCTTATATCGTGTTTTTCAAAGGGTCTCACCATCGTCAAAATTGCAGGTATATAATATACTAGGTGATTCAGATCTCATTATTTTTGCTTACTCCATAGGCTTTAATCACCAAAACGTGACTCTTTGACAAGCGCGACTAACTATTGTCTTCACATTTTCTTAACCCTTTTGCTCAGCAGCATGCTTATTATTGAAATTGATAGACAAAGCGAAAGACAAAGAAGAATCCGGGATTACAGAGCTTTCCTATTGGTTGAAACGAATGGCTCTTATACACTTTGGAGGAAAATGATGAACGAACTGCAGGGTCTCTTGTTGGTTGCCATGATTTAGTCTATTACTTACCTCCTTTAGTAATTTCAACCACCCTTTACCGCCAATAGTATCGCTTCGTTTGTTCTACACTGAAAGAAAAAAAAAACACATTGAATCTATCATCGTCCCATTCAAGCTCTCTCACTCCCTTCGGCTGCATCGCATCATCTGCATCGCTGCATCACTCCTCACAACATAGCTCATAGCTCTCTCGCTGCATACAGCTCCGGCTTCAATCTAGTGTCCGGGTCTCGCCCAAAAAAAAATGCATCGCAAAAAGACGGTTCTTGATGGTGTGCACGATAAAAGAAAAAAAGATACGATGCTCTTACTATGCTCATACTTAAATATTTAATAATATTGAAGTGCTGCACTAATAAAACAGCACTTAAATATATTTAAATAGATAAATATAAGGAATGTACTTCATTAATATCAGTGAGTAGAAAGATAGAAGAAAATAATCTGCACTGGAAAAAAAACACATTGGATCTAGAGTCCAGACTCTTAAAAACATCGACAAGAAAAAATACTCTTGATTCAATCAGATTTAGGCCTAAATCAAGAACCAAACCTCTTAGTTTGAGCAGATTTCCTTTTGATTTAAGCTTAAATCTGATTGAATCAAGAGTCCTTTTTCTTGTCAATGTTTGCAAGAGTCTGGACTCTAGATCCAATGCGTTTTTTTTCCAGTGTATGTAATCTTTGTCTATCGGTTTGTCTATCGATTTCAATAATCAGCCCGCAGGGGCGCATTTTTTTAAACCTCTATTTTCGTTTCTGTGCACTGCCCAAAAGGACGTCGATTTACACTGAAAAAAATGGTATGCTGTTTTAGCACCTGGGATGTCAAAAAACGGTCTGGTGATCCTAAGATGCTACCTTGATTGCCCACACAGTTGAATTTGCATTCCTAGAATGTAACGTTAACTGCGAGGGCAGTAAAGGCAGCATCTTGGGATCACCAGACACATATTTGACATCCTAGATGCTAAAACAGCATATTATTTTTTCAGTGTATCTTATCCCTCCGTTTCTTTCACAGGTAGACTTGTCCCTTATGGACTCGGACGAGGACATGTTCTGGACGTACGTAACCAGGTTAGGTTACCTAACGGTGGCCGATGTCCTGTCGATTACCGGTAACGGGGATGCCCTCTACGCCCTGCGGATCCCGAACCAGGAACTCCGCGAAACAATCCACTTCATTGTCTACGGCATCCCGCATCACTTCCAGGTGATTCGACAAGTTATTTATATCACCCTGGAAGACCCAGGCTCCATAACGTGTGTGCGCACTTTGCATACCTGTAAAACTTGCACGCAATGGAGATGTTGCATGCGTGAGGGATTTGCGATTTGACTGTTGTTTCTTACGTAAAAGTTCGCGAGAAACACGATGGTGCCACTGGTTTTCTCTCCCAAGCTAAAAAAAAGCTCTCAAAGTGAGGCCAAAATGGAGGGGATATCCCACCCTACCCTTAGAGTCCACCTCTACATCAAAACAAACTCTCCATACATAGATAGGGAGCAAATACATTAGCAGGGTTGCCACTTTATTTGGGGACTTCAAAACTGAAAACACGGCAACCCTGCTAATGTATTTGCTCCCTATTTTTGCATGGAGAGTTTGTTTTGATGTAGAGGTGGACTCTCAGGGTAAGGTGGGATGTCCCCTCCATTTTGGCCTCAACTTGAGAGCTTTTTTGGAGCTTGGGAGATGATACCAGAGGCATCATCGTGTTTCTCGCGAACTTTTACATTAGAAACAACAGTCGAATCGCAAATCCCTCACACATGCAACATCTCCATTATTGTGGCTCTTATATAAATATACTTGCCGATGGTATACCGCACGGTAGTTCCGACGCACAGTGGATCGAGTCTATGGGAGGGGTCGGACAAAATTTGGAAACTTTAAAAGCTTTTAACTCCGTTCATACAAAATTTTGAGGTTTCAAAAGTGGCAAAAGTTTCAAAAGTCGTTGGTGTCCTCGTGAAATTTCCTTCAAAGGCAACCCTTAAAATTCAAAATTTGACAAATTAAACATCAAAATTTGCAATTATAGTTAAAAAATCTATGTCCTACCTCTTTAATGGACTTAGTCCACTATGCGACGTGACCTTGGCTCTTGGGGCCACTTGAACCTGCTATTCTTTCATTGTTTTGTACTATTGATTTTTTAAATCGTCTCTACTCTAGAAACGTCGTTTTACTGTCTTGAAAACTCGTATATTCTTTACTCTTTAAATATTGTACATCTATCCTGTAATCTCTTTGTCTTATAAAGGTCACAATTTAAAAAAAAAAAAAAAAAATATAAATATACTAGGGGGTACGCCTTGAGTGCCTTGACCATATCGTATAAATAATCAAAAGCAATTTTCCAAACTATAAAACGAGATAAAATGGACGGCGTTAAGCAGAGAAGACCCAAAACCACGTTAGCTATTTTCAAATTGATGCCGGCGATTTAATTTTTTACATGAAAATGGTTGCGCGAATCTTTGTCGCAAATTTCATTGAATTTTCTGCATGGCATGAAGCAAATTCTTCAAAAGTTTCGAAGAAATCCGCACGGACGTTCTCTATTAAAAATTAATCAACCACCATCTAGAGTGGAGGATCAGGGTAAGGGACATAGGGGAGGGTGGATGATGAAGAGGGGTGAGGTGGGTGAAAAAAAAAATTCGGGTTCAGAGGAAAACCCGACATATTTTCTAAAAACCCTGACTATGCACGGAAAAAAATGGATCGCTGACTTAAAAATATGTCCGACATGTTTCAAATGTACATTTTACAATACTGCCGTGCTGAGGAAGAACGCCGTATAAGCATTCGAGAGTTGCCAAATTTCCTTAGATGAAATGTTTATTTTTGAAGAAAGCTATATATATTTTTCCCAGAAGTTTTCAGGAAATTTAGGTGAAATTGCGAACAAAATTATCTGAAAAATCGGAGGAAAACGTTCACAAATTTTATCGAAAATTCGTGATTTATCAAAGGAAATTTGGCAACGCCTGAATGCTCATACGGCGTTTTTCCTTAGCACGGCCGAATACATATAGTAGACAGCTAATTTAGCCACGGGGGTGGTTAATTTAACATTTTTCTATTGTAAAACCTAAATTGTTAAATCAGCAATATCATTTTTTTCTAAGCATTCAACGGTAAACACGTGTGTTCTAGGTCCGTGAATACGAAAAGTTTGAGGAGGCCTATCAATGGCAGCAGGAGAAGGCTGCCACGAGGATCTTGACCAAGTACGCAAACAGGACGGGGAAGTACTTCAAAACAGCCCCCCTGAGGACAGCCCTCGGACTTGTCACAGGGCTGGAGGAGACTAGAGGCCGGCTCATCAAGGTCCCTGGGGACTGCGAAATGTACATCTTCGAAAAGGCACAGAATATGATTCTGTTGAGGACGGTCATCGATAAGGCGGACCTGAATCCTCAGACAGAGGAAAAGTGGATGATCGATTGTTTTGAGCACATCAAGAAGAAATTACCCGAGAACAGGGTCACGCGGCAGGCCGTCGTGTCAGTCTGGGGCACCACCGTCATCATGCAGTTTTATCAATATCGATAGACTTTCTCAATGTCGTCGTGGGACTGAACGACCTTCCGTCTCCGTCTATGACGATGCGAACTTCCATGTGAGCCCAAATTGGTACTGCACGTGACAAATCTGCGCCAGAAACTCTCAAAATCCAATGGTCGAAAAGTAACGATTGCTGGGAAACGTACAAGCCAGCTCAGATGGGGGAGGTGGAGGGAGAGAGACAGAGAGAAATGGCACTATGTATTACTTTTTAAGTTCTTACACCAGGTCTCTTCTTAACTTATTCCTACCAAGGATTGACTCAATTGGATTGTTTGTTTCATTTATTTGTTGTGTTCGTTTGATTGTGTGTCAAAGAGCCTTGTTAAAAATGGATCGAAATTCGCCCCTTTTTAGGCCCTCGATTTTGCAAACAGGAATTGCGCCAAATTGTTGCATATGATGCCCTAAGTCTCTGGTAAAAATTTCAGCTTGAGTTGAAAAGTGGTTTCGGAGATACGGGGGGGTGAAGTGGGGGAGTTGAGCGGCTGGCGTGCGCTATTTCCGCGGCTGTTCCTCGCCAAATCTTCGTTATGATGTCACCCGTTACATGTGTTTTTATGTAATTTTTCGCGTACTTTCCGTTTCTAACCTTAAAAATTACTTACAACCACTTTTCAAGGCGCTAGGGGGTGAAAATAGAGGTTGAACGGCCAGCGGCGCGCTCTTTCCTTGGCTGTTCCTCGCCAAATCTTCGTTTTGATGTCACCCATCACATGTTTTCCTATGTAACTTTTCGCGTACTTTCCGTTTCTAACCTTAAAAATTACTTACAACCACTTTTTAAGGCACTAGGGGGTGAAAGTGGGGGTTGAGCGGTTGGCGGCGCGCTCTTTCCGCGGTTGTTCCTCGCCAAATCTTCGTTTTGATGTCACCCGTTACATGATTTTCTATGTATTTTTTCGCGTACTTTCCATTTCTGGCCTTAAAAATTACTTAAAACCACTTTTCAAGGGGCCATGAATTTTTTTCGCATTTTTTTTTTTTTTTTTTTTTTTTTTTTTTGAGTTTTTTTAATTGATTTCGTATTATTCCTTAAGATCTATTCGTGCCGTATATTTTCACGTTTTCTCAGAGTACCTCCCACGTCGCACGAGAATATACGCATGATTTCATCGGAACATAAATGTTTACACGCCAAAATGACATGGCAAATATGGGGAAAAATCTGAGATATGCCCCGGGCAGTAAATTAATCTGATTAATAAAAAATCTATCCTTTACTTCGTTACTTATTTATTTAAAAGCAGACATTACCAGCCTACACGCCGTATTTAAGGATATTATGACCACAGATACATTTACACGTTCACGCTGAGAGACCAATCGTCACCCTAATTAAGTCAAGGGAAGTATGAAAAATTATGAGCTATGGCAACTTATCGATTTAAAAATGTGCCTCCCCCCCTCATGAAAGCTTTAAAGCTTCACTTGATGATTCTGCCATTATTCTACCATCTCCCTTCTACGAACGCTCGTCTTTGCATATCACTTAGGCGTGTAAACATTTACGTTCCGATGAAATCATGCGTATATTCTCGTGAGACGTGGGAGGTACACTGAGAAAACGTGAAAATATACGGCACGAATAGGTCTTAGGGAATAATACGAAATCAATTAAAAAAACTCGAAAAAAAAAAAAAAAAAAAAAAAAAAAAAAAAAAAAAAAAATGCGAAAAAAATTCATGGCCCCTTGAAAAGTGGTTTTAAGTAATTTTTAAGGCCAGAAATGGAAAGTACGCGAAAAAATACATAGAAAATCATGTAACGGGTGACATCAAAACGAAGATTTGGCGAGGAACAACCGCGGAAAGAGCGCGCCGCCAACCGCTCAACCCCCACTTTCACCCCCTAGTGCCTTAAAAAGTGGTTGTAAGTAATTTTTAAGGTTAGAAACGGAAAGTACGCGAAAAGTTACATAGGAAAACATGTGATGGGTGACATCAAAACGAAGATTTGGCGAGGAACAGCCAAGGAAAGAGCGCGCCGCTGGCCGTTCAACCTCTATTTTCACCCCCTAGCGCCTTGAAAAGTGGTTGTAAGTAATTTTTAAGGTTAGAAACGGAAAGTACGCGAAAAATTACATAAAAACACATGTAACGGGTGACATCATAACGAAGATTTGGCGAGGAACAGCCGCGGAAATAGCGCACGCCAGCCGCTCAACTCCCCCACTTCACCCCCCCGTATCTCCGAAACCACTTTTCAACTCAAGCTGAAATTTTTACCAGAGACTTAGGGCATCATATGCAACAATTTGGCGCAATTCCTGTTTGCAAAATCGAGGGCCTAAAAAGGGGCGAATTTCGATCCATTTTTAACAAGGCTCTTTATCTTGCCGAAAAAAGTAAAAACGTTCACTGTCCTGCAAATAAACCAGTATTATTTTTGTAATTGGAATGTCCAAAGGACGTCGAATAATAATTAAATCGTTACGTTTGTTCATCTATTGCATTCTTTTTCTTTACAAGTCCTTTGATTTTCCAAATTTTCCGTTTAATGTCGGTCTAACAAAAAGCTCTGAATTCTTTTTGGACGGCTATGCTCGGTTGATGTCTCTTTTATTTTAAATTGCAGCAAGTTTTATATTGGTTACTAACTCTTTTCAGAATCTTTAAGTCTTTTCATTTGTTAAGTCCAAATTCCTCTCTCAAATTTTGCACATTCTTAATGAATTTGTTTTTGCGTAAAATACGCTAGAAAAGGGATAGGGGTAGACGGATGGGGAGCGGTGGTCGGAAAAAGATTGGTAAAAAGAGCAGGGGTGCATTGTGCAAGGGTTACATGAAATTAGGAAACATGAGGACGTAGACGTAAAAAGTCTACCTTCTTGCATTCATTACAATGTTTCTACAATTTCGGAAGAGAACCCAATATTCAAAATTGTTGAATATTTAGTGCGTATGCAATAAAATCTAGAACTGGAGAAAATATAATTTCAAACAGTTTTTGTAGTTCTCACTGATTTTAGTGATGAAAAAAAATCGGGACGTTCTGAAGTATAAAAGTCTCATTTTTAAACGGAAAAAAGGAAAATGATTCGTCGATTTGCTGTCATTGCGAGACCAAGACTTAATTGTTCGTGACAAAATATAAAAATAAAAATCCCTTTACAACCGAAAAAAACCTCAGTCTCACAATACAAGCGTACTCATTTTTCGTTGTTTCCGGTTCAAAATGAGATTGCTTTACTTAAAATTTTCCCGGTTTTTCTGACTTTCTGATCTTTTATATGTTTTTACCAACATTACCGCGGATTAAGTTGATATTTCAGCATGTGCTTTGGTTGATTAAGTTGTAAATCGTTCTTAGAAGTAATGTATAGTTGGAGAGGTACTAATCAAATCATTTTTACGACAAATTCGCAAGTCTTGTACACTTCTTTACACGTAATGAACAACCTCGCAACATGTACCTAGCTGTTTCAATTGCCACTTTTTTCAAAGCGGTTGTTTTTTTTTTGACAGCCCTTATCATTGGGGGTAAAATGAGATGATGTTAAAACTTTCATGATCGCAATAACGGAGGAGGATCTTAGTAGTGAATCGACAAGAGATCGCAAGTTTATTTCATAAAGGTGGATGATGTTATCTATAAATACCTTCACAAAGTTACGTTCAGTCACCGTCAACACCATGCGCTCAAGTAGAATACAAAGAGTGTGTTCGGTTGCTCACACCACCTTCGGAGTGCCTCAGAGAGTTCACAACTCACCACTCGTCTTACCTTGAATCGAAGAAACTTGCGAAGCGACCCCTTTTCAGTAAGTTCCTCTCCATCCCCCAGGAGGGCAGTAGAAAGTTTCCGCTCATTCCCTTCTTGGTCCTCGCTACAGCTTCTCAATCAACTGACCCTCATTTGTACGTCTTGTCTACCAAATAACCGCGTTTTTAAGTTCCCCGAGACTGGGCTTTAAAATTTATCTCTGAAATTCCCGAATTTCAAAAACAGCTGAATCTATAAAGTAAATTAGACATGTCATTTTGGTGCACTTCTTCCAAATGGATGACTTTTTGAGAATCGATATATCTTCTCTTTCTGACCTATAAACCTTGCGTCGGCCTAACTAGAGGAGGACCATTTTGTTGTAAAGGAGCTCTAAAGATTGCTGGTTGCAAATTCAATAATTAGAGTCGTTTCCGCTTTACGAAGACTAAACTGATTGGGATTTGACTATAGCGCCTTGATGCAATTATTCGTGTTCTTCGAATGTGAGTGTTGCATGTTCCAAATTGAAGGAGTTTTCGCAACTTCAAAATCAGCTGAATCTAAAGCGAATCAGGCTTATTTCAATATTGTAAGAGGGTAATCGCTGTCTATTTGGTGTACCACTTTCAAATCTCACCGTCAATATTTATATCACTATAACAACTAGGGTTTGGAGAAGGGGGAGGGGGCTTCGAAGTGACACGCACTCCGGATTTCACCCCGAAATTTCTACCCTTAAGTCAGTTCACCGCGAAAATTGTTTCGATACCATGGCAGGGGGAAAAAATCAACAATTGAGCACTTTACCCGCGAATGCCCCCAGGCTCCAGTCGTCCTAAAGCCGTATCCCAAGTGCGAGCTGTCACGCGAAACAATTTAAATATTTGTTTATAATCAATCTCAGGCAAGCGACTGCGTGTGCTGGAGAATGGTGGATGACCGTTTATTTACAATTAATCGTTGCATAGCGCGGCGCAACGTTGCCATTTCATCCGGAATCGAGATTTTTCTCTTGTGGACCTGCGTGTATTCTGGCCCAAATTTGCGGCACTGCAGAGACGGGCTAATTATTATTGAATTCTGTCAAGGAGGCAAACAGCGAATCGTAACATGTGCCCTCTGTAATTAGATGAGCAAACTTGGCTTTCCCCCGGTTGTCAGCATGTCAGCAGGAGCGCTGAATTTCGGGGCTCCCGTGGAATAGTTCATCAGTTGCGTCGCGTGAATGATCGATCATCGATATTTCCTCATTTGAAGCTATGATAAAGGATCGATTATTAAGGTATTCGTGGCGAACACCCTGTATATCAAGCCTTCTCCTTAGGTTTAAATGGCAGATCAATCGATATATCGCAAAACACACCACGCCAGTGTAGTTCAGGTATATCTTCAGCACCGTGGAGGATGAATTGGTAGTCGATCGATCAATCGATGGTTCCTAGATTGTATGAATTTTTTTTAAAGAATTTTAGAGCGTTTATCGATATTTCCCCATTTGAAGCTATAGTATAGAATCTATTATTAAGGTGTTCATTACGAACACCCTGTCTATCGATTCTTTTCCATATGTTTAAAAGGCGGATCAATCGATACATCGAAAAGCACGCCACGCCACTGTATTCTTCCACGTCTTCGGAATTATCTCTAACAAATAAAACTAACCTTAGCGTTCCGATGTTCCCTGAGTCACCTATATCGAGTCTTTGATTTGGAGCCAAATTAGTGGGCTGATTACTGAAATCGATACACAGGTCAATAGTCGAAGAGAACGAAGAGACAACGGAGTGATTCTATTGGCTGAAAGGAATGGTTGTTATAGACTGGGAGGGGGGGATAATGATAAACTTATTTTGAGGTCCCTCTTGGGTTGTCGTTAGTTAGTCCATTATTTACCTCCTTTGTTCATTGCAACCAAACGCATCAGGATCGCTTCATTTTCATTTTATCTTCTTTGTCTATTGCTTCGTCCATCGATTTAAACAATCAGCCCGCTTTAACTTGGGAGAATTCCGAATGAGGTGCCTCTTGGTCGCCTAGTATAGGCTCTCGCGATATCCATACATTGGAGTGACTACTTGCGAGGAGTGAGCGTGAAGGAAGCCAGCGCGCCTTCATACTGTCGAATATGCAACACGGACATCCGCCGAGTACGTATGGTTGTATTCCGGAGCTGTGTGAGTCTGTATCACGTCAATATCTGCCGCCAGTTTTGCAACTTTGGAATGGAATTACGTTTTTTCATCCGGACAACGACGACTGGAAAAAAGTGTACTTTTTCAGTCTAATGTGTTCATTTCTGTTCATAACTCTTTTTTACAACTACTTCAGGTTAAGTATTTGTAAAAATATATACGAGGGGTATTCGTAAAGTAAGTTAATATTTGTCATATCTTCTAAACTAATAAAAATAATTTAAATCTGTGAAAATTTTGTGAATTGTCATACTCGCAGCTTTTGAAAAAACGTCCGTTTTTTAAATTTGGTCTTCTGAGTGCCGAGTGACATCAGTTTTCCCACACCCGTCTCTCACCACCGCGTGTCCAAAATTGACGCCCGCTGGGGACGTCACAGGACGGTAGCATGCGGCTGCATCCTGCAAATTGTCAAAATGGAATTTTTTGTTTGAAATTTAAAATTTCCATGCTTGTGAAGACCTGACTTTACTTTTCCATGTAATCCCCATCTCGTAGGACACATTTTACATATCATATCAAGAGCTTATTTGTTCCATCAGCGTAAAACTGGCGATTCTGTTTTTGCAGCCACTTTTGTACAGCTTCTTTCACCTCATCGTCGTCCACGGAACTTTTTTCGCCAAAACTCTTCTCTAGCTCAGGTAAAAAGTGATAAGTCACGTGGAGTGAGATCCTGAGAATAAAGAGGATGTGGGAAAGGTCTCATTTTAAGGAGGTCAACAACTGATTGGTCACATGAGCTGTATGGGGCCTAGCATTGTCATGAAGCAGCATCACTTGACAAGACAAAAGGCCAAAGTATTTTCTTTTGAATGCTGATTTGAGCCTTTTCATGGCATCACACTTTCTGTTTGCATCAATATTTGTGCTTCTTTCTAAGAAATAAATGAGTAACACTCATCAAGCACCCGCAAAGACGCGCGTAAATTTTGGACACGCGGTGGTGAGAGACGGGTGTGGGAAAACTGATGTCACTCGGCACTCAGAAGACCAAATTTAAAAAACGGACGCTTTTTAGAAAGCTGAAAGTATGACAATTCACAAAATTCTTACAGATTTAAATTATCTTTATTAGTTTAGAAGATATGACAAATATTAACTTACTTTACGAATACCCCCTCGTATGTCAACAAGTTTTTCTCTATAGTAGTTCCTATCTGGCCCCATTCTCACTTTTAGAATTTATATTTTCACACCTAAAAAAATACTAGGCCGCCAAAATGTTTGCATTTAAGGCATTTTGACTTGAAACTTTAAGAAAAAAAATCAACCCTAATCCTCATAAATTTTACTTTTAAGGGTCGAAAATAGCTCGATTCAGATCCTCCCCATTAGAACCGTGTAATATGCTGAATCCATCTGTTCGGGTGCCCGAAAAACCAATCTTCAGGTATGGTCAATCTAGGAGGCTAGGAGGTGTTGACTTGTTGAGCAGTGCTGTTCTTTATTAGTTGAAAAGTTTCCATATGGTTCAAACTAAAATTAAAAGACATCATTTCAAATTGTATCTTCGGACACGTGACCCAGTGATCCTCCTTCAATCCGTCAGCTAAGGCAGTTAGATATGACGGCGTTTCGATGCCATCTTAGATTTTGTGGGATTTCAAACTGGGATCATGACAGATGTCATCTACTGATGAGCTCTAAAAAGACCTAAACCGATGTAGGTCCCTCGATGTGTGCCCAGATTAATATTTCTAAGCTGAACACTTTCCCCTCAGCCTTGTATTGAAACCAATTAGAGCTCAAATATTTGATTCTTATGAAAATGCTTGGAGTTTATTAGCCTTCGAATAGTGTGGACCCAACACTATTTTGCCATTCTGTTATGTACATAAATATTGAAATGATCTATACGTATCTCTGCTTTTACACTGATTGTAAATACTACGCCAGAGTTTATACAGGGTTATTCAAAAGTCACGCACCACTGACCATTATTTTAGTTCTAATTATGATATCGACTTGCAGTTTAAGACGTTTTTCCTCATATCTAGGGGGAAACTTTTTTAAAGTACTTTCCAGTTTTTGATCCCCTCGGGGGGAGAGGGCCGAGGGCAACTCAAAAATTTCAAATGGCCACCCCCCTTATAGCCAGTGGTGCGTGACTTTTGAATAACCCTGTATATCGTCCAGAAAACCCTGAGTCATATCGTTGTGGAGCGGATTTTATTCTCCTTACGGAGTGACTCACACTATGGATTGTATTCGATACATCAAACAGGTGAGATTGTATAGGTATCAATTGTTTCGCCTGTAACAATATAGCCTCAAAAGTCAATCAAGTAATCTGTGCGAACGGGGTTTTGTGATAAATTTTTGACTTTTATGAGAACCACATGACAATAATAAATGAAATTGTTACGAACAATCTCTTTTTAATCTTTTCTAACTTTAATCCTAAAATTTTTGTTTGAGGTTGTGATCGGTTGTTTCGGGAGATCATGGATGCCAAGCAGACCATCGCGCATGACATCAAAACAAAACAACTCATTTGGTATGGTCATGTCCAGAGAATGGCAGGAGACAGGTTGCCGAAGAAGGTCCTTGATTGGGTTCCTCCTGGGAGAAGACGCAGAGGGTGCCCAATGAAAAGTTGGAGGGGAGGATTGAAGCGGAAATGTTAAGGTGCTCAATGCCCTAAGATTTGTGGTTTGAAAGAGAGCAGTGGAGGTCAGGAGTCGTAGAGCACGAGGGAGTGCTGTAAAGAGACTTATATGTATATGTAATCCTAAAATTTTTGTTTGAGGTTGTGATCGGTTGTTTTAAACCAAGCGATACATCGAACCACTATCAAATACGATCGATTACAGATCGGAATCTAATTTTTTTGTGGGGTATCAATCGCTTTAATGGTGCTGATTTCACTTCGTATTTACTTTACTAGTGGTTTTTGGGCGCTATACAGGCTCTGGCGCAATGTGGATCTGATCTATTGGAAAGGTCGGACATGATTAAAAAACTTCAAAAGCGTATATCTTCATCAATATGAAATTTTGATGTTTTGAAAGTAGTTTCATTGGTTTTCTCGTAAAATTCTCTCCAAAAAGCACCCCTCATAATTAAAGTTGTGATGCGATAAACGTAAAATTTTACAATTTTTGTCAAACATTTCATGTCCGACCTCTTCCATTGACGCGATCCACTGTGCGGCACCGAATATCACTCCTCGTTTTTGAACAGTGTAGATGCAGAGCATGCCTACGGCTCGAAATTATCGAGATCCGACCGCCGCACGGTAGATCGAGACAATAGGAGAGGCCGGACAAAATTTGGAAACTTTAATAGCTTATAACTCCGTTGTTGCAAAACTTTGAGGTTTTAAAAGTGGGTCCATTGCTTTCCTCGTAAAATTTTCTCCCATGCTTACCGCTTAAAACTAAAAATGTGACGAAATAAACAACTAAATTCGCAGTTTTGGTAAAAAAAATGTATGTCCAACCTCTGATTGACTCGATCCATTGTGCGCCGTCTTGGGGTTCTCGGTGGCTTGGCAAACGCGCGCTGTGTTTACATGGGCGATTCTCGCGGCGCGATTGATTAGGAACTTGGCCGCGGGCTATTTGGCCGCCGATGCCGCGGTGCCGCGAAGCGACGTTGGCTGGTGGGCGGTGAAGATTCACCGGAGGCCATGATTTGTGCCGTGATAACGAAGAGAGTAGTTTAAAACCAACCCAAACCCTAGATCACGTCCAGACGCCGCGGAGAGACGTCGATAATAAATCTGCCTGATGATTTTGCGAGGAGTGGCACCTTACCGGCGGCGGAGAGACGCTGCGGAAAACGCCGGTGGAGGACGCCAACTGATCGGAGCGGAGACGCCGACAAATTCCGCTCAGTCCGCTGCCTTTCCTACCGATTTTCGAATGTGTTGAGTTCGACAAACTCCCGAATCGATCGACAAAAGCCGTGAATCGATCGACAAACCCGTGATTCGATCGACTAAGCTGATGAGAGTCGATTGAATTACGTCAATTGGTTCACGTTTTGGTTTTTCGATCGGTTCATGTCGATTTAATTGACACCAGTTTTTTTTTCAAATTAACTGTCGATCATTATTTTCTCATCGATCGATTCACGTCATTCTTCGATCGATTCATGTCGATCGAATCGACACCAGGTTTTTAATAATTTGTCCATCGCATCAATGTCGATCGATTTACGTTTTTACTTTTCGGTCGATTCATGTCGATCGAATCCATACCCTCCTGAAAAAAGCGCGTCCAGTCCAGCCATTTTCGCGGCTCAAAGCATACTGTCCGATCAACGGAAATACGGGAAATTGACAGCGGACGCAGCGGGAAAAATCCACGAATCCCGTTCCTAAGGTGCCGTGCTCCAAAATGCGAGCGTCTTCTCGCCCTCGACTCGGTAGCAGCATTTTCCGCCGGCGTCCAGACGCCGCGAAAAGACCCGCCTAAGGTTCCGTACGCTTAAGGTACGGAACCTTAGGCGCGTCTGTCCGCGGCGTCCTGGACGCCGCGGAGAGACGCCGATAAATCTGTCTGATGATTTTGCGTGGAGACGGCACCTTAGCGGTGGAGAGACGCTGCGGAAAACGCCGACGGAGGACGCTCCGATCCGTCGCCAACAGATCGGAGCGGAGACGCCGACAAATTCCGCTCAGTCCGCTGCCTTTCCTATTCATTTTTTAATGTGTTTAGTTCGACAAACCCACGAATCCATCACAAAGGCCGTGAATTGATCGACAAAAGCCGTGGATCGATCGACAAACCTGTGAGTCTATCGACAAACCTGTGAATCGATCGACAAACCTATGAGTGGATCGACAAACCTATGAGTCGATCGACAAACCTGTGAGTTGATCGACAAACCCGTGAATTGATCGACCAAGTTGTGAATCGATCGAATTACGTCGATCGGTTCACGTTTTGGTTTTTCGATCGATTCATGTCGATTGACTTGATACCGGTTTCTCGTTTAATTGTCGTAATCATTTCTCGTCTATCGATCCGCGTTTTTTTGTCGATCGAATCGACACCGGTTTTTTAGTAATTTGTACATCGAATTGGTGTCGATCGATTCACGTTTTTATTTTTCGGTCGATTTTTGTCGATCAAATCCACACCTTCCTAAAAAAAACGTCCAGCCATTTTCGCGGCCCAGAGCGTACTGTCCGATCAACGAAAATTCGAGAAATTGACAGCGGACAGAGCGGAAAAAATCCACGGATTCCGCTCCTAAGGTGCTGTGCTCCTAAATGTAAGCGTCTTCTCGCCCTCGACTCGGTTGCAGAGTTTTCCGCCGCGCCGGCGGCGTCCAGGACGCCGCGGACAGACACGCCTAAGGTTCCGTAGCTTAAATAACACGAAAGTGTTTTGAGCAATAACCAAATCCTTTGGGTTCCTCTGATAGCGGGGGACATCCCCTCCATTTTGGCCTCAACTTGGGAGCTTTTTTTGAGCTTGGGGTTAATTTCAGAGAAAACCAGTGGCACCATCGTGTTTCTCGCGAACTTTTTCATAAGAATCATCAGTCAAATCGCAAATTCCTCCTCAGGGTGGCAAAATATAATGGAAAATAAAATCTTGCAATTTCACTTGAAATTCCAGTAATTTATGAAAAATATTGAAAAATACCGGCTCCTTAACATGTTTCGCAAAATGTGAAGATTGTGACTTTCTTCTATGTTTGTATGTTTGAGTGCGAATTGCATACTCTAGCCCTTGAAAAATATGAAATATTTCACAGACTCGTAAAATTTCATTGAATATTTCGCTGAGATTTCTAATCTTTCATTTCCTTCTAACATTTCACGCCACCCTAATAGTAGAATATAACACTACGTATCAATGTCGTAAAGAGTACTAAAACAATGCATTTGTCATTAAAAGTATTTGCCAATGCAGCTCCTGTCCAAAATTTTGTTGACATTTATTTTTGCATGCAATCAAAAAGAAAATCAATCAAATTGTTTAATAAAATATGTCCGATAATTTTCAAGTGAAGGTAAAGGTTTGAGAGAAAAATTAAATGAGAAAAACGATGAGATGTCTTGTGAAAATAACTGCAATTTGTGATCTGCGGGTACCAAATTTTCAAAATTCTACCTAGAAAAACCTTCCAGACTCCCCGTTCTCCTTTCAAAATGTTTTCCTCTTCCAAAGGTTTCAACCCCTGCGCTAGCAGTACGTCTTAGAAACAGAATGAAAAGAAAGAGCTATAAGACAAAGTGTAAGCCAGAATTTTTCATGTGTTTTCTTTTCAAAATCGAACGTAAAAACTATTTTCAAACCGGGGAGCTCAAAGAGTAACTCCCATACGTCATATTAAGAAGGTACTTCAACATTTATGAAATGGACGTTAAATGATACAAATAACGGCAATTGTATTTTTGTCTCATTTCATCAGTGTTTATTGTCAACACTGATATCTTATTCAGGACTAGATTTGTAGACTCCCCGTGGTTCGATTTGCTTTCCCCGTAAAACTTTGAATAGAAATACGTTGTGTCGTATTTTAATTTAAACCCTGTCTAAAGGATTATTAAGAAAGGTACCAGCAGATGCGAGTGATATGAAAATACGTGATTCGGACTGCACAAACTGTGCGTTAAGAAATAGATCTTAGATATTTCCGACGCGCTGAACTATTTTTGTGCGATTTTGCATGGTATTTTCCTGGTCGCGGTTTATTTTATTTTCTACGGTCATATTTATCTCTTGTGAGTGACGCACGTAGGACAAAAATTAACTACTAACTGAACGGAAAGTCGGTCAGTTATGCGTGTGCAAAGATTTGTCATATCGATGACTAATGTGCGAAGCCTTGTATGTCCGTTTGTGATGTTTCAGACATCTTGTCATTCTTTATTTTTTCATCATAAAACTAGTCAACTAAATCGTTAGAAAACTTTCCTTACATTTTTTATCCATATAAATCCGTAGAAATTTTATGCTGCTCCATATTCCAGTGACACTTCTCAGTATAGATTTATGCACTACGAAGCCCTTTTTGAATCTTGCTTTCAACCTGAAAAATTTTGGCAAATTAAAATTTGCACAGTTTAGCGTTATCATTTAAGCGCGCAAATACACATATTTTGCGCGCTCAAATGATAACGCTAATCTGTGCAAATTTTAATTTTCCAGAATTTTTCAGGTGAAACAAAAAATTCAAAAAAGGGCTTCGTAGTGCATAAATCTATACTGAGAAGTGTCACTGGAATATAGATCAAAACTATGACGATACTGGCTTAGTCTAGACAGCACTCAATATTTTAGTCTTCAGATTTTAATTTTTAATGGAATAGGTACATCAGTTTAGTTTGTTGGTTTCTTAATTAAGTACAACGATCAGCAACTAGGCTGTTATTCATATGTTTAATTTAACCTTTATAGACATACTAGGGGTATGCTCCCTGGCCGCTACGCCGGCCCAACCCGCAGAGGGCGCTTCGTGCTCTCGTAGGCCCGCGTCGACAAAAGAACGACCAAAAAAATGAAAAGATTTTCATCCACGACTCTCATTCATCCAATCTCTCTCTGGCCGGGAGCAATTGAACTAATAAGAATCGAATGAAAAAATCGGCATTTATTTCAAACTTCATGCCAAGACTAAAACGAAACGAAACGGAGCGTTTTGTCGCATTTGGATAGTCTGTAGCAAAGAAGCATACCATCGATTCACTTACCCAAACAGACGAGGATTCGAAACTTCCCGCTTACTTCAATTTTTCGCTAAATTTGAAATTCCCGCCATTTTTTATTCGCGGGAATTTCAAATTTTGCCCCCCTTTCTAAGCCCTCTGATCTCCTCCAATGTAAAAAAAACCTGGGTCCTATGTTCAAATTCTGATTACAGCGGGCTCATTTAGGAACTATCACCTGTCAATAACCGCAAAAATCATGGAAATCGGCCCAGTAGAACGCTAAAACGAACTATGACAAAAAATAAAAATTTACATTGTTTAAATGAGAGAATTTTCAACTTTACCACGTAATATAAAAAAACCTGGGTCATATTTTCAAAATCAAAATAAAGTGGGTTCATTCAGAGACAATTGCCTGTCGATAGCCGCAAAAATCAAGAAAATCTGCCCGGTAGAACACTGGAGCTAAGCGTTACCAGATATGCAAATTTAGGAGGTCTTGGAGCTTATATATATGATTAATTGATATTAAGTGATGATACAGTTGGTATCAATAAAATATATACAATTTAGTGTATTACATATTGCAGCTATTTATTTTTGTTTTAAAAATTATAACATAAAGTGGTAATAATGATTATATGAAAATAGTGTGGCAATCTTTGTGAAATATTCCGACTTAACTTGGTTACCAGTCGTAAGATTCAGTCATAACCAGTCGTGTTGGCCGAGCAGGACGCGTTAGACATGCTGTAGCCTGGGAACCCAGAGAAGAGTGATGGTTGATCTTGCAATTTTGGGCAGCCAAGTGTGAGCTTGCCCCCGAATATTGTGTCTAACAATTTTTCGACAACGGGGGTAATACTTTCAGTAACTTTGCCGAAGATCGCTGTCAATGAACTGAGGGCCGTTAATTGTAGATTCTGATATATAAAACATTGCAAATTATTGCCTTCTAAAAGATTCTTGGCATTGTAAAGGCCACCCGATAGGTCACCGACATCGACACCAACAAAGGAATTATTCTCGCCAGTGTTGCCCCCGAATTTAAGTAAAGTCGGATCATTCACTATCGTGGCGATGACATCTTCATTCGCCTTTTTAAGGTCGTACTCTTCTCCATAGGGAACTCTGTACCAATTTTCTGGGATTTGTTCGTGGCCTGCAAAGTACGCCAAACTACCATTGTCATTTCTGTTGACCGCGAAGAATGACATCATCGTCCCATGATCGATGCACGGTTTTGGAGTGCACGATGGGTAGTTTGAGTTGAACAAGCACCGAAGGGGTAGTAAGTACGTAAGGATAGCAAGAAGGAATGTGACGGGATTGATAAGTAAATAAGGATTCGTGTTGATGCTATTCATTAGCCGAGTCTTGCGAAAATTCGTCATATCATTATAGGTGATGGTATCGTTCGTCGTCATATCCAGGAGTTGCTTGAAATAGGGAAGATAGAGATTTGTAGAGTCACCACTAACGTATTTGTCCATCCGCGTCGGCGAAACATCGCCCTCCATCCTGTTGTGAGTATTTATGAGCCCTTGGCACTCGCCAAGGCCCAGGGAATTGTTTTTGGATTTGCCTCCGATACTGAATGACGGCAGGAGGCCACAGACGAGACTGGCGTAGACGCTGAGGACAAGGGCAGCGTCTAACCCCATTCCTAGGACTCCCCAGCACGCTGAGGTGGCTATGCCAATAGTGACCACACCACTGCGCGGGATGTAGCCGTGGTTTGCCAGGGCGTTCAAACCCGGACAAGGGCCCCGCTCATCGAATGGGCCTGGGGCCCTCCATTCGTGGTCCCCATCAACACTGATCTTAATCGGACCAGAACTAACATCAGGTAACTCACGTTTTATTCGCAATATCTCATCGATTTTGCTCACATACTCGTGAGCTATATTTGGACCTGGATCAGTGTCGAGTAGTTCACGTTTCACTCGCAATATTCCGTCGATTCTCCTCGCGAGTTCATCGACGGAAATTCCGGCCGCCATCACCCGGTTGACAACCGCTAGCAGCAGCAACATTTTGAGACCTGTCATGATCTAGGTGTTTAAGTCAAAAAAATTTCAAATACTCAGTTTGCTTTCGATAAAATCACAAAGTCTATATCGATGAACCCTCCAAGTTTGCGTTGATCGTAGCAAAGCGTGGAATCTCATTCGTTGTGAACAGGCATTCAGTATGCTTATTGTTTATACTTCCAGGGCACGCTATGTTATAATCAACTAACTTTGCATTAGTGTCCAGAGTATATAATGATAAGTATGTAGCTTCCTGAAAGTACAAAAATTAACACGGAATTAAGTATTTTTTGGAGAATAGAGTACACACATACATCTGCCACGTTACCATAATAAGAAAGAAGGATAGGGAAGAATTCTGGCGTTCAATGATAGAATAAGGAATTCTCTAAAATACTTGTAATTTCTTTGGTCTTCAAGTTGTTCAGACACAAAGGCTGTCCGAAGGATACTGAGAGTGGGCCTATGCTCTCTAAAACTATCACAAATATTGGAATACGACATGCAGGAACTTTGAACTTTTTTCATTAACTTTCGGTCAAACGATCGAATTTTTGCGGCAATTTTACGGTGACGTGTAAGTTTACACTTTTATCATTGAAATATGTTGAAATTTGTATTTTTCAAAAGTGCCCTCCTTTTTTGGAGCTACGGCCCCGAGAACTTTCAGGAATTTATCGTCTTTTTTAATTTCGGCAACGGATACAGACCAAAACTCGTAAAACATGATTACATCCTATTCCTGTTAACGGAAATTTTTAGCGCTAAAAGTAGGAGCCTTAAAAATGTCAAGATTAATGATCAGACATTGATTTCTCGGGAATCGAGGCGGTCTTGGATTTTTTAGAGCCAAGAACTTGGTTTTTTTATGACAAAGGTGCTGTCCTTGGGGTGTCATTGTATTCAATATAAAATGTTTTGGAAAAACATTTTGAGCATCTTCTTTCCTGGGTCTTAGTTTCGAGAAAATCGCGCTTGAATGCGCGCACCTTGAATGGGTCTCCACGCATTGGACCTACCTCCACTTACGTTTAAAAAGTTCTTATTTTCTGGACCAACGGATTACGCAAGTGACTTTGAGGGGTTACCTGAGCTTGCCTTACCGGAACTTACGAGGGACAGAGAGGGTTAAACCCACTCCTACATCAGCATCAATTTTTTAAAAAATCAATGTAAACACAAATAAACAGAAAAATCCAAAGTCATCGAACATTGTCAAGCAATGTGTGGAGGTAGTAGCAATATATATATATATATATATATATATATATATATATATATATATATATATGTGTGTGTGTGTGGTGTGTGTGTGTGTGTGTGTGAGGGTGTGCATGTCTTACATCAGAAGTGGGGCCGAGACTGTGGAGTGTGCCTCAGAACTGGGGCAGACCATGAAAATACCCAACAGAACTGGGGCTGCCTCACTTATGGGCCGTGCCCCACTTCTGGAAAATATCCCCAAAACCCCCCCAAAAAACCCCGAAAACCCTTGAGAGCCCCCGGGGCGGCCAGGTTAGGTTAGGTTAGGTTAGGTAGGTTAGGTTATGTTAGGTTAGGTTAGGTTAGGTCAGGTTAGGTTAGGTCAGGTTAGGTTAGGTTAGGTCAGGTTAGGTTAGGTTAGGTCAGGTTAGGTTAGGTCAGGTTAGGTTAGGTTAGGTCAGGTTAGGTTAGGAAGGCCTAAGGATGAGTCAAGTAAGGTTTGGTTAGGTTAGAATGGGTTAAATAAGCCTTTTTTCGCAAGGTGCCCCACTTCTGTTGTGAAACATAACTGTGTGTGTGTGTGTGTGTGTGGGTTTGTGTTGGTAGCCGAGTGCTAGAAATAATGTAAAAAAATGTTTTAAAAAAAAACACTTACATTTTATTAATAAAGTACCGAAGCTTTTCGAGGCGGACGCCTCATCGTCAGGGTAACAACAAAATTAATATCACAAAGACCGTTGCCATACTTTGATGTGATGATAAAGAGATACTAACTTGATACTACTTGACTTTGTTTTCACTGGAAAAAAAACCTGCTTGGACCAATGCAATGGTGCATTGACTCAAGAGTCCAGGTGCATTAAAAGCGGCGACAAGAAACATGCTTCTTGGATCTAGCATCCGAAAGTTGTTGAACCAAGAAACCTGGTTTCTTAATTTAAAATTCCATCGTTTCTTGGATCAAGTTTTTTCTTAGATCAGGATTTCCAAAAATTGGTCAGGAGCGCTCTCTACTTGTGAAGAGTACAAGTGTTCTGTTCACACATCATCAACTATTTAGTGGTTTATTCATTACATACAAGTATTACACAAGTTAATTAGAGAGACAAGAGACATATATTAATCAATTTGACTTAACAATCGAGAGATGTTGCGGCGTAAAATCTCGAGCGGACCTGTGGAGATTCGAACCCACGGCGCGCGGCGACTGGATTCACAGCCGAGCGCTCTACCAACTGAGCTATAGCTGCTGTTGAAGAGCGAGGTCGAAATATCCCTACAAACCCTTCTACGAGCGACTAGTAGTTATGCAGCTTGTTCTTCGTCCTCGCTACTTCATTCAGAGCACTTAAACCTTTTCGAAACTAAAACTTTCTAAGTTTCATCCGTAAAGTTATTTTTCAGCCCTCGTATTTTGTCCTTTAAAATACCTAGAAAGTATGAATTATATAAAGCTACTGTACCGAGATTTCAACAGATTCAATCCTGTCGCGTAACGTCACAGCATTATAGATGAAATTTCAGGTTTTAGGGGGTATTTATCGACGGACTTACTTGAAACTTTCTGACCGGGGGTACTTTTCGACGGGAAACTCGAATTTTTGGTCAGATTTTCAAAATTTCAAAATCCAAGATGGCGGCCGTGGCCTAAAATGCAAAGTCGGCTCCTGTTCGCTCGATTTTCGTAAAACTCGGTTTCCGGGGGTACTTTTCGACGGAAAACTCGAATTTTTGGTCAGATTTTCAAAATTTCAAAATCCAAGATGGCGGCCGTGGCCTAAAATGCTAAGGCAGCTCCTGTTCGCTCGATTTTCGTGAAACTCGGTTTCCGGGGGTACTTTTCGACGGGAAACTCGAATTTTTGGTCAGATTTTCAAAATTTCAAAATCCAAGATGGCGGCCGTGGCCTAAAATGCTAAGTCAGCTCCTGTTTGTTCGATTTTCGTGAAACTCAGTATCCGTGGGTACTTTACGACGGGAAACTCGTATTTTTGGTCAGCTTTTCAAAATTTCAAAATCCATAATGGCGGCCGTGGCCTAAAATGTTAAGTCGGCTCCTGTTCGCTCGATTTTCGTGTAACTCGGTATCCGGGGGTATTTTTCAAAGGGGAACTCGAATTTTTGGTCAGATTTTCAAAATTTAAAAATCCAAGATGGCGGCCGTGGCCAAAGATAACATTTTCGCCACTATTCATCACTTCGTTCTCACAGTAATTCTTTAAATGTGGACTCATACATCTTAAGTTAAGAAAAGCTGAACTATTAAACCGAACCCTCCTCCCCTCCAAGTGGTTGATTTACGAAACGTAAAGGGTTGATTCAAGAAATCTGAAAGCTTGATTCAAGAAACCTGAAAACTTCATTCAAGAAACCTGAGGCTCTTGGAAGGAGTTAAGAGTTAATCTTGAGTTAAGATTCAGAACTCTTCTTTTAAGAAACCAAGTTTCTTGCATTGAGAGTCCGGGTGCTGGCATCTTAATCCAAGAGTCCGTTTTCTTAACTCAAGTGTCAAGTCTCTTGGTTCAATGCAATATCGGCTTGGATCAAGAGAAAAATTTCCAAGAGTGCACATAATCTTATTTTAAGATTTCATTTTTTTTCCAGTGTTGAATAGTAAGACTGATCTAATAGCTCGTTATCACTTGTTACCTAGTTTGAAATTTAAAGTATGGCAACGGCCTGTGTGATATTAATTTTGTTGTTACCCTGACGATGAGGCGTCCGCCTCGAAAAGCTTCGGTACTTTATTAATAAAATGTAAGTGTTTTTTTTAAAACATTTTTTTGCATTATTTCTAGCACTCGGCTACCGACACAAACCCAGAAAAATCCAGTTGTTTCTTATTATATGCACATTTTCCAAGAATTTGAGAAAGGCGGTCAAGTCAATTTTATATTCTTTGAAATAGGGAGGAAAAGGGATAAAATAGACGGTAAAAATGCTTTACGCCATACTTGAACAGCTCCTGACTGAACCCAAGATGTGGAGAAGACAAATTTTCCAAAAAGTTTCGAGAGCTGAAGCTCTGACTGGAGGCACCGAATTTGTACATACAAGCAAGAACTTTTCATATGAAGGATAGTATTTTAACTCAAAAATCAAACTTTTCCATTCCGCTTATTGGTCTGCCCCTTTTAATCCTGGGAGCATCTGACGTTGTTAAGAGTGAAAGAATACTATGTACGAACATACCTCCAAAAAAGAAGGAAGGAATTCCGCGCGAGCCGATACTTTGAGAGTGGCGCGGCGCTCGAATTTCAGGGGAGAAACTGAACTGTCATAGAGAATAATGAGAGGACGTTAATATAGACCAAGATCCGTGCGCAGAAGCCAGAGCTCACCGAGTTATCAATTTTAGCCATTAGTTCCTCATGACTGATCAAAGGGTTTCTAAATTGTGCAAAAAATCATGGAACTTTTTTCAGTTCTGACAGTAATATTGACATCCACGCAAACATCTCTCGATGATGAAACAGCGCATCCCCAAAAATTCGTATCACAGTTTGCGGCGTTGAAGATTCCCTACCATATACTTTAGTTTCTATATTGAAAAGTAATTAACGCCATTTTTTTTTAAATGCATGTGATTTGTCTTTTCCTTATAACAATATTCTAAGAAAACTTTAAGTCATGCTGTTGGTCCAGTATCCTTTTTAAAAAACAAAATATTACCAGAGATTTCGGAACATCGGAACTAACATACGCATTTTTGCGGTTTCATCCGCTTTCCTAATCGTAATTATACAGTCTATATATTTAATACACGAAGGCTTTTTTGTCCTCCTTCAGTTTGGAAAGTTTGTGCTAAATCGATCTCGGAAACTACTGGACCGATTTTCCTCGGCTTTGTTTTAAATGAAAGCTCTTGGGCTCTAGATGTGCCAAATTATTTAACCCCTAGGTTTTTCGATTTTTATGACCGACGTTTCAAAATGTCTCGCGACTCAATTTAACTTATATTCAGCTGTATGGTTGTTTTTAATGGAGAAGATATATTGTAACGTTGACCAAAAAAATCGAGATACTAAAGTGTGCAGGAACTTTAACGCATCAACAGCTTTCAATGAAAAAAATACAAAAACAAATTAGCTGCAGGTTACGCCCGAGGGTGCGTCAGAAAATTACATCATATAATTCGACGTTCAGCTTTGGTGTGCTCATGTTGACATGACGCGGGAAATGATTGCCAAAAATATAATTGAGTTTATAATGCAGAATTCATTGTGGTCTTTTACTTTTTTATCATCTTGAGCAGATTAGCAGGATTGAGAAAAAAAATTCATACTTCTGAAAGAAGAGAAACACAAAAATAAGGTAGGAAAAAAGTGGAGCGAGGAGGAGAGAAAGTTTGGCCTCAACCAATTGGTGAAATATTACTTTGTGATAGTTTTCCGTGTTCAGTCCCATAGAAAAGTCTTAAAGAAAAAAAAAGAAGAAAAAAACTGCTGAAGTGAAAGCGTTTCATTTTTCATTTTTTTTTTGTGGAACATCTTTTAACTGCCCATTTTTACAACATCCTGATCCACAAGCAAGGAGACTAAAGTGGACCCGACGGTGAGACGTGCTTCAAAATTGTTTGCTCTAATTTCGTAATGGACCGTTCCAAATACGAGGACGACTGCATTTCCGAAGAGGCACACCATTAAACAGTGATATAACTAACATCCATAACATCTCTTTTCACACGAGTACGTATTGACATTCTCTTAACTATACTGCCGTGCTAAGGAAAAACGCCGTATGAATCTTCAAGCGTTGTCAAATTGCCTTTGGTAAATCGCGAATTTTCGGGGAAATTTGTAAATATTTTCCCTCCAATTTTTCAGCTAATTTCGTTCGCAATTTCACCTAAAGTTCCTAAAAATTTCAAGAAAATATATTCATAACTTTTAATAAACATAAACATAACTATTTTCTGAGAGGAAATTTGGCAACTCTCGAATGTTCATACGGCAGTATACACAGAATGTCTCTAATTTTCTTCTCGAACTTTTCGCACTTACACCTTTCTATAGACTGAATTAGTGACCAGGTCATTCTCTTGCGTTATTCGATGTATCCCATTTCGATGTATCGCTTTTCGATGGTTCCAACCAAAACAATAGAATGAAAATTAATGTCAAAATTCCGTATAAATTTTATTGTTTTGCATCTCATCACAATTTTGTCATTAACCAGCTATGGCATGAATTAATTCTGGATCTCAGATTCTGGGGGACTTTTTGTAGCTTGCATTAAAAACATACCTAGGGTACCAATTTTTTTTTCAAAATTATAAATTTTAGGGAATCAGTTATTTAAAAAAAAGAAAAGTTAATGAAAATTTGCAAAATCATGCCATAGAGGAAATATTCAATTTTTACAAAACCCAAAAATACGTTGTTAAGAAATAAACAAATCAAGAATCGCTAAATTCGAGTAATTCCTCTTGCAAGTAAGAATTTAATTAGACTCATTTTACTAGCATTGTGCAAATACGATGTGGTCATGTGTCGGCTAACAATAAAACGGTGAAACAGTAATATGTAATTAAAGAGTTACCCGCTAAAAGTCCAAGCTATAAAGTCTATACGAATATGAGAGATTGGCTTTGCGTCTGTCTCTGCAAGAGCTGATTTTGAACACTCTCAAGACGTCCATCTCACATAGTTAATACCTCGCGAGGATTTTTAAATTCTCATACTTTACGAATAGTTGTTCTTGAATTGAACATGAATTTAAGAGGAACTCATAAAAATCATTCACAATAAAGAATAGCAAAATGTCAAGAAATTGAAACAAGATTTGTCAAAAACAAATGCAAATACAGTAAGTTTTGTGCAATAATGAATACCTGAATAAAACATGAATTTACTTTTTCTATTGACGAATCCTGTTTGTATTTCTTCTAATTTTACAAGTCTTCGGTACGTTCTCTGAAAATCTATCCTCAGACTCACAAGCAAGATTTACCGTCGTTTTTCGGTCTAAAGTTTAAAGTTTTTGAGGGACCGAGGTTATTGGCTCATTCGATACTTATGCAGGTATGCCACACACAAGTTCAAACACAACTGGATCCCTAAAACAAATTATCCAAAGCTAATTCAGTCTCGGTCAATCTTAATTGAGGGACTATTGATTGCAATTTCAATAACTCGATAAATGAAATCGTTTCTAAATTCTGAAATGATTGTTTTTAGTGGAAAAAAAGTTAGTACTTTTTTAGTCTAATTTTAAATTTTGAATTTACACGCATTATCAAGAACTTGAATGGAAATGGAGAAATTTTTAAGTATTAACTTTTCTCTCGAATCTAAATGTCTCCTCTTTAGCAGCATAGAGTGGAGCATTGCGAGTTCACGCCTCGTGCCATCGCCCCTTCAATTTTGCGGATACAACACGGACATCCATCAAGCACGAATAGTTGTATCTCTGCGCCGTTACTATTGCATATGTCCTTCCTCTTGCTCTATTCCCATATTGTGTTTGTTTCCGTTCGTCTTATAAGTAGTGGTGCTTCCTGAGGAATATGTAAGCAACACAACAGAGGATAGGAGAGAATTTAATTGGAGTTCTAATTGAGTGCTGAACTTTTATTATACGGTTCCGTTATTTAATTTTTATTTTTATTTTATTCATTCGTTTATTTATTAGTTTGTTACTGCACAAAAAGGCTAATACAAATATGTCAAGTTTTCATTAATATTTTAATACATTTATCAAGGAGGGGAACAATTAAATCACATAGTAGTGGGGCAGACCCTAGTCTGACCTTAAGCAACTCGATTTTTTTGAAGAATGTATCTATGTAATTTTTGTCCAAAATTTACCTGATTTTTGCAAGATTCAGTCCTGAATGTACTCATTAATTTCATAGTACTCGCCGTTAATTAGATATTCTTTTCATTTCGCTTTAAAATTATTTGCAAATCCTCAGTGATCAAGCAACCCTAGTTTGTAATCTTAATATCCTCTCTATTCTATAAGAAAATCACTTTTAAGACGCTCGATGGACGGGGTGAGAAAGGAGAGTAAGACGGTCCAAAGGTCGAATTCCAAAGAATTAATCAAAATTCGGAGTAATGAGAAAGTCATTGAGAATGTTGTTTGGCGGGAAAATTCCCTTTGAAACATCGTTTTGTTATTCAATTAAAATTATTTCCTCATTAAGGTGATTGGATGGACGCCATATTTTGTGTCAGAACGACATGTGATATATCGCATCAATTGGCTCCATTTTTCAGCTACTCGTCATTTTTCTCCAATTTTGAGATCGCAATTCTGTTGTCAGGAGACTCAAGCACTCACTTACCAATTTTGACAAAGAAATTCAACGTAATAAAGGCGTGGTTTCTTTAGAGAGAAAACATCGCATTCGATACTGATATCGAAACTGCACTCGAATGCGATTTTTTCTCTCTAAAAAACCACGCCTTTATTACGTTTGATTTCTTTGTTAAAATTGGTGAGTGCTTGAGTCTCCTGACGACAGAATTGCGATCTCAAAATTGGAGAAAAATGACGAGTAGCTGAAAAATGGAGCCAATTGATGCGATATATCGCATGTCGTTGTGACACAATATATGGCGTCCATCCAATCACCTTAATCGGCAATGAGCGATTTCGACGATTTCGCTGGCCGTGAAGCGGCCTTTTGTGGGGGAGGGAGGGAGGTCGAGCCGCGTAGCGGCCAGGGGGTGGAGTCCCCTAATTCAAGGTTTAAAGGCAAATTAACCAACAACTCTGGTGAAAATTGCAGAGTCGCATCTTCAAACGGGCATTTTATAGGTCGAAAGAAAAGAACTACCGTCAGAACGCTCCTCCCAGCCGTACAGTGATTGGTTAATTGCGGCCAACAGAGAGTTGCGTTCAGTGGAATCCTTCGTGATTTGTCAAGTTACAGCCCTTACACGAAAATCTCGCCCAAGTATTGTTCTGCCATACCTAAATTACCATTTTTAGGGGGAAATGTAGGCCGTCCAACCATAAATACGACAGTTCAAGTCCTGCGAGTATATTGACTGCACGTGAAAAGAGTGCCTGATAAACCTCGGACGTTGGAATTGAATAAAGTTTTCGGCGAGAACAGCTTGAAGTCGCTTTTGCGACGACCCAGTTTTCCAAGATAGGTACTTCGCGAAAGGCCCTCCGACCCCCTGTAAAGCTGGCAGATTTCCCCGGACTCTCCTTTGGAGCTGAGAGAGCCCTGCAGACGCAGGTAGAATCCCCAAGATGAGCGTTTTTTGTGCCAACCTTGAAGAAGTACCTTTCTGCCTATCTCAGATTTTTTTTCTTTCTCTAACACAAATAGAAATAGTTTCCTCTAAAAAGCAATATACAGGGTTATTCAAAAGTCACGCACCACTGCCAATGAGGGGGCCATTTGAAATTTTTGAGTTGCCCCCCGCCCCCTCCCCCGAGGGGATCAAAAACTGGAAAGAACCTAAAAAAGTGTCCCCCTCGATATGAGGAAAAACGTCTTAAACTACAAGTCGATATCATAATTAGAACTAAACTTATAATCAGTGGTGCGTGACTTTTGAATAACCCTGTATACCTCATATAGTATTTTTATGCGGAAAAAGAATCAACATTGTTGAGGAGCTTAAGAAAGCCCCGAAAAGAGGTCCCTCGATGGGGCGGAGCGCCTTTGGGGGTCGGGCCGCGTAGCAGCCAGGGGACGTACCCCCTAGTACTACTCTAATTTTCATTAAAAATACTCAACAGAGGAGTGGCAATACGGGAAAGCATTAACAAAAAGGAAAAAATACTTGAACAATTAAGTATTATATTTCACTTTTAAAAACTCCATTATTTCCTTATATGTCAGTTATAAGACTACAAAAAGACTTATTCATCAAGCAAACATACCATTATTTTTTCTCTGGTCAGCCAAATTAATCATGGTCTATCCAACGACAGCTTCTTCATTTAATCCCTTTGACTATCTCTCAATTCATTAACCTTGATTGATTTCATACCTTAATTTTAATGACCGAAACAAATAATTTACAACATACATTGTACGGTGAATACATTACGTTAACATGAGTTATGTTAGAACTTTGTATCGATAGTATTTTTCGTGTTAAATGCATAATTTTATGGTAATAATACATGGAAATATTGTGACCAATTTGGCAAAAAAATCCAACTTCATTGGGAAACTGGTCGTGGTCTTCAGTCTTAACCAGTCGGGCAAGAATAGTTCGGATGGCCGTAAGAATCGAAGGGGGCGAGGAGGGTAGGATAATCATTCAATACTGGGCAGCCAAGCTCGATCAGCTTGTCCCCAATCGGCTTAAGCACGACTTCCAAAATGGGTTTCAAAGCTTTAGCGAGTGCCTCTTGCAGACTTATCAAAATACTGACGGTACCTATCTGAAGACAATTGTACAAAAAACATTGCAAATTATTGCCTTCGAGAAGATTCTTAGCATTGAAGATTCCGCCTGTCAAGTTTCCTAAATTTATCCCGGCCCACGATTCAGTCTTACCAGTATTGCCTCCTAGCCTGAATGTGCTGGGTTCCTTCTGGGTCGCGTAGGCCGCGTCGGCTAAGAACTGCGCCATACCGTACGCATCAGGACGTCTGTACCAGTTTTCAGGGATCTTTTCGTAGCCTGGTTTGTAAGTCATATTATAAGGGTAGTCTCCTGTGACCCCCCAGAATGATTTTATTACCTCGTGATTGAGGTACCCATCGGGACTCTTATAGTCGGCCATAAGTCTGACAGGCAATATGTACGTAGCTATATAACCGAGGAGTGTGTTGATATTGAGAAAACAATAAGGATTCGTTTTGATGCAATAATCTAGTCGTGCCTTGCGGAAATCAATCATGACATCATAGGTGTACCTTTCTTTGGGGGGCATTAGATCCAAGAACTGTTTGAAGAAGGTCATGTTCACCTCATAAGCGTTACCGGTCGGACTCGCATACAGGTCATTGCGTGTAGGCGAGCAGTCGCCCTCGAACTTGTTATGAGACCAGCTAAGCCCTGAGCAATTGGTAAGACCGATGCGGCTAAGCGTACTATTTATCTTAAGTCCCCCGATGGAGAAATAAGGAGGACCGCCGGCCAGTGAGGCGATTACAGCGAGAGGCAAACCTATGTCAAACCCCATTCCATAGACAACATAAACAGCCGTCATTGCTCCTCCTATGGTGACTACACCGTCATGCGGGAGATAGTTGTGGTTCGCTAAGGCGTTCAGACCCGGACAAGGGCCGCGCTGATCGTTCGGGCCTGGAGGCACCCATGCGTGCTTACCAGTGGTTTCGATCGGAATCCCGCTTGAATTAAGATTTAGAGGTAGCTCAGGTAGCTCACGTTTCATTCGCACCATTTCATCGACTGCTTGAGCTATATTTGAGCCTGGACCAAAGTCGAGCGCCTTGTGGTTCATTCGCACTATTTCATCGACTTCCCTTGCATACTCTTGAGCTATGTTCGGACCTGGACCAAAGTCGGGTAGCTCACGTTTCATTCGCAATATTCTATCGACGCGTCTCTCGAATCCTCGAAATGTCATTGCAGCCGCCAGCACCTTGTTCACAAACGCTAACAGCAGCAGGATTTTGAGACAAGGCATGATCGAGGCGTTCAAGTCAAAAGATAGCAAATATTCGGTTCGCCTCTATCGATTCACCTTCGGAACTTATGTCGTTTATAGCAAACTACGGAAGCTCACTCGTCGCATGCAGGCATTCAAAATGCTCATGCTTCTATGGCGAAATACGCTATATTCAACTGAGTCTTCATTGCTGATCACAACTGATGTCTGTGGTTTCCTGAAACAACAAAATTTAACACGGAATTTGGTCTTATTAGAGGATAAAATAGACGTGAACACATGTCCACGATACCGTGATGAGGGAAAATGACCGCGTTGTAATTCGAATGTTCTCTGATAAAATAAGGCATTCTCCAAAATACTTGTGACTGCTTTAGTCTTCTAGTGTTTTAGATAGAAAGGCTACATGTGGCATGATCTATCGATTTATCTGTTATTTAAACTTATGGAAAAAGATCGATGAGTAGGATGTTCACAACGAACACCTAAATAATCGATTCTTCACCATCATAGTTTCAAATGAGGAAATATCGAAAATCGATCATTCAAACCTCACCACTGAAAAAAGAAAACGAAAAGTCGGCCTGCTATTATCAAACTTCCAAAAATATCAAAGTACGGCTTGCAGGAACTTAAAACGTTTTTTCATTAGCTTTCGGACGAGCCCATGTTGAGCTACGTTGGTGAAATATTCGGATTTTTACGGCGATATTTCGGCGTGTAATATTTACAGGCTGTACACGCTTGAAAATTGCCAGTACGTTTTTTCTCTCATAAGTGCTCCCTTTTAGTCCTAAGACTCCCAGAATTTTCAGGAATTCTTCAACGGTACCGGAAGTAGACCAAAACTATGATGGAAAACGACTATACTTCCTGGGCTAATTCTCAGCGCTGAATTTAGCAAGAACCTTAAAAAAATATAAATTTAATGCTTTTCATTAGCTTTCCGACGATCCCATGTTGAGCAACTTTGGTGAAATATTCGCAATTTTACTGCGATTTTTCAGCGCTTCTTGATGATGATTAAACGCTGCTTTCCTGGAGATCTAGCGGTCTTGGATCTCCTACAGCCAATAATTTAGTTTTTAAAAGACACAGGCGCTGTTTTTAGGGTTTTATTTTATTGGAAAACTTGTTTAACAGTAAACTCGTTAAAGAAGCTGAAAAAATATTCAAAATTAAAAATGTTCAATGCATTTTCGGATACAATCCATCATCAGAAGACAACAATGCGCATTACTTACAATATACATAGAAAAATGCGTACATGGTGATAAAGCATAAATGGTTGTTATAACAAGTGGAAAGAAATATTACACATACTGATTAGAAAGAAACAACTAAAAGTAACTACTTATTGGAGATCTGGAAAAATTCTGAAAAAATCTTGAAAAATTCCATGATCGCATTTTTTTATATTGTAAGTAATACCCATTGTTATCTTCTGATGATGGATTGTATCCGAAAATGAATTGAAGATTTTTAGTTTTATATATTTTTCAGATTATTCAGTCTATTAAACAAGTTGTCCAATACTATAAAGATGCTAATATGGTGCTTAAAGGTAACGATATTTTATTCAATTTAAAATGTTCTCGAAAAACATTTTGAGCATCTTTTTTAAAAATAAAAATAAAATATAGTTGATCCGCTTCCATTTTTTAAGGCTCACTACAAGCAGTTTATGTTATTTGACGATAGAGTCCGTAGTTAAAACAGCGATTTAATAACTGGTTGGGATACAGCGTTGCAAAGTTTACACATGATGTCCAAGACTACCAGTTTCAGGGTTTTACTCTGTTATTTGAAGTCGGACGAGGTCGGGAAGTGACGGTTGAATGACCGCCATTATGACCTCACGGAGGGCTGGAGAATGGAGGCCCCGAAACCATAAAATTTAATTTCTTGGGTTTGATTGAAAACAATTGGAATACATGATTACGGCTAAAATATTAAACTTGCAAGAGAACTTCATGCTCTGTTTAAAAAGACCAAAATCAGGTATGTCGTTATTTTGAATTTATTGAGTAACCAAGTTCCATTACAGCCGGAGTAACGTTGAGTATTAACATTACTAGTCCAAATGGATCTGTCTACAATAAAGTTAGTGACTCGTTAATGGCACACTTTCAGTGCTAATTTCAAACATGGCCTCCACTTTTGTAAGTTAGTTCGATGTTTTTAGGAAATATCCGCATTTTCCCCAAAAATTTAGCTTTTCCGGAGGAAATTCAATAGCTTGCAAAATCTGCACATTCTAGATAACGAAATTTCATTTACGGTTTCAGTAGACAAAAAACCATATATATTAAGAATTTATTCCATGCCTACGAATTCTCTCCTCTCTGCTCTTAATGAGAAGATTTTCCGATCAACAGCTTTTCAATTGTTTTGCATCGGGTAGATTACATAATTTATTTTACAGGTGTTAAATGGGGATATTACTACCTACTCGTACTTCTAGTTATAGAACCCACAAATAAATTTAGATTCTTCTCTCTTCAAATGTCGGAGAAGTTTTTTGAGCTAAAAAGAAGCATTTCGACGGCGAAAGTCCGCAATCACATATCTCGTTTGCGATGTCAGCAACTCTCTGTCTTTATGTTATTTTTTTAAAGGAGAACAATTTGTCACCATTCCTTGAAACTTTTGCAGAATTTTTTTTCGCACGGAGAAGAAGAATCACGACAGTTTTAAAGAATTGCCGTTGAGTAGTTTTCTGTTTAAGAAATAAAGTAAGACAGGAAGTTTGCGAAACCGAGCACATTCTTTTTAGAGAAATCGACGGTTGACAGTCAATGTGATTGCCGATTTACATCGTCAATTTCTCTAAAAAGAATCGCGTTTTTGCAAGTTAGTAAATACAGGAAAACTACGGTCAATTTTGGCCTCAGCGGAAAAATTTGTGTAGAAATAGTCCAATTAGACACTCGGAGAGCACAAACCCGCCCCTCATGATCCGAAAAAATGTGTTGACCAGAATAAAGAGAGAGGCATGTTTAAATAAATCGTAAGATACATGATATCATGTGTATATTTGTCTGCTGGATCCAAAAGCGACACTGGTTCATCCATACCACGCACACTTTTCCAGAAAATTGTATTTCTCCCAAAACGATTAAATTTTTGGAGGGAATCCGAATTTTTAAGGCAAAATCGAACCAATCCAAGTAAACGGAAGTAATTTTTGAAAACAGTAGACACAAATCTGTCTAGTATTTTGGCCCATAAGACACACTCTTATAGTCCGGCTGTAAGTCTGGTCATGTAATATTGGGACACTTTGTATTTATTATAAGTGGAAGAATATTGCGCTATAACATACCTCCAAAAAGGAAGAGAGAGATCCCGAACCAAAGTGATGTTCAAATTTCAGGTGAGGAACTGAACTGTCATCCGAGATTATGAGAGGACGCTTTTGCAGACCAAGATCCGTCCGCTGAGGCCAGAGCTCACGGAGTTATCAATTTTAGTCATAGTCCTCACGACTGATTGAACAGTTTCTATATCGTGCAGAAAATGTGGGACATTTTCTCAGTTGTGACATTGTGATTGACTACGAATAGAGGAATAGAAAATTTACTTCATTACTCTCTTGCGGGCTGCGCTGAAAAAAAAATCTCGGTGTATTTACTAAGAAAAGGGTAAAATTACCAAGAATTCAGGGTTATATTTGATCCCGGTTTTTTCTTGGTAAAATTACCATTTATGGAATTGGTAATTTTACCGAGAAATCTCGGTAAAATTATTGAAATTTCTCGGTAATTTTACTGGACTCCGGTAAAAACGCCAATATTTTTTATCGACTGTGGTAGAATTACCGAGATAAAATGGCAAAGTTACCGGGAATTGATTACCAACAAAAGCTGTATTCTTACCTGAAAAAAACAGTAATAATACCGGTTTTTATAGGTAAGCTTACCAGTCTGTCTTGGTAAAATTACCAATAATTGGTAAAAAAAGTGAGATGGTAAAGGTACCAACGGACCTTGGTAAAAACGCCGATAATTTTATTTCAGTATACTTCATTTCTCTCTTGCGGGCTGCTAAAAAAAGAAATACAATGGTATAGTGCAATTTTGTGATTAGCTTATACATCGCAAAGCTAGATTCATTTACTTCTGGTAATAATGAGAAAGGTAGAAAAAGTACAAAAGTGATGATATGAAGTTTTACAAGAAACGAGGGGATTCAAACTCTCCGAGGGGCTTCTTGAGGATAGACAATTACGCGTTGTAGAGCAAGCACTGTGAAAGCGGCTTTTAAATTTTGAATTCCACGCACAGTTTTGAATTTCTCGTTTTTATCCAGTATATCAAGGTAGAGCAAACCGTATTTTTGTTCAAGCCCAAACATTTTTAATATGCTTTACCATTACAATAATATATGACATTTTCATTTTCTTTCTTTCAAACGTGGCTTTCAGCGTTGAATTTGACCGTTCAGGACACAGTCTGAAAATATCCTTCGATCGTAAATACATACATATCAAGCCGCTACCTCAGCGCACCAGAGCGCTCTGCGACTCCAAATCGCCATCGGAATCGATCCTCCCACAAAAAATCGGGCAGGTCACACCGTCCGATCTCCCCCTTCACTCCCTCCCGCCACCTTCTTCCGGGAGGAACCCAATCAAATACCTTTCTGGGCAACCTACCATCTGCCACTCACGTTTCTATACCGATCGTAAATAAAAAAATCATATTTTTGAAAGAAGAGAAACACAAAAATAAGGTAGAAAAAAAGT
This sequence comes from Bemisia tabaci, assembly GCF_918797505.1. NCBI lineage: Eukaryota > Metazoa > Arthropoda > Insecta > Hemiptera > Aleyrodidae > Bemisia > Bemisia tabaci. Next base: position 9,824,981 of record NC_092802.1, on the reverse strand, counting down.
AGAGCGAGGAGGAGAGAAAGTTTGGCCTCAACCAATTGGTGAAAAATTACTTTGTGAAAGTTTTCCATGTTCAGTCCCATAGAAGAGTCTAAAAAAAAAAAAAAAATAAACTCTGCTGAAGTCGAAGCGTTTGATTTTTTTGTTTTTGTTTTTTGGGAACATCTTTTAACTGCCCATTTTTACAACATCCCGATCCAAAAGCAAGGAGGCTAAAATGGACCCGACGGTGAGACGTGCCTCAAATATTGTTTGCTCTAATTTAGTAAACGGACCGTTCCAAATACGGGGACGACTGCATTTCCGTAGAGGCACACCGTTAAACAGTGATATAACTAACATCCATAACATCTCTTTTCACACGAGTACGTATTGACATTCTCACAACTATACTGCCGCGCTAAGGACAAATGCCTTATGAACCTTCAAGCGTTGTCAAATTGCCTTTGGTAAATCGCGAATTTTCGGGGAAATTTGTAAATATTTTCCCTCCAATTTTCAGCTAATTTCGTTCGCAATTTCACCTAAAGTTTCTGAAAATTTCAAGAAAATATATTCATAACTTTTAATAAACATAAACATAACTATTTTCTGGGAGGAAATTTGGCAACTCTCGAATGTTCATACGGCAGTATACACAGAATGTCTCTAATTCTCTCTCAAACTTTTCACTTGCACCTTCCAATAGACGGAATTAGTGACCAGGTCATTCTCTTGCGTTATTCGATGTATTCCATTTCGATGTATTGCTTTTCGATGGTTCCAACCAAAACAAAAGAATGAAAATTAATGTCCAAATTCCGTATAAATTTTATTGTTTTGCATCTCATCACAATTTTGTCATTCACCCTCTATGTCATGAATTAATTCTGGATCTCAGATTCTGGGGAACATAAATCTATTTTGTAGCTTGCATTAAACACATAGGGTACCAATTGTTTTTCAAAATTTTAAATCTTAGGGAATCAGCTATTAAGAAAAGAAAAGACTAATAAAAATTTGCAAAATCATGCCACAGAGGAAATATTCAATTTTTAAAAAAACAAACCCAAAAATACGTTGTTAAGAAATAAACAAATCATGCATTGCTAAATTCGAGTAATTCCTATTGCAAGTTAGACTTTAATCAGACGTATTTTACCAGCATGGCGCAAATACGATGTGGTCATGTGTCGGCTAACAATAAAACCGTGAAGCAGTGATATGTAATTGAAGAGTTACCCACTAAAAGTCCAAGCCACTGAAGTCCATACGAATATGAGAGATTGGCTTGGCGTCTGCCTCTGCAGGAACTGATTTTGAACACTCTCAAGACGTCCATCTCACATTTTTAATACCTCACGAGGATTTTTAAATTCTCATACTTTACGATTAGTTGTTCTTGAATTGAACTTGAATTTAAAAGGAACTCATAAAAATCATTCACAATAAAGAATAGCATAATGTCAAGAAATTGAAACAAGATTTGTTAAAAACAAATGCAAATACAGTAAGTTTTGTACAATAATCAATACCTGAATAAAACCTGAATTTACTTTTTCTATTGGCGAATCCTGTTTGTATTTCTCCTACTTTTACAAGTCTTCGGTGCGTTCTCTGAAAATCTATCCTCAGACTCACACGCAAGATTTACCGACGTTTTTCGGTCTAAAGTTTAAAGTTTTTGAGGGACCGAGGTTATTGGCCCAATCGATACTTATGCAGGTATGCCACACACAAGTTCAACCACAACTGGATCCCTAAAACAAATTATCCAAAGCTAATTCAGTCTCGGTCAATCTTAGTTGAGATTTATTGAGGGCCTATTGATTACAATTTCAATAACTCAATAAATAAAATCATTTCTAAATTCTGAAATGATTGTTTTGGTGGAAAAAAATTAGTACTTTTTTAGGCTAATTTGAAATTTTGAATTTACACCCATTATCATGAACTTGAATGGAAATAGAGAACTTTTAAAGTATTAACTTTTCTCTCGAATCTAAATGTCTCCTTTTTAGCAGCAAAGAGTGGAGCATTGCAAGTTCACGCCTCGTGCCATCGCGCCTTTTTTTAATTTCGCGCCTTAAATTTTACAGATACAACACGGACATCCATCAAGCACGACTAGTTGTATCTCTGCGCCGTTATCAACGCACGCCTTTTCCCTGGCTTTATTCCCATGTTGTATTGGTTCCGTTTGTCCTGTTTGTGGTGACTTCAAGAGCTACGTGAGCAACACAGCCGAGGGCAGGAGAGACGTATTCAGACCTTGTTTTTAACCTCTCTCGCAAATTGAAGCGATAAATCTTCATCAGCATCGAGCAGACCATTGCTCGCGCCATCGCGCCTTCAATTTTGCAGATACAACACGGACATCCATCAAGCACGAATAGTTGTATCTCTGCGCCGTTACTAATGCATATGTCCTTTCTCTTGTTCTATTCCCATATTGTGTTTGTTTCCGTTCGTCTTATAAAGTAGTGGTACTTCCAGGAGCATGTAAGCAACACAACAGAGGATAGGAGAGAATTTAATTGGAGTTTTAATTGAGTGGTGAACGTTTTATTATATACGGTTTCGTTATTTAATTTTTATTTATTTTATTTATTTATTTGTTTGTTTGTTTCCGCACAAAAAAACTAATACAAATATGTCAAGTTTTCATTAATATTTTAATATATTTATCAAGGAGGGAAACAATTAAATCACATAGTAGTAGGTCAGACTAAGATTCAGTCCTGAATATACTCATTAATTTCATAGTGCTCGCCGTTAATTAGATATTATTTTCCTTTCGCTTTAAAATTATTTGCATCATAAATTTTATTTAGATCACATGGGGAGTATCATTCAAGTAGCGCATGCATGTGTAGCTTTTAAATAATTACAAACAATGCGTCGTTTCCGGGACGAAGGAACGTATCTCTATGCCAATTTCGCAATGTTGACTTAAGCAACTCGATTGTTTTGAAGAATGTACCCGTGCAATTTTTGTCCAAAATTTTCCTGATTTTTGCAAGAGATCAGATGAAAAATCAGTGAAATTTTCAGTTGGACGCGGCCAAAGTTCTATTACATTTAATTTTGAGATCTGCGAGGGGAAATTTGGCAACATTGAGGTGTAGTTTCGTTATTTCGTGAAGGGAACGACGAATTTGAGGCATTACTCTTCTATTCATTGATAAAGAGAAAAAATCTTAGAAAATTTGTTGGTATCCTTTAAATAATCAAAATAAGGGGGAAAATTTAAAATTGTGAAATTACTTCTATCAACTAGAAAACGATTCGTTGACTAGAAATAGGACCCGAAATAAGCAGGCTTAGTGGCGTGGCGTGCTTCGCGATTATCGATTGATTCGCCATTCAAATCTATGGAAAAAGATCGATTATTAGGGCGTTCGCAGCGAACACCTTAGTAATCGATTCTTTACCATAGCTTCAAATGGCGATATATCGATAATCGATCCTTCACGCCACGCCACTGTTATGGATATGGGTGTTGCCGCACAAAAACAAAGGCTCAGCGTGGGATTGAAGAAAAGAAAATAATCCGAAGTTAAAGGAGCAATTCGTATCAATAATGCAGGATTGCAAGGTGCTAGATTGCCAGGAGGTTGATTTTATCTCCCACCAGAGAGCGCGAAGACCAGCATCAATCTGTGTCACCCTTCTCGCTGTTAGTGCAGCCTCCTTTGTTTACGTTCCGTCCATCTATTTTAGTGTTACCGTTCTCGACTCGAAATCGACCTCTTTTGTACGGATTCAAATCAGAGAAAGGAGACGAGGTTGTTGGTTATCCTTTGAGTCTGTCGCTAAAGATTATCACAACATAAAATAACAAAAAGCTGGAATCACAGTGATCATGCGAAGGTTAAGGAAGCCCTTATAATAACATCATGAAAAAGACAATTTTGCCAACCTCGAATAAAGTTCAGTTACACACAATTTTGGAAATGGGTCATTTCAAGAGATTACAATCATTTCCGCTGCAAAAACTACAAAATACGAAAAGAAATAATTAAGGAATTTTAAAAAACTAAAGCGACCCTACCATAAAATTTCCGAAACTCGCAATATAAATTTTTCCAAATTTTGAATTTTATATAGAGGTAAATAATTTGAATTCCTTTCAAGAGCCCATTTCTAAAGATATATCGTTGAATTTTATTCGAGGTTTGCAAAAAGTGTCTTATAAGCGCTCGGCCGAAAGGGACCCCTTTTTTATTTCAACCTGCCCTTAGAATTTCAATATACATACACTAAGCCGCTATCACAGCGCAGCCTCGCGCTCTGCGAGGCCCAATCGCTATTTCCCTCCGTCCTCCCAGAGATCATCAGGCGTCAAAAATTCAATTTGAACTTCCTTTCCGCCATACGGAGGCATGTAATTTCGAAATTTCAAAGACGTATTCTCGAAATAGCGAATACTGCACTTATGCGCCTTGTCCGCCACGCTCCTCATTTCTCATCTCAAATTTTTGATTTTGAGATTTTGAGTAAATTTAGTAAAACAAATCATAATGCGTGTTCTGTGAAAAATTCGCTCCCAAATTCTAGATTTTAAACATCAAAAAGTCGGTTGGAACTTTCTCTCCGCCATAAGGATCAACGAAAGGAAAGGATCATAAGGATCCGCGGATAAGGATAAGGATTTGTAATTTCGAAACTTCTATTTCTCATAATAGCAAAAACTGCACTTATGCGCCTTGTCCTCCAAGCCCCTCATTTTTCATCTCATATTTTTGTTTTGAGATTTTCATTACATAAATAAATACCGACGTCTTTGAGACGTCGCAAAATCACATGAATGAACTGCCCTCGGGGCCTCGGGGAGCAGATCCATGACGTCACACCGGATCACACACACTCTCTCATACCTTTGTTGACGAGTTCGTATCGAAAGGCTAAAGCGCTCCTGACAGATTCCCCTGCGAGCTTTATCGGGAGAAATTTATTATGCACTCCTATGCCTGGCACGCGTCAAATGCAAGGTGAATCTCCTCGAATAAAGTCTGGACGGAAAGTTGAGCATCGCCGTAGACTTTTTGATATCCACCGGTCAACAAGGATGTGGGGGGATGTGAGTGGTGTAATCAAGACGATATAATAAGACGTCACGAATGTTACCTTCCCCAGAGACGAAAGGACTATTTCGTTGATTTGATCAGGTAACGCTACGGAATAGTCGTTGCCTTCGTGGAAAAACTTGAAAAAGCGGGATTTCCTTTTTTTTAAAAAAAACAATATCGATGGCCTAACGCCGGAACCACGTATCTCCATTACGATGTTCCAAAATTCACATTCGTATTTTGTTTCTTCAAAAAGAATAGACAAGCCAACTTTATAGCCTGAAATTCTTACAGAATATTCGTCTCACAGAGTGGGAAAATGAAGGGAATTTCCTTTGACTACATAGACAGAAATTTCGTCCCTGATGATGACCTCACTGGTCGAAACGCGTCGGATTGTTAAACAATTCCCTGACTAGTGAGTTTTTTAAATTTTATATTATAACGGTTCATAGAATGAAGATGTTGCATGTGTGATGACTTTGCGATTTGACTATTGATTCTTACGTAAAAGTTCGCGAGAAACACGATGTTGCCACTGGTTTTCTCTGAAACCAACTCCCAAGCTCAAAACAAGCTCTCAAGTTGAGGCCAAAATGGAGGGGATATCCCACGATATCCTGAGAGTCCACCTCTACACCAAGACGAACTCTCCATGCAAAGATAGGGAGAAATACATTGACAGGGCTGCCACCTTATTTGGGGACTCTTAAACTGAAAACACGGCAACCCTGTCAATGTATTTGCTCCCTATCTTCGCATGGAGAGTTTATCTTGATGTACCCTAGAGAAAATATTACCTTGCGGTGAGCTCACCATCACCTTGCGGCAAGGTATCGGCCTTGCCACCCTCTCCGAGCCCTATCCGAGGCCTCGCCGGGTCAGTTCGTGGAACTTAACGACTGGGAATAATTATGCATGGCAACGTTGGAGACGAAAAGCATACCCAACACGGGGTATTTCCCGATGCTGTGTCGCCTTTTTCGCGCCCTGCGTCTTGATTTGGGTCTACAGTGTTGTCATACGGTTTTATTCCCGGTCGTCGAGTTCCATGAACTAGCTCGGTGAGGGCTCGGATAGGGCTCGGAGAGGGCGGCAAGGCCGATACCTTGCCGCAAGGTGATGGTTAGCTGATAGCTCACCGCAAGGTAATATTTACACTAGGGTAGAGGTGGACTCTCAGGATAGCGTGGGATATCCCCTCCATTTTGGCCTCAACTTGAGAGCTTTTTTTGAGCTTGGGAGTTGATATCAGAGAAAACCAGTGGCACCATCTTATCTCTCGCGAACTTGTACATAAGAATCTATAGTCAAATCGCAAATTCCTCACACATGCAACATCTCCATTGATAGTACGGTTTCATAAACCGAATTTACGGTCAAATGTGTGTGCGTACGGTTTCTACGACAGAGCTTTTTTCTCAGTGTGCGAAGCGGCAACGCTGCGGGCCCCACTTGGAGCCAACCCTTTTTTGAGCGTCACTCATAGGGCGACGATGATAATTATGCAGTGCGGATTGGAATAGATACGCGTGTAATAATGCTGAGCTCCGTTCCGCGTTGGATGCAACCCGGGATGCTCATCGGGGATTTGGAGCTAAGTGTCAGCAGCCGGCGCGTGACGTCGTTTTCTCACTCGTCACGCGTGAGGCGTGACGCATGGACCGCGCTTCCATCGAAACTTCTCGCCCTGTGACGTTCCATTACTCCGCGGAATGGTCTTCCTTTGATTGCCTGTAGGAGACAACCCAGGGAAAAAGAGGTAGAAAATAAATTCGATGCCCAAAGTGCGAAACCACATATGATCTCTGTCGCGTGTGCCTTCAGCAGCGCGCGCAATAGAGAATATGCTCGCAAATGTTTTATTGCTTCATCTGAAAGTGCTTAAAGAGCTGATTTCACAGTATTTTTTATAATATTCTTCTGATATGGGAAATAGTATAAAAATAGATTTAAAAGTGAGAAAATGCACCGCCTAGTGACGTCATCTGGCGGCATTTCCCATTTAAACACATGTATTTCAGCAGATTAGATCATTTTGTCATGGTTTCTCCAATAATTGTTCAATTCATGAATCAAGGGTATCCTCGTGTTCAGTTCACTCAGTAGTTTCCACTTAAACACAAAATTCATCAAATTTCAGACACCTGCAAATCCTCCATTCCTTAAATGTCCCTATTTCATAACGACGGTGAAACTACCAAACCACGTATCTCGTTTGCGGTGTTTAAAAATCTACGCTCACATTTTATTTTTTTGAAGTAGACCAAATTAATATCATTCTTTGAAATTTTCACGGAATTTTCTCCGCACAAAGAGGAAAAATCACAGAAATTTTCAAGACTGGATGTTAAGTAGTTTTTCATTTAAAAAATAAAGTATGACAGGAAGTCTGCGACGTCGCAAACCGAGATACGTGGTTTGGTAGTTTCATCGTCGATATGTATATCAGTCGCAGGCAAATAGTCAAATCTGGTATTTTGTCAAATGCCTAGGCAAATGGTTAAATGAACATATTTATGCTAGAAGGAACTATGTGCATAGGGATTGCGTGTAACATAGTTCGCTTTAGAACAAATACGTCCAAATATTCTTATATATACTGACATTCTGATTAGTTTGCTGACTGTAGACGAAATAATTCTCTGATCATGCGGAAAAGAATTTCCCGTAAAAAATTGTTCCATACGATTATAAATACTTTGTTTCTAGTCCTTAAATGCGAATTTATCTCAAAATATGTGGTATTTTGTGAAATAAAAAGTTTTCAAAATTTGGATGGATGAAAAATTATGAGGATCCTCATTTTTAAACAGGAAATAAAATGGCAGTAAGTACTTTAACGGATTTTTTGTCTCAAAATATTGAAAATTAGAGAGGGTTTAAACGCAAAAAAACCTGGTAATTTCTGAAAATTCAAGTATTTGCCTAGGCATTTGATAAAATGCCTGATTTGACTTTTTGCCTGCGACATATCGAGGGTTAAACTGCTAGAATGGCTGGATTTGAGCACATTTTTTTGAGACCCTCAAACCACGTATCTCGGTTTGCAAGGTTGTAAACTTTCTGTCATCCTTCATTTTTTCAGTAGAAAACTACTCAATGTCAATTCTTCAAAACTTCCATAATTTTTCTTCACCGCGCAAAGAAAATTCTGCGAAAACTTTAAGGAGTGATGTTGATTTGTTTTCCGTCAAAAAAACGAAATGGAAGCGGAAATTTTAAAATACCGCAGACAAAATACGTGGTTTAGGAGTTCCACCACTAATATGTATATACACATTAATGAATTAAACATAAGTGCAAATTTGTAACGCAACAACCGGAAAACAGGCGTTTTTTGACTTTACAGTTCACTAAGAAAATAAATATAAGGTTTGAGCAATAGTGATATGAGTGTGGTAAGCGCCAACAGATTTTATGATAGCCTAGCAAATACCGTAAATCGAATCGCATTCACCAAAAGTATGGTAAATGCTTCCAGATGTCTGGTTATCCTCACCCCACAGCGTAACTAGTTCAATGATCAAATTGAATCATTATAGGAAATACCATACTTTTCCTAGAACCTGACATACCTCTTTTTCAGCGTAGACATGACGGCACAACATGGCAACGTAGGAAAACGGAGGCAATTGATATATGACGAGGGTGAGGGGTGTGAGGGCTAGGGCTGGTAATAACGTTAAAAAGATAGTTGAATTAAAATTTAATACTGTTGATCTACTGGAAGGGGATGATTCGGACTCACCCCTGCAAAGATTCCCAATTCGGGGTTTCGTCTCGGCTATTGTTCGCTTGTTTATTCGGGCAGGCAAACCACTTGTTCGCACTTGGATCCTCGCAAACCGGCGTCGCGCGGTGGAGCAGGTCAAAGAGGGAGGTTCAACATTCTATTAGACTTTACAAGTCAATATTTTCATTAAGGTGGATCTTCTGCACTTTGAAAAACGAGTCAATGGTCGATGAATCAATAATTGACAGGAGAGGATAGATACATTAATGTGGCCTGATTACTGTAACAGGGTGGTAGAATGCAATAGCGTGGCACGCTTTGTGATATTTCGATTGATCTGCCTTTAAACCTAGGAAAAAATATCGATAGACACGTGTTCGCGACAAATGCCTTAATATTCGATTTTTTACCATAGTTTCAAATGGAGGAAAAATCGATATAATCGATCCAGGCCCGCCACAAGGGGGGGGATACTGGGTCCCTGGTACCGGGGCCCGTGACGCAGGTGACAAACCACTACTAATTCATGTGTATAACCCTTTTTTTTTTTTTTTAAAGATAACTTTGATTTATTATTTTGGTTACAAGTTGGAACCATAGTTTAACAGAACTATGGCCGAAGGCCTATGTTTACATGTTAGATTAGAATGAGAAGTTCCTATATTTACAAATTGGTGGTTCCCCCATGTGTATAACCCTTGTCTCGTAGGGAAAAGTGAAAAAATTACCCTAAAAATTCCGCAAAAGATGAATAAAGTTTCAAAAACACGCTATCGATCATTCACGCCTCGCCACTGGAATGGTGCTGGTGCGACTCCAATGGTAGTTTTTTTTTTTTTTAAATATTTGGCTTTTTGCGCACACTGGAAAAAAAAAACACATTGGATCTAGAGTCCAGACTCTTGAAAACATTGAAAAGAAAAAATACTCTTGATTCAATCGGATTTTTGCTTGAATCAAAACGAAATCCGCTTACATTAAGAGGTTTGGTTCTTGATTTAAGCTGGGTTCTGATTGAATCAAGAGTTCTTTTTCTTGTCGACGTTTTTGAGAGTCTATAGACTCTCGATCCAATGTGGTTTTTTTTTCAGCGTACGATATTGTAGAACCAGCATTATTCTACCATCCTGTCAACCAATTAATAAATTATCGATTTTAGGACATGCTTTAAGAATTTTCCTAGTATTGCACGGAGACATACTTTTTCAAAATTCTCCACAAGCATATGGCTGGTTTGCTGAATGAAGCTAGGTGTATGGTTTTAAATCTATGTTATGTTACTTCTCCACTATCGAGCATCGTTGACACTCAGGTGAGAACTCTATGACAGAGCACAAACTTTGCGGGCGGCGGACAGTGAACAGTTTATTTCAGAGAGGTCGGACGTACATTTTTTTACTGAAACCGCAAATTTTTGTGCTAATTTCGTCACAATGTACATTGTAAAGTATATTTTTCAAGGGAAATTCAACGTAAAAACCAATAAAATCACTTTTGGGACCTCTTTATTTCATACTAACATAGATACGTCGCAGGCAAATAGTCAAATCAGGCATTACATCAAATGCCTAAGCAGATAGTCAAATGTTGATGGTTCACAAGGATTTGTATGTTTTTTACGAGGAACTATTAAGTTGCCATTGTTTCGAAGGTACTAATTCATCAAAATGACGAACTTATCTTGCATTTTGCCCTTCAAATGCTCCTCAAATATTTTTACTTTCGCTGCGGAATTTTATAAATTCGGTATTATAAGACACACTAAAAAGTCCGAGATATAAGCTCGTTAAAGGGCTGGATCTAATTTATTTACATTTGTATGATGGCAATTTTTACAGAAACTCTGTATTAACTTGAGAGAATAATTATTTTTTCTAAAAGTAGCAAAAGGATCAGAATTTCAATCCAAGTACACTGGAAAAAAAAAGTCGCTTGGATCTAGAGTCCAGACTCTTGAAAACGATGACAAGAAAAAATACTCTTGATACAATCGGATTCTTGCTTAGATCAAGAACCAATCCCCTTAATTTAAGCGGATTTCGTTTTGATCCGCAAGTAAAACTCCGATTGAATCAAGAGTATTTTTTCTTGTCATTGTTTTCAAGAGTCTGGACTGTAGATCCAAGCGACTTTTTTTTCCAGTGTAAGATTATTTAAATGGAGTCCTTTGGGACCAAAGGATCTCCAAAGAGAACAAAAAAAGGATCTACAACGCGATTGTCAAGAGCATAGTAACCTACGGGTGTGAAGTATGGCCGATGAAACAGCGGACCCGGGAGGTTTTAGAGGCAACAGAGATGGACTTCTGGCGTAGATCCGCTGGTATTTCCAGAAAGGATCGCGTCAGGAATGAGACGGTACGGGAGATCATGGATGCCAAGCAGACCATCGTGCATGACATTATGACAAAACAACTCATTTGGTATGGTCATGTCCAGAGAATGGCAGGAGACAGGTTGCCGAAGAAGGTCCTTGACTGGGTTCCTCCTGGGAGAAGACGCAGAGAGCGCCCAATGAAAGGTTGGAGGGAAGGGATTGAAGCGGAAATGTTAAGGTGCTCAATCCCCCAAGATTTGTGGTTTGAAAGAGAGCAGTGGAGGTTAGGAGTCGTAGAGCGCGAGGGAGTGCTGTAAAGCGACTTATATGTATGTATGTATGTAAGATTATTTGACTTTTTACCTAGTCATTTAACAAAATGAGCTTTTTCAGTTTAGGTTTTGAAGGATCGCATATTGCATCTATTAAACTGATTCGTAGAAAGCAAGGTACGCCAATTAGATGCAGGAAATAACTATTTATTTATTTATCCAAATGCATTTCGGCCATAAGGCCATCCTCAGTGGTACACATAGGATTATAAACTACAAGCAAGTACATGCTAATGAGGACATGCAGATGATAATCAAAATTACAGGTACTAACTACGTTATGCAATTGTCACCTGTGTATGCATAACGTAGTTGGTACCTGTAATTTTGATTATCATCTGCATGTCCTCATTAGCATGTACTTGCTTGTAGTTTATAATCCTATGTGTACCACTGAGGATGGCCTTATGGGCCGAAATGCATTTGGATAAATAAATAAATAGTTATTTCCTGCATCTAATTGGCGTACCTTGCTTTCTACGAATCTTTTTCAGTTTCCAGATTTTGTCCAACTTCTCTCATTGTTTTGTCCCCTTGTGCGGCGCTCGAGATCCGGGGACGACGGAGGCAAGAACCTATCTAAACCGGGAGGAGGCCGATGCGGTGGAAAGTAGGAGCAGTGGCGAGTCGGTGAATATTTGATGGACGAACGGCTCTAATTAAAGCGCAGCTATGTAGAGGTGTCAAGACTCGGACCCTGGAGTCAGGACCTCAGTGCCAACAGCTCAATTAGCCTCCTTTTACTGCCCTCTTTTCTCGATTCTCTGTCCCCGGAAACAACTGTGCGAAAGTTTAGCGTGCGCTGACGCCACACGGTGGATCGGGTCAATAGGAGAAAATTTGGAAACTTTAAACGCTTATAACTCCGTTCAATCAAAATTTTCAGGTCCACTTGAAAAAAAAAACACATTGGATCTAGAGTCCAGACTCTTAGAAACATCGACGAGAAAAAGTCCTCTTGATTCAAACAGAATCTAGCTTAAATCAAGAACCAGGCCTCTTAATTTAAGCGGATTTCCTTTTGATTCAAGCAAAAATCGGCATGGGAGCGGGATGGAAATATACTCTCCCGTATACAGGTAATCTATAGATAGCTCAAAAAAACACAAATTCCTTTCGAAGATTGTGAAGTTAGGAGTGCATTTCAAACTTCGCTAGTGCGCTCATCGTGATTTTTAAGACAATTACTGATAGAAACAACTCTCATTTTTGCAGTAGCAAAAGTTTGCAACAGCCGGCTTGGTTTGTCCTAGCGGTCAGCGCGTCTGACTCTAGACCAATAGGTTCCGGGTTCGGATCCCGGTGGTGACGACAAATTTTCACGGAACTGACGAGTGGATCTGCAGAAACAGATCCTACTCGGCCTTAATCCCCGCGAATTTGAAAGCCGGAGCATGGATGTCCCTATCGCCCTGATGTCTAAGGACATTATGTCTTTGTCTATAGTTGGCTGTAGACCTCTGAGAAGAGATATAAGCCAATAAACCTGAAAAACAAAATGAAATAAATCAGCAAGGCCCATTCGATTTAAAATATTTGAAAATTACAAGGAAGGATATGCATGTATTTCTTCGAAAATAAATATTTCATCAAGGAAGATTAGTTCACTCGATCGATTCAAGTTTTCATTTTTCGATCAATTCATGTCGATCGAATCCATACCCTCCATCTGCATCATCTGGCGCAAAGATTGTCGTCACTGAGAAGCGCCTCAGTGTATATTTCCCATTTGTGTGCAGCTCTAGGAGGGGGAGGGGTTGGGGGCTAGACAGTCCTCTGATGGAAATCACCGAGGATTGAGCTGAGCAAGGATGATGGTCCGAAGGAGGGAAGAGGTTTAGGGTTAATAAAGCCACGGATTAGGGGTGGGGGTGGGTCCAAATGTGCAAGTTGCAGCTCGGTGCTTTCCGGGGTATAAAGTTTCCCGATTTGCCGGTCGCGGTACCGCTAAAGCGACAGGCACAGTGTTGTCGTAACAACATGAATTAAATCATCCAGAATCAAAAGGGGAAAAGTTTACCTTTTGGCAAGCCTGAAATTGTGCTCAGAGCCCTAACATTTAAATGTTGATTTTTGAGGAAAGATATGAATATTTTTCCTTGAAATTTTCAGAAACTTCAGTTGAAATAGCAAACGAAATTATCTGAAAAATTGGAAGGAAAATATTCATAAGTTTACCAGGAAATTCGTGTTTTATCAATCGAAATGTGGCAAAGTCTGAAGGTTCATTCGGCGTTTTTCCCTATAGCACGGCAGCATATCGACGGTGAAACTACCAAACCACGTATCTCGTTTGCGGTGTTTAAAAATCTACGCTCGCATTTTATTTTTTTGAAGTAGACCAAATCAATATCATTCCTTGAAATTTTCACAGAATTTTCTCCGCACGATGAGGAAAAATCACAAAAATTTTCAAGACTGGACGTTAAGTAGTTTTTCATTTAAAAAATAAAGTATGACAGGAAGTCTGCGACGTCGCAAACCGAGATACGTGGTTTGGTAGTTTCACCGTCGATATATCGTTTTTGACAGTGGTTCGATGTATCGTTTAGTTCAAAACAATAGAACGTAACCTCAAACAAAACTTTCAGGATTTTAGTCGAAAAAGTTGAAAATGAGAAAATTCCTTACTATTTCACCTTGCAATGCCATTCAATACTCATAAGAATCAAAAATCTATCAGAAAAACCCCGTGTCCTCAGATTACTCGATTGACTTTTGAGGCTATGTTTACATGTTGAACCAATCGATATTGATACAATCTCACCTATTTGTTGTATACGATATATTGGTCTCTCTCCATCAGTTTCCCTAATCTCATGATCAAGAACCCCAAATATGGGAGAGAACACACGACACGGAAAGACAAGCCGTTTCGTATGACGATGTAAAGACAAAAAGCCAACGAGGGGCTTGGAAAAATAGGGTCACGAAGAAACAAGAACTTGCACGAAACCGAGGAAGGGCGGAGATACGTATGTACGCAGAACACACTCGAAATATATTCATATTATCGGGGAATTGGAAGTCGGCATCACAAGACAAATGTCATATCAGGAAAGGGGTCGGGGCGGAAAGGGGGGGGTCGCTAGCGCCCTTTGCACAAGCACCTGATTTGCCTAATGCAACTGGGGCCTCAAGCAAAGGCACGCGGGAGGGGCAACCCTTATACTGCCGTGCGAAGGAAAAACATCGTATGAACATTCGAGAGTTGCCATATTTCCTTCGATGAAACGTTTAATTTTCAGAAAAGGCATGACTGTTTTACCTTAGAATCTCCAGGAACTTTACGTGAAATTGCAAACGAATATATCTGAAATATCAGAAGGAAAATATTCATAAGTTTACCATGAAAACCGTGCTTTATTAACGGAAATTTGGCAACGCCTAAAGGTTCATACGGCGTTTTTCCTTCGCGCGGTAGTATACACCACAGTGTATAACGAACAGAACAGTAAATCCGAAATACGTCGTTCCCCTCTAGAAAGAACGTAACCGCATTTCAATGTTGTTTCAATGTCTCCTGCGCAAATTGCATATTGACGAGTAGAATCTTAGGCATTTTGAATGGAGATGTTGCATGTGTGAGGAATTTGCGATTTGACTGTTGATTCTCATGTAAAAGTTCGCGAGAAACATGATGGTGCCACTGGTTTTCTCTGAAATCAACTCCCAAGCTCCAAAAAAGCTCTCAAGTTGAGGCCAAAATGGAGGGGATATCCCACACTATCCTGAGAGTCCACCTCTACATCAAGACGAACTCTCCATGCGAAGATAGGGAGCAAATACATTGACAGGGCTGCCACCTTATTTGGGAACTTTAAAACTGAAATCAAGCAAACCCTGCTAATGTTTTTTCTATCTATCTTTGCATGGAGAGTTTGTCTTGATGTAAGGGTGGACTCTCAGGATAGTGTGGGATATCCCCTCAATTTTGGCCTCAACTTGAGAGCTTTTTTTGAGCTTGGGAGTTGATTTCAGAGAAAACCAGTGGCACCATCGTGTTTCTCGCGAACTTTTACGTAAGAATCAATAGTCAAATCGCAAATTCCTCACACATGCAACATCCCCATTGGATATTTCACCGACTTCTCTTTAGATCTTGAGCGGGAATCAGAAAAATTTTGCATGAAAATTGCACCGGTAGATTCTTGTGTGAAATGTTGTTTTCTTGTGCCTCCCTTCAAAAGTAAATAAATTTCGGCAGAAATGTGGCAACATCCAAATCTTCAAACGGTCTTTTCCTCAGCAAGACAGACCAGGCAACAATGGTATGAACTTGGGCGCCGTTTGACGTACATGTTCGCACCCTCCATCAGTTTTTTTTTTTTTTTTTTTTTTTTTTTTTTTTTACCCTCCATCAGTTGCGTCCCTTGAGACGAGAACTGCGTATGAAGATCGCAACGAGCATGTAGAGATGGTGAGGTACGACCCAATGCCACCGAATATGTATGGTTCAAAATTACGCTTAAAAAAGTCCAAACGGCATGCATTGCATTGATAGGGCAGGAAAAACATGTTTGTTTCAAAAGCGTTTTGTTCCACTCTTTGTGAAACACATTTTGAGGAAGTAATAAAAGAAATGGACTGCAATTTGCAATTTGGAACTATACATTCTGGCTCTTCTGAATAAACACTAATGTGCACAGGGAAACTAATGGCACATAAGTTGTTTTAAACAACGTTGTTGGGCTAGAATTTATAGTTCCAAATTGCAAAATGTAGTCCGAATGTTCTTCAGAGCCAGCAATCATTGAAAACAACTTAGGAATTCTTAGCTGCAGTCAACAATTTTTTTTTTTTTTTAAATGAATTTTTTCATGTTTGGTATTAAAAATGAAGAAACGAATGAATTACTTCTGAAAACTTATTTTGAAAAACCTATCTCTGTGTGAACAAGGCCTTCCATTCATAGAAAATGAACGAAAAAATTATGAAAGAACAAACATAAATGTGGATTAATGATTTTAACTTCCGCCGACGCGCCGCCGGGCCTCACAGACCGCACTGTGTTTGACGCAATGCGTGAAGTATTCACGCAGTCTTGTAGGCGCTATGCGTTTCACGCTGGTCGCACTGTGTTTGCCGCAATGCGTGAAGTATTTATGCACTCTTGTAGGCGCTATCCGCAATGACCGCACTCTGTTTGATGCAATGCGTGAAGTATTCGTGCAGCCTTGTAGGCGCTAATATGTGTTACAAGCCGATCGCCGCGCCGAGGGCTTCTCCTTTTCATCTCAAATCCTCGTCATCATTTCTCTCTAAGTCGGGCCCGCTCCAGGCCGAATTGCGTGTTTGGTTCCTCTCTTAACTCGACTAATTAAAGGTGCTGTCTCTTGTATCACTGAAAGACAAAAAAATTAGAGATTACTATACTCTCAGGAAATGAGAGATTTTGTTGCCTTTTCTTGTTTGTAATTTTTTTTTATCCCTACATTTAAAAAAATTGCAAAATTTGCCGCCCCCTGTAGATTTGCCGCCATGAGCCGCGGCCCATGTGGCCACCCTTTTAATCCGGCCCTGCATATCTACGAATTACACATGAAAAACACGCGAAAACACTGTTAAATCACCTTTCATCGCGATCTTTTCCACAGGAAGATGTAAGATGTGCAAACCTCAAACCTCAACCCTTGAGAGAGAGGTAATTTTCCCTTCTCACTATTACACAACGCGGTCGGAGTATTTTCAGCAGAAAATTTTCCGCGGTGATTTTGACAAAACAATTATCGTGGTCAAGCTACTTCATAATCAAAAAAATAAAAATAAAAAAGTCCAATTTAACTAACATCAAGAAAACATCAGCACAGGTGCAGTAATGTACAGAAAAATCAATGTGCAGACAGTAATTTATACATCCGCATCAGAATTAAAGTCATTGTAGCCGTTTTCAGCAAAAATAATGCTCTTCTGATGATTTCAATTGGCTGATGTCGCAAATTCGAAGTATTGCGTGCAAATTCCCACTCGCCTGCGCTCGCAGCCGTGCATAACGCCTTCAACATCAAAGAAATACTGCAAACGCTAAACCATTTGACCAGTACACACAAATTGCCTACCCTGCGCCTGCCGGTGTGTACACTGTGTTTCATGGTGCTTATCGTCCACCTGCGATCCACGGATCAGCTTAGTGATCGAGCACGCCCGGTCCTAAGTGGTTAATCACCCCCTGAAACTGTAAGTAGGTGCCAATAAAAGTCATGGTAGATGTAAAATGGGAGTGATAAGATTCTGCATATGCTAAAATTTTGTAATAATTTTATGCCGCCATGAAATATGAACGACGAATGTCTCTGGATGTCCTAAGGGTGAACCACCCCCTGGACATGAGAGAGGGGCAGAAAAAAGTATAGTGGAAAGAAAATGGAGAAAACAAGATTTTCTTGATCGCGCTAGATATTTAATCAAAAAACATTGACCTTTATTTTGGTTACTTTGAGTTCCACGCCCCATACTGTCACAAAATGTTGGTTACTTTTTTTTAACTACTTTTTTCTGCTGATAACAGCCACCTTGTTTGTTTATTTACGGCTGTAAGAAAATCGTGTCAGCCTATTTTCACGCGACCAATGAAAAACCGGCACAGAAATGACCATACTCTGTCTATAAAGCTGCCGTGCTAAGGAAGAATGCCTTATGAACATTCGAGAGTTGCCAAATTGCCCCGGATAGAACATGTATTTTTGAAGAAAATTATGCGTATTTTTCTTTAAACTTTTCAGACTGTTTAGATGAAATTGCAAATAAAACTGTCTGAAAAAATTGGGGGTAAATATTCACAAGTTTCCTAAATATATTATGTTATTATTGAAGAAGATATGGCAATTTGACATAGCCCTAGCCGTAGGGCTTCTACGGCGTTCTTCCTAAGCACAGCAGAATGAACTCTAACGCGGACCATCTATTTATTAATTTATTTACTTGTAAAGGTTAGTGCATTAGCCTGAATATAAAGGCTCAATACAAGTTACATTAGAAAAAATTAGAAGAAAGAGGAATTTTAAAAATTTAAAAACTCATGCAAGGTGTAGAGCGGGTTTTGTAAAAAGTGTTCTTTTAATACCTTAAGGAACGAATTTGGCGACTCAGCTTTGATAAAGATTTCTTTCAACTCTTTGGGTAACTTGTTGAAAAATCTGACAACCCTAAACTCAAAGCTATCCCAGTCCCAGCCCGTATCAACATTTCTCGTGGTTCTCACTAGAATGTTTCTTGTTTCTATTTGATGGTCATTTTTGCCTCTCTCCTTACTAATATATGCCATTTTTATCGCTTCCTTGATTGAGATAAAAATGTAACGAGCAGAGACCGTCATAACTCGGAGTTCAGGGAACAGCCTTCTACAAGACTCAAATCTAACAGCTCATCTCAACTCTGCCGTGCTAAGGAAAAACGCCGTATGAACCTTCAGGCGTTGCCAAATTTCCTTTGATAAAACACGAATTTCCTGGTAAACTTAAGAGTATTTTCCCTCCAATTTTTCAGATAATTTTGTTCACAGTTTCACCTAAAGCCCTTGAAAATTTCAAGAATAAATATTCATATCTTTCCTCAGAAATAAACATTTTAGAGAAGGAAATTTGGCAACGCCTGAAGGTTCATACGGCGTTTTCCTTAGCACGGCAGAACTCAACTCTCAGCTCAACTCAACTCAACCAGCAACGATGCAGCCTCAAAGGTAACGCCAAAGGTGCGCATCAATCAAACTCGAAAATGATGGGAGAGGGCTCAAAAGCGTGTAGCCAAATGCGTGGGCGGGCAAAGGCGGGCGCAAACGAGGCAACAAATAACACTTAATAAATTAGTAAGCAATTCCAGGTAACGAGCGGCCGCCCGTAAATAACACCATTAAGTAGCGCTCGAGATGTAGCACCGCCATATTAGTGAAGGGCTAATTCACAGGTTAAACGGGTGGATGATTAGTTGCATCCGAGCTCGCGGAGGGAGGGAGGGGCGACCAGGGGTTGTTGGGGTGCCAAAATGGGCGGCTAGCCATGATATGCATTCGATGTGTTTATGGTCGGCTACTCATAAAGTATGCACTAGAAAAAAAAAAAACACATTGGATCTAGAGTCCAGACTCTTGAAAACATTGACATGAAAATACTCTTGATTCAATCAGATTTTTCCTTGAATCGAAGAGCGTAGCCTCTTGATTTAGGCGGATTTTCTTTTTATCCAAGCAAAAAGTCCGATTGAATCAAGAGTATTTTTCCTTGTCAATGTTTTTAAGAATCTGAACTCTAGATCCAAGCGACCTTTTTTCCAGTGATGAAATTAAGCAACACTAAATTTTATAAGTTCATTATATAAGATTCAATCGGATTTTTGCTTGAATCAAAATGAAATCCGCTTAAATTAAGAGGCTTGGTTCTTGATTTAAGCTAGATTCTGATTGAATCAAGAGTACTTTTTCTTGTCGATGTTTTTAAGAGCTTGGACTCTAGACCCAATGTGATTTTTTCCAGTGTGCGAAAAAAAAAAGTGAGCTATCAGCCGACTTTCCAAATATAATACGCTATAATCGCTGCTCAGGTCAAATAAATGAATTACAAATAAATAAAACGTTGGTTGATCAATTAAATCCTTTCGTTGGATCTGACCAAACAATGTAACTCAAGGTAACCCAATGTAATCATTAACCTGGAAATCAACTGCGTAGTTATAAACCCAGTTACACTATAAAAAAGTCGTTAAAAGTAATCAAATAATTTATATCCATGAATAGATAGTTAGTTGGTTAGATAGTTAGTTAGTATATTTTAAGACATTCAGCGTCACAGGCTATTAACGTCTTTACAGAGAATTTTAAAAATGGGGGTATATACGAAAATTTAGATTTTTAAATTAAGAGAGGTGAAGAGTTTCGGAATTTTTGTAGTAACATTGGGTTCATCGCATGTAAGTGGGTTTGTATTTCTGTTGATTGTAGGGGAGTAGATTTGTGATTGGAGATATCTGAGGGCAGAGCAGTCCATAAAAACGTGTTTGACGATTAGAGGTGATGCATTACAGAAGTTACAGATGGGTTTTACGTAAGAACAAAGTTGCATATAAAATATATCACGGAAACATAAATCAAAAATCCTATTTTTGAGCAATTATTTGCCACTGTAGTAAATGACAATCGTTGGTGCATCGATAAAAAGAAAAAAGAGCCTTTGCGGATACGAAATTCAATATTCCAAATATTTCGGGAGATAATATGACCTAACATCCTGTACCAGAAACGAGGGTTGATTATTTTTATTGCTTGTTGATATCATTCCATTTTTAGTTTCCACGTCAATGAAGGGCTGATTTCCACCCTAAATCGTCCCGGGCGTTTCGCATCCATTTTTATCCTTCTTGACCCATGTTGGTCTGTTTTCCTTCTCCTAAATTATTCATTCAAGTCTTGATTACTCACAGTGATGCTGTCGTAAAAAATTGCGCATGCTACTAGGCCGGAAAATGATATATATATTGCGCTCACATTTAACATTAATCTGTTCATAGTTTCAGGATGAATTGTAATCTGTGAATCACACTGAAAAAAAAAATATTGCTGAAATTGCCGTGCATGCGAGTATTTCATGGCATGGTGTAGCTAAAAAACGAACGTGCAAACCATGCAGGTAAAATCGCTACACTTTCAGCTAACTTACTTTGCTCTCTGAAAAGCTACCTATGTCTGTTACCTTTTTAGTTATTCTTCCATAAAGTTTGCAATTTTTCCGTAAATTCCGCTATTTCAGCTTAACTATTGAGCTATTTTTACTGTTCGCAAAGCACCAATACCAAAAAATGCAGTTACACTTCCAAGCCACTCGATGCAAGATTAACTGCATGAAGACGCGCAGATGTAGCAAATCGGTGTAGCAATTCGTGCTAGTCGTTCATCTGATTCAACACCGTGCACGGATAAGAAATAGGGTGAAGCAAATTTTGCTCCACCCTAAATCGGTGAATTAGCAATCCTTTTTTTTCAGTGCATGTTTGTGAATGGTACAAACTTTTTGATCATTCTTAACGCTAAGGTTAATTTTATTTTTTCTCATTCTTTCGTTAGATGTTCATTCATTGGAACCAACAATCAAGGAAAAGTACAAGGAATAAATTGATTGCTGATTTAAAAATCAAATTCATAGAAAAATGTCCGATATGTTTCAAATGTAAATTTTACGATATGGTAAAAAGCTAATTTAATCACGATTCGGTTTGTCAAACTGAACTTTCGGTTTGTGTAACCGAACATTTGGTTCATATGTTCGTCAATTCACTTTTCCGTTGAAGTTCCGTTACTCGAACCGGAAGTTCAGTTTGACGAACCGGAAATATGGTTTGACAAACCAGTTGTTGGGATGATATGGAACATCGAACTTTGGTTCGTACGATCGAACTTTGGTTCATACGACCAAACTTTTTATTCAGTAGGGGTTAGATTAAGTAGGTAAGGTAGGTCAGGTTAGATCAAGTTTGGTACGGTTAAATAGACTCAAATATTAAGGGGTGTTCCCTCGTGTGGTGGTGAGGGTGAATACGCGAGTGTTTTGTTCTGGTTTTTTTTCCACTCAAAATTGTTTCCTTCTTCCCAGAACGCACTATTCTATTACAAGAAAATTCAATTGCCACGAGGCTTCATTTTTCATTTTCAGTTCCTAATGGTGTGGCGGAGTTGTATTGAAAAAATGATGGGTGCATATTTGTTGCTTTTCTTGCAAAACCGCAGTTTGTCTGAAAACAATTGAAGAAGTGTTGAATGGAGTTATGGTGTTTTTACTTCGGACGCAGAAAAGTCTTACTTTCATCGAATTCGACGGAAACCCTAAAAATTTCTCGAAGGCGTGGCGACTGAGCACGAAGCGAGATTCACGGGAAAATAGGAATGAGTGATGGGGGTCCCTATCTCCCAAACGGACTTTGTTATGTCTGGCCCCACTTAATATCACGACCGCTGACCGATCCTCGTTACTAAATTACCCCCTCCTTCCCCTTCAAGCCGCCCCTTTCCTCCCCTCTCCACCACCCGTGCTCAACTCGGACTAGACGAGAGACCGCATACTCTATTCAGGAAAGCTCAAAGGGAGGCCTTGCCTCATCTCTGGAGATTTTCCAGGAAACCGTTGCGTTCGGACTTTCGGTCATTTTTGCCGTGCAAAAGAAAAACGCCGTATGAACCTTCAGGCGTTGCCAAATTTCCTTCGATAAATCACGACATTCCCGGTAAACTTATGAATATTTCTCTGCCAATTTTTCAGATAATTTTGTTCGCAATTTCAACCAAAGTTCCTGGAAATTCCAGGGAAAAACATCAATGAAATTTCCTCAAAAATTAACATTTTATTGAAGGAAATTTGGCAACTCTCGAATGTTCATACGGCGTTTTTCCTTGTAGCACGGCAGATTCGATGCGGGATTTTGGCGAAGATGAAACAGGGGACAAGAATGAACAGCTGGACGTATTTCTGCCAAAATGCATGTATTTATGTTCGTGAAAGTTTAATGTTAGTTTTCTAAAAAGATTAGCCGAAAGGGTCGTCCACGGCACCCGGACCGTAGGCAATCGTGACCGGTCACGAGTAGCGCGATGGAAGCTAATTAAAGAGAGAGACGAACATTTACTTTATTGAAATTTGGAAGAATTCATCCGCGGCACCCGGACCGCAGGCAATCGTGTCCGGACACGAGCAACGCGAATGAATTTAGAGACCGAAAGGAATTATTTATTGGCAGAAGGCCGGAATTTGACATGAGATTATTATTATTGGAAAAGATAGAGTAAAGAAGGTGAATTTAGAATACATACTCACTTGATTGGATGAAAAAACGTAACTGCTTTAGGAAGAAAGGTTAAGGCGCATGAAAGACATATGCGGGGCGAATGAACATACCCATAGACGCTACCAAAAAGTGGTAGGTGATGCATAATTGAGCTATGGCACACGGGCCAACCGGTCAAACTGGATTTGAAAAGGAATTGCGCGGACGCGTGGTTTGGGTTGAGAAAGGTTGTGAAGGAAGGCGCCGGTGAGTATTATAATTTAGGATTTATTGAGAGAAGGGATCAATGATGAATTCTACATATTGAAACAGACAAAATAATAAAGAAAAGAATTTAAATATCTAAAGGAAAGCCGGAGGGGCGAATAAAGAGCACGCAGCGCGATCGGGCGGGCCGCGGCGGAACTAGGCGCGCGGCGCGACATGAGATGCGGGCGGCTTGCCTAGCTGACGGAATGAAGGCTAAATATTGGTGACGCTAGCGGCGCCAACATACCGGCCCCCATTGAAATACTGGGGTGTTTCAATAAGAAGAAAAAATGTAACAAGTTGAAAAATTCCAAAAGAAATATAGAGAAACAAATATTTTTGAAGAAAAAATTACACTCGAAAGAAAATTATGAGTGCTGATATTTGCAATTGCTTACTCTATTGGAAGAGGGCAAAAAAAAAAAATTCGTTTGACGCTCCTAGAAAATTGGAGCCGCAGTCACTCCAGAGGTCTGAGGGCTTCCCTCTGCGGCAGATAAACCGTGCGAGCGCAGCGATGAAGGAGTTGGCGGTAAGATCCGATGTTGTTTCAATGTGTACTGCTTTTGTAGAGAAGCAGACAAATACACATATGTACGTTTTGACCACTTTTGAATTCCGCAATGTCGACGTGCGGGTTTGGATGGGTCCACCGAAGTCCATGCCTGTGCATGAAAAAGCCCGATTTGCGGTGACTCTGTTGACCGGCAAATTGCCCATCAACTGATTGACTGGCTTTGCCTTGAGTTTGAAACAAGGTATGCACTTGAGCAGGCAAGACCTAATGATAGACCTCGCAGACAAAATCCAAAATTCTTGATTCAGAATTGACATTAATAGAGAAGGACCGGCATGAAGATGCGTCTCATGATAATGATTGATAATGCAAATCGTGACTGGATGATTTTTAGGCATTAAAATGGGATGGCGAGCCTTATAATCGATAGAGGCTCTTTGAAGTCGGCCACCCACTCGCATGAGTCCTTGAGTGTCAAGGAATGGACAAAGTCTTTGTATTTGATCACTGCATTCCTTGCCTTTGCGGAGGTTCTTGAGGTCCTCAGCGAAGGCTTCCTTTTGCACCAGCGTGCAAATTTTGTTTTGAGCTGCTGCAATCTCCTCAAGCGAAAAAGGTCCATGCAGAATTGACAGAGAGCTATCGATTTTTCTTGCTCTAATGTTGTTGACAAAACGTAGTATGTAAGCCATCACGCGTTTCAGAGAAGGCCACCAGGAGAAGCGCTGGAAGAAATCCCAGGTTGCGGGTTGCTCGTTGAGGTGAAGACTTGTCGCTGATTCAGGTTTCATAGCACCTTTGATGAATTCATCTTCCCGTTTAGTTGGGTCCTTTCTAGAGATAGGCCATTCTGATTTTGGTCCGCTGAGCCATTTTGGGCCGGACCACCACATTTCAGCGTTCATCAGCTCTGATGGCAGCAAACCTCTAGACGCACAGTCTGCAGCATTCTCTTCTGATGGTACATGTCTCCAGGACTCTGGAGATACGTTTTCTTGAATCTCAGCAACTCTGTTCCCCTCATAGGTCTTGAGGCGATAAGCTGGAGTTTGGATCCAACCCAGGGCTACGGTGGAGTCCGTGAAGGCGTGGGTTTCTGCAATCTCGAAGTCCTCTGCTAAAATTGATTTTGCATATGCCAAAAGTTTTGACAAGAGGTGAGCTCCATTGAGCTCTAATCGAGGTATGCTTAAGGTTTTGAGGGGTGAAACTCTGTTTTTAGCCATGAATAATCGAACTTTTGAGTCTGTAGTACTTCTGATGTAGATTACGGCAGCAAATCCTTTTTCTGAACCATCGCAGAATCCGCAAAGCTCTATAGAAGTGCAATTTTCTGACACGAGAAGTCTATCGATTAGAATATTCTCAAAGAGTGGCAATTCTGTGGTAAATTGGTTCCACAGGCACAGAGTTTCTGAGGGAACCGGTTCGTCCCAGTCGAGCCCTTTAGTCCAGATGATTTTCATGAAGGTTTTACACCATAGACTAGTTGGGGCTAAAAAGCCGCACGGGTCATAAATTCGAGCTATGACTGATAAAATTGTGCGCTTCGTGTTAGCAGGCATTATACTTTTAATTTTGTAGGATAAAGCATCCTTAGGTTTTATCCATCGTAGACCTAAAATGCCGAATGATAGATCATTAGGATCCGTGAAATCAAGGGGTTTTTCGAGGTCTTCCTGAGGTATTTTTGCCAAAATTTCAGGTGAATTGCTGACGATTTTTCGTAATGAGAAATGACATAAGCCGCATAAATCGATTAATTCTTGAAAAAGACACTCAGCTGTGTTCACGGTTTTCACGGAGGTTACGATGTCATCAACCAGAATATTTTTGCGCAGTACTGGCGCTGCCAATGGAAATTTATGACCTTCATCTGTCACCAATTGATGTATTGAGCGGACCGCTAAAAATGATGAGCTGGTGAATCCGAAAGTTACTGTTGTGAGTTGATACACAGTTATCGGTTCATTTTCTGATTCGCGCCAAAAAATTAATTGATAATTTCGATCAGATTCATCCATGTTAATTTGTCTGTACATTTGGCATATATCACAAACTAATACGATGGGATGAAATCTAAAACGGGCAACTACATCAACAAGCTCATTTTGCAGTTTAGGGCCACACAAAAGTTGAGAATTCAAGGATTCTCCGTTGTCAGTTTTCATACTGGCATCCATGACTACGCGACACTTAGTGGTACTGCTAGAATCCTTAAGTACAGGATGATGAGGTAAAAAATAATTAGGCTGCGAAAAATCAAAATGATTCAATGTGGCAACCTTTTTCATGTGCCCAAGTTGCTCGTATTCTCTCATGTACTCCGTATAAAGAGTTTTGAGCTTTGGATTTGAATTGAGCTTTTTCTCTAGGGCATAAATCTTCTTAAAGCCTGAGGGTGTGATTTACCCAAATTAGGACTTCCATTTTTGAATGGCAGGCGCACACTGTAACGACCATTTTCCAGCCGGGTGTGCGTTTCTTGATAGTGTTTCTCACAAGCGAGCTCTGCAGGGCTCAACTTTTGAGCTTGAGGTGGCTCTTCTGACCGCCAAAAGCGCTCCATAGTTTCCTGAATAGAAGGAACAGTAACTCCGCCTGTACTGTCTTCTATAGGGAGTGCTGCCGGTCCCAAGCCCGGGCTAAGGAGGAGGGTTCGGCGGTGAGGCTAGCAACCTGCCGCCGGTAAAAACACACAATCTGCTCAAAGAAGCAAAAAGAAGCCTCGGTACCAGACTTTAACGGATTTACGACCCAAAGATTTACGGAAAACGGATAAACGGATTAAAATGGCTCAACGATTGAGAATCGCTACATGGAACGTGAAATCATGGAATAAGAAGGACCAAGAAATCGTCTCGGAAATAGAAGAAAGAAAAATCGATGTCTGTGCTCTGAGCGAAACAAAAAGAAAAGGCGCTGGCACTGTGATGCGCGGAAATTACCTGCTTCTGTATAAAGGCGCAAATAAGAACGAAAGAGCATATGCCGGTGTTGGAATATTAATTCATAAAAATCTCGTTGACAACATCACTGATATCAAATACATAAGCGAAAGGATGCTCCTTGTAGAGCTTAATCTAGGCTGTGAGAAGCTGAACTTGATATCTGTTTATGCACCGGATACAGGAAGAGCGAAGCAGGAACGAGACGACTTCTACCGCGATTTACAAAAAGTCATAGATACTATACCGGTGCGCGAGAAATTAATCATGTTAGGTGACTGGAATGCTCGAGTTGGAGACAGCGTGGTGCCTGGAGTGAAGAACAGATTTAACGAGCCTACTCTGAATGACAGCGGTAGAGAATTAGTAGAATTTTGCTCCGTTAACGAATTAAGAATAAACAATACGTTCTTTGATCATCCTAGACAACATAAGATCACCTACACCAATAGTAGAGGTCAGACGTCCATGATTGACTATGTTATCAGCAATCGGCAGCTGCATCCGCAGCAAGTACTGGATGTTCGAACTTTATCATCTGCAAATGCCGGCACAGATCACGGACTCGTCTTATGCGAACTGCGATTGAGTCTGAATCCAGTAAAGAGGCGTCCAGTAATAGTGCAGAAATTGTGTGCTGAGAAGCTGTCAGACCTCTCTATAAGAGGACTTTACCGATCGAGATTACGCGGAAAACTGGAGAGTCCACCCAGTGATTCTTCGACAGCTGATGAACTATGGCAACATATCAAGTCAAAAGTGCTAGAAGCAGCGGAAGAAGCCGTTGGTTGGCGAAAAGTGAACAAGAATCGCATGAATAACCGAACACCGTGGTTTTGCGACGAGGTCAAGGAAGCGGCGAAGATAAAGAAAGAAGCTTTCCTCAAATACAAATCCAATCCAACCCCTCAAGAACACGAGATATATGCAAGAATCCGCAACGCGACCAATGAAAAAATAACGAAAATCAAAGAGAATTACTGGGAAGGATATACGAAAGGCATGGAGCGTGACTTTTATGGAGCTCAGAGGAAAATGTGGGGTGCACTCCGAAACCAGCGAAAAGAAATTTGTGAATATAAGCGTGTCCAGCATGTAGATAAGGAGCAATGGTTTAAATATTTCTCTGAACTGTATGATGAAAGCAATACAGACTCCAATGGAAATTTAGAATTCAGAAATGAAGATAGTGTGAACATAACCTTGGACATGGTAACAAGAGCTATCCACCGGCTCAAATTAAGGAAGTCACCTGGACCAGATAGTATAGGCAATGAATTTTTGAAATATGGCGGTGGCACTTTGGCCAAGCACATCCATCATTTGTTCTCTAAAATCTTACAGGAAAAGAAAGTTCCAGACGAATGGAAGGATAGCCACACGATCCCAATCTTCAAGAAAGGAAATAAGCTTCTACCAGAGAACTACCGCGGCATTACGCTGCTCAATACCTGTTTGAAGCTTTTCACTACTGTAATTAAGAACATTTTAGAGGAAATTGTAGACGCGGCTGAAGAGCAGCAAGGCTTCCGGAGGAATAGAGGAACTACTGATGCCATATTTATGATTCGTCAACTATCGGAGAAGGCTATCGAATTTAATAAGCCACTCTTCCTATGCTTTGTAGACCTTGAAAAAGCATTTGATCGCGTACGAAAACAGGATGTGCTGCAGATATTAAATGAGAGAAATGTTCCCAGATGCTTGATAGAGTTAGTTAAAGATTTAAATACTAACACGAGGACCCAAATTATTACCGCTGAAGGTCTCTCGGATGCCATCGTCATAAATAAGGGAGTGAGACAGGGTGATTCGCTGAGCGCATTTCTCTTCAACTTAGTGATGGACAAACTAATTCGCGCCGTGCGACCAAGGCGAGGATATACGCTTAGGAACAGAAATATTAATATCATTTGTTATGCTGACGATGCTGTGCTCATAGCAGATTCGGAAGATGAACTGCAAAGAATCTTGCATACATTTAATATGACAGCCAAGAAGTACAATATGAAAGTATCCGCCGCTAAGACAAAAAGTATGGTAGTCAGTAGAAACCCTATACGATGCAAGTTGGAAGTAGATGGTAAAATGATCGAACAAGTGATGGAGTTTAAATATCTTGGAGCATTGCTGACAAGTGCAAAGGACTTAGGAACCGAAGTGCTAGACCAGGCACTCAAGGCGGCGAGAGTTGCCGGATGCCTCAACGAGATGGTGTGGCGCAACAAATACATGGCCCGAGAAAGTAAAGTCAGAGTCTATAAAACAATCGTTAGACCAGTGTTAACATTTGCCACAGAGACCAGGGCCGAGACAAAGCGCACCAAACAACAATTCCGCACCGTTGAAATGAAGGTCTTAAGAAAAATAGCGGGCTTTACACTTTGGGATCATCAGACCAACGAGTCCATCAGAGATGCTTGTAATGTGCAAGATGTAGCCAAGTGGACTAGGATGAGGAGAAAGATGTGGTCGGAGCACGTTGACAGAATGGATGAAGAGAGACTGGCAAAAGTTTGTATGACTGGACAACCCATAGGGAAAAGACTGCCTGGACGACCGCCTAAGAGATGGGCACAAAGCTGGCTCTCTTCTCCTGAAGATGATTGAATGTTCCTGTTGCTATTTGTTTTATTGACTTGACGAATCTTTACAGATAATTATTAAATTTTTAATATTTTGTGCTTGGCACTCGAAGGCTTGACAAACAGGGCCATGCCCTAGTCGTTAGTAGAAGAAGAAGAAGAAGAAGGAACAGTGCTTGTTAACAAAGAGACCGATGAGTCATGACTTTGATCAAGAGTTGGACCAAAAAGTGCGTCACCGAAGACTGTAGGCAAGGCCATTGGCATGTTAGGGCCAAGAGAAATCGGTGTCCCAGAAATTAGGGTTGGCAATAAATCAGCGCCAAACAGAATGTCGATTGGGCTTTTGACGTAAAACTCAGGATCCGCCAATTTGAAATTGCGCGCGTAAGTACGCAGCTCACTGGAAACAGGGTGCGACGGAAGTGGAGCTGTAATAGCATCAAGAACATCTACGGAGTGATTCTGTGTCACAAGAATGTTTTCAGATGTTAAGACATTTATTTTGGTGCTCCCGCGTACATTCACTGGTACATCTGAAATGCCGCTCAAAGGAGAGCTTTTAGGATAGCATTTGAGATGCAGCTTCTGAGAAAGTTGCGTTGTGATTATCGTTCTTTGAGCACCGGAGTCCAGAATTCCGCGGACCATGATACTGCGATTCGAATGACTTGAAATTCGAGCCTTAACCGTGGCTAGTAGCACAGTAGTACGAGCAGGGATCGCGTCTGCAAAGGTTGTTGCTACAACTGTCGCTGGTTTAGTGGAATCATCGTTTTTGGCATCTGAACTTTCAGTATGGAGCAATGTATTATGAGTTTTAAGGCACACGCGACAAGTCCATGTAGAATTGCACTGGTCGACGGGATGCGAACGCAGACAATTTTTGCAGAGTCTGTGCTGCTGCGCTATTGAAGAGCGCTCTCGGACCGATTTTTGCAAAAACGCTTCACATTTGAAAACTGGATGAAGTTCTTTACAAAGTGGGCATGGATCGGTCCAATTGTTTGATTTAGATGAGTTGTTTGGTTTTTTCAAACTACTCTTTTTATTAGATTTTTTCTGATTTCGTTCATTCGAGTCAGAATTTGCTCCAGTTCCTACTAGAGCTCGAGCATTTTTCTGTTGAGCCTTGGGTTTCGGATTTGAGGAAGAAAGTTCTTCAACCAAAAGAGTTTCCTTTTCAAGAAAATTAATAAGTTCATCAATTTTAGGAAACTTGGCATCCTTGCCTCGATAATCTTCAAATCGCTTTTTGAAATAGTGATTCATTTTGCGTAATAACGCCGCAACGAGGAGATGAGGATTTTCTTCTTTGTACCCTAGACCTTCAAGCGCTTGAGTATGCTCGCGGTATTGCGTAAGAAAGGTTGGAATATGCTCTGTTTTGGAAATTTCAGGCAAATCCAAAAGTCCATGTAAATGATGGACAACGTGACGTCTCTCGCACTGGTACCTTTTACATAAGAGTTCATAAGCAACATCGTAATTTTGTTCTGTGATGTTAAGTCCTTTTACAAGATCAAGGGCTTCACCGCGAAGTGAGCTTAAGAGGTACTGGAATTTTTGTACTGATGATAATTCCGGCAGAGAGTGCACTGTGACGTTAAAAACGTTAAAGAATGAGCTCCAGGTCTCAATTTTTCCTGAGAATTGAGGCAACTCCATTTTTGGAAGTCGTACTGACGCTGCTGATTTTTGAGATGAAAGAACGTGTTGAATTTGAGTTTTCATTGTGCGAGCTTTTTAGAGAGTTGAACTTGGCTTTCACTTCGTAAAAGAGCTCCTCAAATTGTTCCATCTCAGATTTTAAGTCAGTTCTCTTCTGCTCCGAAATGTGAGAAGAGAGACGGACGAGTTCGGAAAAATTTTCCTCGTGTTCCTTCCACAGACTTTCAAGATGCTCACAGCGAGCAAGAAAAATTCCGCGTTTTTCCGGCAAATTTTCTGATAGTGCATTTGTGTCTTGTACACGTTTGAAAAGCAATGAGTTCCTAATGAGAATCTCGTTTACTCTAGAGAGTTGCTCTTCCTGCACTTTTGCCTTTCTTGGAGCCATATTTGAAAGAAGGAGACACGTTTTTGATGCTTATTTTTGAGAGCAGTGGACTGTATTTTTAAACTGAAAATTTTGCAAGTTCAAATCCGGTTCGGTCAGGACCAATGAAAGTTTAATGTAAGTCTTCTAAAAAGATTAGCCGAAAGGGTCGTCCACGGCACCCGGACCGTAGGCAATCGTGACCGGTCACGAGTAGCGCGATGGAAGCTAATTAAAGAGAGAGACGAACATTTACTTTATTGAAATTTGGAAGAATTCATCCGCGGCACCCGGACCGCAGGCAATCGTGTCCGGACACGAGTAACGCGAATGAATTTAGAGACCGAAAGGAATTATTTATTGGCAGAAGGCCGGAATTTGACATGAGATTATTATTATTGGAAAAGATAGAGTAAAGAAGGTGAATTTAGAATACATACTCACTTGATTGAATGAAAAGACGTAACTGCTTTAAGAAGGAAGGTTACAGCGCATGAAAGACATATGCGGGGCGAATGAACATACCCATAGACGCTACCATAGAGTGGTAGGTGAAGCATAATTTAGATACGGCACACGGGCCAACCGGTCAAACTAGATTTGAAAAGGAATTACGCGGACGCGTGGTTTGAGTTGAGAAAGGTTGTGAAGGAAGGCGCCGGTGAGTATTATAATTTAGGATTTATGGAGAGAAGTAATCAAAGATGAATTTTACATATTGAAACAGACAAAATAATAAAGAAAAGAATTTAAATATCTAAAGGAAAGCCGGAGGGGCGAATAAAGAGCCCGCAGCGCGATCGGGCGGGCCGCGGCGGAACTAGGCGCGCGGCGCGACATGAGATGCGGGCGGCTTGCCTAGCTGACGGAATGAAGGCTAAATATTGGTGACGCTAGCGGCGCCAACAGTTCGTATTTGTGCTCCAGAAAGGTGCGTAAGATACGATGTTTAAGCGGGCGTGATTTCAATTGGAGAAATGCGGAAAAGCGGGATTTTACGTTCTGTCAAACGGAACTATGTCGCAACTGAATGCGGCACTCATGAGCCGTGGGAATGGCGAATGAGCGTTGTTGACAGAGCTCATGAGCTAACGTTGGCCACGCGGACACCGTGGTGGATGACGTCAAAAACCCGACTTTTCGAAAGGCGATATCTTGGTCAATAATAAACGTAGGAAGCTGTGGTTTGGACAGATCTTATTATTTTTGGAGAATCTACGAGAATCAAGCATCAAGGCACGTATCTGTGATCAGCACAACTGACCCATTCTGCCGTGCTCAGAAAAAACGCCGTATGAGCCTCCAAGCGTTGCCAAATTTCCTTTAATAAATCACGAATTTCCGACAGAATTCGACAGAAAAACTCCAAGGAAAAATCTCTATAGCTCTCTTCAAAAATAAACATTTTATTGGAGGAGATTGGGCAACTCTTGAATGTTCATACGGCGTTTTTCCTTAGTGTGGCAGCATTAGGTTACTAACAAAAATATTGCGGTGCAAACACGATAAATCGGAAATGCCCATACCGTTCAACAAATTGGGATAGTACCACAATGTTAGGAGATAACCCCCAACACTTTCTTTTCCGTGGCGTTGCCTCGAAATTTTTTTACTCCTTTTCTAAACGCCAATCGAAAATCAATACTCGGAAAAGCGAGCTTTCGGGCCGACTCCGAGGATAAATAGACCTCATATCGGGGGTTGATCGGCTGCAATCGGATACCGGGCCTAATTAGGGCCGACCGGGCCTCGCGGGCCCGAGCGTCCGACTTGTAAACTGTCCGGCTTAAATCTAAATTTATGTTGCCGGCAACACTTTCCTTTCTTAAATTTAGTTCAGCGCAATAAATATACTGCCCCTTCCGCCTTTCTCCCCCCCCCCCCTCCCCGCGTGAGATCTCGTTGTTCCGGGCGTCTTTTTCTCAATCAAGCAGCTCCTCGCCCTTCGCCGTCGGTCCAGACGGCGCAGCCCTCCTCGGTTGAACCTGCCGTATTTCACACCATTAGCTCGAGACTGATGCTCTAGTCAACCCCTCCGGTGGGTTGTCAAATTGGGACGAGAAATTTAAAATTTTTCATGTTTGAAATTTTTACACTGGGAAAAAAAAACACATTGGATCTAGAGTCCAGACTCTTGAAAACATTGACAAGAAAAAATACTCTTGATTCAATCAGATTTTCGCTTGAATCAAAACGAAATCCGCTTAAATTAAGAAGCTTGGTTATTGATTTAAGCTAGATTCTGATTGAATCAAGAGTAATTTTTCTAGTCGATGTTTTTAAGAGTCTGGACTCTAGATCCAATGTGATTTTTTTCCAGTGTAGTTTCAACAAGTGGATTTTACAAAAAAACGAAGAAAAACAGCTTCATATGTTTAGAGACCACTTGTGTGACATGTCATAAAACGAAATAAAATCAAAACCAAGAAAAAGAAAGCACCGATTGGCCAATCCTGACAGAACCTAGAATATTTTTAGGCTTAAACAAGGAAAATTTAAGTCAAGACAGGGAAAAAGTGAATGTAGAAGGACAAGATATGATGAATGAAATAGAATCAATAATAATAAAATAAATTAAATTAAATTACGAGGAAACGAATTGAATTTATTGAAAAAAGGGGTTCTCACTCCAGCGTAAATCTCATTAAAAAATTTTAAAAAAAGTATAGAAAAAGTAAATTCCAACATTCGCTGAAAAAAGGGTCCGTTATAAGAACGTCATATGCTAGAGGGAACGAGAGACGGGTGGAAAGAAGAAGTATGCTCGTTAGCTACGGGCCGTGAGAATGAATGACAATATAAAGCGCCAGTGACGTCAAAGGTGACGACCGGACTCTACGAGCTAAACTTTGCGCTATAAATCATGAGACCTGTCCACGAAGCTATTGTCCCATGCCCATGGCTCATGAGGTAGCGTATAGTTGGCGCTTGAGTCCTTTGGATAAAATGTAAAATCCCACTTTTCCATTTTGCAAAAAGGAATCACGTCCACTTTCACATTTTTTTCATTTCCAGCTTTTTACAGCACACCCCGTCTTTCCCACCCGTCTCTGATTCCTTTTAGCATAAGTACGTCCTTGTAACTCGTAGGAAATTGGTCAAATAGGGAATTTTATCAAATGCCTCGGCAAATTTTTACAGTTTTCGGAATTTTGTAAATTTATGGCAAGGAGCTCACACGAGTTATCAGTATTTTGGGAAAAATAACTCATCAAATCTTCCATCTCTCCGTGATCCTTCTTCCTCACGAACATGCTATTCGTATATTTACAAATTTGTCTCTACTAAAAATTGAATTTTCAATTCTTCATTAATTCCCTAATCTTACAGATCGATTTTGCCAGATAATTAATAAAATCTGGAACCCTCAGATTTGGGAATGAATGGGAAACGACGGACATCCTCGGTTCTTCGATACTCCGAGAAAATCCGATCCGGTGTATCTAAACTTGGCAAGAAGAGGATCACATATTCGAGCTCTTCTGAGTGTAGTCTCAGGTGTCCAATAAATCACAACTCAATCTGCTAATTAAAATCCGATTTTTCATCTTCAAAGCAGTGCTCCTCGATAACTGCTTTCCTTTGCATTGTAGGGGGTATAGCTCTAGGCGAAATGGATATCTTGCGAGAGAAACGTAACCAAAGTTAGAGACTATTTATTGAGGATTATAAATCGGTGAAGATTATTTCTTGTCTCTGTGAGCACACAAAATACGTGAGGAATACGAGAAGATGAAACTGTAGGTGCCAGAAGAAAAGGATATAACCAAGTAAAGCATGATGTGTAATGAGTGCAAAAAGTAGATGAAAACGAAATGGAAAATTAGTAAAATACAGGACTTAATGGCAGTGCTTCAAAATCATTCTTATACCTCACTTTTTAATAGCGCAATAACAGAGACTAATAGAGGTAAAACAATGAGAAAAAAGTTAGAAAATTTCGAGGTATCGTCACTAAACACTGAATATAACCTCTTGTTCACGCTTCGCGCCATCGCATCGCGCCTTCAATTTTGCAGACGCAACACGGACATCCATCAAGCACGAATAGTTGTATCTCTGCGCCGCGCCGTCATCAACGTGCGTTGAGGTGTCTTTGATTTCAAAGAGTGCTTAATCGGTGGCATTTTATCAAAGAACGACGCATGGAAATTCTATGATAGATTGCCAAATATCGTAAAGGAAAACATATATAAATCAACATTCTGTAAGCTGGCCACAAGACATTTAATAGCAAAATGCCCTTATTCAATCAATGAATTTTTAGATAAAGAATTGTGAATTCTCATGATGAGAAGAATTGTATGCGAATATAAGTTGTAATAATATTAATAACATTGAATAATTACCCCAGACGAATTGTATGTAAATATGTTTATATATAAGTATCTTTATTCTGAAAATGACGTTTTTGTGAAGCCAAATGTGCAAAAAGCAAAAGAATAAATAAATCGAATCAAATCCTGGGGTTAAATATTAGATCGATGAATTTTGAAGGAAACTCGAATTCGAAAATTTCGGCCTCGCTGCTCTTCTCGGAAGATAATACCGGCACGACGTCATAGCTCCGAATCAAAGAACGGATCCGATAGAGGGCATCTGAGGAGAAAAACGCCGTCAGAGATACGCGGAGCAACGAGTAATTGAATAAAACGCAGACGCAAATATCAGGATATCAGGGGTGCGCGGCACCGGGCGGGGAATCCGCGTACATTCTCGAATTTCAAATAAAACATGCATAACAACATATAAATATCATGTATACGTTACACGGGTGCGCATTACATATCATATTTGCCCCTCTCGACAGGAAAAATCAAAATAAACTGGAAAAAACAGCCGAGGAAATGAAGCGGGGATAAGAGAGCGGGCTAAGCCACCCTCCCGAGTAAAAAGAACGTAACTCTACAGTTCCCCCATGTGTAGTTAGGTGGTTTCTCGTTGGAGGGTGGGCCCGCGCGAGCATATGGCGGGCTGCAACGGGCGGGGAAAAGAAAGGAGGAAGAAGAAGGAACCCCCTCGCGAAGCCTATTATGCAAATACCCCACAATACTCTATTGATACACTCTTTCTCATATGCTATTCCTTTAGTGGAGATGAACTTAAGTGGGATCCAGCCTCCGATATTTGACATATTTCCCCCCGGCCTTCGCTCCCTTTATCTTGTTTATTTCTCACCGTCGCCCCGCTGCGCCTCTTTGTTTTTTATCTTCGTCGTTTTGTTTTTACGATACTTCAAACTGTCGCTTTTTTTAGTGTGTGCGTGTTTTTTCTTCTCGTTTTTTTTCACCCCGTATCGCCCTCGATGTGGATCGTCAATGAGCGACGGCAATGTCGAGAGGGAGGGATGCATTTCATACTCGTGTTTAGCAAACTGTGCTGGTGCGAAAGATCAAACCGCGGAATGATCGGTGGGCAGCCTCATGCACCCTTAAAAGGCAATGAACGGAATCATCATCAGGTTATTATCGTTCGGTATTACTTTCAAACTCGTAAAACTTTTTTGGGGTGCGAGGATTTCTGACATTCCTTTGTTCATTTGTTAGAATAAACCTCTGTACAAAGATTTTCGACTGATTATTTAAGGTAGTTTATTTTGAACATGTAGATTCTAGGGTGTATGATGGGGAAATATCACAAGTAAGAGCTACACCGTTAAAAACTTTAAAAACCGAGACTCAAAAAATTGAGGTCACATTTAAAATAAAGGGGGTCGAAAATTAAAAACTCAAGTATAACTTAATACATTACAATTGTAATTTATCGAGGTATACTCGAGTTTTTAATTTTGACTCCCTTTATTTTTCAAAGTCAGGTCGACTCAAAATCTTCCAGGTGTAAAAGATATTTCCGTCCACTTAATTTTAATCGAGTATAGCGATGTGCTGAGTAACTTTATCGTTCCCCAGAAAAGGAACATAACGCCATTCCCAGGTTGCAAAATTAGCTCAAACAATGAAATTATTTACGAGAGTATACCTTAAAATTTGTGTCCAAAATTTTCTGATTTTTGCATTAGATCAGGAGAAAAATCAGTGAATTTTTCAGTCAGAAATGATCAAGATTTTCCTGGTAAAAATGCTATTTATGAGGAAAAATTTGGCGACATTGAAATATAGTTACATTCTTC
Source organism: Bemisia tabaci (assembly GCF_918797505.1). Taxonomy (NCBI): domain Eukaryota; kingdom Metazoa; phylum Arthropoda; class Insecta; order Hemiptera; family Aleyrodidae; genus Bemisia; species Bemisia tabaci. The sequence goes on along the minus strand of NC_092802.1, from coordinate 9,787,319 downwards.
CGTAAGGGAAGTGACGACTTGTGTCTGACAAACTGTGTTGGTGAGGAGGATCAAATCGTGAAATGATCGGTGGGTATAGCTTCACCCTTAAAAGGCGATGAAACGGAAATCATCATCAGGATTAGAACCGTAAACTCGCGGTGATTATCTCAAACTCTCCGAGGTGTAAAAGTTATTTCCGTTCACTTAATTTTGGCCGATTAAGTCTTCGTCTTGCACAAATTAAGGTGTTAGACTATTTTTGAAAGTGCATGGGCGTATAATTGGTTTTTACTCGAGGGGCTTGCATGGAATTTCAAATCAATAAATATGTGTATATGATTAGCCAGCTTCATAGTTTATTCCCATCTTGACCTAAACCCACTCAGTTTGCAATAAAGAGAAACTATTTTCGGCTCATCGTAGGCACGACATATTTGAAATCAGTTTCTCTAAGCAGGTATTTTTAAAGATGAGGCAGAAATAGTGATCCTCTATTGCGAATGTAATTCAATCAAAATGTATTGACCACTAAAAGTTCAGATGCACGGAAACAAATGGATTGCCGATTTAAAAATTAAATTGTTAAAAAAAAGTGATTGAGTATCTTGTCGTTTCGACATGGATTCGATAATAATCGGGTCGCTAGTCATAGATCTGTTAAATTATTTCGGTTCTGGTAGAGCAAAGAATTGTATTAAAGACCAAACCATTTGTTATCATATATCGACGGTGTAAGTCGGCAATCACATAACTCGGTTTGCGACGTTGCAGACTTCCTGTCATACTTTATTTGTTAAATGGAAAACTACTCAACGACAATTCTTTAAAACTGCCGTGATTTTTCTTCTCTGTGCGAAGATAATTCTGCAAAAACTTCAAGGAATGATGTCAATTTGTTCTCCTTTAAAAAAATAACAAAGAGGCGGAGATTTTCAGACACCGCAAACGAGTTATGTGATTGCCGACTTACACCGTCGATATGCACCATTGTAACCACGATTACAAAGGTGGGTGTGACCCGGATTCCACTTTAAGTGTAAGAATGATGATTTTTCCTCCGCTCAGCACCATCCAAAAAAAACTCGGTTCTCCTGTGCAGCGACTACCAAGGTAGATCCGTGTCCAGTAACTTAGTTACGGTCGGCCGCAAACCCATTAAAATCCAAGCTCTGCCCTCCAAGTCGTTCCGGGCCGCTTCTCGTAAGTCCACTACCACGCGACTATAAAACCCGGCCTCCTCCGTTCTAGGTAAGCCAATAAACCGCTCGACAGCCTGCTCCGGGCCTCCTCCTCGGGGAATTGCCGCGCGGCGGTAACAAGCTTGCCATCCAGGCCCGCGGTGCGGTGAGAGGGGGGGGGGGGGTGCGCCGAAAGAATCAAAGTTCAATTGGCGGCATAAACAATGGCACAATCGCACTTGGAGCTGTCAAAAGTGCTCAAAACTTGAAGAGTGAAAACACGGCGCGAGGGTCGGGGTGGCTGCCAGGCCGCGGCGCACGGTGGTCCGATTGGAGAGAGAGGAGGACAAATGGACGTATTTCTGTCAAAGGCGCCGTCCACAAATTACGAAACACTGGAAAACAAACACATTGGATCTAGAGTCCAGACTCTTGAAAACATAGACAAGAAAAAATACCCTTGATTCAATCAGATTTAAGCTTAAATCAAAAGGAACTCAGCTCAAATTAAGAGGCTGGGTTCTTGATTTAAGCTTAAATCTGATTGAATCAAGAGTATTTTTTCTTGTCGATGTTTTTTAAGATTCTGGACTCTAGATCCAATGTATTTTTTTCCAGTGTAGGGGGGAGGGGTTCAAGAGGTGCCTTTTAGAGACTTTTTGGACTTTTAATATTTTTTGTCAAAATTCAACTTTTTTAGATTTTATTTCTTCCAAATTTCGTTGATTTAAATACTGATAAGTCCAAATTTCGTTATTTTAGACGTTTATTGTTGTTCTGTTGAACTGTAATTTTTTCTGAACTTTTTGAATTAAAAACTGGTTATCTTTTGATATGATCTCTTATGATAGGTATTTAAAACACGTTTAGAAGAAGAATTGTGGAAAAATCAAGAGGACAAGTTCAAATCAAATCGCTATTTCCCACCCATGAATTCCCGCGCTCATTCACACACTCACACAAGCACCCAGCGCCAAACCAGGCTTCACTTTTTCCCCGTGCTTTTAGATACGAGCACTCCGTCTTTCTGTCATGTTAGTGTTATTAATACTAACTTTCTACAGATGAAACTCAATGATATTTTACTTAATATTCGAGATTTCTATAATTATTGTATTAAGAGTTATTATAACATGAAGGTATCAACCAGAACGAGTAGGAGCTGCCTTATTCTTGGCTCAATATAAAGGGACTCTACTAGAGATTATTCCTACGGGGTTGTTTTTCCACAAAACATCATCCCCGAGCCACTTTGCGACGGGGCACTCGAGCCCGTCCGTTCCGCCGTGTGAGAACCCATGCTCGCAGCACCGGACCGGGGCCTGTCGTCACCCCTCCCCCTCCGGCCCAGGACGGGAGGCTCAAATCAAGAGTGACGTCATTGCTTTAAAATCATTACGGCCCGCGGCTCCTGTCCTGCTCATTGTGCGTGAAGGCACCAGACGCACAGCAGACACGCACACATACGATGAACGCACACGTTATGTGTTCTGTGTGTGTGTGTGTGCGGCGGTGCACCCACGTCATTCACGAAGCGTCGTGCGTGCATGTTTGTCATAGACTGGTTTAGTGAATACGTCATTTGGACGTATTTCTGTCGGACGATAACGGATCTATGTGCATTATGACGTGAGCCCTGTTATATTATCATGGATCTCAGGGCTCATGTCTTAATGCACATAGTTCCGTTGAACAGAAATACGTCCATTTGATGTAATATCGAACTCTTGGTTCAAACCAAATCAAACTAACTTAACCTGATGAGCGAATTCTTCATTTCTCCATGAGCAAATAGGGAATATGCAGGTTTCTGAAATTTGATGAATTTCGTGTAATCTCAAATAGAATTATTTCAACAGAAAATCGCGATATTTTACGATTGAGTTGCGATTTTTTGGCGATAATCTCGCTAGGACCATCAACATCCGAGTGATCATCCTCTATCTTGTCGTGATTTTATCCGTATAAAATCGCGTCCAACTCAGTCTCGTGGTCCAATCTCGAGTTATTTTTCCCCAGCGCCTTACTAGGTCTGGATACACGATCAAATTCCGAACCAATTCTGATCAAAGTAGACCACTTGATGGCTAATGTAATGGTCACCATCCAAGAGTCCTTTTTGATCAAAATTGGACGGGCCGTCAAATATTGATCAGAATGGAGTGCCAGTGCCACCATTCATCATTCCTGCCACAGAAAACATTTCTGCCAAGTTTTAATTTAAAAATCAAGCAAATTAATGATTTTAAGACTGGTGACTCCCAACACGTTGATGGTATAATTGGTTCGGGGATCTGATCGTGTCTCGAGACCTACTAGGAAAACTACTCGAAAATTTTCTGCGAATGTTTTAAATAGAGAGCATTCTTGAGACAGCATTTTGCTATCAGGAGGACTGATCTGACTTTGACCGGATAAATATGTAAGCGCCGAAAGGCATTTGTTTCGCTGCGTGCGTCCGATCTCCGGGGGTATGTGCGTGTGCAATGCACCCACGGCATAGATGAAGCGTCATGATGCGAGCAAATTTATTATTTCTGGTGCGCTGAGGGAATCCTTTTTTGAGATGTAGCTCAGCTTTTTCCAATACATTGTTAGAATCAAAACATTATTCCCTCGGCGAAAAGGTTAATTACTCTCAATGTACCGTCACAAGTATAATAATACCCAGCGCCGTACTCGGAAAATGTCCTACAACTTTCTTCGAACTATTCATATTGGAGGCATCTCTTGGACAGGAGATTTCCCCTTGAGAGGAAAACGTCCGTTGTTTGGTCGAAAAGAGGTATTTTTACTTCAACGTTACAAAATTTCCACTTAAGGTGATTCGAAGGACGCCATATTTTGTGTCAGAACGGCATGCGAGTTATCGCATCAATCGGTTCCATTTTTTCAGCTACTCGTCATTTTTCTCCAATTTTGAGATCGCAATTCTGTTGTCAGGAGACTAAAGCACTCACCAATTTCAACAAAGAAATTCAACGTAATAAAGGCGTGGTTTTTTAGAGAGAAAACATCGCATTCGATACTGATATCGAAACTGCACTCGAATGCAATATTTCCTCTCTAAAAAAACCACGCCTTTAGTACGTTGAATTTCTTAGTTAAAATTGGTGAGTGAGTGCTTTAGTCTCCTGACAACAGAATTGCGATCTCAAAATTGGAGAAAAATGACGAGTAGCTGAAAAAATGGAACCGATTGATGCGATAACTCGCATGCCGTTCTGACACAAAATATGGCGTCCATCGAATCACCTTAATATTGTTCTTTTGATACGATATGGCTGTGCGTCTCTGAATGAAAAATTTGATTACTGATTTTTTCTGATAATCGAACAAAATCAGTCAAATTTTGGACGGAAATTGCGCCATTATATTCTTGTGAAACATCAAATTTTTCGGGTAGAATGAAGTTACCTTCTCCTAGTCCAATGAAAAAATGAAAAGTCTACATGGGCAGTTAGAAAGTATGAGCGTTTGAAATCATATTTTTTTTATTATTTTAATTGAAATTTGAGGCAAAGTATAGGGTAACTAGTTGAATTTTGTTTGAAACGACATAGGTCGTAAATTCAGGTTTATACGCCTACTGGTCGAATAGTATCCTCCAGATGATTGTGTCTTGGCCCAAATTTTATCACGTTTCAATGGTAGCCCTGGTTGTTGCTTGAGACTGATTTACAAGATGGACGAATTGTATGGATCAAATTCAACGGATTCTTTCAGAGGTTCAAATAATTTTCACCTCTACATCTCAAATCTTTAAGTGGTGGGAAGGAATTTTTGCCGGGTTGTAGTATATTATTTACTTAGAATTTTGTGATAAACCCAAAAACTTAATTTGAAAGTTCAAAATATAATATCTTAGAGGAGGAAAAGTTCATCGCGTGCGAACGTATGAAGTGAACTTTGAGCTTTGAGCTTTTGGTCGAATTTTGATTAGCTTTTTCACCTCTTAGAAATGATAAGTTGAACTTTTTGGGTTTACACGGAATTTAACGTGAGAAAATCTATACTAAACCCCAAGAAAATTCCCTCGTCACTGCGTATGAAGATTTTGGATGTAGAGATGGAAAATTATTTGAGCCTCTGAGAAAACCCTGTGGATTCGAGGCATGCAAACTGTTCATCAAAAATCACCCTCCAAGCAGCAACACATACCCAAATCTTTAATACAACAGTGATTAGGGATCTTTGCCGGGTTTTGGTAAAAATGTTCTCAAGTGAAATTTCGTGACAAGTTAAGAGCTTAAAAGTTCACTCCATGCTCTCACGTGCGATTACCTTTTCCTCCGCTCAGAAATTTATTTTGAACTTCCAAATAAAATTGTTGGGTTTATCACAAAATTTTACGTACAAAAACGTACCAAAACCCGGGAAAAATTTCCTTGCCACTCCCCACTAAAGATTCGAGATGTAGAGATGGAAAATATCTGAACCTCTGAGAAAACCTACCGGATTCAATGCATGCAAACTGTCCATCATAAATCACCCTCCAAGCAACAACCAGGCTGGACGCGCTAAGGAAGAACACCGTACAAACATTCAAAAGTTGCCAAATTTCCTTAGATAAAATGTTTATTTTTTAGAAAAGTTTTAAATATCCTCCCTTTAAATTTTCCGAATCTTCGGGTAAAATTGCGAACTAAATCATCTGAAAAAATGGGAGGAAAATGTTCATAAATTTACCGCGAAATTCGCGTTTTATCAAAGGAAATTTGGCAACGCCTGAAGGTTCATACGGCCTTTTTCCTTAGCACGGGCTACTCAACTAAAAGTTTGAGATGTAGAGATGGAAAATATCTGAGCCTCTGAGAAAACCTACTAGATTCAATGCATGCAAACTGTCCATCATAAATCACCCTCCCAGCAACAACCAGGCCGACGCGCTAAGGAAAAACACCGGACGAACATTCAAGAGTTGCCAAATTTTCTTCGATAAAACGTTTATTCTTCAGAAAAGTTTGGAATATCTTCCCTTTAAATTTTCAGAATCCTCAGGTAAAATTGCGAGCTAAAATCATCAGAAAAAATAGGAGGAAACTGTTCATAAATTTACCGCGAAATTCGCGTTTTATCAGAGGAAATTTGGCAACGCCTGAAGGTTCATACGGCGTTTTTCCTTAGCACGGGCAGGTAACCACTTGGAAGCGTGCGGCGGAAGGGGTGATTGAAGCACGTGACAACGACCACTAGAACACCCGGTTGCGCACGAGTAAAACCTAACCCCTCATTTCCGGTTATTATCCTATCATTACCAACCTGTCCTCAGCGAGGCTCGCTATCGATTGTGTGTACAACTCCACTAATTGTACGTGTAAGTATGCAGTGTTGCCAATCCGCCCTCGCGGGTACGTCCAGCGTCGTCTTCGGGGGGTTTTCCGGTTTGTCAAACCGGCAGACCTGATCGGAGCACGTGGACGAGCGGGTCTCAACTCGGTCCGGCGTTATTAATTATTTTCAATTAAGTTCAATTTCCGAAAGGGTCAGCTCGGGTCGTGTCCTTATGCAGACCGGAAATTGGACTGACCGCGGGATTTGGTGATGATACCGGAAGTGCTCGGCTCTCGGCTAGTTGCACGGCTACAGGTTTACATGGGGGTCATCGGGCACGATATGCAAAGAGGAGGCTCGACGTAGTGGGAGCATGGTATTTCGTGTATAGGGAAGATTTGCCCTGACACCTCGAAAATTTTACATTTTAAGGCCTGGATACACGCTCAAATTTCCATCAATTTCGGATCAAATGGTGACTGGTGCGCACTAAAATGATGACAAAAATGTCGGTCAGATTTTTGCAGGTCGCAAAAATTTGATGGTAGATGGTGCGCACCAGTCGCCATTTGATCGGAAATTGATGGAAATTTGAGCGGAAAATGGAATTTGGGAATTGAACATTGCTTGATTAAGAAGCTTTCTGAAACCGTCGTAGTGCGCGATTTGACTCACGTAGAGCTTTGAGTTTCTTGTGAGCGGGCAGTTCAAATTCCTCGTAACCAATGTGAAATAAAAATGTTAATATCTCCGTTAGGAGTTGGTTTCAGTAATTTTCGTTGCACGAATCGTGTTCTACGTGAACTTCTGGTTAAGAAACATGTATCAGATTGCTGAAATTCGTAACCTTGTCTATAGTGGTCCATTTGTTCACCAAAATTTCAAGTATCGGCTGAAAGCTAAAAATAGAGGGGAAACTCTTGATGTATCAATAATTATTTGTCTTTGGAGGGAGGAAAGGGATCCGTATTTTATGAAAGACTCATCGGGGTTGTCTCGGTATCGAAAATGCGTCATGCGTCATAGGCTCTTGCAATTCGCCCAGAATAGCCACCTCCAAGTATTGCTGACATTCTATATACCTGCCAAGTATCCCGTATGAGGTATGAGCTAATCCTCTTGGGACGTGAGCATGAGCATGTTTCTCTGATGCAAAAAAGCTAATCAGATCATTGTTTGATATGCGCCGGAATGCCCACTGCCGACCCTATATCTCCGTCAAAAATAGATTGTTCGCTCTGACCTTCTTTATATCTCGGATTGCCTGAAGCTCACTATCTCCAACTGAATAGTGTCTCCCAATCTGTTTTCGTGACAAAATTGCAAACAATTTTCAATGTCATAGGGAGTGGTGTAGGGGCCGTTCGCCCAACAAAGAGGAGGAAGAAAAAGGGGAAAAGATAGAATGAAGGAACGGAGGAAAGGAGAACGTAAGAACGGAGAAAAGAAGGAAGGGCGCTGGTATTCCGTAATTTTTCATGACGAAATTAATTCAAACGGCATGTTGGATACTTTAAAATTTCAAAGATATGCTGAGGGAAGCCCACAGGTTCTTTTCGCCCCACCCCCACCCCCTGTTCGGAAAGTCTGGATCCGGGTATTTTCAACGCTTCCATCAACGCATTACTTTCGCTATACTTTGAATAAAGTGATATAAAGTACGTATGATTTTAAGGATGCTTTTTTTACTTCAGGTTGTGTTTCTTCTTTTCAATGTTATCTGTGAGCTTTGACCCACACTAAAACATCTCACGCACTGAAATAATTCCTAGTTAGATCAACAGGAATTCCTATTTTATATGCTGTGACAGAAGGTTCTCGTTGAAACAGCAGGAAATTACCTCGTTTTAAACAATATTCCTACTATTTCAAAGGAACGTCGGCCATTATCGTCCGGTGGTAACATCCGTGACTGGGACGCGGATTTTATTCTCGGTGAACACCGAAGTTGTTAGCGTTTAGGTAATATGTTCCAACAATTACTCAATTAGGTTAACAATGTCTCTAATCCAGTCGCACTACTGTTTTCGTCCTCATGTTTGCCCGGAAAGAGATGTCCGAAAACTTTGCCGAAAATGCAATAAAAAGTCTTGGAAATTAAAGTCAGGTCTTCTTTGGGGGGGGGGGGGGAACTGATTACTACAACAAAAAGTGCCCTCGAACCCAGGAAATGTGTAAACGTGTCATACTCACCTGGCAAACATTTTTAAGTAGCAAATTTCAAACTTTTTCAATGCAAAACTGATATTTTTGTGCAGCATCACCTCCAAACAATCTTCAGTTCTGCATCTTTAAAGGTTTCTGGCGTGGTCGAACTGGCATGCGATATATCGCATCGATTACGTCCAAAATCTCGGCAGATTTTGAATTTTTAGCCAAAACAAGGACGATGGCCCCTGCAAATGAGCTTAAAGACTCATTCTAAACCAAAAAATTAGAAAATTCAGAGAGAAAAAACCTCATTTGATACAGTTATTGATAAATGTTACGAATGCAAAGTTTGCTTTCAAAACAGGCTTCTGCTTACATTCCTCAGAATTTTGCCAATTTTTTTGGTTTAGAATGTTTCTTTAGCCTCATGTGCAAGGGCTTTCGTCCTCCTATTTGCTAAAAATTCAAAATCTGCCCAGATTTTGGGACTATGAGCTAGAAACCGTCTTAAAGTGCCTTAAGTGCAACAGAACTATTAAATATTTCGAAAAGTAAACGGAGATAAAGGGCGAATGTGATTAAACGGATATTAAACGCAAATAAATCGTTTCCGGTTGCGAAACCGCAGGCGAGTGCATATTCCCGCCCATTTTCCCTATTTATGGTTAACTCAAATCGCTAATGAAGAAAAACGGCCGTATTAACGTCAAGTTAAACGCCGGGAAGAAGCGGGAAGAATTCATTGCCTCGATCTTTTAAACGCGAATAATTTCACATGCGTTGAAGAGGGAAGCATAATGAGAACCGAAAAGGTTCCAAGGGGGAGGGGGGTCGGCGGGGGACGGGCGCGACGTGAAGAAAGGGTTTGAAAGAAGCCCTATACGTTCAATTAAATGGAAGGTTGAAAATAAAGGAAGGGACGAGGGGCGGGGGGTGGGGGTTCAGCCCGCCCCTTTCGCGGTTGGGGGAGGGGTCGCGGCTGCGCGGACGGGCGGCGCCGCGGCGCCACCAACCCCTCGCGGAGGCTAATCTATTATACTTGTAACGCACCCCCCATAAAGGGCGCTCGCTTTTTCAAAATTCATGCCCGTCCGATTAGCGCGTCTAACCGGGCCCAGGCCGTAGTAATTGACCGCGATTTCGGGACCGGCTAATCGTCCACTTGTCGCGCGTCGCGTTTTCGCCAGTGCGTCCGCGAGTCGCGAGTTCGGCGGGTTTTTTTTTTTATTTTGGCGGGAATTCGGGATTTTTTCTCCCAACCCATGCGGGTTTCCCGCTCAACGGGCCCCGGAGCCCGGGAAAAGTTCCGCGGGTGTGTTAATTGACTCGCGAGCGTGTAAAATTGACTCGCGAGCGTGTAAAAATTGACTCGCGAGCGTGTAAAAATTGACTCGCGAGCGTGTGAAAAATTGACTCGCGAGCGTGAAAAAATTGACTCGCGAACGTGTGTTAATTGACTCGCGCGCGTGTTGGATTCACTCGTGCGTGTAAGAATTGACCCGCGATGGATGTGCTGCTGGTTTTGTGAAGTGTTGTTTCGTGGTTTCGAGGTTTCTCTGTTCGTTTGTTTTTCGCGCTGACTCCTCTGGGGGCGCTCAAAACGGGACGATGTCCTAGGACGTCAAAAAAAAGTCTGTGCGATGATGTACTCACCCGAGAAGATGATGTCGACGAAGCCACCTTTGCCTATGAGCGGCCCGGGACCTGCTTCCCGGGCAGGTACTCGCCTACCTACCGCTCGCCGGACCCCATGAGAAGGTGTATGCCTAACCCTAATGTAAGTTCGGATGCAGTAAGTTAAAATTTCTTGAATTTCTGCATTATTGCATCTATTGAATGGATCCACTGGAGAAAAAGAACACATTGGATCTAGAGTCCAAACTCTTAAAAACATCGACAAGAAAAAGTACTCTTGATTCAATCAGAATCTAGCTTAAATCAAGAACAAGGCCTCTTAATTTAAGCGGATTTCGTTTTGATTCAAGCAAAAATCCGATTGAACCAAGAGTATTTTTTCTTGTCAATGTTTCCAACAGTCTGGACTCAGATCCAATGTGTTTTTTTTTTTTCAGTGTCGTATTTAGCGAAAAGGAACCAGCGCGATTACAGTGTCTTCAAAATCGTACAACTACTTTTTTCCTGTTGAGTTTAGTCAACGTATGTACAATGTACATTGAAAAAAAAGTATGGTAACATCTATAAGTCTACTAGTTTTTACACAGTGATACCATTTAGTGAAAATAACCAGAATTATGGTAGTACTCACAAGGATACTGATACTTACCATAATATGGTAAATGCTACCGTAGAGATTGGTGTTTATTACCATTCTCATATCACTGTGTCAGAGTCTGGTGAAATCTACCATATTTTTCTCAGTGTACAGTATTAAAATTTGCATTCTTATTTTCCTTTCAATTTTTTTTCTTTAATATTTTTGGTGCGAAACAGAAAGTATTTGCTATTTTGAGAGATTTCTAGCTTTTTAAAAATAAGCAACATTTTTACAACATTGTAATTGCGCTGGTACCTTTTTTCTAAATGCGATCCTAGTATGACTTGACAAAAAATTAGCCCGGATGCATGAACTTATTAATTTGTATTAAATTAATCTAACATACCGATGCATTTCGGCAAACGTCATCATCAGGGCGCAACTTACAAAATACATAAAATTAACAAAACACATTAATATAAGGGACACAGTAAAAAACAAAATTTTGTAAATTATAACTTGCTCCTTTCTCAACCAATATGTTACTTTTCATTACTGTGTTTTGGTAATTTTATGTGTGTTCGTAAGTTGTACCCCGATGACAGTGTTTGCCGAAATGCATTGGTACGTTAATATTAATTGAAACACAATTTTGTTATTTCATGCATCTCCGCTAATTTTTTGTCAAATCAAGTTAAAAATTGGTTATCGATGTTACCATTAATCTGGACACACGTATCCTAGGAAGAAATGTGTCAAAATTGAAAGGAACTACATGCATGGGATTCGCGTCCCGTGTAGTTCCTCTTGATTGAATTATTTTGTTCACCGTCACCTTTATCATAAATACGCCCATTTGATTTTTTTTTTTCAAAATGTTATCGCAGAATGTCCAAGAACTTGTAGATTTTTGATCAGTAAGGAACAAAACAATCATGCTTTTTATAAAAGAAAAGAAAATAGGGGTGCAGTAAAACTTTGGAAAAGTCAAAACAGGCTTATTGCCAAGTGCTTTGGCATACAATCAATTTTATGAATAACTTTTTTCAATGTTTTTATTAATTTTTGAATGAAAAAGTATGCAAATATGCACAGAGACACGATCTATGTTGTGCTTGTGCGATTATTACCTAAATATTCCTAAAAATCCCTTCCTTTCTTAAATCTTTAGCTCCAAATGAGCATCTGCCTCAAAATTGTCTCATATTTTATAAAACATGGATGTTCTAAAAGTTTGATGGAAAAAATAATGAGAAACATTTTGAGCCATCAAATTTAAAAAAAAATTGGTATTGTCGTCAACTTTTCGTTCAAAATGCTGAAAAAATCAAGGTATCATTTTCAAAATAATGCTGGCCTACAAAATTTGATTGTTTGTCTAGGAATTTAACAAGATGCCTGATTTAACTATTATCTTGCAAAATATGCATGCATGTATCTTTCACGAAATTATGAGTCCGTAAAACATCGCGTGTTTACCAAAATGAATCATGATAAAAGCTGATGGTTTTTGTCAAACTGCAAGGAGTTACCACCCCCCCCCCCCCCAACTTACAACAATCACGGTTCATGAATCTATACGAGTTTTTAGAGTTTAAATAGAATTTTGAAGAAATGCATTTATCATCAGATTTATGATCACATTGGTATCATAAATAATCTTCGATACCTAAAAGGGTTTTCTATAGGTACTTGCGAATTTTCAAGAAATAGCACGATCTTTTCCCCCGTGAACGGGAAACTAAAATAATTTCACCTATTCATTTTAATCAATCCAATGGATTTTGAATGCTTTAACTAATATCTTGAGAGACTTCCATGCTTTGGGTCATTATTGCTTTTAGAAAGAGCATTCCCATACAGCTTTTGCATTCATCAAAATCATACCAAGACTTTTACTCGATCATTGGAGTGCGTGTGTCTAGATATGGACTTGGAAAACTTTCAAAATTTATTCATTTGAAATGCGTATACATATCTAAACATTCTATGCACCTGCATACGTTGCAGACGTATCTGTAAGTGTGTACGCGCATGTAGGAGCCACTTCTTAAATATTGTTTTAGAATGAATTTCAATTGAAAAACGATAAAAGTTGAAATTTTCGGATGAAAATAAACGAATCAAAACCACGCGGTTCAATTAAACAAAATTCTGAGCACAAATATTTTCCCCCGAATAATTATTGTAAAAATCCTGCGTGACATTTTTTAATGAATGCATCCTTTCGATTTGATGTAAATATTAATGCAAAATAAAATTACTTTTCCAAATGTAGGACATTTAACACCGTTGCATGTGGCAAATTTTCACTCTTGCGTATGTGCATCCATATTTTCAGTGGAAATCTTCTAAATTTAACCTTTTTTCAGCTATATTAAAAAATAACTATATTTCAACAATATTATACTTTTTCTTGATCAGTCACAGTTCAGATAGAAGTCAAATTAAATAATAAAGGCGTGAACAATGATCAATTTCAAAATAAAAAACCCGTTAAAAATGTGGTAACTCCCATGCAGAATTTCAAGTGAGCACAACTGTGCTTTGAACCGGAGTTTTTTCATTCCAATATAGCAGCAAGAATAAGAAAAAAATAAAATAAAATAATTTTAATAATCGTATATATTCTTCGAATTATCAATAATATTTCAATTCATGTTTGATGATCAACTCCCAAGAAATATTTTTATTATTCCTGTTCTTTGCCATCGTGTCTTTCACTCACTCCATCACGTACATTGGTCGGCTGAGCAAAAATGCAAAAAAAATCCTAAATTTTTTTTAAAAAAAAAAGAAACAGTTATATTTCTGCGCATACTTATGGACTTTTCCTCTTACAAATGGAAGAATGGTAATTTTAAAGATTAGATGGCATCCCTGGGAACATATTAATGTGGAAAAATTATGAAACAATTCAATGCAGCCGTAATTTTAAATACTGGTAGAATGGCATCGTCAAAGACTCTTCCCTTTCCATTTTATGTTGATCATGCGTTGAGGGCAGCTTCTCCCAAACTTAGAGAAGAAAATTACATACCTATATGTTTCCATGAGCCTTAGAGAGAATGGAAATACGTATCAAGAGGGCTCATCTTATATTGTAGTCGCGCCTTTTTGCCGTGCGACCATCATACGACTAGATATCGATTAGCAGCTTTGCATGTGCGTGGAGAGGGTAATACCTCTTCAACGATGTGACGTTTGATGATTGGGGGCGTGTTATTTTCCAACCTCCCTTGTATGAGATTCTACGCTTGAAAGGTTTTCTTACGTAAATTTTAAAGTCGAAGTTAGCATTCACACCAATAATAAAATCCATGAAATTCATATAACTATGATTCGCGTGCCGGAAGTATCTTCACTCTACAGGAACGGTGATGCCGTATAGGATTAGAAAACTTCAATGATAAACTGTGTAATATTTGAAGGTCGAACTCAGCTCAATGCCATTCCAAAAAAAACTTTCTGTGACTTTTTCATTTTTAATGGCCCTTAGAGGATATACAACGTGAAAGTTAAGCAAATGCAGAGAAATGTGGAGTAAAAATTGGAAAAAACTTTAAAAATGCTATAACGTTCGATAGGACGGCTTAAAAACTAAAAGGAGGAGGAGAAGAAAAAAACTGAAAAGTAACTTTTTTGTTGTTACTGTACATAATGTGTGCATTATTTAACCATAAATATAAATATGATAGCTACTAATATTAACTATTGAAGAATCGGAGTTGTCTTCTTAAAAAAAAAATGTCATGTATTACGCGAGAAAGTAGAGTGCAGCACAACATGATGCTGAATCAAGATATTTGATGAGAAAGCTATGACGTATATCGAAGAGATATGTTTTGACAGTAGCTATTGTTATGCAGACATACATTTCCTTCAATCTATTACAATTGTAGACTTGATGAGTTTTATAATCGAAAAAAACAATTTAGGATTTCAGAAAGAGGTGAGGAACATGCACAAGAAATAAACCATTTCAAATCCATAAAAATTATACGATTTCTGGAAACTACACCTTTATGCACTTTTTATTCCCTTCATACTACTAATCATGACAAATACATCGACACCGTCACGTAGGTATCGTAAATTCATTTCCCGAATATTCATAATTTCTGCATAGTATTTTCTGTAGCCGGAGCAACAAAAATTTTGAATCGTATTTGACTTATATGTTGAAATAGGAGGGCAAATACACCTGATCCTTAAAGTTTGTTTAAAATTTTGGAGGAAAATTACATTTATTGTTGCCTTATATTTGGGAAGAATCATTCAATCTCATATCCCTTACTTAATTAAATTAAGATCTGTTAATCACGTCAATTTTTAGTGTAATAATGAAATAACGCCAGCGTAGTTAACTTTATGTGAACTTGAACGTGAAATTTCTATTTCAATGTAGAGGAGTCACGATACACGCTTTTAGAATAATACGGAAAAAAGCATGGGAAGAAGTGAGGAAAGAAGTGTGGAACGAAGTGTGGAAAGAAGTGTGAAAAGAGTGTACACAGTTATGAGCACAGTTTTCCCTCAAAGAGATATGCTGCTTGGTGCAACACTAGTTACATCTATTCAGGAAGGCAACTGCAAACGCGTTACAGAAAACAGCATATCTCTTTGAGGGGAAACTGTGCTCATATGTGCTTCTTCCTTCTGTGTTGAGATTTAAAGCTCTATGCTGAATTTTAAACGCACGTTGGCAAAAAAAAAACTCCAACATACTGTCTTACGACCCGTGCGTCCACCGCAATCAGTTTGTGTAATTTTTATCGCATAAATCCCTGAATTGTTTAAGTCTTAAAAAGTTTATGGTCCTGCGGAATCGTTGGCTGGTTTCAACAGTCCCATCGCGGTCGAATTCGGTTGCCTCCGTGAATAATTGAGCACCGAATGAATGCACGAGGCCGTGCCAATTTATTCCTCTGGGTGGCAGGTTGGACATTGTTTGAGCATCGAGGAGCGGCGCTGACCATTGACCTTTGAAATCAACCTCTCCAAAAACGGAACCGACAAAATTGTAGGTTAACACTGAGCAATCATTAATATTGCACGTTGCGGAAACTGTCCGCGGTCTTGGCATTGCCGGATTTTCGTTATTTTTTTTTTTTTTTTACTGTGTCGCGTCGTTGCGATTTGCAGCATTTCAGGATTGCTTGTTTTGTTTTGTTTTTGGAGAGGCCAATCAATATTTTCTTTTAATAATAAGTAAATAATCATGGAGACTAACAAACCATTTGGTTTTTTTTATTTTTTATTTGTTTTTTTACTGATAATGGGATAGAATGAATCAGTGAGATCGAAAACACACTAACTCGGTAACTCGAAAATGCTCAATTTTTATTCAAAACGGTCAATCTGCATAAGATCATTGAAGTTAGCGAATCTGTTACAACTTGGACCTTTGAATTGAGGATTTTTCCGGGAAAAGGGCACATAGAAAAAAATCGCGTTGAGAAAAATGCCTTTTAAGTTTCCATCTTTACTTTCTGGCCACTGATGGTACCTGTCATCGCAGCTTGGACCGTTGCCTACGAGAATGGAGAGGCCGTAACTAGTCAGTTCTGTGACGTCAAGCTAGTAGATATTTACCGAAAACAACAAGCATCTCCGGGTCATCAGTGCATCGATGAGTGAGGCAGTCGCTGCGTGGACCAATCAGAGTGGCTCTCGATCGGCCGAAGTTGCGCGAGCGGCCCGTTTGAATCTGAGTGGAGTAACGATTTTCGGTATTACGCATTCATTTCCTCGATATTTAGACAATGTCACAAATGAACTAGTTAGTTTTCTAAAGTGAAATTTTATCTTCTTTCTAAACGGTTCTTATGAAATTTTGCGTCAGATCAACCCTGAAAGAGATATCGGCGAGAAATCATCGCGCGGCAAGCGTTCTCCCATAAGAACGCGTGTTAAACCGCGGCCGAGTTTCATCTACTAGTGTGACGTCACAGAATCGTAGTTACGGCCTCTCCATTCTCGTAGGCAACGCTTGGACTCCCGATTTCGAACGTAAGTCACTGACAGTGGCCCTGGAGTATGTATCGAAAGTTCAAATGCATTTCTCTCAAGAGCAATTTTTTGCCATGTGCCCTTTTTCCGGAAAGCTCCTCGATTGTTCTTAAATGCTTGCATTTTAGCACCAAAATTTTTTTCTTCCACAAATGTCTTCATCTACGGAGCAATTTTGTGTGTTTCTTAATTACTTTCATTTTTCCGAGTTGGTGCGTTTCCGTTCTCACTGATTCAAATACCCTGAATACAAAAAAAATTATGGAACATTGGATGAATTGAGTCACACATATTTGGCATCAACGATATCTAAAAATATAAAAAAGCTGCATGAGATTGCAATTACTCGTACAACAACCATGGAAAGCATAATGGATCACCAGACAGGGTACGGAATTATGAACTTCCATTCATTCCTTATCTAACTTTTACTTAGAATACGATATACCGAAGTCAACTTATACGTTATAAAGTAACGGGTTTTGCCTGTAATTTGAACACCACAAAAACACCATGAGAATTCAGCACTCCTTGTTGAACCAAGATTCATTCTTCTGCAATTTTTTTATGCGGAAAAACTCATCATTCGAATCAGCGATACCTCAATCGATGACATCATCAAGTAATTTCACAGGCAATCATGGTAGAACAAAACTCAATAGCATTTACCACCTGCTGCAAACCCTAAATTTAGCCTGTAATAAGTGAGCGCCCTGCAGCAAACAAAAAGAGTGCACGCAACACATTCCGCCTTCAAAACGGATTGATACTGTGCACAACTCGCATGGCCGAATAGTTGCATGCGAGCGCCTGCGGTGAAGAAAGTTCTTCCAATAGGGGACCGTGCTTTTGCAAATGTTTTTCAGGTAGTTTTTGTATACGCTACGAGCAAATATCGTTTCAATGTATTTTCTCAGATAGCTTAACGTGGGTTGACGATTTAAATGTGTTATTTACAGCTCGAGACTGATCCAGAAGTCTGACATTCCATGTTTAAACTAACACTTGAAATGAGAATTTTTTCCATGAAAACTATCAAGTTCAGCACCAAAGCTTTTGTTAAAACCCTATAATTTACAGACCAGGGATCCATTCATTGAAGTACTTGTACTTTGCACATTGCATGTTATAAAGTTGTGTCTTCGAGCCTCCAAAAATCAGCTTTGGATTTTGGAAGAGTTCTCCTGTGAAAGAGAAGGTCAGGTTACAGGATTATTTCCGAAATGTTCACAGAAATATTAGATCCAAGCGCCTTTAAAATTATTATTTTTGAATACTAATTTTGGTTTATTTTTATCCTTTCAAGCACGCGGTTGTTAAATTGCGGAATTGTATTGCATCTTCAGAAAGTGTTAGTTTTATGGACATCTACTTTTACACTGAAACCATATCTGAGTTGGGTATCTTTAGTGACCGCACACAAAAGCTACTTACCTTTTCAAGAAGATATCCAAAAAAGCTAATGATGAATAAATTATTGGAAGATAATGAAAATACATAGATTTTCTTCATTTGAATTGCTCCAACCATCTGCGAATTATAAAGGCTGCATCTCATTTCTCTCTCTCTCTCTATTTACATAATTCAAATTAAAGAATGATTCTTGCTTTTCAATTTACTTTGGTTGGAATTAGCAATAGTCTCTCTAGAAATTACTAATATTTTTCTCGGAATTTTTCTGTGACTGCAAATATATTTTTTAAATTTTCAGCACGTATTTTAAATCACTTTGTTGGTTTACTTTATCAGGCACATTATTATCAGGATGGTGTGAAACTTTTTCTTAGCGATTTATTTAATTTTTAAATTCTATCCTCTAATTTCTAATGTTTAAACACCTAAAAATGAGCGATGGTCAGCTCAAAACGGCCGCAGTAAATACGAGAATATCGACTAATTAGAAAAATCAGTAAGAAAAAGTTTAACACTTTCCGCACATATTTTAAGGATTCTTTAATGCAATTGAAAGTACTGGGCTCTTCAAATGAGTTGTTTTTACTTTATACCCCTATATTGTTCTTCGATTGGTACCCGAAGTTATAGTATCCAAAGTTAAAAACCATGGCTTTAATCGATCCAGAAGTGATGATTTATCCTCAATCATCACGCGGGTGGTTTCACGATAACTGGAATAGTTTCGTCGCCGTCACAGACGACACATTTTTCGGTCATATTTTTAGTAGTAATGATAATCACTCGATTTTTTTTTTTCATTAATCTACACAGGGTTGCAAGTTATAACGCATTTCAACGATTTATCGCCCTACTTTTCAATTTTAATATATAAATGGCCAAAAATGTGCTGTCTATTACGCTGACTTTTTACCGCATAACAGTCAGCGCATTTTCGGAATTTATATAATATTAATTGAGAAGGAGAGCAATAAATCATTAGAAAGCGTTATAATACGTAATCCTTTGAAAATTGATGCAAAAAAATCGAGTGATTATCATTTCTACTAAAAATATGACCGAAATATGTGTTGTCTGTTACGGCGACAAAACTATTCCGGTTATCGTGAAACCACCCACCCATTCATTCCAAGTGCATATCGAGTAAATCCTTTTCCTCTTTAAATCTGATAAGCATCCTTTCACTCAAAATGTTTTCTTTTACGCGCATTTATTTGAATGGAAGTCAACTATAAGACAAATTTCAGTCAGAGTCTTTA
Organism: Bemisia tabaci; assembly: GCF_918797505.1. NCBI lineage: Eukaryota > Metazoa > Arthropoda > Insecta > Hemiptera > Aleyrodidae > Bemisia > Bemisia tabaci. The sequence continues at coordinate 9,767,835 of NC_092802.1, read as the reverse complement.
TGGAGGTTGACTGATCATAATGCTTGACGTTGATGGATTACGTTTCGCTGTCAACCTCTTCAGAAATCCTAAGAGGGAGCAGAGAGACGAGGAAAAGAATCCGTGAGCTGTGAGCAATATCTCGAAAGCTAGGTTTCATTCTTCATAAATTGACATCACCACACCGCCTTATCATATTTTTGCTGAAATTATACTGTGCTTTATATCAAAATTTCAATGAAAAATATTCATAACTATCTTCAAGAATAAGTGGACCGTGTTAAGCAGAAAGGAACCAAGCCACATCAGCTATTGCCAAATTTAAGTGAGCAATTTAATTTTTTTCAGAAAAGATCGTCTGTGCAAATCCCTTTGAAATTCTTGAAGAATTAGCTTTGTACCATGCAAAAAATTCACCGAAATTTGCAAAAAAATCAACACAACCGTTTTCATGTAAAAAATTAAATTGCGAAATTAAATTTGGCACTACCTGATGTGGCTTAACGCGTTTCAAATTTTCTCGAATAATAAATTTAATAACATTCAAATGATTATACGATTTAGTTACTCAGCACGGCAGTCGTGTTATCTGTGCAATTTTAAAGACAGCTTATACATAAGGATGCTTTAACTCGTACTTGTCTAGTGGTCCTAGGTATTGAAGAATGAACTGCCTTTCGTATAGAATTCAATTTTGACCATATTTTTACCGATTTATCGAGTTAGATTATGTTAGATTAGGTAAGGTTAGGTTAGGTTAGGTTAGGTTAGGTTAGGTTTATTAATTAATTAACTAACTAACTAACTAGTGGTCCATTATAGGCACACTGTCTCTCCATCTCAACAGACTAATCCCTTGAAAAATGCAAAACTAGAAAGTAGCCATTTTATACGACGTTTTACCCCCATGCAACTATATGCGATGCAAAATGGAGTTCGATTTGCATTTCTGGGGACGACTGGTGGGCCTCATGCGTGCCCTGTCGCGTCGTCATTTCGTCTCGTCGCGCCGCGCATGATGAATCTGCGGTCGGCCGACTAATATTTCCGCATCCCCGTCCAGCCTCCCCCCCTCCCCCAACAGGCCCCCTTAATATTTCATGCGCTATTGTCACCCCAAACGCGGCTCCGTGACACACCGCTCCACTGTTTCCCCGACCACTTCGAAAATCCCATTTGTCATTTGACAGGGGAGGCAGAGCAGTATTGGCTGTTAAAACAAAAAACAAAAACAAACAAAAACTAGGGGAGCGAGAAAGTAAAAAACCAAAAAAAACTTGTAAAGTTTGTAGACCACACTGAAAAAAATAGTTATGTTCACAGGGCTCCTGCACTTCTTTTGTAACAGTCACAGAAGCTTCCGTTGTGAGGACAAAGTACTCTGTTCCCGCGACCGAAGTTCTGTTCTCACAACAGAAAAATTTTGTAAGTGTAACAAAGAAACTGCAGGAACCCTGTGAACAGGAGGTTCTGTCATCAGCATCATCTATTTTTTTCTGTGCAAACCTTTAAAAAACCTGTGAAAATATCAGAGTTATAAAACCATTTTTGTTCTTTATCACGTTGAAAAACCATCTCGTGCTTTTGAAAGTTTTTTCTACATTTCATTTCAGTAGGGTTACCAGATTGTACAATTGCATGTAGATATTTTAGGTGTATGGGTTAAAATGGAAGAGACTGCTAATTTTTTAGGATCATCTGTCAGCTATAGTAGATTTTAACAAAAACTAGTGGCCACTTTTATGATTTTTTTATCATAGAGTATGATTTGTATGAGCCTCACGTATTTCAGTTTTATCTTAGATGTTGCAGTTTATTTTGTGTTTAGCATGAATGTAAGTAATTTAACAGAATTTTTATGGTAATTTCTTTATGACTTTTTTTAAACGTAAACACATGAATTTTACTAATTGTAAGTAAAGAACAATAAAGGACTCCTACCTTGTACATATTGACAATTGTTTACTTTTATTCAATGCCCTAGTTTAACGGTTAATGATACCAAGGACATTGTAACTACGACTGGAAATGACAATCGGACCTGGAATCCACTATGAGCATTGGATGAGAACGAGGCTTATATTTGCGCAGTGTTACTGTAATTTTTGGTATCTGTGACTTTGATTTCCTCCAAAAAATAGTAACCATAATCTTGTTGAAGATGGGATAAGTGATCCCGAAATGCATCCGGAAGTACATATCAAGAATAAATTCCTATATATAAACAACGCCTCTTTTGGTGTACTTCCTACTTAATTTTTCCAAAAATAGTGTATACGCAGCATTATTCCACAATCTTACTGCATTAAAAGTGGCAACCCTTTCCTGATTTTGACTCCAGCATATGATTTTTCACCTGACTGACCCGCAAAAGCCTCTCGCCTAGCTAATGCACGTGCATTGGAGCGCTAGTTTTAGTGCCGGGTAGCTTGCTATTATTTCGGAAAAGGTCGATCATTTCGAATCAATTCCATTATTGTCTTTGATATAGTGTAACCGAGGCTTTCTAGGATCGTTTGACGCGCACGAATGAGTGCGATATTGAGTCTCAGATAGGCACGGGGAGCTTTTACTGTGCTTTTGCACTGAAGTGACGAGTAATTATGAGTGGAGTAGAGAGCACTGGATGATAGGGTGCTCATTAAATATTGATGGCTGCGCGATGTTATTGCTTTGAATCCGTTGCATCTAGTTGCTGTGTAAAGTAGTGGCGAACATGCCAAAAAATACGTGTTATTGTCTAGGATCCCGGCGTGAAAAATCAGAGGAGTATAGTCCTTGAAACTCACACTCCAAAAACAAAAGTTACGATTTTTCGTGCGCCTTTCGATGATATATTTTGTCGCTCATCTGATGTTAGGGCGTATCTCAATATCTATAGGAGCCCCAGAAAGCATAAGGATTATATGTGAAAATTTCCACGTGAGCGTGGAAATTGAGATATGCCCCTACGCCAGGGGTACACTGAAAAAAAAACACATTGGATCTGGAGTCCGGACTCTTGAAAACATTGACAAGAAAAAATACTCTCGATTCAATCGGATTTTTGCTTGAATCAGAACGAAATCCACTTAAATTAAGAGGTTTGGTTCTTGATTTAAGCTAGATTCTGATTGAATCTAGAGTACTTTTTCTTTTCGATGTTTTTAAGAGTCTGGACTCAAGATCCAATGTGTTATTTTTTTCAGTGTACGCTGAAAAAAAAGATTGGTAGAATTTACCATTCCTTCGCGCTGTATTTCACACAGCGTGAAGGAATAGTTAATTCTACCAAAATTCAAGTCAATTCTGCTACAGGAATGGTTATCTGCACCAGCATATCCTCACGTTTACGTTCCTTCTGGTAGAATTTACTATTCCTTCACGCTGTGTGAAATTCAGCGCGAAGGAATGGTAAATTCTACCGATCTTTTTTTTCAGTGTACGACGATCAGTCTTAGTCATTCTAACTATATCTGATTTACTTTGCTGTTATAACTATTCGCTTCCTATGCTCTTTTGTTATCCGTGATTTCATTATTATACTCAGTCATGTTGTGTTTTTTATTTTCTTGCAGGGCGGTCGAGAAAGAACCTATTTAAAATTAGAAACAAGCGCTCAGGATTCAATTGTAAGTTTGCTTCGTATTTTTAAACAATTTAAAATCGTAGTTTTAAAAATAGAATGAACAGAACTTTTGAACGTTGTGAAGATTTGTCTTATCCATGACCGACTATCATTTAAATGTATCAGATGCCTAAATTTAAAGGCGAAACATGCTTGGTTCGTACTTACTTTGAATGAAGCAGGGAACTAGAAGGGTTCCCTTTTAGTTTCGTAAAACTTAGAGTTCACTTTTTCAGTCGCCGTGATGTTCACTTGAGTCGTTCATGTGACAACCGTAATAATTTTTACTGGGAAAGTTGGGTGAGAGTTTTCAGGTTTAAGCGGAGATAAGTCCCGATGTGAAAACCAACCTCGACGGAAACCGGTAAAAGTTGAGCTTAAAGTCAACTTGCCAGCCGAAAAGCTCAAGTTTCTGAGTGGATTAAGTGGCATGTAAATTTCCCCCCTTTGAGCCGCTCAAAAGCGCGTTCAAAACACCGAGTCATCATTTCACTCAACTTTCCCTCGAAGAGACTTTGGTTCAAAGCGACGCGGCCTAGTTTGATTTTGCTCTCGGAGTGAAACCGAACTTGCACCTTCAAGTTTAGTTGGCTCAAAGGAAACAGTGCTGTTGAAAATCGCAACATCAGCTGTTATACAAGTTGTGATGTCCAGCATGACTTGGAATTACGTTTTTTTTTCTTTTTGTTTATTTTTTATAAATTGTGTATTGGCTTCTGTTCCGTTAGGAACCTGCAGCCATCTATAGAGTAGATTTATTGTCCGTAGACACCAGGGCGATAGGGACATCCATGCTCCAAGCTTTTCAAAGGAGGAGTATCGATTAGGGCCTGTTTTGGCCCCCCTAAAATCTGAACATTTATGCGAGTTTTCCAAGTTGACTCAATGCAGTTTACGGAAATAATCCTGTTTTGGTCCATATGCCACTGGATACGTGTCAAACGATTGCCTGAACGTACGTCCGCAGGCGTATTTTAGCAAAAATGCGTGTTTTTCTATCACTCCGAGGCTTTTTTCACACAGAGCGCATCGTCTATCTAAAACGTGCTTTTGATATGTTATCACATTTAGAACACATTTTAACATTTTAACAGATCTACTCGTCATTTCCTTGAAAATTTGACGCTATACTACCGGGATTTGATCCCGGGACCTACATGTATATTGATCTAGAGTCAGACGCGCTGACCACTCAGGCCAACCTGGCCAGCGTGACATTGCACTTTAACGCACGACATGATTTTAACGGTTTTAAGAAGGAATTTTCCAATGGATCGTTAAAAACGCTTAAGTATGCTGCACAGCGCTGAGTAAACCCATGATAGCTCTGATGATACTTACCATAACATGGTAAATGCTACTAAGGAGTCTGGTGTTCATTACCATACTCTGACACAGAGATACGAGTATGGAAAAATCTACCATTTTACTTTTCAGCGTAAAATTATTCTTCTCATGAAAATTAAACTGAAATGAGAAGAAATTTTACGAATAAATAGTCCATAAAAGAAAACATTTTGAGCAACCAGGAGGAACGTCATGTACAATCTCAGCAACGTCTAATAACGCTGTATGTTTTGAATTTCTACTTTTCAATCAAATGAGCTCACAAGAAAGAAATATAAAAAAAGAACAGCCCAAACTTACTCCATATCTTCCGAACCCCCCCCCCCCCCCCCCGCGCCGCGTCGTAAAGACCCATTGCCAGAAGTAATCATATGACGTCACAGCTCCCCCTCCCCCTCATCCCATCACCACCCCCACCTCCACCTTCCACCCCCCAGCCCAGGCGAAGCTAGCTCCGGGGCCGGACCAGAGCCATTTCGAAGTAGGAACCGCGGTACCTAACCTAATTTTTGAGTTGATTCGATGGGGGCAGGTGGAATTGAAAGGGCGGGGAGGGCAGGCTGGGGGACAGGCGAGGGGGGAGGGGGCTGGAAGGCGGGACCGGCGGTTCACTTAAGTTGATAATAAAACGTTGATAGCAGTCAAGGAAGTATTGGGCTGACTCAAAGAATACAAATGGCTCACCGCGGAGCCGAGAACCTCCCCCCCCCCCTACCCCGCTAGAAAGCTCGAGCCCTCGTTACGTGGATCGCGGTTAAAGCTTCGTTGCGATGTTGCCGCTAGGTAGAATTTATTCGAAATTTATCGCGGGGTTTATTTAATTGTGCTCTTGCACGCAACGGATCGAGTGTTTACGAGGAGAGGTGATTGCGAGGGGGTTCGACCTGCGGGCTGATTGCTCAAATTGATAGATAAAGCTATGGACAAAGAGAGAATACTGAATATGGAGCGATCCTGTGGGTTAAGTTGGGTGGTTTTTATAGATCAAAGGGGGAATGAAGGACTAACCACCCACCTCCTTTGTCCATTGCAACCACCCGCTTCCATCGGCAGGATCCCTCCGAATACTTTTTGTCTTATTTGTCTATAGCTTTGTCTATCGATTTCAACATTCAGCAGCGGGCCGATTATTAAAATTGATAGACAAAGAAGACATAGGGGGTATAAAGCAATCCTATTGGTTGAAATGGGTGGTTCTCATAGACTAAGGGGGAAAATGATAGACTAACTGTCGGGTATCTCGTGGGTTGCCGTTAGTTCGTCTATTACCTACCTCCTTTGTCCATTGCAACCACCCGATTCCATCGACAGGATCCCTCCGTATACTTTTTGTCTTACTTGTCTTTAGCTTTGTCCATCAATTTCAACATTTAGCAGCGAGCCAATTATTGAAATTGATAGACAGAGAAGACATAGGGGGTATAAAGCAATCCTATTGGTTGAAATGGGTGGTTCTCATGGACTAAGAGGGAAAATGATAGACTAACTGTCGGATCTCTTGTGGGTTGCCGTTTGTCAGTCTATTACCTACCTCCTTTGTCCATTGCAACCACCCGCTTCTACCAATAGGATCCCTCAAAATCCTTTTTGTCTTCTTTGTCTATTGCTTTGTCTATCAATTTCAATAATCAGCCCGCTGGGGCCGCTTATCATTGCAGTTCGTTCATACTTCGAAAATTTACAGACAGCGAGTTCATTCAGGAAATAACTGTCTGTAAAACATGTTAGCATCCTAGAGGGAAGGGTAATCGGAGGGGGGGGGGGGTAAATTAGTCAAAATTTACCTGAAGAGGGTCAAGCCGAACTTGACGTCAGTTTTAAGTGAATTGAAACTGTAATTTCTTCTAGATACACTGAAAGCTTCCTAAGGCCCTAAAAGTGTTTGAAAAGAAGAAACATTAAGAAGTTTAAGATAGTGAAAAAGTAAAATTTTGCCATTTTTTTATCATGAAATCAGTTAAGACTCGTTTTAGATCAGACTCGGGTTACAACAGATTCTCAATTTTTGCGCATTGCATTCTGGGTTCTATCGATTATTTTTAAATGCTAATCATTATGTGGTTTATTTCGGTCAAATCGCAATTTCAGCCTCTAGATCCATTATCGACAAGGCACGTCCGAAAAGTACTGTTTCCGTTTTGCAACCAATTTCAATGTCTCGATATCGATGGTCAATTGAAAACAGTACTATTGAATTTGTTTCAAAATTTTGAAAGATTACAATTCGGTATGAAAATTCCTTAATGATTGATCTAGACGGTTATTGGTGAAATACACCAATCATGCAATCGATACGTTACTACACTCATGTTGTGGTTTTAAGTCGTTCCAACCAGTTCTCCTTCAATATTCATGGTTACAGTCATGGCTGTAGTGGCTTAATACTTCACTTAGACTGTTTTAAACTTGTTCCGATCAGTTCGCCTTCGATATTTTGATAGGCAATGTGTGCGGCTCGGGAGCAGTAATAGTTGCTCGCAGCATTTTAGCCACATTCACACAGTTTAATCATAGCTGGGGTGGGATAATACTTCGCATCCATTGCCTTTAACTCGCTAAGACCCGTATTTAACTTCTCGATACGCAATGTGAGTGTGGAAGCAATAATAATTGCTTTGACTACGATTGTTGATACAGAACCTTTCAAATTTGTAAAGGGAAAGTTGCCTCAAGGGGCATTTTCTAAAAAAAAAAATATTTTTCAAACAATTTCTCGAAAAATCTACATTCAAACATGTCGGACACTTGTTTTTAATAATTTATGGGTAAACCAGCAAGACTGTTTTTTCCACGCGTATACAGAATGAACTTTGAAGCACACACCATTTTAGCACGAAGTCTCAAAAAGAATCTATTCGCCTTACAGGTGATTTCAGACCTCTATGCTTGAGGCTCGGATAGAATTCCAAAGGAAAAACATGGTTTTGCTGATTTAAATAATTAAATTGGTAATGAATTGGAAACCGTTGTAGTGCGCGATTTGACTCACGTAGAGCTTTGAGTTTTTTGTGAGCAGGCAGTTCAAATTCCTCGTAACCAATGTGAAATAAAAACGTTAATATCTTCGTCAGGAGTTGCTTTAAGTAATTTTCGTTGTGCGAATCGTGCTCTACGTGAAATTCTGACCAAGGATCATGTATCAGAATACTTAAATTCGTACCTTCTCTAGTGGTCCATTGAAACATGTTGGACGCTTTTTTGTAGCACTTTAATGGTTAAATCAGCAAGACCATTTTTTCCGTGACGTTGATTTACACACCATTTTAGCACGAAGTCTCACAAAGCACCTCTATATAACTCCACATTTACTTCCTCAAATAATGCCCGACCACCGGTCAGACTAACCACTCTATTTTGATGCACTGCGCCCACGTCATACCGCTCATAACTCGCGCTGGGTAGGGAGGAGGGACCGGCCTGCCAACATCAGAAACCGAGAGAAATCCCACAGCGGGGCGAATGAAACATGGGCCACCAGGGAGTCATGTGATAGGCATAAATGCCCTTGTTACACTCATAGCATTACAGTCATGTAAGTCATATCTGAGTCATAACAACGGCTCGCCCTAGCGCTGCTCACCAACTTTCGGCAAACAGTTAACAGAATTTCGTTTTTGTGGAACGCTACTGCCCATGTTTTCACTATATGCTGCCGTGATAGCGAAGAGAGCCGTAAAAGCAAAATTTTCATAATCGAGTTTTCTTCAAAATTCGTCTGAACTCTTTTAGATGAAATTACTGAGACAGCTAAAACAGCAAAATTCATTCTAATTTAGTGAAGACGAGACGTATGAAAAAGCCGTAGTTGCACAAAAAATGACATAGTTTTTTCCAAGACAGCCGCAGGTGCATGAGAGCCAATGAAAACAGCGCTTTCAAGAGGAATGCCGCCCTCATCTGCCGATTTCTAATCTGAAAATGTGTTTGTTGTGTGTCCCACACGCTACCACAAAAGTACGCAGAAGATAGCACTTACGGCTGTCTTGCCGAATACTAACCTAACATGAAACTGAATTTTACCTTTTTCATGTACTTTAAAATAAAATCGGTCGAGTTTTAATCCCCCAAATAATTTCTAAGAGTCTATCGACTGATTGGTTGCGATTTGACAAAGACCGGAGGCTTCTTTTAATAAAATGTTCCACTCAGAAGCTTCTAGGCCCATTTTCTCAAAACTTCATTTTTGCACTTACGGCTCTCCTCGCTTTCACGGCTGACTGTGTAGTTTTGTGTGTAAGTGCTGAAGATGGACTTGATGCCCGAAATATAAATCCACTATAAGAACTTTTAATCAACACCATAGCTTGCAAAAACAAGAATGTCTTTTTTTTTCAATTCAATTTCATTATTTTATATCGCGGAATAATTTGAAGAGTGTCACTTTCCGCCTGCATTCCCTACTCCTGCGATTTGGCCAAAAGAAACGATATTTCATCAACTGTATGAAGCCCACTTGCTCGTTCTCACTCTCGGGGCATTTCTTGCTCCTAATAAATTTTAATTATAATCAGCTCCTTGGGCGGTGGGCTGGTCAGCATCGGAGAGATTTTCACCCTTGTTAATTATTCATCCCTCCCTTCTCGACCCTCGCCCACCCGGTTCCTTGCTTTAATTAGCCTCTTGACCAATCTCGATGGTGGACGTTACCCCTATTAATACCCGATTTCTCAAATAAATAGCCGCTTCTCTCGCAAATTTGCCTCCAAACCGCTTTTCATTAAAGCCCTAAGTTATACCCGCCCACCTTCCTGACCCGATAAAACGTTAAGTTCATATCAAAAGCGACTGCAAACTTTGTCTCACCAGAGATATGTTTTCTCTTCTCAATTAAATCAACTTTATCAGCCGCAAAACATGAAGTATCCATTCCGATCTCAAAATTTTTCTCTTGTAATGACCAAATTGAACGGTTGATTTTTGCGTCCACTTAAATTGTCGCTCCTCAAGCAAGGGTTGAATGGAACGACTCCTCTAACGAAATGTTCACCTGTGTCGTCGTATCGTTTTTGAAGCGGGAAGCTCAGAAAAACGTGAATTTCTTACGCAGATTGTAAAGTTAGGAGTGCACTTCAGACTTTGATGATGCGCTCACTGTAATTTTTGAGCCATTCTCTATAAGAAGCAACTCTTATTTTTGCTCAAACAAAAGTTTGCAACAGGCCCATTCCGAGCCAGGGGGGAAAACTTGGGAAAATCTTGCAAAAAATTTAAAGTCCCACCTTTCTCGAATGAAAATTGGGGGGAGGGTCAGACTAACGTTACGTAATTCAAAAGGTGGGGGAGGGTTGTAGGGCTGCGTTGCGGGTGCGATACAAGAGGGGGGAGGGGGAGAAAACCCGGAAAAGTGCGTTACGCAATGGACGCATTTTGTGTGACGTCACATCTCGATTTAATTTCAATAGCTCGAAAGTCGAAATGTGCCCCAACAAACGAACACAACGTTCGTCCAAAGACTAAGTATTATGTCACGAGCTTATTATATTATCAATTCTTGTGAATGTGGTCTCAAACGTTTTGGAAAATGACTAGCTTTCATAATTTTACGGTCCCACGGATGAATGATTTAGTTTTAGGCTAGTTTTAGCATTCTCTCATCAATTGTTCGTTTTGGAGGTTGTGTTTGTTTGTCGGGGCACATTTCGACTTTCGAGATATCGAACCAACAATATCGCTCCGTGACGTCACACTAAATGCGTCTATACTTAAACGGCCCCTAACTCAATACTCGACGTTCTCGAGACCTCCACTCTAGTCGAGATCATCCAATGGCGAGGCGTGAGTGCTCGATTATCGATGTTTCCCCATTGGAAGCTGTGGTAAAGAATCGATCATTAAGTTGTCGGTTGCGGACACCCGTCTGTCGATATTTTTCCATAGGTTTAAATCGCAGATCAATCGATATATAGCAAAGCACGCCACGCAACTGAGATTACACTGAAAAAAAAATCTCGGTATATGTACTAAGAAAAGGGTAAAATTATCAAGAATTCAGGTTTCTATTTGATCCCAGTTTTTTCTTGGTAAAATTACCATTCATGGAATTGATTATTTTACCGAGAAATCTTGGTCGAATTATCGAGCTCTCTCGGTAATCTTACTGAACCTTGGTAAAAACGCCAATATTTTTTATCGACTGTGGTAGAATTACCGAGATAAAATGGCAAAGTTACCGGGAATTGATTACCAATAAAAAAGGTATCCTTACCTGAAAGAAACGGTAAAAATACCGGTTTTTAGATAAGCTTACCAGTCTGTCTTGGTAAAATTACCAACAATTGGTAAAAAAAGTGAGATGGTGAAGGTACCAACGGCCCTCCGTAAAAACGCCGAGAATTTTTTTTCAGTGTATCGTTTCGGAGCGTGGAGGCGGAATGCACGGTGCACCTAGCGAAACGGGCCGGGAGACTGCCGCAGTTGAGACTGCAGAAAAAAAAGGAGAACAATGGAGGTGAAGCACGGATCCGGCCAGGAGCTCCGCGACGGTGGGCTGAGCGGGGGGGGGGGGGGGGGGGGGGAGACTATTTTGATTTATGAACTGTGCTCGGCGCCATTAATATTTGATGTTCCCCGCGTCAAAACGTAAGGAGATTCCGAGTGCGATCGCGCCAGCGCTAGCGTTCCACGACCTCACCGCATCGCCCAGCGCCGCCGCCGCCGCGCCGTTGCGAAATTTTGGCCCTGCTCCGCGAAAATGTAGGGGGGGAATTTTTGCGACTGCACATACCTAGGAGAAAAGTAGAGTCCGCATTGAATAGCAAAAGTGCGTGACCCCTCGTAATCGCAAAAATAAAAAGCGCAAAAGGCGTCACTCCTCCCGCGGTTGTCATTTTCCAGATGACGTGCTCGGCAATTTTACACGTCCAGGTTATCGAGACACTCGTTAAGCTACGCGCATAGGTGAATCCTGTGCGTGTAGCAATTGCAGCATAGGTACCTATGCGCGTAGCATTATATCGATTTGGCGATTGACTTTTCAGACCAAATCCTGATGGCCTGTGTCACACTATCAAAACTATAGCCACCAAAATATCAAGGTCAGCTGTTGTGATCGGCTTATTCGATGACTTGAACCAATCAAAGCAGCACTTGATCTTGACATTTTGATGGAGTATTTTGATAGTGTGACACTGGCTAATGAAGAACTTTTTTTGTTTTGTTTTTTTAACCCAATCCACTGGTCTGTTGAGCTAATCAGCAACCGGTGTATGAACCAAATCCAAAATTATTGACCCACCCCTGGAGGTACGTCGAAAAGTGGATGGGAGTAAACGGTTTCACCAGAAACCTCGAAAATCAACAAATTTCCCCCAAAATGGCGGTGTTCTGTGCGACAATAATAACAACTATGCAACAACAACCGAAACGAAGTGATAATGATGAAGTAAAGCAAAAAAATGCACATATTTTTGCATGTTTGTATTAAAATTTGATGATATTTTTTATCGTGGATTAAATCATGTTGCATTGACCAATGAGCGCGTTTTTTTGAACTGATACGGGATTTGGCTCGTTTCTCTCAAGATTTGGTTGAAAATTAAATTCTCGAGCCAGGAGACAAAGAAACAACCAAGAAAAGAATTAGCAAAAGACTGAACTTAATGATAGTGCTTCAAAATTCATTCATATGCCTCGCTTTTTAAAAGCGCATTATCAGGGACCAATCACGGTAAAACGAAGAGAAAATAGTAAGACAATTTCGAGGTATCGTCACTAAACACTGAACATAACCTCTTAATAGATAATCTCTTAACAAAGTTGAGCATTGCGAGTTCACGCTTCGCGCCATCGCGCCTTCAATTTCGCAGACGCAACACGGACATCCACCAAGCACGAATAGTTGTATCTCTGCGCCGTCATCAAAGCGCGTCCTATCTCTTGTTGTAATTCTATATTATGTTCGTTCCGTTGGTTTTATTTGTGGTGGTTTGAATTAGAAGGATCTACCGTGGCACATCTTGGCATACTGCCGTGCTAAGGAAGAACGCCGTATGAGCTTTCAGACGTTGCCAAATTTCCTTCGATAAAAACTGAATTTACTGCGAACATTGTGAATATTTTGTTCCCATATTGGAATATAATGGATCAAGTCAATGGAAAAGGTCCGATACGCTTTAAAATCTTTAAAAGCGCATATCTTCATGAACATGAATTGTTGATGTTTTAAAAGTAGTTTCATTGGTTTTCTCGTAAAATTTTCTGTAAAAGGCACGCACCTTAAAATTAAAATTGTGACGGGATGAACGTCAAATTTTACAATTTTTGTAAAAATTTCACGTCCGATTTCTTCCAAAGACTCGTTCCACTAGGCGCCGCACAGTGATTCGAGTTAATATAAGAGGTGGAACATGAATTTTTTGACTTAAACTGCAAATTTTGATGTTTATTTCGTAAAATTTTAAATTTTAAGGGGTGCTTCTTAAAGAAAATTTCACGAGGAAACCAATGAAACCACTTTATAACCTCAAAGTTGTGTATAAATGGAGTTATAAGCGTTTAAAGTTTCCAAATTTTGTCCGACCGCTCCTATTGACTCGATCCACTGTGCGCCGTCTCGATTCTGATTAGCTCAAATTCTAACGGTGATCCAGCAGTCATCAATCCAAAAAATCAATCAAACCCAGTCGCAAAAATTCGCTAATTACTTTTCTCGGATCGTTCACTGGGAAAAAAAAAATTGGATCTAGAGTCCAGACTCTTGAAAACATTGACTAGAAAAAATACTCTTGATTCAATCGGATTTTTGCGTGAATCAAAAGGAAATCCGCTTAAATTAAGAGGCTTGGTTCTTGATTTGAGCTAGATTCTTATTAAATCAAGAGTACTTTTTCGTCGATGTTTTTCAGAGTCTGGACTCTAGATCCAATGTGCTTTTTTTTCCAGTGAACTTTTTCCAAAGACTCGTTCCAGTAAGCGCCGTCTCGATTCTGATTAGTTCAAATTCCAACGGTGACCCAACAGTCATCAATCTAGAAAAATAATCGAATCCAGTCGCAAAAACTCGCCTAATTACACTCTTCAGATCGTCAGTGCGGGATCTCCAAGAGATATCTCCCGGACGTTCCCTAACAGATCGTCGAGTTTAAATCAAACGAGATCTCGGAAAAGCGGAAAAAATTGTGACGGAAAGAACGATAAATTTCTCAATTTTTGTAAATATCTAATGTCCGAATTCTTTCAAAGACTCGTTCCACTTGGCGCCGTCTCGATTCTGATTAGATCAAATTCCAACGGTGATCCAACAGTCATCAATCCGGAAAATTAATCGAATCCAGTCGCAAAAATTCGCCTGATTACATTTCTCGGATCGTTAGTGCGGGATCTCTAAAACATATTTCCCGGGCGTTTCCTAACAGATCGTCGAGATTAAATCAAACGAGATCTCGGAAAGCGGAGATCCACTCAGCTAGACACTTCCGAAACAGACGTAAAATAAACCAGGGGCCCGCGCGAGTGAGCGCGAGCAATTAGAAGTTAGCAGTATTATTTATCCGGGAGAAATCGTCGTTGCTCACCATTCACCGTTGAGCGGGCGAAAACCCCCCGCCGGGTCTCAGCCCCGACTTAAGTAATAAAACGGGACTTAAATGAATATTTCAAATTATGTAATGGGAAAAGTTTTTAACTCGATATAATATTAAGTCGCGCCGCGGCGGGCGGAATAAATGCGTTCGCGGACGCGTTCAGAAAAGCAGGAGGCAGGTAAATTAAATAAAGTTTAACAATACGCTCGGCCGAGGGCCGGGGAGGGGGGTGAGGGCGTTCGGCTTTCTGATCGATGTTAAAAATGAAGCGCGCTGAAAAATGGAGCCATTGAGGGCTTTTACTCTTCCGCGGGCACGGCCACCGCCATTATGTTGATTCTGCGTTTTTGATTGAATTTTTAATGGGCGCCGCGACGGCGCTTCATTCATCCGATCGGCTCGCCGCCGGCGTCGCGGCGCCGCGCTGGGACGTCGGTACCCCCGTCCTTTTGCGCTTTTCTGTTGCATCGGTATGGGGTTGCGTCGATCGTCGGGATGGGGGTGGGGGGGGCGTAATCGTGTATAGGGCTACGATACGGAGCTCAAAATTTTGAGCTGGTAGGGAACATGGGTACACGAAAAAAATGTATTGCTGATTTAATAATTAAAATGGTAAAAGACATGTCCGACGGGTTTCAAATGTACATTTTACAATGGTGCACAGCCAAGTTAACCCGGGGGTGGTTTTTTAATTGTAAAATCTACATTGAAACATGTCGGACACTTTTTTTTAACTACGAAATTTTAAATCAGCAATTTAATTTTTTTTCGTGGGATTCAGACAATTCAAACAGGGAGTTGGGCGAAAGGGGAGGTCTGAGAAAAAATCGAGCACTTAACACGCAGTTTGAGTCAATTTCGTCACGAATAATTACTTACGTAACTCCGAGACGCCTATGTCACTTTGGGTCTTATAGACATTATCAATAAAACGCAATTCGTCGTGTCCCTCATAAAAAAAATGTAATTACACTTCAATGTCGTCAAATTTCTCTGAGAAAAGTTCATGTTTACTTTGAAAAACTCAGGAATCCTTCCTCCAGGAATAACGTTCCGACGTTAGTTTTCTATGCACATATGTATGGATGAGCAAAATATTGTCCTCAGGTTCCTTATCGCAAAATGTGGTCCAATCGTCAGTTCCAATGCATCTACCTGCAGACTAAACACTCTCCTCTTTAGTAATGCACGCTTTAGAGCTGAAATTTTTTAATCTAGTGAGCTTTTCAGGCATTGAATGCGAAAAGGGCATATCTCGGTTGCGGTGTTTCAGAGGCTCCACTGCTAATTTCATCCGTTAAAGAGGAAACTATCAGGTGAATCTTCTGAAATGTAACGTTTTCAGCGTTGTAAAATAATAAAGAATATTCAGTAAAAATCACAACGAATTACACACATTTGCCTCAATCATGACGAATCAGCGGGATGTTGAGCGACCACAATCAAGTAATGCCCTTTCTGGACCCAGGAGTTCATTTTTGAAATCTTTTTGCTTTGATATTCCCGAGGAATATGGTAAATTAGCACTATACCGCCATGCAAAGTAAGAACGCCGTATGAGCCACCAAGCGATGCCACATTTCCTTCGAAAAATCAGGAATTTTCAGGAAATAAGTGAATATTTCTTATCAAATGTTTTACAGGATTTTGATAGTAATTTAATCTGTAAATCCTGAAAATGACAAGGCAAATTATTCATAACTTTCTTCAAAAATAAAATTCTTCCAAGAAACAATTTGACAACATTCGAATGTTAATACGGCGTTTTCACTTAGCACGGTATAGTGTTGCGCCACCTCGTTTGTTACAGTTTGGACTATAGTTTTAGTGTATTTTTTTATCCTTCAAAGTCAACCCTCTACGGCATGACTTAATTTTAGATCTCAGATCCTTAAAGACAGTAATCTTTTTTGTGGCTTGGAAAAAGAAACAGAGTACCAAATTTGTTTTCAAATTTTTAATTTTTAGGGAATGGGTTATTCGAACGAAAAAAAAAACTAAAGAAAATTTGCAAAATCATGCCACAGAGGAAATATTCAATTTTAAAAACCCCAAAAATACGTTGTTACGCATTCATAACGCTGTGTCGTAGAGGGTTTCCTCTTCCCTCAGAGGAAATTTGGCATCATTGGAAGGTTCATACGTTGTTTTTCCTCATCCTCGGCAAGGCGAAAATCCGGCAACGTCGCAATGCGCTGCGAGGAGCGGGATCCGAGCGTGTGGCCTCCTGGAAACGGGAAATGGGAAGTAGGAGCCATCAAAATGGCGCGTTATTTCCCCGGTAAACTTTCCTTGCCCGCACAGTGGATCGAGTCAATCAGAAAGGTCGGGCTAGAGTCCCTTTATACTAAGAGTCAAGACAACACCCCCTTATGGAGTCACAAACGGGAATAAAGATTACACAAATTGAACGTTTTTCGTAATCTTTGATCGGCCCATTCTCAAATTCTTTTCTCCGTTCCTTCTCTCATTTCGTTTGTTCCTTGTCGAACCCGTAATTCCTCTGTCCATTCCAGATTATAATCTTTGCAATTGGTAAAAATGAAATCTTTATTCCCGTTTGTGACACTATGGAGGCCTAAAATACGGTAATCAATTAGAAATGGATTCACATTGTCTTGACTCTCAGTATAAAGGGACTCTAGGTCAACATATTATTTTTGACTAAAACTGCAAATTAACGCTGATGCTTATTTCGTCACATTTTCAATTTTATAGGGTGGCCCTTAAGGAAAATTTTACCAGGGAACCAATGGAACCATTTTTAGAGCCTCAAAATGTTTTATTAACGGAGTTGTTAGCTTTCAAGGTTTCCGAATTTTGTCCGACCTCTCCAATTGACTCGATCCACTGTGTCGCGCCCCCTCTTGATGAAATCGGCTCCTGGAAATTGAGTTTGTCTGTGTCGGCCCCTCGCCCTTGTCGCGACGATGAAATCAACCCCCCCCCCTTCAGGTAGAGGGGGGGGGCTCGGAGCTCGCCCTATCATTTTGCCCCCAACGGCTGTGACCGCTGCCGATTGATTGCCACCAATCGCGGTTAGATTTTTGGGCCCTGTTTGGATGAGTACCATGAAAAAAAAACAAAGGGGGGGGGGGGGGAACAAGGCTAAAAATACAAGACGAAACCCGAGACGTCTCGACTCAAAACTGAGTCATTTTCAATTGGAAAGTAAATACAAAATCATACAAATATCGAAGAATAGAAAAGGTTTTCTCGGATCTCGACCACCAACACGTTGATCTCAGGTTATTTCTTGGGTATGTTTTAATTTTTCTTTGATTTATTTTCCGACTAAAAACGACTCAGTTTTGAGTCGAAACATCTCGGGTTTTAGTGTTGCATTTTTAGCCTTTTTTCTCATTTTCCCCCCTTGTTTTTTTTAGCGGCTCTGGTGCTTGCACTAGAGCTGCTATTCCGGACGGTCCCAGCTGGGGAGTATCAATGCAGCATGTTACATTGTAGAGACCGCGCGTTGGTTGATGGGAATCGGCGCCATTTTCGGCTATGTTCCTTGTCATGACTTTATTTTATTGCATACTGTTTTATTGTTAGTCAATGCTATGTTGTGTATTGTATTTTTGGAATCATGGTGATACAGTCAACAGTTCAAAACTTGTTTGTGCTTTTATCCCGTGATGGAAAAAATGTACTTTACGTTCAAAATTTGAAAATTTGAATTTTAAAGTTTTCGCGGTTAAGGAAGCTTTAACCACTGGGTTGGAGCTTCCTAGTCATTTACTCGATATCAGCTGATAGCAAACAAAGGTTACCAGGGAAACCGTAAACGTCTAACAACTATCGTGGCCATTGGGGCGATTATTGAAATGATATCGACTTTATGTCGCCGCTTACGACAGGACATAGCCCTATCTTAACTGTGTAATATATCGCAATTCGATATTGTTTTGATTTTTAAAAGGAGCAATTCATTCATACAGTTCCGATTAGTTTTGGCGAACGGGCCCTTAGCCTGCTTAGTACGTATAATCCCAAAACGCAGGAAAATAGATTGTAGGAAAATATTTGCATCGGAAAATCGTAACAATTTTCCCCTAGATGTCTTCCATTCCGGGTACATATTTATTGAAAACGGCGACTTTTTCAACAGTCCTATTTTTATCTACAACATCTAAGTGGCCCTTCATAATCATTTAATTTTGGCCCCTGGCCAGAAAAAGGTTCGGAAATTGCAGTGATTTTGCCGAAAATGCTGAAGTAAGTAAATTTGGGCATTTTTTTTCCTTCTTCAAACTCTGTGGAGAAGCACTTCTCCTCCAGTACATCTATTTTTTTACTTATCTCTCGCAAGGTACATTTACAGAAGGTGTGTTCCAGTATTAACAGTTCAGATTCGTTGTTTTTTTATTATAACGATTATTTCGGAAAGCAATTATTACATTGTTCAATTCTACTGACTTTCAACACTCGATTATACTCCCGGCAAATTCTGCAGCAGCGTTTCAAATGTTGACTCTAATGCTTCCAACAGCCATCCGATGTCTAAGAGTTTATTCCTAGATTTAGGGATTTTCCGGAATTTCCAGGGATTTAGGGATTTTTCAGGAAATCTAGGGATTTTTTTTTGATGAGGTAAAGTTACCAAAAATCAACTTTTTAACCTCAATTCTAGCTTCGACAATCGAAAACATTTTTTCATCTATATTTTGTAGGCCTTTTTGGCAACACTATTTTCCCCGCAAATAAGCCGGAAATTAAAACGATTGCGTCCTTCGATGTACTTGACATTCAACTGCATTCAACCTGTTAATAATAAGAAATCAACTAATATTCTTTCATTTTATTGGTCTGGATTAGCACTGCTTTCAGAGAGCGCCAAAATTCAAACGAGCCAATCAGATTTAAATATTGCAAATCGCTACATCGAATGACATCATGATTCTTCATAAAAAAATGGCGCTTTTTGCAAAATCTAGGGATTTTTTAAGTATATTTGAGCAAATCTGGGGATTTAGAGATTTTTAGCGAAATCTAGGCATTTTTTTTCTTCCCCGCTAGGGATTTAATATCGGAAGACTGGCTTCCAGTATCGTAGCGTTGATCGTCGCTGATGTCGAAATGGAACCTAATGCCGGACTTACTGTAACACCTCCATTCCTCAATTCCGGTGAGGAATACGTCTCTACCCTTAACTCAATATAAATATACAAATTGATAAGTGAGTGCTTTAGTCTCCTGAAAACAGAATTGCGAAACTTAAAATTGGAGAAAAATGATGAGTAAATGAAAAAATGGAACCAATTGGTGGGATATGTCGCATGCCATTCTGACACAAAATATGGCGTCTATCGAATCACCTTAACTAAATAAAATAACCAAATTTTCAACTCTCAAACTATCAACTATCAACTATCAAAATTCAAACTATCAAAATTTCCAACAATGACAAAAATGATTGTAATATACCTATAATGTAATGAAATATACACGCTCTAATCATTTAATTTGTATTACCTTTATGTTATGTACCTACATGTTATACTATTTTTATAATAAATTTTGCCAACATGCTTTTCAATTCAGTCACAACATTTCATTCCGACGTGGCAATAATGATTTATAATGCCCCTAAACATTAAAATGAATTACAATAGTAATGCCGCATTATAATGTCGTATTATACATCGCAACGATTCATGTCCTACTGATTATTGATTATTGTAAGATGAATTCTGTTTTCTCTGATTGTATGTTTCATACGTGCGAAGCAAGTACGGGTCACTAGAAACGTGGTTCGTACGGGTGGCTGATGAAATTGATCTTCGAATACCTTTTGATGAGCTAGGGAAATGGAACCATCTGCATCTCATGGACAATAAATAGTTGCCGTAATTAAGGTCATCCCGTGATTAAGGTGCCGTGATTTAAGTCATAAATTCTTCATCTAATTCTTGATTCATCTCCAAAATGTCTGCTAAAGCTTTCATGCGCTTCTCCTTGTATGCATGAATGAGCAAATTGGGTATCGAACAAGCGGACACTTTTTGAAAATTTAGATGATTCTGGACAATATCGTACAGAAGTCCACGAGCTGCAGATAGAACCATTACCTCTAGCTCATCAAAAGTTATTCGAAGATCATTCAACAACCTCTTTGACAAGTTGCAAAAACTTTTCGTTAACAATAGTGTCACACGGTACTAGGAATATTTACTATTTAACGAACCTTATATTTCCCTGACTCAGTCCTAAATTATAGAAGTATGCGTTACTTTTCCAGCAATCCAAAAAAACAATTATACAAAAAACCAATACCTACACTTTCAGATATAAAAATGCAAATTTTTTGCAGCCTCGCTAAACGACTTATCAACCAGAGATTTTTTAGGAAGCGGACCTCCAAAGAGCTTTCAAAATTAAAAGTATACAACAAGTGATAATTCCATGTATTCGCCATATCAAAGCCCAATACACATTTATACACCGGCTACGTAAATCTGCTAAGTTACAAAACATGAATCGACAGTTGTCGGATTGTACATCAATGACAAAATGTGTCTAGGCCCTCATTCTTGACTACAACTACTGCCCCCAGAGCCGCTCTCCGACGCCAATGCGTTGGAGCTTCCTGCTTGTTTCATGTTACCATTGTCTCAGACTGCTTCGTAAAAATGTGTATCTTTAGATAAGTAAGGTTAGTGCTACTTTTTCCCAATGTAAAAAAAAACATCAAATTATTTAGGGCTGTGTTTATACTCCATCCTTAGCCAGCTCATGTTTTAGCAATATGATCAGTAAGACTACCAGGATCCTATTATTGATACCATACTTCTATCAAGATGGTGCGATCGACTAATTTTTCTGTGTGCTCTATTGAATTTCCTTAAGAGCTGAATATATTTTGACCCGAATAGGACTCCTTTTGGAATATTCTGACTTTTCTCAATTTCCTTTTAAAACAACTGAAATATTGTTTACTTGAAATATTTAATAGACCACTGGAAAAAAGTCACGGGCTTTATAGACATACCGGGCTCAGAGGCCGACACTTCCGGGTGCTACGCCCAGAACTTTTGGCTTTTGTGCCCGGAATGTGGACGGTATGTCTATATAGCACGTCAGTACGGCTTCCACGGCCGGAGGTTTTTTTATTTTTTTTGCATGAAGATACGTCTGATTTAATCAATGACTAATAACTATTCTGGTGCATAAAATTTACATTCACTCATACTCGAATTCATCATCTTACTTCAGCCTCTTAATAAAATAAAAATAAGATTTTGGATTCAGGAAAATACATATTCCCGTATCCTCCCGAACCTTAGAAGGTTCAAAGCAATCGGGTACTTTTTGACAGATTTACCACATTCCGGCTGGTAACAACAAGGCACAGAAGTTGGAAAACGAGGACAAAAGGCGGGGCTCGAGGAAAATTCCTGGAAGTCAATACCCGTGAGCCTGACTCTGTTTCCAGTTTCTACTTCGTGTGAAAGATTCAAGGAAAATAAGGAAATCCGGACGTCAGCTGAGAATGGAACTTTTCAAAAGTTGAACTCGTCTCATCCGACCTATTTACGTAACAGAGGCAATCTGCTGAATCCGAGCCTAAGATTGTCTTCAGCTGTGGCGATGCTTTAGAGTTGGTAATCCTAGCTTTCGCCGGTTTAAATGCATGTAAATTAATAGACCGTATTCGATAACGGTTCGATGTATCGTTTGGTTCAAAACAATAGCACATAACCTCAAACCAAACTGTAAGGATTTAAGTTGGAAAAGCTGAAAATGAGAAAATTCCTAACAATTTCACTTTAAATTGGCATTTGGTACGCAAAAAAATAAAAAATCTGTTACAAAAGACCCGTTCTCTCAGATTTCTGAATTTACTTTTGAGGCTATGTTTATATTTTGAACCAATCGATATCGATACAATCTCAGCCGTTTGATGTATCGAATACGATCTATAACCGCTTTGTATCGAAACGGGCTACCACATTACGAGGAATGTATTGTTAATGACACTAAATTTATATTGTGGGAAAACAATGGTACAATTTTCCAGAAGGGCTATTGATCAACATCCAGTATAGAGGGTGATCTGAAAGTCCCATACCACCTCTCTAAACCCTATTTTCCGGATGTTCTCCTCAAAAGTTTTGGGCTTTCCAAAAATTGCTTCTCTTGATCTGGGAGCATATCACAAAATTTCAAATCTCCATCTCAATTTTTTCAAAAGTTACAGGGCTACAGATTCAAGTTACATAGTTACGTTACAGAGATTCAAAGTTACAGATTCCAGGTTTTTGTAATGCGGGACTTTCGGATAACCCTGTATATCTTTAAAATTCCTTTAAAAATGTTTCAACATATGCCGGTTGCCAGCGACTCGATCGAATTGCGGATTTGTCGATCGATTCGTAGATTTGTTCAATCGTGTCACAGGTTTGTCGATCGATTCAAAGTTTTTTTTCGATCGGTCAAAGTTTATGTTTTTCGATCGATTTCATACCTGCCCTCCTTCCGTTTCCCACGCGATGCCATACAACCATTTCCGTCACTTTCCGACCAAAGTATCACAACCATCACAAGCGCCATGCAACGTTTCAAAATTTACGCTGCCACTCACAGAGAAATTTTTGGTTGAATCTGTTTGTATTTTTCTCTGAATTTTATCGGCAGCACAGAGGAAAGTCGTTGAAATTTTCGGACAGCTTCGTTGAACAATTTCTCTGTAAAAAAATTGAATGGTGGCGGGAATTTTGAAACATCGCATGGCGCTTGTGATACTTTGGACGGAAGGTGACGTAATGGCTTCATTGCGATTTCAAGACTAGCCACCTCAATTGAATCAGTGAGTTCGAAAACACACCAACTCGGGTTTTTTTCGATTTTCACTTTTTTACGGTTTAGTAACATCTAAGGATAGAAGCATCTGCACGCAAAAGGAAATTCCAAAATTGCATCCGAAAGTGCTCGAAACAGCGACGGGTAAAGGGAAAAATCGAAGTATGTCATTGGAAGTACCAATTTTTGGTCATTTCAAGGGAAACGGGTGACCATCCGATTTTGCGGTTTTCTTTTTTCGGTTCAGTATACCTTGCGCCGACAAGTTATATAAATATTCAAGCGTTATTCAGGTCGAAAAATATAAATTTTTCTGGGTAGATTATGAAAAATCAGTATCCGAAAGTCGGTGAGAACGAAAACACACCAACTCGGAAATGTTTAGACGCTTAATTCTCTGTCATCAAACATGGTGTATCGATTTCAACTTGGCGCTTTATAAAGTCTCTAAGTACTTGTCCTTTGGCACCAAAAAGGTTTTTCTTAAACTAACTTCTTCGCCCGCTGCGCAGTTTTAGGTGTTTCCTGAACAATTTGTTTTTTCCGAGTTGGTGTGTTTTCGAACTCACTGATTCAATTTAAATGAAAATTTGACAACGCTGCGCCTGCTTTTTATTTCTCATTTTACCTTCAACCCCGCTCAGGGGCTCCCCCTTCGGCAATGAGGGCGCGATCGCGCTGCTGCGCCAAAGAATTTTCCGCTGAATCGGTCGCGTGGCCGATTTGTGGTTCCGCTGATCCCCTCCCCCACCGCCGCTCGCCCCCTCCACCACAACCCCCTCCCATCGACCGCCGACGTTCACTTATGGCGTGTTTTTTTATTGACATCCGTCGGCGCACCAGAATGGCAGTGCCTCCGGTTTTATTTGCCCCTATCCGCCCCCGCTCGCCCGCTACCAATCTCGTTTTCATCCCCTACCTTTCCGTGGTGGTTCCGATTTTATCGTCTTTTGTCTGTTCGCCGCCTAAATTGATTCCAGAGCAATCGTATTTCGGGTCGGTGAATTGTGCTCCATTCTGAGCGGGCTATGTTTACCGACGGAAATGAACGGGTATAAATGGACCGAAATGGACAGAAATAAACCAAGCCGGCGGTGGCACAATTTCATAAAAAATAAAGTCTTTAAATTTCACATGAAATATTTTATGAAGTTTCAGAAATTTATGAAAGATATTGTGAAATATCGGTTACTTTTCATGTTTCGCAAAATGTAAAAATTGTGACTTACCTCTATTTTTGTGCGTTTGAGTGCAAGTTGCACACCGTAGCCCCTGAGTAATATGAAATATTTTACGGCTTCTTGAAATTTCATGGAATGTTTCACCAAAATTTGTTCTCGCGTCTCTACACTACCAAATTTTAGTATAAACGCAGTTATGAGCGTTTCAAGTTTCCAAATTTAGTCCGGCTTCTCATTGACTCGATCTATTGTGCAACACAGACAAATTTGTATTCTTAGCGAGCCTTACACGTACGTATTCGGCTTGAGGCGCCTTCAAACCCCCGCGATACTTCCCGCTTTGCCTGGCGGTTAGTTTAGTTGCTTAACCTAACCAAACTCAAAACAGGTCACCAATTTTACAATGCGCATCCGTCAGTGTGATGGTTGATACGATGAATCCAAAGAGAACAAAAATCTCTTTTGACCTCCAAGCATAATAATC
Source organism: Bemisia tabaci (assembly GCF_918797505.1). NCBI lineage: Eukaryota > Metazoa > Arthropoda > Insecta > Hemiptera > Aleyrodidae > Bemisia > Bemisia tabaci. The sequence continues at coordinate 9,742,914 of NC_092802.1, read as the reverse complement.
GGTGATTTCTATCTTGTTTCTTTATTTGTGAATTTTAATTTTTGTTTTGTTTTTTGAACGCAAATGGATTGATCAATGTCGATCATCATGCGCATTGTAAAATCGGTGACCTGTTCTTAGTTTGGTTAGGTTGAGCAACTAAACTAACCGCCAGGCAAAGCGGGAAGTTTCTCAAGAGTTTGAAGGCGCTTCAAGCCGAAGACGTACGTGTAAGGCTCGTTGAGAATAAACATTTTTCTGTGTCACACAATAGATCGAGTCAATATGGGAGAGGCCGGACTTTTGGAAACTTGAAACGCTCATAACTTCGTTTATACAAAACTTTGGCAGTGTAGAGACGCGAGAAAAGATTTTAGTGAAACATTCCATGAAATTTCAAGAAGCCGTGAAATGTTTCATATTGCTCAGGAGCTACGGTATGCAACTTGCACTCAAACGCACAAAAATAGAGGTAAGTCACAATTTTTACATTTTGCGAAACATGAAATGTAACTGATATTTTACAATATCTTTCATAAATTTCTGAAACTTCATAAAATATTTCATGTGAAATTTAAAGACTTTATTTTTCATGAAATTGTGCTACCGCCGGCTTGGTTTATTTCTGTCCATTTCGGTCCATTTATACCCGTTCATTCCCGTAGGTAATCAAAATTTTTCTGTGTCGCACAATACATAGAGTCGATATAGGAGAGTCCGGACAAAATTCAGAAATTTCAAACGCTTATAACTCTGTTTATACAAAACTTTAAGATTCTGGAAGTGGTTCCATCGGTTTCCTCGTGAAATTCTCTTCCAGAAGCACCCATTAAAGTTAAAAATGTGGCGAAATAAACATCAAAATATGCAGTTTTAGTCAAAAATTTCATGTCCGACCTCTTTGATTGACTCGATCCACTGTGTGTCGATGCAAATTATCGCACTTTGACGAGTAAACTTGCATGCCACTTTCAAATTTCCCGCGATTGCCGACCGCCCACAATATGGAGCGGCCCGATTGTTGAATCGATATCGAATGATCATGATAAGATAGGGATTTGTCGATCAGGATCATTTGATAACGATTCAATAATAGAACCGCAGTCTCTAATGCAAACCAAGGCGGAATAATTAGAGACGTGGAACTGTTATTATCAAAGGTTTCCAGTAGAATTCAAAACTGTTGACCCGAAATTTTCTTGACAAAAAGTTGAAGTCATTATCTCTCGGTCTAAGCTCCTCGTAGATCGATATTCCACATCAACGAATGCAAAATGAGACAGACGTAGTCAAAAGAGACCGTGGAGGCATGGCCACTTCCTGGAGTCAAGCACAGTAGAAGAAGAAATTAGGTAAGAATGAATGGTAATATAGGTAGAACAGAATGGAAAACCAAATCTTGACTAGAGTTCTCATTACCAAACTGTAGTTATTTTATTTATGAGTAAAAGACACTATTTTAGTTAACCTCTGCTGTATTTTGAATTCCCTTTAACTTTTAAGCTTCTTTGCCGCTCCTAACGTATACAAATATTAGTGACAATATTAAGACAATCTGTTTACTTTCACCAAAATATTATAAACTTGAGATCGAAATTTCCTGAAATTTGAATCTACAGAAGTTCTTTCATCATATTTCGTCATTTCCCTCACGAAAGAACGTAATGGAGAATTTGCACGCAAAATTTTTATTGCTTCATCTGAGAGTGCTTAAGGAGCTGAGTTCACGGTATTTTTTGTAATTTTTTTCTGACCTAGGAAATAGTATAAAAATAGATTTAAAAGTGAGATAATACACCGCCTAGTGATGTCATCTGGCAGTATTTCCCATTTAAACGCATGTATTTTAGTAGATTAGGTCATTTAGTCATATCTTCTCCAATAATTGTTCAATACATGAACCAAGGGTGTCCTCGTGTTCAGTTCACTCAGAAGTTTCCCTTTAAACACGAAATTCATCTAATTTCAGACACCTGCAAAATCTCTATTGCTCCTCTAAAATTCCGATTTTCTCACAAGATAATTCACCAAATTGTTAAAATTTGAAATATATCCATCGTACACCCAGAGTGCATGCGCAACACCTCACTGAAAAAAATAACATGCTGTTTTAGCACCTAGGATGTCAAAAATGTGTCTGGTGATCCAAAGATGCTGCCTTTATTGCCCTCGCAGTTAACTTTACATCCTATGAATGCAAATTCAACTGCGTGGGCAATCGAGGTAGCATCTTAGAATCACCAGACACTTTTTTTACATCCCAGGTACTAAAACAGCATTCCACTTTTTTCAGTGTGAAGATCCACCTCAAACAACAGAGAATTCCGGGATGCCCGTCAGAAATCACGTCATTTCATTAATTTCGCAAACGCAGCACGAAGTCCAGTGACAACAAACAAACCCGGAAGCAAAACATGTCAACGATGCCTCTCGCCTCTGCAGAATCAACACCGGTGTCGAATCGCGGGACAGGTCTCGCCGTTGTCGAGGAGTTCCGCGTGGCTAAAAATCCCTCCTAAATCTGGCAGCTGTCGGAGTCAGTCATATATTTATCCAGCATGAATTCTTAACCGTTTTCCGGCACCCGGGTGATTCGCGCCCCCGCTTGCTGTAGCCCGTTTTCCACCAGCGATCGTCGCCAGGTTGCTTGTAAAATACGCTCCTTTACTATGGGTTCACACGGGATTTCCCTCGGAAAGGCAGCGTGTTTTTTTAGTCAGTTTACTACTTGGTGACGTTGACATTCCATTCGAGAGTGCTGCCGAAGTGGCGTGAAAAAGAGCTGACTTTCAGAAGAATATTCAGTATTTCATGCCGCAATCACACGCTGAATGTGGCTTGAATGAGGAAGTACGCGCAAAATTCAGCAACCATCGGACTAATGATGGATTTGTCTGAACTATTCGAGTAGATTTGATACACATGTGGATGAAAATAACTCGAATTTGCGAAATGTCAGCCGTTGGGCGATGACTGCTGATTCCACATTTAGCTGCTAAATTCAGCGTGTGATTGCGGCATTAGAGAGCTGGACAACGCTCTGCAATAACCGTGCTAGGGAAAAACGCCGTAAAAAGCTTTAGACGTTGCCATATTTCCTTCGATAAAAAACGAATTTACAGCGAAAATTTGAGAATATTTTTCTTCGAAATTTTTAGACTATTTTGTTCACAATGGAGAATTTGCATGCAAATTTTTTATTGCTTTATTTAAACGTGCTTAAAGAGCTGATTTCACACTATTTTTTATAATTTTTTTCTGATATGGGAAAAAGTATAAAAATAGATTAAAAAGTCAAAAAATGCGCCGCCTAATGACGTCATCGAGCGGAATTTCCCATTTAAACACATGTATTTTAGCAGATTAGATTATTTTATCATATCGTCTCCAATAATTGTTCAATTCATGAACCAAGGGTATTCTCTTGTTCAGTTCCCTCAGTAGTTTCCACTGAAACACGAAATTCATCAAATTTCACACACCCGCAAATTCTCTATTTAATCGAAAATGTCCGAAAAAGTCGAATCACTTGAGTGTCTGCAAACCAACGCTACAGGATGGTGAATGCATCAGGCGTGATACCACTATTCGAGCACGAAGGATGCTGTTTTGCCTACCCTCAAAATTGAAGGAAAACTGCGCGGGAGTGACTCATCCTTTCAAATATCTCAAGTCTTACTTTAGGGTCTGCTAGCCAACGCTACAGAATGGTGAACGCATCAGTTGTGATACCACTATTCGAGCATGAAGGATGCTGTTTTGCCTACCCTCTAAATTGAAGGAAAACTGCGCGGGAGTGACTAATCCTTTCAAATCTCTCAAGTCTTACTTTAGGGTCTGCTAGCCAACGCTACAGAATGGTGAAAAATTCAATTGTTTGCGACAATTTTGCAACCTTGTAATGGAGTTACGTCCCTACGTCCGCGAGACGACGTTATTACAGACATCATAAAAGGAAATATTGACTCCAAGGAAAGTTAAAGGTATATCATTTATCGTTTTTGTCTCGTAATATGCACAGTGAAAGAAAAATGTATTGTTTGCACATTATGATTCTAGCTTACTGATACTCAAACAAAACGAAGCTCGCAAATAGAGTCAGAAGTTTTCCCTGTCTCCACCTCATTAATATTCTTCCTACTACCTAATGTAGATAGGGGTGTATTTTTGTCATATTTTCCTGTGTCAACCAATAAATTAAAGTCTCTTGAAAGTTGCTTCCCAGACAGCTATTAAGTACGCGTCGAACACATCATATTCATACTTATTTTTCCTTTATTAGGGCAAGCACACTAATAGACTTGAATGAAACATGAAAATATAAGGTAACACGTAACATAACGACGGTGTAAGTTGGCAATCACATAACTCGTTTGCGGTGTCTGAAAATCTCCGCCTCCGCCTCTATGTAATCTTTTTAAAGGAGAACAAATTGGCATCATTCCTTGAAGTTTTCGCAGAATTTTCTTTGCACAGAGAAGAAAAATCAAGGCAGTTTTAAAGAAGTGCCGTTAAGTGGTTTTCCGTTTCAAAAATAAATGACAGGAAGTCTGCGACGTCGCAAACCGAGTTATGTGATTGCCGACTTACACCGTCCATAAGGTGCTGAATGCCCAAAGGATTGTGGTTCAACAGAGGGCAGTGGAGGATAAGTGTCGCAGAGCGCCAAGGAGTGCTATAAAGTGACTTATGTGCACATGTATGAAACATGAAAATAACACTTTTCGTCATACATCGTAAAAATCATGTTATTTACCTCACCGTCGGTGTTGAAAAAATGTGTAACTGCGCACGCGCTAAAGTATAATTTGGACTACATTTTGCAATTAGGAACTATAAATTCTAGCCCGGTTTAAAAACAACGTATGTGCCATCAGTTTCCCTATGCTTACACGTGTTTTTTTCAGATGAGCCAGATTTTATAGTTCCAAATTGCAAAATTCAGTCCATTTCAGCGGCAATCGTAATCAAGTTAAAGTGGTGCCGTTGATGTTGAAGGCGCTCTGAGCAACTATACCACCACACAAGTATTGCACGGTGTCAGACGAAAATGAAGGCGCACCAGAAAATGTAAGTCGACTGGTATCATTTCATACTGCGTAGATTCCTGCTGATTGTACGACATACGGCTCCTGTTTGTAATTTTGTAAAACTTGGTACGCCCAAGCGTTTTTTGTTAGGTAATTCAATTTAATTCTGATTTTCAAAAATCCAAGCTCGTGGATGTGGCCTGAAGTGCTATATCTGCTCCTGTCCGATAGATTTGACACTTACTGCTCTCTTCGCTATCATGACAGCAGCGCATAGTGGATCGAGTCAATTAGAGAGTTCGGACATGAAATTATTGACTAAAACCGCAAATTTTGGTGTTTATTCCGTCGCATTTTAAGTTTTAAGGGGTACATCAACTAGAAAATTCCACGAGGAAACCAATGGAACCACTTTTAGAACCTTAAAGTTCTGTTTTGACGGAGTTATAAGCGTTCAAAGTTTCCAAATTTTGTCCGGCCTCTCCCATTGCCTCGATCCACCACGCGGCGCTCCCTTACAATTTCCCAAAGGGAAGTGTTCAATCCCCGAAAGTAAAAGTTACCACCAATCGCCAAGAAGCCAGTGATGGGTCTCTTGTCTCTCGTCACTCCGTACCGCGTGTACTTCACTTTCACCAGGGTCGGGTCACCAAATACGGATTCACTGGGTCGGGTTCAGAGACAAGAGACCCTCCACTAGTATCTTGGCCATTGTGGAAGCTTTTACTTTCGGGACTTCAGCATTGTTCTGTTGACTTACCTACGTGGTTGATGTTCCACAATGTGTTGGTAGTTTCGTTTTGTAAACAAGCCAAAATTGGTCGAAGTTCGGGAAACTTGTTTGGCTCATGACGACACCGAAGCGCATCATTCACCATGTACTCGGAGAAAAAAACCTGGTGCATGGGACCCGAAGTTTAGGTCATATGGATTTCTGAAGTTTTCGGATTGAGCATCTGAACACTTTAGGTCTAGCTGTCGAGGTTCGGATCACACATCTGAAACTCCAGTTCTTACATCTGAAGTACTTCAGATGTGAGTACCAAAGTTTTTCGGATGTGAGAACCGACGTTGTTCGGATGTGAAAACCGAAGTACTTCAGATATAAGAACTGAAGTTTCAGATGTGTGATCCAAACCTCAGCTGCTGAACCTAAAGTGGTCAGATGCTCAATCCGAAAACTTCAGAGATCCATATGACCTAAACTTCGGGTCCCACGCACGAAGTTTCTTTCTCCGTGAGGTAGGTCAACAGCCGAAATAAAAGTGATGATTGTTGCTCCCTTGTAATTATGTCCGCACGGAATTGTTGAATCCCCGAAAGTAAAAGCTTCCACCTGTCGCCAAGAGGCCAGTGGAGGGTTTCTTATCTCCGGTCGGGTTCACTTGTTTTACCCGATCCGACGCGAAAATACGCTTACGTATTGATGAATGATGAATTTCGAGGTGAGCAATTTTTCGCAAGCGTTGACCTCCTTGATTAACCTTCACACTTTATAAACTACAGCAGTGCGCGGTCTCTGAAGTACGATGTCTCAGCCCCCCATACTGCCGTGCTAAGGAAGAACGCCGTATGAACATTCGAGAGTTGCCAAATTTCCTTTAATAAAATGTTTATTTTTGAGGAAAGTTGTAAACATTTTTCCTTTAAATTTTCAGGAAGTTTGGGTGAAATTGCGAGCAACAGTATCTGAAAAATTGAGAAGAAAATATTCATAAGTTTACCAAGAAATTTGCGTTTAATCAAATGAAATTTGGCAACGCCTGAAGGTTCATACGGCGTTCTTTCTTGGCACGGCAGTATACAAGGTCGGAAAAGCGATTTTCCGGCGAGCCGGCAGCGTGTGGGCGAGCCGCACTCGTCAATTCATCACTCACCGCTCCGAACGCCAACGGTTTATCGGGCGAATTTCGACGACGATGCCGTCCGATCCGGGGGGCCCGGGCCAAGGCCTCCATCGCCTGGCCCGCCCCCTCCCATTGTGTTCTTTTCATCAATCTTAGTGCTCTTGAAAAGTTGAAACAAAACTGACGTTCTATTAATTTCCCGTTAACTTCCATAACGAACCCTCCACTCCCCTCTTCGCCCTCTGCCCGCCGTTTCCACTGTCTTCGGACTCGACCCGGGATTAATTATGGATCCGATTCGCGCGCTGCGTCTACACCTTTTTCCGCCTCGTTGATGCCGATCCAGGCGCGAATCGGGCGATTTGATTTTGAATATTTGCTTTTTTTGCGTTTAGCTTCACTAGAAAAAAATTCGCTCGGATCTAGAGTCCAGACTCTTAAAAACCTTGACAAGAAAAAATACTCTTGATTCAATCGGACTTTTTGCTTGAATCTAAAGTAAATCCGCCTAAATCAAGAGACTTGGCTCTTCGATTCAAGGAAAAATCGAATTGAATCAAGAGTACTTTTTCTTGTCAATGTTATTAGGAGTCTGGACTCTGGATCCAAAGTGACTTTTTCCCCCATTGATGAACCTATGCAATTTGTGTCTGAATTTTGAATGAGATCAGAAGAAATTTCCATGATTCTTCCGGCGAAAATGCAATTTTTAAGGAGAAACTTGGAAACATTTAAATGTATAGCTGCGTTCTATCGTGAGAGAAAAGACGATTCTAAAGAGTTTGGATTCTAGATCCAAGCGACTTTTTTCTTCAGTGCGATCCAGGCACGAATCGGGCAATTTGAATATGAATATTTGCTTTTTTTGAGTTTAGCTTCGTTTGAATTTAAGCGCCGGATACACCTGCCTGCTAGACGCGCGTCTAGACGCGAAAATAGGATCCGATCCTACTTTGAGCGCGTTATGGGTATGGCGAGCTGCGACCTGAATGGCTACGAAGATGGTCGAACACCGCCGAAGGCCTACTCGGCACTCAAGACGAGCGTCTATGCTTGCAGGTGTATCTGGCACTTTAGGGAATAAGGAGGGCGGGAGAAGTAAGTTTCAAAGTAAGCGAATGATACATTTGAAGAAAGGCTCGATTTTGTTAGTAAGCGGATTTTTAGCAAAGAATAAAAGCGCTAAAATCCCATTCAATGAATCTCAAAGATCCTTTTTAATGAATCTTAGAAATTCCTCTAAAAACTCTAGAAAAACCTTTACAATAACTATCTAAAAGGCTCTTCTTCCTCTTTGTTAACTGTTGAGCCAAGTAAGGTTCAGATTATTTACAGATATCTGAAAAAAAAAAAAAAAAAAAAAAAATTCTGTGGTCCAAAACTTCAGTAGCCTCATTACTCCTGGTTGGAAGCTATATTTTATGAAGTTTGGTTGAAAATTTATTTTAAGTTTACAACAGCTATAACAGTGAATTGACGACTCATTTTTAATTATTTTTTTTCTCTGGTTGCGATAATGAAATTATAACATTTCGAAACGTCTGGTTTTTTTTATTGACCCTCTGTTTTTCTCCAGTCTTTCCTCAAATTAAGTAGTTATTTTATTATAAATTTTATTAATGATTTAACTACTAGTTTACCTCTGTATTGAAAATATAGTGTTTTCAATTAAACTGAAAGTAATGGTTAGGGCATTTCTGTCTTAAAGCTATTAGGTGATCTTAATAACTTCGCAATTACGCTTTTACGAAATTAAGCTACTACCAAGCTTCCTTGGTACTGCGTCTCAAGAATCTTGATGAAAAAATCTCGAAAATCTTGATATAAAAGTCTCAATTTAACTAAATATAATGATTCAGGTATTTCTGTTTCAAAACCCTTAGGTTATCTTAATGGCTTCACTAAAATTAAGCTACTGTCAAGCTACCATAGTAATTTATCCCAAAAATCTCGATGAAAAAATCTCAAAAACCCGGATGAAAAAATCTCGAAAATCCGGGGAATTCCGAGCCGTGCGCTCGGAGGAGCTGCGACGTGATGTTGCGATGGAGTCCCTCGAAGACGGCGGAAGCCACCACGCGGGGAGGCACGGCAGCAGATCGATGTTAAAGCGAGCGCACAATTGGTCGGTCCCGGCGTCCTCCACCGGGGAGGGGGCAGGGGGCGGGCCCGACGCGGAGGGGAGCCCCAGACCCCGACCAATCCACTCCGCGAGAACCTCGCCGCTCCGCTCCCCGCAGCGTGGGGCATACGCGCTTCTGCACCGGGCGCCCGGCGAGCCTCCTCCTAACCACTTTGTACCTTAACCCCTTCGCTTCGCGAGCTTCACCCCCGCCGAGCATATTTATGTGTACAGATAATCACCGAGCTTTAAAGACAAACCCTATTTTCTCTAACATTTCCATAATGCTTTCCGCTAATTTCCCGCCCCGCCCCCCGACCGCGCCTCGGCTCCGCGCCCAGCCTCCCGACGGCGTTGTCGGGTTGTGCTGTCCTTGACGTCGTTGCATCAAAATTGGAGTCGTGTTCTGTCTTCCTAGCAGAGACAAGAGACCCTCCACTGGCCTCCTAGCGACTGGTGGAAGCTTTTACTTTCGGGCATTCAACAGTTCTTTATGGACAATTATTAGGGAGCAACAGTCATCACCCTAATTTCGGCTGTTGACCTACCTACATGGTCGATGATGAGCTTCGGGTGACGTCATGAGCCAAACAAGTTTCACAAACTTCGGCCATTTTCGACTTGTTTGCAAAACGAAACTGCGAACACGTTGTTAAACATTAACCATGCAGGTAAGTCAACAGTAGAATACTGAAGCCCCGAAAGTAAAAGCTTCCACAAAGGCCAAGATATCAGTGGAGGGGTCTCTTGTCTCTGCTTCTTAGGTAGAAACGACGTGTAAGCATCCGAATGTTGCCAAATTTCTTCTTTGAAACTATGTATCTTTGAACACTGGAAAAAAAAATTCGTTCGGATCTAGAGTCCAGTATCTTGAAAACAATGACAAGAAAAAATACTCTTGATTAAATCGGATTTCTGCTTGAATTAAAAAGAAATCCGCTTAAATTAAGAGACTTGGTTCTCGATTTTAGCAAAAATCCGATTGAATCAAGAGTAATTTCTTTTGTCAATGTTTTTAAGAGTCTGGACTCTAGATCCAGTGAAGAAAGTTATGAATGTTTTTCCTAGAGTATCTTTATAGGGAGAGTATCGATAGCTCGATTCATGTAGCTCTTAGGGCCCAAAAGAGCATACGTGTAAAACGAAAATCACTAGAAAAGTGCCGCTGCCAACCTATGCATTTGAAAGTTTAATCAATATGGCCGACAGCGCATTGCGAACAAGCGTTTTTAAGGATTAAGACTTTGAAATTGAGAAAATGTATGCACAATCAAAGTTTAATACATGCTTTCATAATTTTTGATCAGTGTACCTACTCTTGCAGTTTAAATTAGTACCACTGGATAATTTAAGTTCATGGACTTTCTATCCTTTTGGGCCCCAAGAGCTACGTAACCCAATCAAACCTAACCTCCAACGATTCGAGTTGTCCATTCTCTCCATGTAAAGGTACTCTAGTTTTTCCAAGAAATTTCCAGACTTTCCTGATCGAATTACAAACGAAATCCTGTAAGAAATCGAAGGATAAAAATTAACGCGTGAAAGGCAAAATGACTTAAAGTTCACCTTTCCGGTGGAATCAGCGCAGGGAGTTAACCTGTTGTATCTTCGAAAAGATTCGCTAATTTTTCTCCCGGAAACTCAAAAAAAAAGAAAAGAAAATAAAATAAAAAACGCTCACCTTAAACCTAAACCCCCCCTCCCTTAAAATGACACGTATTTTATAAACAGCCTCTATAGGGAGGGAGAAGGTGGAGGAAGAGGAGGCGATCGAGGAGTTTGATTTCGATTAAACCCTCTATGACATGAAATAATTTTGGATCTCAGATTCTGAGGGACACTAATCTATTTCGTAGCTTGCATAAAAAACACAGAGTATCAATTTTTTTTAAACAGAACTTTAAATTTTATAGGAATCTATTATTGAATTTGCATACTCATACCACAGAGACAGATTCAATTTTTAAAAACCCCCAAAATACGCTTTTATGAATTTGTAACGCTATACCATAGAAAAAATAAAAGTAAACTCTTGAAGCGAGTGAATGTAGGTCCTGGCTGGCCGCGCAAGCGAGCGTAGCGAGCTGAAGCCGCTAGTTAAAAGCTAATTTCCGCTTCCTTTTTCCGCTCCATAACTACCCCCTCCCCTGCCCACCCTGTTGACGTTACCCGTTTACTACAATGCGCGATTTTCACCAACCCCCTCTCCCCCCACCCTCCTGCACACTTCCCGGTTTACACTCACACACTTCATTAGATCTAATCCATTTTGGTCGGTGGTAGCTTTCAGAGGTGCGCGCGGGACGGTGGGGTGCCGCCCCCCGTAACCCCCCCCCCCTCCCCCCCGGTCGAGGCTTTGTCTTTTCGAGACCCATGAACAGCGAGTCGCAAAAGAAGAGCTTACACTTGTAGTTTCGAGATTAAATTCGGGGTTGATTAAAATTCTCGTTTTCGGGGGGGGCGGCGTGCGGTGAAGCATGTGCGGCGGAAATTTAAGCTCCCCGGTTTGGAAGCGTTTCGCTCGGTCATTATTGATTTTTGCGCTGGAAGTCGGTGCGTAGAGGGGTATTTTCAACGCTGGAAATCACCTCTCGTCAAGCGAAAGTTGTTGATCCGAGTCACATGATGCCGAAATTCGCGCTGTAAATGAACTTGGAGTGAAATCCAGAGTTTAGTTCACACCGGGGGCCTAGCTACGAATTTGAGCGTTCCGATGAATAGATTATATTTTGCAATAAGGAGCGACTCTCTATGGCTCCTCCGTTAAAGCACCCTCCTGCATAGGGAAACCAATGGCACATATGTTGTTTCTAAAATGAGCCAGAAAGGGTAGTTCCTTATCGCAGAATGTGGTCCAAATCTTGATAAATGGATCACACTTTGCAATAAGGAGCGACTATCTCTGGCTCCTTCGTTAAAGCACCCTCCTGCATAGGGAAACCAACGGCACATATGTTGTTCCTAAAATGAGTCAGAAATGGTGGTTCCTTATGGCAAAATGTGGTACAAATCTTTGTCTCTCGGACGGAGGAACGGATCTCCATTCCACGATTGCAAAATCGACTCAAACAGCAAACAATAAGTAGAACTACACTTAAGACAAAAATCCGCTTACCTAGAAATTTTCTTAGGTCCCTGCACAAAACCTGTTTAAAAAAAAATACGATTAAGTCGACTTTTGGGGATCATACGCGGCTCAAAAGTATCACTTTAGTCGAAAAAAGATTTTCGGATTTCCGTGTGGTGGATTAGGGGATTTCACTACGCATAGCGTGGTGGACGCTCAATAACGTTTATACCTCGGTAACTTTCAGTAAATTTTGTACAAATTCAACGTGCTAAGGAAAAACGCCGTATGCACCTTCAAGCTTTGCCAAATTTCCTTTTATAAAACACAATTTCTTGGTAAACATAAGTATTTGTATTCCAATTTTTCAGATACTTCTGTTCGCAATTTCACCTAAAGTTCCTGAGAATTTCAAGGAAAAATATTCTTAACTTTCTTCGAAAATAGCTATTTTCTGAGAGGAAATTTGGCAACTCTTGAATGTTCATACGGCGTTCTTCCTTAGCACGGCAGAAATCGTTTTCTGCGTGAAATTTGATGAGAAAACATATATCTTAGCACTTAAATTCTCACCCTGTCGTGGTTGTTTTGGAGTGATATGAATGCGGAGGCAAACATATTGTTTTTGAAGAGAGAACTCAAAATTACTCTAGCCAAATCTGCCTTGTCGACATTCCTCAATTTAAAAAAAAAAAAAAAAAAAAAAAAAAAAAAAAAAAAAAAAAATCGTCGTTTTCCATAATCATATCAAATGGGAATTCGACGGGTTTCACTCCGTTGCAACTCAACATGTGCGTTCTGTTTCCAGATCCGTGTAACCACAAAGATTCTATTTCCGAGGCTAACTCATTTTTCATGAAAACTGGGTTAAGGCGTGTTTTGCGGAAGTGCTCCTCAGCTTCGCTGTCAAAGACAGCAGCCAACGCTTCTTGCTTTCAGTTCAACGACTACTATTTCGGGCTCATTTCAGAAAAAATGCTTGTGTCATTCGTGTCCCTGAGCAGATAGGTGCTCTCGTCGATTATCCAGGCATAGTATTGTAGAATCTACCCCAATTTTGCTTGGATTTTACAACGGAATCACTATTTCGGGCTCATTTCAGAAACAACGCGTGTGCCATCCGTTTCTCTGAGCAGATAGGTGCTTCCGTCGTTGAACCAGGCATAGTATTGTAAAATCCAGTCCAATTTGACTTTGATTTTGTGACGGCACCACTATTTCGGGCTCATATCAGAAACAACGTGTGTGCCATTCGTTTACCTGAGCATATGCGGACCGCTTGACCAGAAAGGAACTAAGCCACATCAGCTATTGCCAAATTTAATTGGGCAAATTAATTTCTTACATGAAAACGGTTGTGCGGATTTTCGTGCAAATTTCAGTGAAAATTCTCCATGGTACAAAGCATATTCCTCAAAAATGTCAAGGGAATCCGAACAAACGTTCCCTCGTAAAAAATTTAATCGCCGACACTGGAAAAAAAAAACACATTGGATCTAGAGTCCGACACTTGCAAACATTGACAAGAAAAAATACAACAAAACATTGACAACAAAATACTCTTCATTCAATCGGATTTTTGCTTGAATCAAAACGAAATCCGCTTAAATTAAGACGCTTGGTTTTTGATTTAAGCTGGATTCTGATTGAATCAGGAGTACTTTTACTTGTTGATGTTTTTAAGAGTCTGGACTCTAGATCTAATGTGTTTTTATTCCAGTGCAGTCAAATTTGGCAATAACTGATGTTCCTCTCTGTTAAACTCGGTCCATATGTGCTTTCACGGATGAACCAGGCACAGTATTGTAGAATCCAGTCCAATTTTACTTTGATCGCCGCAATCATTTCGGAAATCATTCAACCACTCGAAGCGACCTCCCACGAAAGAAACGCGAAAGTTCGAGCAGGAACGATCATCCATAACCCGATTTCCCGGCCGCAGTCACATGAGAGCGGTTGGGTGGGGGGGGGGGGGATGTCACGACCGGTAATCTAATAAAACCATTAGTCTGATCAGATTATTACACCCGATTCGAGTGGCCTCCCCCGCCACCCCCGGCTACCCGCCTCCGCGACACGTGCGTCACACGTGGCCGTAATTACACTTATACAAATAGTCGCCGGGATCGGACTGCAACCCGGCTCGCGCGGTGCACGAGTAGTGAAGCGCCACTCCCTTCACCCTCCAACATCGACCTAAGTGCCGCGGTGTCGGTTCAGGAAAAACGACGTATGGGCAAGCGGAGGTTGCCGAGTTTCCTCTCGAGAAATATACTAGGAAAAAAAAAAACACATTATATCTAGAGTCCAGACTCTTGAAAACATTGGCAAGAAAAAGAACTCTTGATTCAATCAGATTTAAGCTTGAATCAAAAGAAAATCCGCTCAAATTAAGAGGCTTGGTTCTTGATTTAAGCTTAAATATGATTGAATCAAGATTATTTTTTCTTGTCGGTGTTTTTAGGAGTCTCGACTCTAGATCCAATGTTTTTTTTTTTTTTTTTTTTTTTTCCAGTGTAGATGTGTCTAAATGGAGGGCCTTAAGCATCGAGTACCTATACTACCGTGCTAAGAAAGGACGCCGTATGATCAGCCGAGAGTTGCCAAATTTCCCTTGATAAAACATGTATTTTTGACAACATTCATGCATATTTTTCCTTGGAATTTTCAGATATAATTTAGATTAAATTGCGTACAAAATTGTCTGAAAATTTTGGGGAATAATATCCGCTGTTTTCCCAGTAAATTCGTTTTTTATTGGAGGAAACTTGGCAGCGTCTGAAGGCTCATATGGCGTTCTTCCTTAACACGGCAGTGTACGGGAGAGTATTGCCATCTCTGTGCCGCTCTCTGATTGGTCCATCAGTTTTGGGCTATCATGGAGCTCCAAAGTTGACCCACCGTGAACAAACCCGACCCAGAGGACCACGTATTATCGGCTTAGAAATGAATGATAATCACACTCAAAGCTTCATTTTCGGCGAGAATATCGGAAAATTACTCATGGGAGAAAAAAAAAAAAAAAAAAAAAAAAAAAAAAAAAAAAAAAAAAAACTTATTTCAATGGTAGATTATCGATTTTTTCTGTGTTGGAAAGAATATGTAGGTTTCCTTAAAATATTCAGAAATTCTAGACTTGAAATAGTAAAATCCTTTGAAATTTAGCAAAAGAAAAAAAAAACATATATTCACAATTATATCCGAGACAATTTGTATTTTATCGAATGAATTATGGCAACGTGTGAAGGCTCATAAGTCGTTCTTTTTTAGCTCAATGGTGTTTTTGTGTGGTCCTCTATACGGAATGAGTTAGCAATTGTCGAGAAGTCGTTCCGTTGTACACTTGCACAGGGTGCCCAAGAAATCCTCTGCACAATGCTGTATCGTTTTGCCGGTAAATTAATACAAAAAAATTTGGAAAAATGTCTGTTATAAGGTTATGTTAGCAAGGGGAGGGGAAGGGAAAATACAATTTTGGTGGACCAAGCTTAGATGTTGGATGGAACTTAGACACTGCCGGTTGATTGGATTACGAAGCGATACAACTACTCGGCCTCTGAAGCCACGCTAGGAAGTATCATTTCACCTTGAAGGCGTTACCTATGCGTCAGCGTTTTTCATTGTAAAATTGTGTACATACAGCAATCAAATTACTCGCTGATCTGCGTGCTGTTACATTTAAACTTCAGAATTACTTGTATACACATTTCAAGAATATTTTCATTACATGTTTAAAAATGTTAATAAGATGATTGAGAAGTTTTTCTTAAAACTTACAATGACATTCAAACATTCTAACAATTTTTTTTTTATAATGAAAGAATATTTCAAAACATTGAAAACGCAATATGTCACAAATTGATCTCCTTAAACGTTTCACATTAGGTTTTGAGATGATTTGGTCTCTCCGTAGTAGTTTTGAGGAAACGCCTCTTAAATATTTTATTTTTTTAGACATATTTGAAAAACATATCCTTTTCGGGCATTTGTGCTGATAGAGCAGTGCAATGTGAGGCTATTTTTCCCGAGCCTCGAGATTCAACCACATGCATTCGAGGTTTTGTTTTCTCGTGTTGTTGTATAAATGACTTGAACATGGATGGCCGCACAGTAGATCTAGTCAATTAGAGAGGTCAAACATGAAATTTTTGGCTAAAACTGTAAATTTTGATGTTTTTTCAGTCGTATTTTAAATTGTAAGGGGTGCCTCGAGAAGAAAATTTCACGAGGAAACCAATGGAAACACTTTTAAAACCTTAAAGTTCTGTATAAACGGAGTTATAAGCTTTTAAGGTTTCCAAATTATATCCGACCTATCCTATGGAGATATTGAATGTGTGAGGAATTTGCGATTTGACTATTGATTCTTATGTAAACTTTTTCTTAAGAACTTTTACGCAAGAACTATAGTCAAATGGCAAATTCCTCACACATGCAACATTTCCATTGTAAGGGGTGCTTCTAGGGGAAAATTTCACGAGGAAACCAATGGAGCCACTTTTAAAACCTTAAAGTTTTGTATAAACGGAGTTACAAGCTTTTAAAGTTTCCAAATGATGTCCGACCTATCCTATTGACCCGATCCACCGTGCGCCGTAGGCACGTGACAGTCGTCGAGCGCCGCTTGAAAAACACACTGTGCCCGAGGGCCGGGTTTCCTTATGGGAAAATGTAAACATACTTGCGTCGACCATTGTGTTGCAGGAGCTCCACGCAAAACATTGTTATTGATTATGTGACAACTCAATATCGCCGACCTCCCCCTCGGATGATTGGTGCACGCGCTCGGCGCTTATTATGAATGGATTCACACACCGACGGCCCGGCGTCCCGCGCTCCAGGGCCGCGCCAAAGGGTTCCGGGGATCCACCGTCAGTGGTCTCCTGCGCGAAGGGACTCCGTTGATGAATTAAACGCCGCCAGTGCTGCCGTGCTAAGGAAGAACGCCGTATGAGCCTTCAGGCGTTGCCAAATTTCCTCTGATAAAATGCGAATTTATTAGGGAAATTGTAAACGTTGTGCTTCCAATTTTTCAGACTATTTTGTTCGCAATCGAATCTAAAATATCTGAAAATTTGAAGGACAAGTGTACACAAATTACGTAAAAAAAATATATGTTTTATCCGGGGAAATTTGGCAACTCTCGAATGTTCATATGGCGTTCTTCCTTAGCACGGCAGTACTTCCGTACTAAGGAAGAACGCCGTATGAGCCTTCAAAGGTTGCCAAATTACCTTCGATAAAAAACGTATGAAAAAGGATCGATAAACAGGTGTTTGTAACGAACACCTTAAGATTCGATTCTTTACCATAGCTTTAGAGGGGGAAATAAATATCGATAATCGATCACTCACGCCGCACTGCACTGCCGTGCTAAGGAAGAATGCCGTATGAGCCTTCAGGCGTTGCCAAATTACCTTCGATAAAAACCGAATTCACAGGGAAAATTGTGAATATTTTCCCCCGAAATTTCCAGACGATTTTGTAGGCAATTTAATCCAGAATATCTGAAAATTTCTAGGAAAAATAAGCATAACTTTCCTCAAAAATACATGTTTTATCCGGGAAAAGTTGGCAACTCTCGAATGTTCATACGGCGTTCTTCCTAAGCACGGCAGAGTACTGCCGTGCTAAGGAAGAACGCCGTATGAACATTTTAGAGGTGCCAAATTTTCCTTGATAAAACATGTTTTCATGATGACATTCACTCACTTTTTTCTTTGGAATTTTCAGATATCTTTGATTAAATTGCGTACGAAATCGTCTGAAAATTTTGGGGGAAAATATTCACAAATTTCCCTGTAGATTCGGTTTTTATCGAAGGAAATTCGACAACGTCTGAAGGCTCAAACGGTATTCTTCATTAGCACGGCAGTGTAGCGCGGCGCAGCGTGAATGATCGATTATCGATATTTACACCTTTGAAGCTATAGTAAAGAATCGATTATTAAGGTGTTCGTTGCGAACGCCTGTTTATCGATCCTTTTCCATACGTTTAAATGGCAGATATATCGATAAATCGCACACTTTCGAAGGGGTCCGGGTGGGCGCGTAGACTGGAGGTTCGGGGAATGGGCCTGTTGCGAACTTCAGCCAGAGCAAAAGCAAGAGTTATTTCACGCGGAAATGGCTCCAAAATCACGATGAGCGCATGAGGAAAGTCTAAAATACACTCCTAAGCTTCACAATCTCCGTAAAAAATATACGTTTTTAGGCGTCCTGTTTCAAAAACGGCACAGGTGAACACTTCGTAAGAAAAGTCGTTCCATCCAACCCTCGCGTTCAACAGTGAAAAAAAAAATATCGGTGTATTTACTAAGAAAAGGGTAAAATTACCAAGAATTCAGGGTTCTATTTGGTCCCAGTTTTTTCTTAGTAAAATTACCATTTATGGAATTGGTAATTTTACCGAGAAATCTCGGTAAAATTATTGAATTTTCTCGGTAATTTCACTGGACCTTGGTAAAAACGCCAATATTTTTTATCGACTGTGGTAGAATTACCGAGATAAAATGGCAAAGTTACCGGGAATTGATTACCAATAAAAGTGGTATTCTCACCTAAAAAACCAGTAAAAAATACCGGTTTTTAGGTAAACTTACCAGTCTGTCTTTGTAAAATTACCAATAGTTGGTAAAAAAGTGAGATGGTAAAGGCACCAACGGACCGTGGTAAAAACGCCGAGAATTTTTTTTCAGTGAATGCTACTCAATTCTGCGCATTTTCCCCCTCAGCTTTTCCTTAGCTCGGCAGCATTGTGGCACCGACGGTTGAGTTTGAATCTGCACTCCGAAAATGAGCGTGGGCACCCTGACAGGTGAATGAGGTGATTATTGTTCTTCGAGCGGCCGCTCCTGCGGTTAGCAGCCCTGTTTGGGCTCCCGCGCGGCGGGGAACGAGGGGAGGGACTCAACGAGCAGGTGAGGGATTCTGAAACCGCGTAATTATCGCGTAATGATAATGCGTTTTTCAGCGAGGCCGATGTCACACCAATATTAGACACGAGCATCAGTTTGGAGGCGTTGTCAGCATATGCGTCATCGGTGCTGACGATATGTACACTGCCACCCTGGTTTTTCCCCTTATTAGGCTTCAAGGACATCCCCTTGTACTGCCGTGCTAAGGAAGAACGCCGTGTGAACATTCAAGAGTTCCCAAATTTCCTTCGATAAAATGTTTATTTTTAGAAGAGTTATGAATATTTTCCCTTGAAATTTTCAGGAACTTTAGGTAAAATTGCGAAATAAATCGGAACTAAAACCTTTGATCCATACGGACGAGGATAAGGGTGAAAGACGGCGCGGTGTAGAAAGTAAAGTTGTGATTTGAGGTTTTCGCATTCCAAGTTTTAACCTAGCCTCACAGTCTTTTTGTCATCCGAATCGAAATACGAAGGACAGAAAGGATGCGACGACGGAAAAGAGGAATAGGAAGAATGAGAAGTATTTGAGAAAGAAGAAAAGGAAAAAAAGACAACGAAGAAGAACACTTTCTTTTCTTCTTTCCCGTTTTTCTCATCTTCTTCTCCTCCCACAGCTTTTTCTTTTTGTGCTTCTCTTTCTAATTCCTATATTAATTTTCATTCTTCGTGCATTTTCTTTTAAAAGAACCTTTCGCTTCTTTTCTTCCCTTTTTTCATGGGGGAGGGGGAATTTTGCAAAATCGGATTGTTCATACGGTTTTTTCCCTTGATACAACAGTATTGCCACTTGCTTAAATATACTTCTTACTCCTCCTCTCTTTTTCTCTTCTTAATCATTGTGTTTTTCATCCTCCTCTGCTGCTTTTGATTGATAAGGAATCCTCATCAGACATAATTCAAGAATCCCAAGACACGAGTCTGTCAATCTAAGGTTAACCTACAAGACACCCAATTAAAACCGGCATCGTGGGTTTTCATACTTTCGTGCTATGGAAGAACGTCGTATAAGCTAGCAGGCATTACCAAATTGCCGTCGACAAATCACGAATTTTCAGGGAATTGAGTGAGAATTTCTTTGCCGATTTTTTAGAGGATCTCATTCGCAATTCGATCTAAAAAGTCTAAAAATCTCAAGGAAAAATATTCATAACTTTCCTCGAAATTAAATATTTTCTGAGAGGAAATTTGTCAACTATCAAATTTTCATACGGCGTTCTTCTCTAACACGGCAGGGTAGATATACAGAGTCACGAGGAAAGGGCGGCTGGCGTAGCGAGTCGAAAGGGCGCGAGACAATAATTGCGACTGACAAACTGAATAGTTAATCGGGCGGCCGGAGTAGTGCGGGCGGTATCCGCCGGGTCGTGTAGGGTCTCCTTTTTAGAATCCGTCTTTACCGATTCATGAGCTGGGTCATAATGATCGCGCTGCTCCTCAATTAGCTCGACAATAACCGAGCCAAGACGGATTCCGCGCCGTCTTGGCTCCGTCAACGCATCCAAAACTCTCCTTCCCGTAACCTCAAACCAAAGATTTAAAGACGGCGTGTTCGTATCAAAGACATAAAGACGGAGTACTCGTATCTAAAAGCACGGGGAAGAAGTGAAGCCATTCTGGCGATGTGAATTCATGCGCGGGAAACGATTTGACTTGAACTTGTCCTCTTCATTTTCTATATTTCTTCTTCGAATCTCATTTTAAATGCCTAAAACGAACCGATAAATAAAGTTGGGATTTTGAATTTTTATAATAAGCCTATTTTGGCTTGGTAACAAGCAGGAATCTTACAGGAATCTCAGATTAAGTTGCTGTGAATCCATGCGCGGGAAATGAAACCTGATTTGAATTTGTCCTCTTGATTTTTCCACATTTCTTCTTCTAATCTCGTTTTATTTGTCTATAACGAACAAATAAATAAAGTTGGGATTTTGAATTTGTATGATAAACCTATTTTGGCTTGGTAACAAGGAGGAGTCTTACAGGAATCTCAGATAAAGTTAGTTTCTCTGCTGCTCTAACCAAAAGGAGAGGTGGCTTCATTTTCTTCTTCTAGCGCTCCGTCTTTATGTCTTTGGTTCGTATCTAAAAGCACGGGGAAAAAGTGAAGCCAGGTTTGGCCCTGGGCGCTTGTGTGAGTGTGTAAATGAGCGCGGGAATCCATGGGCGGGAAACAGAAATTTGATTTGAACTTGTCATCTTGATTTTTCCACAATTCATCTTCTAAACGTGTTTTAAATACCTAAAACGAATATATTAAGAAAGTTGGGATGGTGACTCGGTATAATACACCTATTTTGGCTCGGTAATAAGTAAGGATCTCAGATAAAGTTAGTTTTTTTTCTGCTCATGATGGTCCTGCCGGTTCAAATAGGCCGTTCCAGTCCTAGATGACCGTTACTCCCAAATGAAATTAATCGGTCGATGACGGACCAAAAATAACCTAAAGTCAAATTGATATATGTGAGTAAGTGAATTTGGGCAAAAATCAACCTAGAATACTTTGTTTACGCAATTTTATTCTGTTTCCGCCCTAAATTTAAATTTCAAACTTGTCCCGATTTTGCCACCAATCTTCTAGGCAATAGTAGAGGTGGTTGAAAAGTATCTTCATTTATTGCTTGTAGCGCCCCGTCTTTATGTCTTTTGCTAGAGACCCTCCACAGGTATCTTGGTAATGGCGGAAGCCAGAGCTTCTACTTTTGGGACTTCAGCATTCAGCTGTTGACCTACCTGCTTGGTCGATGGTTAACAACGTGTCAGGAGTTTCTTTTACAAACAAACCAAATTTTCGGAAACTTGTTTGGCTCATGACGTCACCCGAAGCTCATCATCCACCTAGTAGTTTCGTCTTTTCGGAACTATAGCTGAAGATTAACCTTGATATCAACGCTCAAACTCCCCTCATGATGACTGATTACCGTAGAAGTAAGCAATATGTATATATTGGACTGCATTTTGCAATTTGGAGCTATAAATTCTAACTCATCTGAAAAAAAACACTTATGTGCTTAGAGAAACTAATGGCACATACGTTGTTTTTATACCGGGCCGAAATTTATATTTCTTAATTGCAAAATTACATTCCCGATATCATTGGCGCCAGCTCTTCCATTCCTATTGCAACTTTATTAACTCTATGCTTTTCGTCTTCTTTCATACATCCTTTCATATCTTTAAATCGGGTTTATGCGAACATTTCAATGAACTAATTTTTTCATTCGTATTTTTGATTTCAGAGTCGTATTTTAGAAGATGCCTCGCTCGTCTGTAATTCTTGGTCGCCGCGGCATAACGTAAGTAATATTTACTGACTACCTTCCTTTTTTCCGATGTATAGTAACGATTTTTGTTTCATCCTCCCTATTTTTCAATCCATCCATCCACAAAGATGAAATGGATTGCATTTTGCAGAAAGGAACCACAGACATTGCAATTTTGCTAAGATTGTGCAACTTCAACCATTGCGGTGTAACGATTTATACTGAAAAAATATGAAATTTACCGGGTAATTTTTGTCTTAAGTTTACAGTTTGTAGCGAGTAAAATAGAAACTGATTAGAGATAATCAGGTGTCCCTTCCAATTTTATTTTAAAAATAGTAAGAAAGTACCGTGTCAAGCTTCAGGTATTCAGGTAGACTGGCGCGCGCGTGGATGACGGCGCAGTGATACAACTATTCGTACTTGATGGATGTCCATGTTGCATCTGCAAAATTGAAGGCGCGATGGTGCGAGACACGGGCTCGCAATAATTGCAATGCTCTTTTTGTGCTGCCAATGAGGCGTCGCTCGGATCCGGAAGAGAAGTTGAAAAACAAGGTCCGTGCCTCTTTTATTTGTGTTCGGCTGTATTGACACTAGATTTTCTCCTTCTTTTTCAACTTGATTTCTGATCCTTTTTTTAGAGATTTATATTTGGATTGCATTTTGCAAAAAGGAACCAGGAGAATGGGCCTGTTGCAAACTTTTTCTAGAGCAAAACTAAGAGTTGTTTCTTATAGATAATGCCTCGAAAATCACGATGAGCGCATCGGCAAAGTCTGAAATGCACTCATAACTTCACAATCTGCGTAAGAAATTTGCGGTTTTTTGAGCTTCCCGCTTCAAAAACGATACTACGGCACAGGTGAACATTTTGTAAGAGGAGTCGTTCCATCGTCGGCAATAATCATCATGGCCGACGCCAATCCGCCAAAACACGTTTGATGGGACGAAATAACATCTGAACAGCATTAGACCAGATAACAATCGGTGTGTTAACGTTCATATTTTCCACGCCCGAATTGATTGACCTTGAACTCTCCTCGAATTACGCGCGGAACTGCGCGCAACCGTCGGCCATGATGAATATCGCCGACGATGGAGCGACTCCTCTAACAAAATGTTCACCTGTGCCGTAGTGTCGTTTTTGAAGCGGGAAGCTTAAAAAAACGCAAATTTCTTACGCAGATTGTGAAGTTATGAGTGCATTTCAGACTTTGCCGATGCGCTCATCGTGATTTTTGAGGCATTATCTACAAGGAACAACTCTTATTTTTGCTCTAGCAAAAGTTTGCAACAGGTCCATTGCAATGTTGCTAAGATTGTGCAACTTCATGCTTGGCAATATAACTATTGAAATCCTGGAAAAATATAGAATGCACAAGGAAATTTTTGTCCTAAATTTACAGTTTTTAGCAAGTAAAACAGAAACTTTTTATAGATAATCAGGTTTTTTCCAAGACAAAAGGAGCTGCACAATCTTAGCAATATTATAATGCTCCTGGTTCCTTTTCGCAAAATGCAATCCAAATCATCGAAAACCGTCTCGGATAAATTCACTAATAAAACTCGATTGCAAGTTCGTGAATTTCATTCCAACCTTGCAATCCCGCGACGAAAACGCGAAAATGACTGTCACGCACAAGTTAAAACTCAGCCCCTCGTTGCCAAGTCGGGCTCGAAAATCCCCGACTCACCGCCCTAAAGTTCCGAAATGTCACAGACTTCGCACTGCGGGTCTCAGCTGAAGCTCAGCCCAGCCGGAATCTCCCAGCGGAGTCGCCGTCGCGATTCGAATTCCGATCCATCGATTTTCGATATTTTAGCCGGAGTGGATAGCGACTGTATCGATAATTAATCGATATGTCGGATCGATGGTCTGAGCCACTCCAGACTTCACTCTGAGGCTGTCAAGCCGAGATTAGAGGCAAGTTCAATCCGCTATCTATTATGCATGAGCCCTCAGTTCGGTCGGTTTCCAACCTCCCTGCAGCCCCTCCTCTTTTAATTCTGATTCAAAACCCACTTTACCAGGCCTCGACCCGACGATTTTTCCCGTAATGATGCCTCTTGCTTCCCCCCGCCTCCGCATTTTCCGCCACTTGCCTTGCAAATTTTGAATTCCGGCCGTGGAGGATTTGTGGGCTCATTTTTGTAACCTCATTTGGCCCTTGTCTGCCGAACTCTGGTCTTCATACCCACGAGTCTTCGTCCCCGCAGTGGTGTGGCTTTGCGATATATCGATTGAGTTACCATTTAAACCTAGGGAAAATTATCGATAACTGGGGGGTTTGAAACGAATGTGTTATTAATCGATTCTTTACCATAGCTTCAAATGGAGAAATATCGATAAATCGAAGAGCACGTCACGCCACTGCACTGGTCCCTCGAGTTTGAAGAGGAATAAAGGAATAAGTAAGGAAAGGAATAAGTTGAAAAAGTCTGAGAAAAGGAGATTATACATCCTTCCATTTTCCTTCAATCTTTTCTTTTTCTCTTCTGTTTTGTCCTTTTGGTCGTTTTTATCTTTTTCTTTTGGTTATTTATATTTTTCCTCTTTTTGATCTTACTCTCTTCCATTTTGTCTGCCTCTTTTAGTGTATTTTCCGAAGAAAATCCACTATTATATCATTTCCTGTTTTTCTTCCTCCTCTCCTTTTTCTCTTCGGATCCTTAAAATTTTGCGCTTTTGTTCTTCACTACTACCTTCCTTTGTTCTTTTTTTGGTAGCAAACGCTGTAACCTAACTAGAGAGGTGTTGATGACCATAGTTGCTAAAGTTACGAATACTATAGTATTCGTCCCTTACTACTATAATAAATTATTACAATACTACTACTATACTATACTAACTTTACTACTACAATAAATTATTCCCTTCTCTTCTTCCTATTTTTGTTGCCTTTGCTCTTCTTCTACCTTTTTTTTTATTCATATCCCTCATCCCTCTTCTGTTTTTTTTCTAATTCTATACCTCCTCTACAGTTCTCAAGGAGGAACGTCGTATGGGCCATCAGACGTCACCTTTCGTTTGATAAAATACGAATTTTTACGGAAATCTATGAACATTTTTCCTCCAACTTTTCAGAGGATTTCATTCCATTTTCATCACAGTCCGCATTCCAGCCTCAGAGGCCGAAAGTTCCGGGCGTAGATCCCGGAGGAATCGAAGCCACGGCTCCAGCACCCGGAACGGACTCTAAGGCTTCTGAGCGCGGAACGGACGGTATGTCTATACAGCCCGTAACTTTTTACAGTGTGTGATTTCTGCATCAGTATCTCGTGTTATTCGAGGACAAGGCTCTAACATGGTTAAAACAAACAAGACATACTGGAACAAACCCGTACATGTGTTTCTTATTTATCCAATCGGCGAGACAATCGAATTTCCGCGGCGCGCGGTGCGGTAACGGGCGCGCCAGGGGCGATAAAACCGAACAACCACCCGCCAGCCCTCAAAACCGCGTAACCGCCCCCGGGCGCGGCGCGCACATCGGCGGTTCTGTCTCGGCGGGGCGGAACAGTTGGTCCGGCGCGTGGAAGGGATGCGCCGGATCCCTGCCGGGCCCCGAAGGGCGGCGGGTAATGATCCGTCCCTAATTCCGGCAAACAGGCGCGACGCTTCCTACAAACGACCATTGTTTGCGCCCGCCCACGGGATTAGCCCGCTGACTTGTGAGTTTTTGATTGGGTTTATTAATAACTCGTTGAATCGGTATTAGATTCTTGTTCGCGGCGGGTTGGTCGGGTTCTGCTCCCGGGCGCGCCTCGCTCGTGGCTTGCGGGTTTTTGTGGAGCTTTGACGGGTGGCTCCTTTGTATTCTGCCGTGCTAAGGAAGAAGGCCGTATGATCATTCGAAAGTTGCCAAATTTCCCTGGATAAAACACGTATTTTTGACGTTTACGCATATTTTTCCTTGAAATTTTCAGATATTTCAGATTAAGTTTAAGAAAATTGAATCAGTGAGTTCGAAATCACACCATCTCGAGTTTTTTTCGATTTTCACTTTTCTACGGTTTAGTAACAAGAAGAAGCATAGAGGCATCTACACGCAAAAGGAAATTTAGAAATCGCAATCGGAAATGCTCGAAGCAGCGGCGGAAAAAGGGAAAAATCGAAGTATTTAATTGCGGAAATACCAAGTTTTGGCCATTTCAAGGGAAACGGGTTGCCATCCGATCTTGCGGTTTTCTTTTTTCGGTTCAGTGTACCTTGTAGCAACAAGTTATATAAATATTCAAGCGTTATCCAGGTCGAAAAATATACATTTTTCAGGGTAGACTATGAAAAATCAGTATCTGAAAGTCGGTGAGAACGAAAACACACCAACTCGGAAATTTTTAAACGCTTAATTCTCTGTCATCAAACATGGTGTATCGATTTCAACTTGGTGCTTTACAAAGTCTCTAAGTACTTGTCCTTTGGCACCAAAAATGTTTTTCTTAAACTAACTTCTTCACCCACTATGCAGTTCTAGGTGTTTCCTGAACAATTTTTTTTTCCGAGTTGGTGTATTTTCGAAGTCACTGATTCAATTGGGGATATATTTTTTTCAAATTCTTCAGACAGTTTTGTTCGCAATTCAATCTAAAATATCTAAAAATTTCAATAAGAAATATGCATAACTTCCTCAAAAACACACGTTATATCCGAGTAAATTTGGCAACTTATGACTTTTTATACGGTATTCTTCTTTAGCACGGCAGTATTGTATTCTACAGGGAAATCTTGCGTTAGGTCAGCTTTGTCAAATTGGGGTGTATTGGCTTAGTTCCCTCTATGGTTTCAGAAAATGATTTTTAAAAGAATGCATGCCACAGGCTTATTTTTCCAAGGGAAACTTCTCCTCTTCTCGCTCCAGTAAACTTTTACAAGACACTAACAGACTCGAAAAAAAGCTGGAAACAAGTGGCTACGGAGTTTCACTAATCCTATCTTTTAAAAGCAACGAAATGATCCCTCATTTAATTCAACGTATACTTTACAGCCCTCATGCGGTGCCCGATGACCGGAAGGGTCAAGTCTCCTTTAACTGACCTGCATTGCAGCCCGAACCTCGTTAGTGCCTCGCTGATTTTATGTCTTAATAAAAGCTGCCTTAGACCAAGGTTGTCAGACTGCTGGAGAATAATTCAATTTCTTGGAGAACTTCCCTCTTAGCCTACGGTAATTTCCATCGACTCGACCATCCTGCTCTGATCCCCGCGAGAGAGAATCTGCTCTAACCGAGAAATAAGCGCTTTTGAGCTTTTTACAGGTTCGGTCGCCTTAACCCAAAGCTATAAAAGCTCCACTAAAGCTCGTTATTAGCAGTGTTGTCGGGTGGGCAGGAGTTGAAGCGGTACAGGGTAACTTTCAATTGTGGGACCTCAATCATTGAACTAGTGAATTGGTTTCACATTGTGATTTTTACATGCAAAAAAATCATTGGTGCAGTGATAGAGTCATCTATTCATAGGGCCCCTGCACTCTCTTTGTTAAAGACTGATTTAGTGGCTACGCACTGAAAAAAAAATCTCGGTGTATTTATTATGAAAAGGGTAAAATTACCAAGAATTCAGGGTTCTATTTGATCCCAGTTTTTTCTTGGGAAAATTACCATTTATGGAATTGGTAATTTTACCGAGAAATCTCGGTTAAATAATTGAACTTTCTAGGTAATTTTACTGGACCTTGGTAAAAACGCCAATATTTTTTATCGACTGTGGTAAATTACCGAGATAAAATGGCAAAGTTATCGGGAATTGATTACTAATAAAAGTGGTATTCTTACCTGAAAAAAAAACAGTAAAAATACCGGTTTTTAGGTAAGCTTACCGGTCTGTCTTGGTAAAATTACCAATAATTGGTAAAAAAAGTGAGATGGTAAAGGTACCAACGGACCTTTGTAAAAACGCCGACATTTTTTTCAGTGCGTCATTCGATGTAGTATCGAACCTTTGGTTCAAATGTGAACAAACACAAAACCTTGTTTCTGATTAGCTCCCGTTGCGCTAATGATTCTCTTCCGTATGAAGGGACTCTAGCACAAACCATCCTTTAACCGTACAGAGAAAATGCGAAGGAATATTCTTGTCTCTTGAATATTCAGTCACCCTGTATAACGTACGTATTGGCATATCTGGCAACGTTTGTATTTCGTAAGACCACGGCTGATGCTAAAATTGCAAGGGGTTGGGCGTTGGAAGGAGCCTGAAGCAAGCCACAGACCGCCTCTAACGAGGCAAAGTAAACACCATCACGATGAGATGTTAATTAAGTTTAACTCGAGTTGGAGATTGTGTCCGTAATGTGCGGCTATTCGTGATCATCCAACTTAAGACCACTCTTGAGAAACGGGCCAATATTTGCTTGCTTTAGTGCACTCGCCTTAAATTTCCCGCCCTGCGGTGAGATGTGTCATGTCCTAAAGTCGCTGCAAATAAGTTAAGGTGATTCGACGGACGCCATTTTTTGCATCAAAGCTACATGCGATTTCTACATCGATTAGTTCCATAATTTCAGCTACTTGTCATTTTTTTCGAATCTTGAGATCGCAGTTTTGTTGTCATGAGACTGAAGAATTCATGTACCTTTGACAAAGAAATTAAACGTAATAAAAGCGTGGTTTTTAAGAGAAAAAATATAGCATTCGAGTGCACTTTTGATATCAGTATCGAATGCGATATTTTTTCTCTAAAAAAACCACGCTTTTATTACGTTGAATTTCTTTGTCAAATTTGGTACATGAATACTTCAGTCTCATGACAACAGAAGTGCGATCTCAAGATTCGGAAAAAATGACAAGTAGCTGAAATTATGGAAGTAATTGATGCGATATATCGGATGTCGCTCCGACACAAAAAATGGTGTCCGTCAAATCAACTTTAGCTTCATTTTGCAAAGGGGTGCTACTATTTCTGACTAATTGAAATCACTTATTTGTTTAGGGATACTAATGACACATCGATAACTAAATGCGGAATATAAGGTCACGTGAAAAATATTACGGTATTATAAGTACAAGCTTCGAGGGATTGCACTTTTTTCCACATTTTATCGGTTGCCAGATTGTCCGATAAATGTGAATATTTTACATGGGTTTGGGTGGGGGGAAAATCTGAAAAAGCAGCATATCTGGTAAAAATAGAGTCTGGGAGGGACAAGAGGCTTCCTTTCTGAGAAAACCTATAATTTTGCCGGAAATACGAAAAAAAAAATCGGCTCATCTCTCGGCACGAATATAACGGCCCGCGAAACGAGCCGAAGAGCCCCGTAGCGAGTGACCGGGGATCCAGGGGGCGTAGCCCCTTGACGGACGCGAACGCGCGAAGCGCGACCAGAACGGCTATATAGTATTCGTTATGACTAAACTACTATATGCCATGGAATAATTGTAAAATCTACGGTCTTTTAACAAAGTCAAAGCTCAACTCAGTTGATCCAGAGAGCGACTTAAATTATTTACGCCCTAATTTCCCTTCTCATTAGATTTAGGCTTTAATTCTGAATCTACTTTGTTTTTAAGCTCAATTCTCAATTGTCACAGTTCATATTTCTTGGGAATTCTTTCACGGAAGCCTCCCTCTGATACCTCGCGAATGAATTATTAATGTCCCTTATATTATGCACAGTGGAAAGCTGAAAGGGTTGAATCAAACTAATTATTTACCCTTTTGACGATACTGCCATCCGAAGCCGTTTTATGATCCCCTGTTCGGGTTCATTTTTTCACTTTACTCTCCTCTTTTAGTATCTCTCGTAATAGAGCGGCTGTGCTTAAAAAGGATTGAATTTTGCGAAAAGGAACCAAGAGGATTCCAATGTTGCGAGAATTGTGCAACGTAAATTTGTTGCAATAAATTACATATATCAAGGTGATTTTTATCTGAAATTTATAGTTTTAATGGTAGTAAGGATAAAACTAGTTTAGATGACTAGTTTTAATTTGCAACTCAGAATACCTTAAGCAATGTACCGCATTAAGCAAAAAAAACCAAGCTACACTTATTGCAAAATTTAACTGGGTAATGCAATTTTTACATGAAAAGGGCTGTGCAGATTTTTGGGCGGATTCCGGTGAATTTTCTTCTTAGTACGAGGCAAATTTCTTAAACTTTTCAAAGGAATCCGCGCGAAAGTTCTCTTGTAAAGAATTAAATTTCCCAGCTGAAGGCATAGGCTGATGTGGTTTGATCCCTTTACGCTAAACGTCTAAACGCTAAAAACGTCCAGATGTGTCTGAGCAATAATTGGATTACATTTTGCAATGAGGAACCACTATTTCTGGCCCATTTTAGAAATAACATACACGCCATTGGTTTTCTTATGCAGATATGTGCTTTTATAAGAGAGCCAGAGATAGTGGTTCCTTATGGCAAAATGTAATCCAAGTACACGATCATCCTGGAGTGATACAACTATCGAGCCGCGAGTCTGCAAAGAAGTATCACAACACATTGAAGGCGCAAGGACAACCGGAGCGCATTCCCACGCATGCCAACCATCCAAATCATCTCGAAACCCCTCGAGTTGGCAACGGAGGGCGGCACAAATGTATACAAGCACTTACGAACACCCGCAAGAGAAAATAAAAGGGAGTCCGGGTGCGGGGGGTCGACCGGCGGCAACGAAGGAGGGAAAAACGTCAAACGATTGTGAAAACTGTCGAAGTGGTTCGAGATAAAAAAAGAGGGGACGGCGGAGCCCGAGCGCGGAAGCGCCGGGGGGGAGGGGGGGGGTAATGAAGTTAGGAGGGTTCCGGGGGGCGCTAGAGGGGAGGAGGGCGCCGAGCTCATAAATATTGCATCAGTCTTGGACACAAACCGAACTTGTAAGCGTATAAGTTTACATACCGCGTTTCTCTGCATTGCGAAAAAAGCCCGTGCAGCGATCCCCTCCCTTCGCCCCACCCCCGCGCTTTTCTCCTGTGTTCTCCTTGTTCTTCCTGCCTCCTGGCTTCCGCTCGAACGAGGATTTCCTGGAGAATTTGCATTCGGACCGGGATGTATTCACGGTTCAACACTTTTCCTCCTTTGTGCTCTGGCGCTCGGCGCTGCGTGGAGCTAGGCATTGAGCCTCGACCTTTTAAACCCTTCCGATCGGGGCGAGCGCTCGGGATCATATTTTCGGCTCTTGGTGCTGAAACGGAATATACTGGAGTCCCTTTATACTGTTTGAACCAAGAGTTCAATATTATATCGAACACTGGAAAATAAAACACATTGGATCTAGAGTCCAGACTCTTGAAAACATTGACAAGAAAAATACTCTTGATTCAATCAGATTTAAGCTTAAATCAAAAGGAAATCTGCTCAAATTAAGAGGCTTGGTTCTTGATTTAAGCTTAAATATGATTGAATCAAGAGTATTTTTTCTTGTCGATGTTTTTAAGAGTCTGTACTCTAGATCCAATGTGTTTTTTTTCCAGTGTAGTCACTAAATCAGTCGTCCTCGTTGTCCATTGCTTCGTCTATAAATTTGAATAATCAACCCAGAGGACGGCCCTGGAGTCTCTTTATATCGAGAGTAAAGACAATGCAAATCCATTTCTGATTGGTTCCCGTATTTTCGGCCATCATAGTGCCACAAACGGGAATAAAGATCACATTTTCATCAATTGCAAAGATTATAAACTGGAACGGACAGGGGAATGGGAGGTACGACAAGAAACAAGTGGAATGAGAGAGGGAACGGAGACAGGAATTCGGGAATGGGTTGATCAAAGATTACAGAAAACGTCCGATTTGTGTAATCTTTATTCCCATTTGTAACACCCATGAGCCGCGTTGTCTCAACTCTCTCTCTCTCTCTATAAATGTACTCTAACATATGCTAGAAAGACACCGGGAAAAAAAAACACATTGGATCCAGAGTCCAGATTCTTGAAAACATTGACAAGAAAAAATACTCTTGACTCCATCAGATTTTTGCCTAAATCTGATTGCTTCAAGTGGGAAAATATCGATAATCGACCATTTTCGCATCGCCACTGATGTTGATATCAGGTATATGTTGGCATCAATCTACGTTAAATGAGATAAAAGTTATTTACTTATCATTGGTGTCCTCTCTAAAAGCTCACAAGTTGTATTCAGAGTCACCGCTGTAAGAATAAGACACACGGAACAAACATAGCACGGAAATAGAGCGAGGAAAAGGAAGCGTGTCGATGACGGCGCGGAGATACAACTATTCGTACTTGATGGATGTCCGTGTCGCGTCTGCAAAATTGAAGGCGCGATATTGCGAGGAGAGAACTCGCAATGCTCAACTCTATGCAGCCAATGAGCACTGGAAAAAAGAAACACATTGGATGTAGAGTTCAGACTCTTGAAAACATTGACAAGAAAAATGACTCGTGATTCAATCAAATTTAAGCTTAAATCAAAGGAAAATCCGCTCAA
This sequence comes from Bemisia tabaci, assembly GCF_918797505.1. Classification (NCBI taxonomy): domain Eukaryota; kingdom Metazoa; phylum Arthropoda; class Insecta; order Hemiptera; family Aleyrodidae; genus Bemisia; species Bemisia tabaci. The sequence continues at coordinate 9,710,301 of NC_092802.1, read as the reverse complement.
ATTAAGAGGTTTGGTTCTTGATTTAAGCAAAAATTCGATTGAATCAAGAGTATTTTTTCTTGTCGATGTTTTTAAGAGTCTGGACTCTAGATTCAATGTATTTTTTTTTCCAGTGGACGATTAGAGACCTTGCAAAAATACGTAGAGAGGGTGGTTGAAGAGAGCGCTGCGCCATTTTGTATTCACGTAAGTCACCCGGATTTTTTGTAGACACTTGTCCTCGAGGTTCAGCCATTTGCAGTTAGTGAAAAAGGAATGATTGTGGGGTCTCTCTATCTATATTAATTCACCTCTGCTATCTCAAGTAGTAATCTTTCACGGGACCAGCATTTTAACAAGACGTATTTTGATGCATTGCAGCAACTTATGTATTTTCAGTACCTCATCAGGTGATACCACTTATCGAACACTAGAGTGTACGAAAAAGTATCACGGTAAACTGAAGGCGCAAAGACAACCAGAGCGCATTCTTCGTCTGTCGGCCGACGTTAATAGGGGCTGGGGTTCGTCAATTAGTTAAAATGCCACCCGCGTCAACTGGCTCATTAAAAAATCATTTTTTAAAAGGAATTTTGCAGAGATAAAACTCACCACAGTACCGTTTCTTTGCCTCTTACATCAAATAAAGGAGGCCACATGGCAAGTCTCTGTGCCTATTAATTCAAATATTTTGCTACCCAAACAGTAAAATTTACAACTATTCAATCACCATTTTGAACAATGTTGGCTTACAAATTAGTTGAAGGACCCTGTATACAAATGGAATTTTTTTAACAATCTTATCGCAGTAAAAGGGAGAAATGTTCATGAAATTTGCACGGAGGTAATTAAACCATGATAACTAAAACGGTAAAAAAATAATTTTAAAACGCACGAATAAAATCTAAAAATAGAATCAGAATATTCAAGGATCTGAAATGAGATATAATTCTGAAGAGATAATTTCATAGTGATGAATGAAGTGTTCAGTGTCTACAGTTGGTCTGCAACGATCATTTAAAATTTGATTTTTTAATGAGCCAGTTGGCGTGGGAGCAGTTTAACTAATTAATGACCTCACTGTCCGCATCAGCTGGCAGAGGAAATCGTTCTGGTTGTCTTTGCGCCTTCAATGTTTCGTGATACTTTTTTGTACTCTTCAGAGTTCGATAAGTGGTATCATCGAATGAGGTACTAAGAAGATATTCATTTCTCCAATACATCGAAACGCGTCTTGTTGAAAATACTTGGTTCTTTGAGAGATTATTTAAGAGATTGGAAATGAATTGACTAAAGATATTCGGAGGAAAATCAACTCAATGGTACGGAGTGCTGAGTCAAAAGTACAAATCAGGATCAGAGAAATTGCTGTCTGAATAGAGGTTTGCTGAGATTTAACTGTTTAATTTTTTTACTTGTTATTTCGCAGTGAATGTGTCAACAAATTCGGTATTTTTGAGTAATAACTAGAGAACACCTAACTTCAGACACTGAATACTATACTCATCATGAAGTGCAACTTCCTAACTGAGCTAGTGTCTAAAAGTAAGTCTTATTTTTTTTCCAAAAAAAAAATTAGTTACAATCATACACTTTTAGACATTTTATATGTCCTTGAAAAGCCTACTTAAATCGTTAAATGTACATTTAACTATAAATTACAATTCCATATCTGAAGAAATATTTAACACTACCTCCGATAATTGAGGAGGGAATAAAGACAAAAATTAATACTACACTGGGAAAAAAACACATTGGATCTACGGTCCAGACTCTTGAAAACATTGACAGGAAAAAGGTTTCTTGATTCAAGCAGATTTAAGCTTAAATCAAAAGGAAATCCGCTCAAATTAAGAGGGTGGGTTCTTGACTTAAGCTTAAATCTGATGAAATCAAGAGTATTTTTTCTCGTCGATGTTTTTAAGAGTCTGGACTCTAGATCCAATGTGTTTTTTTTTTTTCGAGTGTAATTAATAATTTCTTTTAGTTTTATCTGATTTACGGACGACCAGAACCGGTCGAAGTCCAAAGTCTGAAAGTAATGCTATTGAAAAATATTGTTCCTCGCAAAGAGGTAATTTTCAAACAATTCACACATTCGGGAATCTGTCCATTTTTCCCCCTGCATTTTTACCCGCCATCACTTCCACACCATTCAGTGCCTGCAGACCGTCGATGATTTATTCAAGATCGGAAAATAAAAACATCCCAATTTTTTCGCTCCGGCGCTCAAATCAAGAAGCTCACCATTCCGCGTCCGGGGGGGGGGGGGGGGGAGGGGGGCGAAAGGGAGTCAAAACTCAAAACTGGCGGGAAGTTGGAGTGGTGACTTGACAAGTGACCAGCGAAGGGCACCGATGTCAGCTCGGTTCACCGGCTGCCCGTTATCTATACACGCCGGACAGAAGTATATTATTGATTCATGCATACAAATGGACTCCCCTCCCCCACTCTCCCATCCCCCACCCCCCTAACTTCCATCCCCCATACCTGTCGGAGCGGGGCGCTCAATAAAGCATTGTTGCCGAATGGTGAGGACTTCGAAGTCTCCTTCATCTCGAACCTAGAGTCGTCGTGTTTTGTTCGAAACAACAAAATGTTTCCGTTTTTTTTCTTGTTTTTTTATGCAATTCTGAACAACCAATGGGAGAGCAACTTCCAATTTTAGGTTAGAAAACAGCGTTGCTTTTTTGAACAACATAAAAACAACCTGCTTTGAGCGCGTTGCAGTTGTTGCACAACAATGTTGCTGTGGGGGTTCCCAAACTTGGGAAAACGAAAAACGGGAAAATGAGCCCCGCCCCCGCAACACAAAACAACTTCGAACGAAATGCTATTTTTGTTTGTTTTCACAACACGTTGCGAATGTTTCCTCCGAACAAAATACGGCTAGTCCCTCTCCACTGTGAGTTAAGATACAAGGAATCCGTTTCTGTTTAAGTCTGGTGTTTTAAGCCTTCCCGATGTCACAAATGTGAGTAAAGATTGCATTTTTACCGATTTCAAATATTATTGGCTGAATTGGACCCATAGTAGCATTTTTCAACGGATAAATTGCAATATTTTGAAAATAAGTCGCGATTTTCTATGATGTTTTGGCAATAATATTGCTATAGGATCACCACCATCTGTGCGATAATCTTGTCGCAATTTTATCTCCATAAAATTGCGTTTGGTGAAATTGAAATTTTATCACAATCCATCACGATTTTTTGTTTGATAATTTTGCTATGAATTGGCAACTGTAAAATTGCGTTTTTAATGCGATAGAATAGTTATTTTTTATCCGATAATGTTGCAATACGTCGACGTCTATAAAATCGCGATACCAGTAGCGTGGCGTGAATTGCGATGTATCGATTGTTATGCCATTTAAACCTATGGTGAAGAATCGATTATTAAGGTGTTCCCTGCGAACACCCCGTTTATCGATCCTTTTCCATAGGTTTAAAAGGCATAACAATCGATATATCGCATAGCACGCCACGCCACTGCGCGATACATCCTCCGATCAAATTGCAACTTATCGTGATCCCGCTACTTGGGGACCGGGGAACTATGGGTTCGTCGGGGAATAAGGAGAACGAGTGAGGGAACAGAGGAAAGGAATTCCAGGATGATTTATCAAAGTTCATGAAAAACGACTGTGATATTTATTCCAGTTGTTGACTTCCAGGGTCCGACTTGTATTAACACTTCCGCGATGAACGGACTCGACTTTGACCAAAGGACTTTAGGTCATACTTGTATTACACTGGGAAAAAAACACATTGGATCCAGAGTCTAGACTCTTAAAAACATCGACATGGAAAAATACTCTTGATTCAATCAGATTTAAGCTTAAATCAAGAACCCAGCCTCTCAATTTGAGCGGATTTCCTTTTGATTTAAGCTTAAATCTGATTGAATCAAGAGTATTTTTTCTTGTCGATGTTTTCAAGAGTCTGGACTCTAGATCCAATTTGTTTTTGTTTTTTTTCCAGTGTAGTTCATTAAACACCGTATTTTTTCAGGAGGCTCCATTCGGTTTCCATTATGCCTCAGAGAAGTTCAAGAAGACCTTCAATATAGCATCATGATGAGGACTATTTTTTGCGGACCTAGAGTCAATTTTAGCGGAGTCCTGGTTGTGTTTTCGCCTTCACACCAGCGCGATACTTCTTCGTCCACTCCAGAGCTCAAATAATAAATTGTATCCCGAAACGGAGCGATAGAATTGTAATAAGTTTCCATTTCTTTTATGAATCCCACTGATATTTTTCTGGTGGTGAAACACCCATTCTTCATGCTGAGAAATTCAGCAGAATGAATCTACATAAATGCAGAAACTAATTCATTAAAATCAAATTTATCAGGATTATGTTTGGATTGCAGTTTGCGAAAAAGAACCAAGAGCGTTCCAATGTCGCTAAGCTTGTGCAAATGAATTTACCTTGCAAATATAAACTGCTCATCTGAACACATTTTATCTTTACTCCCAATAAACTATAAATTCAAGATAAAAATTATCTGGTCAATTCAGTTTTTTGCATGACGCCAGTAATTTTATTGCAAAGAATATGTAAGTTGCACAATCCTGGCAACATTGAAATGCTCTTTGTTCCTTTTTGCAAAACGCAATCCATTTATTCTAATTAGGATCCTTGAATATTAAAATTCTAATTTTAGATTTTATGGTAGTGCGTTTGAAAGTTCTCTCTTTAACCTACGTGATTTTCATGGTTTAATCGCTGCTCGCCGAATTTTATGAACATGTTTTCCTTTTTTTGCTTTAAGCTCTTTGATAGACTTGAAATAAATGTATGAAGAAAATGTATAGGGTCCTTCAACTAACTTTAAGCCGAATAAATAAAAATGATAATTGAATTGGAGTAATTTTTACACTTTGGGTAGCAAACTATTTGAATCGACGAGCACAGAGACTAGCCATGTGGCCCCCTTCGTTTGATGTAGGAGGCAAGAAAACCGCACTGTGGTGGGTTTTAATTCTGCAAAAGTCCTTTTAAAGGTGGATTCTTTAATGAGCCAGTTGACGCGGGTGGCAGTTTAACTAATTGATGAGTCCGAACCACCATTAAACTGCCGTGTTAAGGAGGAACGCCATATGAACATTCGAAAGTGGCCAAATTTCCTTCTGTAAAATGTTCATTTTTTAAGAAAGTTATGAATATTTTCTCTTGAAATCTTCGGGACTTTTCGGTGGAATGGAGATGTTGCATGTGTGAGGAATTTGCGATTTGACTTTTGATTTTTATGTAAAAGTTCGCGAGAAACACGATGGTGCTACTGGTTTTCTCTGAAATCAACTCCCAAGCTCAAAAAAGTTCTCAAGTTGAGGGCGTAATGGAGGGGATATCCCGCGCTATCCTGAGAGCCCACGTCTACATCAAAACAAACTCTCCATGCAAAGGTAGGGAGCAAATACATTGTCAGGGCTGCCACTTTATTTGGGGACTCTAAAACTGAAAACACGGCATCACCGCTAATGTGTTTGCTTCCTATCTCTGCATGGAGAGTTTGTCTTGATGTAGAGGTGGACTCTCAGGATAGCGTGGGATATCCCTCAACTTTGGCCCCAACTTGAGAGCTTTTTTTGAGCTTGGGAGTTGATTTCAGAGAAAACCAGTGGGACCATCGTGTTTCTCGCGAACTTTTACTTAAGAATCATTATAGTCAAATCGCAAATTCCTCACACATGCAATATCTCCATTGCGAGCAGAATTATCTGAAAAATTGAAGGAAGATTACTCCTGAGTTTACCAGGAGATCCGCGTTTTATCGAAGGAAATTTGGCAACGCCTGAAGGCTCAAACGGGGTTCTTCCTTAGTAGGGCAGTGAAGCGGACCGACAAACAAGGTGTGAGTCCTGGTCGTCTTTGCGCCTTCAATTTTCGCGATACTTTTTCGTACACCCCAGAGTTCGATAAGTGGTATGATCGAATGAGGTACTAAATATGTATGTATTGCTCTTATGCATCAAAGTAGTTTTGCAAAAACTGATGACCTTTTGGATGATTACTTGAGAGAGCGAAAATGAATCGACTCAACTTGTTCGATAGGGTGAAAAGATCATTTTTGGAGAGTAGCAGATCACATTTATTCGATGCGGTGTGAATTTTTATTGCGCGATAAACTTAAAAAAAAATGTATGGTCCCTTTTTTCAAGTAGACAACCAAAACAAGTGTGCTGAGAAGCACTGGTACTTCCATAACTTTACCATAAATACAATGAAAAAAAGGAAGGTGATTTTGACGCAGTATTATCCCTGTAAGGGTAAAGCGATGAGATTAGTTTGAAAGATCGTCTTATCCTTCGAATCGATTTTATTTCTAGATATAAAGTACTCCAGAATGAAAAGCAATGATAAAATTTACACTCCAGATTAAATCAACCTCAGTTTGATACATTCTGTACAAACTAATTTATGTGTATCATAAAATACAAACTGGAATATAATTAAAAACATAGAAAGACCTACGATATGTATAGAAACTAAGTGGGCGGGATCGTTACAAGTCAATTGTGATAACAATTTTTAAATGTTTTACTACGATATGTAATTGACTGAACCCCGGAGATAAATATCTAAATACTAGGATTAATATAACAATTTCCAGGAATTTTAGTTTGATTAAGGTACATTTCCTTCCATTTTCTTTCGGAACAAACCTGATTGTCGACAATGCAAGAATGTTCCGTTGTTCCCTCTATACTGTAAACATTTGGAACTACCATGTCGACTGTGCAAATTATGACTTTAGGAGTAAATTACAAACTCCCTTGATGTGCAAATCTAGCTTTTTGTTCAATTTTAACCTCCTCCTACTTGTACTTCTTTGGTGAAAAATACCATGAGAATATTGGAAGCATTTCATTCATTTAAGTAAAAACCAATGTTTGCATTACACTGAGGAGGACTGAGAGGAACCCTTTATGTTCAGATTTTGTTCGTGGCGATGTTAACAACAATTGCAGCAGGTAATATCAGACTCTCTCAGGGCCGGATTCACCTACTTGCCGCCCCCTTCTCATTCGTTTTGAAACATCAATAAAAACCATCAAGTGAACATGCCGGAGGGGTTGGGGTGCATAAGACGCGTTTATTCGTGTTGGACACATTTTTTGCGAAAGCCCTATGTCAACACTACCAGCAAAATTCACGGAACTTTTCACGAAAGTTAAGTTCCGTAAACCTATCTCTGTGTGGACAAGGCCCGCCATTTATAAGAAATGAACGAAAAAATCATGAAAGAACAAACATAAATGTGGATTAATAATTTTAACTTCCGCCGCCGTGCCGCGCTGACCGCACTGTGTTTTGCGCAATGCGTGAAGTATTTCTACAGTCTTGTAGGCGCTATGCGTTTCACGTCGACCGCTGCTGACCGCACTGTTTTTGACGCAATGCGTGAAGTATTCCTACAGTCTTGTAGGCGCTTTGCGTTCACGTCGAGCGGTGCTGAACGCACTGTGTTTGACGCAATGCGTGAAGTATTCCTACAGTCTTGTAGGCGCTTTGCGTTCACGTCGAGCGGTGCTGAACGCACTGTGTTTGACGCAATGCGTGAAGTATTCCTACAGTCTTGTAGGCGCTTTGCGTTCACGTCGAGCGGTGCTGAACGCACTGTGTTTGACGCAATGCGTGAAGTATTCCTACAGTCTTGTAGGCGCTTTGCGTTCACGTCGAGCGGTGCTGACCGCACTGTGTTTGACGCAATGCGTGAAGTATTCCTACAGTCTTGTAGGCGCTTTGCGTTCACGTCGAGCGGTGCTGAACGCACTGTGTTTGACGCAATGCGAAATTACTGTGCTCTCAGGAAATGAGAGAGTTTGTCGCCTTTTCTCGTTTGTATTTTTTTCTGAATCCGATTTCCTTTATACCTTCACTTAAAAAAATCGCAAAATTTGCCGCCCCCTTCATTTGCCGCCATGGGCCGCGGCCCATGTGGCCACCCCCTTATTAATCCGGCCCTGGACGAAACTGGCACCCGGTGTCCATAAAGCAAATTTTATTTTGAAGTTCGGAACAAATCGGGTGCCTCGAGGGCTAAGCGAGACGTGGCTGCTCTGCCCTCCCTGCCTTCCAGTCCTCGGTCCCAGAGCTTCACCGTCGACCTATTGGGTCTTTCCTTCCGGAGATTAAGGTGATTCGTCAAGCTCAAGTGACGTGGTCGAACTGGCATGCGATATATCGCATCGATTAGGTCAAAAATCTCGGCAGATTTTAAATTTTTAGCAAAATAAAGGACGGTAGCCTCTGCGCATGAGCCTAAAGGATCACTCTAAACCCAAAAATCGGCAAAATTCAAAGAAATGAAAGCAGGATAGTGTCTAGAAAAGAACCTCGCATCCGATACAGAAATCTGTAGCTGAATCGAATGCGAGGTTTTTTTCCAAACACTATCTTGCTTTCATTTCTTTGAATTTTGCCAAATTTTGGGTTTAGAATAATTCTTTAGGCTCGTGCGCAGAGGCTACCGTCCTTTATTTTGCTGAAAATTCAAAATCTGCTGAGATTTTTGACCTAAAAGATGCGATACATCGCATGCCAGTTCGACCACTTCTTTTGAGCTCGACGAATCACCTTAAACGAAACTCGTGTAAAAAATACATATTTTTGCAGGAAAAACGGCGACGTCGGGACAAAGTGCCCTCCGTCCATACAAACACAAAATATACACATTCGCGGCCAGCGCTACCGTGACATAGCTCCAGCCCCCCTCCCCCTCCCCTCCACCCCCCTACCTTGCCAAGCCACTTGTGGCTCCCATTATATCAACGTATACCATAATTTACATTGTTAAGTACTATGAAACTCCGGCGGCCGTACTTAAGCGTTAATATTTTATACGGGTCTTGCTTGCCGGTTTGTAAAGCTCAATTGCATCGGCGCTGCTTTTGCGGGTGGCCGCCGACTCTTTTTTCTTTCTATTTAATTAGCTTTTGATTGTTGGACGGTTCCTGCGTCCGAACATTCTTTTAATTAACGGTGAATCTATAACCCGCTCGACGTATAATTTTTGTTCCGTTTCCAGCGGGGTTTCCTTGTAGCGGTGGTTGCTGGCAGCTATAATTACGGCGCCGGGGCTTTCCCTTTTCGATTTTTGTTTCAGTTCTCTTCGTTCTGATGGCTGAGCGATCAACATGATGGCGTACAGTGGATTGAGTCAGTAGGAGAGGTCAGACAAAATTTGGAGACTTTAAATGCTTAAAACTCCGTTTACACAAACCTTTAAGGTCCTAGAGGTGGTTTCGTTGGTTTTCCTCGTGAAATTTTCTGCATTAAGCACACCTTAGAATTTAAAATTTTACGAAATAAACGTTAAATTTCGCGGTTTTAGTAAAACACATTATGTCCGACCTGTCTCATTGACTCAATCTACTGTGTGGCGGAATAACTCAGCGTTGTCGATGTCGAGTAATTGTATGAGCATATACACAGTAAGAAAATATAACCAACATTTTGTGGTGTATGGGAATTAGAACATAAAGTAACCTAAACGCGCGGTTGATATTTTTTGGCTAGTTTTTCTTCGGGTTACAATGACCTTATTTTTATGCTGAAAATTTGCAACCACGTTAAAAATCAGACTCCATCCCAGAGACAAGAGACCCTCCATCGCTATTCTAGCAATGGTGGAAGCTGTTCTTTTCGGGTCTCCAACTCTCAACTGTTGACCCACCTACTAGGTGGATGTTGAACAACGTGTTGGGTATTTCGTTTCGCAAACATATCGAAATTGGGCAAACTTGTTTGGCTCATTACGCCAACCGGAGCTCAACATCCACCCAGTGGCTATGATGACTATTGTTTATAATTGTCCATAGGGAAGCGTTGAGTCCCCAATTAATTATTATTATTTATTTTAATCATTATTTATTTAAATAATTATTTTAATCTAACTATAAAAAATATTAACATGTAAAATTAAAAATAACTTAAACCAGTTTTTAGATTATTAAAATTATAATCTCATATATTTTTTTTTATTTAATCTGTAGTTATTACCAAGCAGTTATTATTAGACACACCGTCCGTTCCAGGCTCAGAGGCCGAAAGTTCCGGGTGCTGGAGCCGTAGCTTCGATTGCTCCGGGTGCTATGCCCGAAACATTCGGCCTCATGAGCCCGAAACGCGGACGATATTTGTATATAGCCCGTAAGTATGGCCTCCACGGCTGGAGTTTTTTTCCAGTGTTGTCATTCAATTCTCAATGCGTTCCACCTTATATATATATATATATATATATATATATATATATATATATATATATATATATATATATATATATATATATATATTCGCTTTACAACGCACTCTGGCGTTCTACGACACCCAAACGCCACATATGCCTGTCTTCCCAGAGGTTATCGGGCAACTGACAACGCAACATCTCTTCGTCAACGCCCTGCCGCCAACCCTTTACGGGACGTCCCCGTCGCCTCTTCCCAGGTGGTACCCAATCCAAAACTTGTTTGGGCAACCTCTCCTCCGACATTCTTTGCACATGTCCATACCAGCATAACTGCCTGGACATGCCGTCGTGCACGATATCTTTCTCAACCTTCATCACCTGGCGAATTCTCTCATTACGGACACGGTCCCGTCTCGAAATGCCGGCAGATCGCCGCCAAAAATCCATTTCAGTTGCCCTCAACATTTCTTGCGTTCTTTTCGTCAAAGGCCACACTTCACTACCATAGAGCACGATACTTTTAACGATGGCGTCATATATCCGGTGCTTGTTTGCCTTGGAGATGCTCTGATCCCAGAGCACCCCGTTCAGCATCGCGATGGCTCTCCTGCCCTGAATGATCCTGTCCTTAATTGCTCTATCCATCCTTCCATCCTGATCAAGCCAGACACCGAGATACTTGTACTCATCACACTCTTCGATGCGCCGTCCATCCTCAAGCTCTATGCTTTGCCGTTGATGCGCTGCTCCCACGACCAGCTTCTCTGTCTTGGACACACTAACGTCCATGCCCCATTTCCGATATTCTTCGACCAACTTCCGCGTCATGTAATCTGCATCTTCCTCATCTTGAGCTACAACGATCATGCATCGGCAAAGCATAGAGTATAAAGGGTCTGCCCATCAAGGAGTGGAACGCCCATTCCTGCAACCTTCTTTTTCCATTCCTCTAACACGTGCTCTAGGTATACCTTAAATAGTGTTGGTGACAAACAACAGCCTTGTTTTAGCCCTTTTGTGACGAAGAAACCTCCGGACAACTCTCCACGACATTTAATTCTTGCTGTAGTCCCGTTATAAAATGATTTAATTGCCCCCACAAGTCCTTTGCTAAAACCCCTTTTTTCCAAGGCTTCCCAAAGTTTCCCCAAGTTCCACCTTACATATTTTTTCAATAATCTCCATGCACTGGAAAAAAAGCACATTGGATCTAGAGTCCAGACTCTTGAAAACATCGACAAGAAAAAATACTTTTGATTCAATCGGATTTTTGCTTGAATCAAAACGAAATCCGCTTAAATTAAGAGGCTTGGTTCTTGATTTAAGCTAGATTCTGATTGAATCAAGAGTGCTTTTTCTTGTCAATGTTTTCAAGAGTCTGGACTTTAGATCCAATGTGTTTTTTTTTTTCTCTAGTGCTGGCACGGCGTTATTGCTTGAGCCCGTCAAATTAAGTCTGGAGTGTAAAAGGCTCGAACCGGTCGAACTAAGGTTAAAAAAAAGGCTAAAAAGTCTCCAAAAAGGTAAGTTCCCGAGCCTTTAGATCACGGAGAGGAAAACAACCCCGAAATAGAATTGAAGCGTTTGAAGAGCATACTCGACCTAACATCCACAGAATGCTTATACTCTGTTAGCCTGGAGCACATATCATTCTGCCGTGCTAAGGAAGAACGCCGTATGAGCCATCAGATATCACCAAGTTTCCTTCGATAAAGTACGAACTTATCGGAAAAATTGTTGAATATTTTTATCCCAATTTCTCGGACAATATTGTTCGCAGTTTAATCTAATATATCCGAAAATTTCAAGGAAATATATGCCCGACTTTCTCTCAAATTAAAATTTCATCGAAGGGAGTTCGGCAACTCTCGTATGTTCTTATGGCGTTTTTCCTTACCGCGGCAGCATTCTCCTCGTCGTGAATGCCTCGGCCCGACGGCGAGAGACAATCCGCGAATTAAAAAGGGCGGGTCAAGTTGTACATCGAGGACGAGACCGGGCCGGGTGGGGGGGAGGGGGAGGGGGGGGGGGAGGGGGGAGGGGGAGGTCTTCAAAACACGTGGGCAAAAAGTTCGCGAAATTGTTTTCTTTTCCTCGCTGAAAAGGGAGGGGGCAGAATAAATAAGCCCTCCTTGGGTCACAGAAATCAAAACAATCTTTCGACGTTATGAAACCAGCGTCAAGCGGAAGACACGGGCCCTAGCGGGGAGGGGGAGGGGAGGGGGGAAGGGGTGGGAGGAGGGAGTTGGGGGGAGCAATGAATAAATAATCGTTGGGTCGAGTGGCTCCTCCGCACGCGAAAAAAAAGAGGTTGAATGGATTTCCTTTCAAAAACCCGTGCAGCGGGTTGTGTCGCGACGGTGGAAGGCGCCGGGCTCGGTTTATCGCTGCCCAGCATCGCGCTCTATCTCCTTCATCTCCTTCTTTTCACACGTCGGGCGTCCAGGCGACTTGTCTTCGAGACTTCGCGTCCTTTCTTTCCGAGGCAGTTTGATTTGCGGAAAGAAAAGGGGAGTCTTCAAGGCACGGTACACACACGCCCAACGTGTAAGACTTTCTTAATTTCCTCGTTCACGATAACGCGTGGAAGACGTGGGAAAGGGGGGGGGGTCTCGCTGAAGGCCCCCTCCATATCGCGTCAGCCTTTCATTGGAAGATGAGCCATTTATGACACGTGGAAGTGCGAACTTGGACGTAAATATCCGCGTTGTGTTAACCCCCAGCAGAGTGAGTCTATTATTTTGACTACTTATCTCGTGTTTGAACGGTTGGGGCATAATTTTCGAGGGCGAGTAAATTTATTTTTATGTTAGTTTTGAGGTGTACGAAAGGCTACGGGGCTCATATTCTTTTATAATGGAGATTTGCCCTGATGTTATCATCGACTTCAGGAAGATTGTCTTTCATCGAGGGAGACGATTTTTTTGTTTCTTCTAGTGTGTGAGTCTACGTATGATGAGGAATGCAACGCGTGTATGATCTTGAGAGGCAACCATGCATCAGTGATGTTTTGACAGTTATTCGTTTTCAGTGGTTTTCTAAGCATCGACTTTTTAGTTTTTCAAGATAGCATACATATATAAGTGATTTTTTGTTTCTTTTAATAGGTATTCATTGTCCTCATTCTTCAATTGAGTGGCGGGTCCGAAGGTAGGGGGATGGTGGCATGGCCCCTCCATGTGCACAGTGCAGCCCTCTGTGGACAAAAATAAAAAATTCACAACTCGACATCTGAATATTTATTTTGGAGTTTGTCATCTTAAAGATATTTTACTACTCACAATGATGTATTATTTTCAAAATTTTTCGCTCAAAACTATACTTCAAAGTTGGGTAGAAAGTGGGCGGGAAATGGCTCGCGAATCACTGGTCCATAAGAAATACACGGGGAAAAGACGTCAACTTCAAATGAAGACTTCTCGCTTGAAACGCAAGATGCTCTGGGTGGTTTACATTTTCTTGATCCTCAGATGTCCAACTTCAATTCTGCCAAAAAGATCTCGCGACTTTTTGCGACCATCAGAGATATTTGAAGTTGAAGTATTGGAGTTTCACATTGCCTTTACGTTGTTAACACAGGGCTGATTCGAGGTTTCCAACTTCAAATGAACTTATCTCGAGAAATGCGCAAAAAAATCCTGAGTTATAACATTCTCTAATTCCTCGTGAGTTTTACTTGGATAGTGCCAAAGGGTTTTCCTATGGCGGTGCTACTATCTTCATTTAAAGTTAAGTGTCTATTACCGATTTTTGTCCGCATCGTCCATACGGATGCCGCACTGTGTATCGGGCCTAAAAAGGCAACAGCGGGGGAAGGAAAAGAGAAAAAAAAAGATCCTAAAAATTTGAAAAATTGTTCCTCCGAAAATAAATTTAGCATTGTGAGGAGTTTCAGGTGCAAGGTCTCTGAAATACTTTACCTCTGATCGACACGCACGTTCATTTCCACGGCGACGGCTGCTTTTTGCAAAACAAGAAATAGGGTTATTGAAAATACCTCGTGCGTCTCAAGAAACACGCTCAATCAACGTGTCTGTCTTTTCACCACGACGATAATGACCACCAATCAACAATGATGTCTTCCGCCATTTCGTCGCTTCACTGACGTAAGGGCGTATCTCGATTTTGACTTGAGCCCTGGAAAGCATGGAGTTATATGGACAACAGGGTCCACGTGGAAATCGAGATACGCCCTTACGTCAGAGGGGCGACGATTTCCACACACGCGAGCACTTCGTTCCGTGTCCGACACTGGCTTCTCATGCTACCTCGCTAAGAAAGAACGTCATATGAGCCTTCAAACGTCATCAAATAACCTCTCATAAAACACGAATTATCTCGGAGGATGTTGAAATATTTCCTCATAACTCTGCAGGGAATGGTATTTTCAATTTGATCCCGAATATCAGGAAGTTTTCAAAGACAGATATTCCTAATTTGTTCCTAGAATATGTATTTTTTGGAGTAATTTTGGCAACAATCGAATGCTGATACGATGCTCTTCATTAGTACGGTAAGGCGACCTTTGTCATGTCAACACTATTCTTGCCGTCCTCAGACTGTTCTGGTTTTTCTCTGCCACGAGTCAATAACAGTCATGTCTAAGTTTGTTTCCTCTATGTGTATGGGGTTATTGGTTGAATATCGGGCGAATGTTTGGCAGAAGTTAAGATGGATCTTCAGCTGTCGTTCCGGAAAAACCAGTCACGTCCACGTCGAGCTGCTAAAATCAGTGCTAAAATCAGTGATTATTTAAGATGTATCAAGATATATTAAATTGTAAGACTCATAAGTTCTAGCAGCATGTGTCTGGAATGTTTATAAACAAACGAGAGCTTTGAATGTTCAAAAATAAAAGCTATAACTTGATCCCAGTTTCTCTTATAGGATATCTGTAAGCGCGAGAGTGATAGCTCACGGTGGGAGAGAGATATCTGCAACTGCGGAGAGCGATCAATCGCGCTTGGTTGCATCAAGTTCATCATGCTTTACCCTACTTTTTTCTGGGATCAAGTTTCAGAGCTTCAGAAATTATTGTTCACGTCTTTTTTAGAGTCAATAGGAAGAAAAATGTTATAGCTAGAACTTATGACTCTTCGATTTTAACAGAAATTCCTTTAACTTTCATAAAAGCTCAAGGACTCACGTGGGGCTGTACGGACTCTAATAGCGTGGACCAAAAAATCAAAACACAGCGGTGGCGCGCCCTGCGCGCAATAATTGCAGTACGCACCGCTGTAGATTCACCTTAAAAAGGTACCCGTAAGAGCCTTTTCTGACCCTGAAGTGGTTTAGTTGCGCTAGTAATATATTTTTTTCCTGTTGGTTTAAGCTTGTGGATCAGCAAAAAAAAAATGTATATCCGAACGCCAAGTTGTCTCGTTCAATATTAAAAGAAATATCGTCTTTCGAAAAACACGTTATAATTATCTACCGTTTAGTCCATTTAGGCAAATACACAACTCGTAGTTTCCTAGACGAAGGAGCGTATCTTCATTCCAAAAATGCATAAATTATTTACACAATTATTTTTTGTATACACAAAAATGACAATGACAAATTTTGTTCTAAATTTTGCTGATTTAAGACAACGTCCAGAAGGAATGTCGGTGGAATTTCTAAAAAAAATTGTCCAATAGTTTCCGAGTCAAATTGCGAAAAGAAATTTGACAACATTAAAATTGACTTACGTTCCTAAGTCTGGCAAACAACGATTACGTGGTAATGTACACGTTTTCCACCTTGACTAACCTAACTAATTTGGATTGCATTTTGCAAAAAGGAACCAGGAGCATTGCAATGTTGCTTAGATTGTACAGTTTCATCCATTGCAGTATGACTATTGAAATCCTGAAAAAATATGAAATTTAGAGGGTAATTTTTGTCCTAAATTCACAGTTTTTAGCAAGTAAAGTAGAAACTGTTTATAGATAATCAGGGTTTTTCTTCCAAGACAAAAACAGCTGCATAATATTAGCAACATTGCAATGCTCCTGGCTCCTTATTGCAACATGCAATCCATTTGATCATAACGTCGAATACGACCTCATCTCCAACTTCCATGACCTGACTAAATATATCGACGGTGAAAGTCGGCAATCACATAACTCGTTTGCGGTGTCTGGAAATCTCCGCCTGTACGTCATTTTTTTAAAAGAGAACAAATCGACATTATTTCTTGAAGTTTTTGCAGAATTTTCTTCGGAGTGAGAAGAAAAATCATGACAGTTTTAAAGAATTGCCGTTGAGTAGTTTTCCATTTAAAAAATAAAGTATGACAAGAAGTCTGCGACGTCGCAAACCGAGTTATGTGATTGCCGCCTTACACCGTCGATATCCGGAATAAAATGAGTTTCTATGTGAAAATATGATATTCGGTCTCGATAAATCATGAAACTTTTCCATTGCTTGTCCACAGGGTGACCTTTTTGGAGGGCTCAATGACGGCCTGCTCAGCAGAGCGGAGGCACTGGCCGCGGTGGACATGGGCAAACACCAAACAGGGTCGGGGCCTGGATTGCCTCAGCTCAAACATGACGTCATGTACCACCACGGAATGGGAAACCCTCATCCAGGAGGTCCCAACACCAGGCCGCACCAGGTAAGCTATGCGTAAAAAGGCATTATTTATATGAAGTTGAATGAAGTTGAAGTCTAGACTCTTGAAAACAATGACCAGAAAAAATACTCTTGATTCCATCGGATTTTTGTTTGAATCAATAGGAAATCCGCTTAGATTTAGAGGCTTGGTTCTTGATCTAAGCAAAAATCCGATTGAATCAAGAGTATTTTTTCTTGTCAATGTTTTTAAGAGTCTGGACTCTAAATCCAAGCTCATTTTTTCTCCAGTGTACATCAAGACAAACTCTCCATGCAAAGATAGGGAGCAAATACATTAGCAGTGATGCCGTGTTTTCAGTTTCGGCTCCCCAAATAAAGTGGCAGCCCTGCTAATGTATTTGCTCCCTATCTTTGCATGGAGAGTTTGTCTTGATGTAGACGTGGACTCTCAGGGTAGGGTGGGATATCCCCTCCATTTTGGCCTCAACTTGAGAGCTTTTTTTGAACTTGGGAGTTGATTTCAGAGAAAACCAGTGGCACCATCGTGTTTCTCGCGAACTTTTACGTAAGAATCAACAGTCAAATCGCAAATTCCTCACACATGCAACATCTCCATTGATGGACTTACTATAGGGTATCTCGTGGGTTGCCCAAATGCCCACCCTTCAAACACGTTCAATTTTCCGAATCTTTCTCAGAACTTTTGAAAAAATCTTAAGGGCATCCCGGGACTTTTGACGGACACGGAATGGGAGCACCGGCTTTGTCTATCAATTCGAATAATCAGCCCATAGGACAGCCCGAGCGTTGCGACTCGCGACACGGGATGAAAGAATGCGTGCGAATCGGACCAAATGTACCGCGGAATCGAAATCGGGGCCTCCGACGTACGGGGGCGGGAGAGAGAGCACGAGGGCGACTAGATGCGCGAAGGGATTTAACTTAGACAAATGAGCGAGGCGGGGTAGAGGGGGGGGGGGGGGGGCGCCGCGACAGACGGAGAGAGTAGCCACTTGATGTCAATGGGACATTAATGATGAAATATAGACCCCGGCCCGGGGCCGAGGGAGTGAATCATTTCGTCCGAGGCCCCAGGGACACCTTCCCCCCGCCCCGCGGCGCGGCGCCCGGGCCGGGGGTGGAAGGGTGATGTTATGTTGTATAATAACAATTCCGATCAATTATTCATTTGTCTCTTGTTGCATGCGCGAGGACGGATGCCGGGATGCACCGCACCCTCGCCTCATCTTTTCCGCATCTTCGCGGAGATGTCCTCGCTCCTCTTCACGCAACCCTCAGCACAACATGAGCCCTGCTATCCGTATAGCCCCATGTCCTTCGGGGCTCAGTTGGGATTGGAGATACGCGGTTTTGTTATAGGAGGTAGAGTGTTGGAGGTCGATGGTCGCGGGGAGGGAGCAATCGGAATTAAATTAACGTTCTTGGCGACTGAGCGTGGATCACTGATACTTCACCCCTATCGTCCCGGCCCTCTTCGGAGGCGCTCAGGCGGGGCCTCGGAACCACTGGTTGACGTTTTTTCGGTTGGGATCCGAGCTTTGTTTATTTCGCGCGCTCGATAAATTTCAAGGTGGATCTACCACTTTAGGGCTAAAATAAGGATCCACACTAGGGAGAAAAAACACATCTAGAGTCCAGACGCTTAATAAAAACATCAACAAGAAAAAGTACTCTTGATTCAATCGGATTTTTGCTTACATCAAGAACCAAGCCTCTTAATTTGAGCGGATCTCCTTTTGATTTAAGCAAAAATCTGATTGAATCAAGAGTATTTTTTCTTGTCAATGTTTTCAAGAGTCTGGACTCTAGATCCAATGTTTTTTTTTTTTTTCCAGTGAGGTATTACGGGTAAAAAAAAGTGAACTATTTATACAGATCCCATCATTTATCAGTTAATTTTGGGGGTTTTCCTTTATCATAGCCATTATGTTTTGACACATCAAAGTGTAGTAAGGCTAATTATTTAGGTCCACAAGTTAGACAAAATTCTTAAACACTCCTGTGAGAGAAGTCCTTGTATTTCATTAAAATAATTAATCCTCAGAGCGTGTTCATTACAACGATGATCAACACCTACATTTATAATGTCCGTGACGCTGTATTTTCCAGTATTTTTCTTTCTTAGGTTTGATTCCCTTGATGAAAATTTGAAGAAAATGGGGGGAGGCTCTCTCTCGAGGACTCAATGAATAATACAATTTTTAAAGTCAGATAATAAGCCTTTTGGGACGCTATAAAATGTCAAAATGCAATTTGTGGCGAAAAAATCACGCCTCTTTGGACTACAGTGCCTACATAGGAAGAGTATTGACTTGTCGAATTATGCACCTCTTAAACTGATAAGTTCACACTCTCCCCATACGGGTGCTCTATCTTGGAATTCCGCAAACTTGTTTGACTTTTTCTGCGATAATTTAGGATCGCCCAATTCCCTATATCTCTACTTCATTTATCTTTGAGAGAGAAAGAAAACACTAAGAAGTGGCCCGGATACTGTGTGTAACAAGGTGGAGAAATGGTGCTGGGTCCACACCATTTCGCGAGGAAATCTAAAAATCCGCTGATGAGGTCTAAAAAGACCCAAACCGGTGTAGATCTCTCGCAGTGACTTCAGCTTAATAATCCAATGCAAACTGCGTAATCTGAGCACTCTCCACCCTCAGTTTTGTACTGATACTCGTTAGAGTTAAAAAAATTATTTTTGACTCTAATGATATTTTTTGGAACTTCTTGGCTTTGATTTCCCCGCGAAATGGTGTGGACCCAACGCCATTTCTCCACCTTTATAGCTTTGTCTACCAACTTCAATAATTAGCCCGCTGTTCACTTGTTCACTTACAAAAACATATAAGTCGCTTAACAGCGCTCCCTCGCGCTCTACGACTCCTAACCTCCACTGCTCTCTTTCAAACCACAAATCTTGGGGCATTGAGCACCTTAACATTTCCGCTTCAATCCCCTCCCTCCAACCTTTCATTGAGCGCCCTCTGCGTCTTCTCCCAGGAGGAACCCAATCAAGGACCTTCTTCGGCAACCTGTCTCCTGCCATTCTCTGGACATGGCCATACCAAACGAGTTGTTTTGTCATAATGCCATACAATGTCTTGTTCACATACTTTTGTCAATACTTCTCGTTATCATTCCAGATGGGTCATCCGGGGATGGACGGCCTGGACATGCTGGACCCGATTTCCTCCTCGGCGATGACGACGCTGACCCCGATGTCGGACGGCGGAGGCGGGCATGGCCACCCTCAACTGCACACGCCCTCCATGTACCCGATGAACTCGATGATGCAGGGCCACCACCATCACCACCACCACCACCACGGCGCCCCACCGCACCACCACCACCCGGCGGCCCACCACCCGGGCATGCCCACCCCCCTCCAGCACTCGGACTCGGACACGGACCCCCGCGAACTCGAGGCCTTCGCCGAGAGGTTCAAGCAGCGACGCATCAAGCTCGGTGTCACGCAGGCTGACGTAGGTATGTACATGGAGAGGATTTCAATTAACTTGACTGCAGCATCCTCCCCACCTATCAGAGACAAGAGACCCTCCACTAGTATCGTGGCCATGGTGGAAGCTTTTACTTTCAGGACCTCACACGGAGAAAAAACTTCGTGAGAATTCACAAAATGCTAAATTACCCGCGAAGGCAGTTAGTTTTACATCTTGACGTTGCTAAATTAACTGCTGTATCAGCTAATTCAGCATTTTGTAAGTTCTCGCACAATTTTTTTACATCTAGAATGTTAAATCAACTTCACTTTTTTCAGTGTCCTCCTCGCAGAACTTTGCGCAAAGTGCACTGAGAGACGAAATTACAGTTTGAGCAATATTGATATGAGTATGATAATCACTGACAGATTCTATATGATAGTAAATAACGTGTATCAAATCGTATTTTCCAAAAGTACGGTAAATTCTTTCAGGCGTCTAGTTATCTTCACTCTACCGAATTCGCTGTGTCAAAAATCAAGTTGACACATGATAAAATTTACTATACCTCTAATAAAATCCGTCAAACATTTTTCAGTGCGCCCTCTAAGGCCCGCTTTGCGGGTCCTCGTGAGTTAATTAAAAACAAGCAGTGAACTCCAACACAATGTGTTGATAAGGCGCGTCATTAACTCGCACATATCAACCCCTTTAGTTTTCATTTAGGTACAGAGATTTCAAAAAAGGCAAGCAGCACAACAAGAGAATTCACGATCCAACAGTGCAAGGTCAACGACGCACCTTGACGAGACCGTGTATTGTGAATCTAGAAAGCTATTCGAAAAAATTTAAGTTTTTTGATCTGCCTCAAGCAAAATCTTATCAGATTCTTGAAGAAAAGTGCTACGGAAAAATTTAAGCGAAGAGAGGAAAAATTCTGTCGAACTCCTAGAAGATAAAGTCGATTTAAAGGTATTTTGGGGCTAAAATACCCAAATCACCGGTATTATAAATCCCGTTATACTATTGAAAAGAGATTTACTCGATATAAATGCAATTGTATTAAATATGTCTTGATTTTTTTTATTTTAAACGTCTTTTCATGCAAAGAAGCTTAACCATGTCCATGCTTTATTCATTGATGAATTGAAAGTAAGCAATCCACATCCCGAAAATCTACCGGATTGCCGATAAAAATTGCAGAAACTTGATATACCAGCAGGCCGATTATTGAAACTGATAGACAAAGCTATAGACAAAGATGACAAAAGGGATTTGGAGGGATCCTATTGGTGGAAGCGGGTGGTAGCAATGGACATAGGAGGTAGGTAATGGACTAGCTAACGGCAACCACGAGAGACCCAACAGTTAGTCTATCATTTTCGCCCTTTGTCTATAGGAGCCACCCATTTCAACCAATAGGATCGCTCCATACTCTTTATGTCTGCTTTGTCTATCGCTTTGTCTATCAATTTCAACAATCAGCCCGCAGGTCGATGTACCCACTCTTTGAATTTACCAATCGATTTAGTGAGTGCACGTATGTGAAAGTCAAAATGCTATAGTCATTTTGGGTGCATTCATTTTTCATGAAACAATTGTAAGTAATTTCAATCCCGAAAAACCATACATTTTCCGTATAAAATCGAAAAAATCAAAATATGTCGACTCCCTGACGTGAAAATTAAATTCTACGTGTGAAAATACTTATGTATCGATATGCTGAACCGAATGCCCGCCTCTCCTCGTAATTTACAAACCGTTCCTATACTCATCTCAAAATTTTTCTCAGAGCTTTGTGTTATTATCAGCTTCCATTTAAACCCCGGTTTGATGGCCGAATCGGCTGCCCAAAAAGCAAGCCATTTTTGAAGGGCTCTATGAGAAATTCGTGATATTATCAGCTCTCAGGAAATCACCCCATGGGTAAAATTGCTGGTATAAATTTTCGAGAGCTTAAAATAATCGTATTCAAGAAACTAAGGCATTAAACTATGGAGTCAATTTCATTTTAATAATGTAACGGGATTTACTTGTCTTCAGGTCAAAACTCATACAAGGAAGTCCCTTGCAAGAGGCTAATTTTTTGTAATTTCACTCAATTTTTTCTCCTTTTTATAATTGAATTGCTTGTCACATTCTGAGGTCAATCATATCAAATTGTAATTTATACATTTCTTTTTTCCCCCCTTCATTTTATTTTTTGTTTGGAGAAGTTTTGTTGATTTCTTCGGATTTCGAATACTGTAACTTCTCTTCTATTTGGCCGATTTTTATGAATGAGACCTCTTTCAATTCGTGTTTCAACGGAGAGTAAGGAAAAAATTGCTAAAAACTCGCGAAACAATTTTTTTTGAAAATTGGGCGAATCCTAGCGTGACGGTGAAATGGTTAATGAAGCGTAAGTAATGAGGCAGTTCGGCTGGTGAGGGATTGGCTTAAAAGCTATTGCACTATATGTAAAATTTCACCAGAAAAACGATGAGCACAATAAAAAGTTTTGAAAAAAATTGCTAAGGGGAGAAAATGTGATTTTAAAATCGTGCCCCTCAAAAACGTTATTTGAATCCGGGCCGTGGCGCGAACGCCGATTTTTGACGTCACACCTCAGGTGACCACCCTTGGTTTATTCCGAGTTAGTCCGAACAATATGGCTGCTGCCCGGTTTGTTTATTTAGCGAAAGTTTCTAGCTGTATATTGTGACTTAGTGGTAAAATTTGACGAGAAATTTGTTGAAACATTTGGTTTCGTCCGAAATTAACTCTTTCTTGATGAAAAAAGGCGTTAAAGTTCGCGAAATTTATTCACCGGGCGTCCGCGAGTGAGCATCGGCTATCGGAAACGACGGGCTCGTAAACAAACGAAGATTGATAACAGGAAGGATCCAAACAACTCGGAATCTTTTGATTTTCTTTACCTTTAAACCATTTCTGACTTCTACAAAGCATCTGAAAATCAGTTTTATCGTATTTTACAATCTGGAGCTAAAGTCTATCGGCTCATTGTGATGTGTATTCAGAGTATTCTGAAACAGAAAGTCAGTTGTCATAAGTTCACACCCAGACATTCTTTTCTTGGATCATTCCTTCAGTGTTCGTTCGTGTCTGTTCTTTATGCGTTACCACTCTAGTGCATACACCGGCAATGTAGGTCAGATAGGTATAATCGCATATTTTCTACTAGCAGTACCTTCTCTTAAGCGTTCTAATTTAGCAAAGAAATTCCACCAGTTGCAGAAAATTGTGTGCGTAATGAATAAGTGAATATGAATACCTCCTTTTGGTGACTCAAAGTGTCTCAGATCCGTCTCAAGGAGGTTTTGCATGTAGGTGCATGATCAGTTTTGCCAGATGAAATTACTGCCCTAGCAGCTTCAAATTTATACTTTGATCTCTGATTCACTAATAAATGACACTTTATGGTGTCATTTATATTTAATCAGTTCAAAGCTAATTCGACAATGAATCATCAAAGGTCCGATTGAGGAAGAAATTTTCCGGTGAGTGCCACGGCTGAATCAACATTCCAACTAGACTTGCGAAGGTATCAACCAGGAAATGATCATCTGTCTGGAAGTGAAATTTTTTTCATTGCATCATACAGTTTAACAGGTAAGATAATTATAATTACTGAGGTACTATCAGGTTAAATACACAAGTTTAGTGTAACATTTAGATTTAAGTATGTTTAACTTTGTGGATAATGATTAATGAAAAAGCGTGGAAAAGTAGTGGCATGGCTAATCTGAGAAAGTACTTACCTAGATTCACTAAGTTTTAGTCTGATTGCTTCTCTTGATGTCGACAAAATGAAACATTATTCGACAAAATTTGTGAAATGTGTGCGATATTTATATCTTCTACATGCCGAAAATTTTGTGAATATGTAGAGCGTTAAGTCAACTTGTTTTCCATTTAAAATCTAAACTGAAAGTAGAAGTTTTGAACACCGTAGTCAATACGTAATTGAGGCACTGGATGCAAAAAGGCCCTTTCTCGGTTGCAGTGTTTGAGAGTCACCTCTAATATTTCATTCTTTGAAAGGAAAGTGAATGCATCAAGTGAACTAGTTGACTCTCAATCAGAAATACCATGAATAGTAGGATAATCATCTCATAATTGTCTCTTATATATGAAAATAAAAACTCTGAAAGTTATCTGAGAAAGCACTTGAGATCGATTTCCATATTCTTAGATGAAGCCTGCGTTTAAAATCACAATATTTCAAATTTTCCATAGTGCTTAAGGCCTGCAGCACAACCTTATCTTTCAAGGCAGGAAAAACACCATGGAACCTCCATCATTGCCAACTTCCAGCTTAAGGCTTTCAGATTACTTCATCCGTGTCTCAGTGGAGAGAAGCTGTAGGATTAACTCATTCCCACGATTTCGTTACTTCACCCTCATTTCATGTTGTACTCCTCTTCAAGTATATGACTGCAGATGAGCAGATTTAGAAATTTTTAATGCACTCCGCATCTAAGAAATGAAAGAGCCTTAATAGAATTATCACTTACCATATAGGTATCACTTCCTCATGAGTCTGTTTGGGTTGATACCTTCGCAAGTCTAGTTGGAATGTTGATTCAGCCGTGGCACTCACTGGAAAATTTCTTCCTCAATCGGACCTTTGATGATTTATTGTCGCATTAGCTTTGAACTGATTAAATATAAATGACACCATAAAGTGTCATTTATTAGTGAATCAGAGATCAAAGTATAAATTTGAAGCTGCTAGGGCAGTAATTTCATCTGGCAAAACTGATCATGCACCTACATGCGAAACCTCCTTAAGACGGATCTGAGAAACTTTGAGTCACCAAAAGGAGGTATTCATATTCACTTATTCATTACGCACACAATTTTCTGCAACTGGTGGAATTTCTTTGCTAATTAGAACGCTTAAGAGAAGGTACTGCTAGTAGAAAATATGCGATAATACATATCTAACCTACATTACCGGTGTATGCACTAGAGTGGTAACGCATAAAGAACAGACACGAACAAACACTGAAGGAAAGGGCAGGAGTGGATTAAGTTACTGTAGTCTCTAATTTACTTCTGAACTGTTAATTTGAAGAACCATAGGACACATATTTGATGTGTACCTAATCACTTGGTACGGACCAGAGGAACCTTGAACTGTAATCATATCGGTAAAGTTTGAGGGCTCAATAGGCTTTAATGCTAAAACAGATGAACTTCAAACTCTTGTATGAATTCAAAACCACATACTTCAGATAAGGAAACTACAAAACACTTGATTTGAGGCGAAAATGAAAAGCGAATGATCCAAGAAAAGAATGTCTGGGTGTGAACTTATGACAACTGACTTTCTGTTTCAGAATACTCTGAATACACATCACAATGAGCCGATAGACTCTAGCTCCAGATTGTAAAATACGATAAAACTGATTTTCAGATGCTTTGTAGAAGTCAGAAATGGTTTAAAGGTAAAGAAAATCAAAAGATTCCGAGTTGTTTGGATCCTTCCTGTTATCAATCTTCGTTTGTTTACGAGCCCGTCGTTTCCGATAGCCGATGCTCACTCGCGGACGCCCGGTGAATAAATTTCGCGAACTTTAACGCCTTTTTTCATCAAGAAAGAGTTAATTTCGGACGAAACCAAATGTTTCAACAAATTTCTCGTCAAATTTTACCACTAAATCACAATATACAGCTAGAAACTTTCGCTAAATAAACAAACCGGGCAGCAGCCATATTGTTCGGACTAACTCGGAATAAACCAAGGGTCGTCACCACCTGAGGTGTGACGTCAGTTCTCAGCCCGCGCGATTCAAACAGCGTTTCAGAGACCTTCAATTTTTGGCATTTTTGAAGTAAGATTTCTCAGGCCAGAGGGCTCAAAAAAAATCTGAAAAAAATTCTGTATACTCATTTCACCAAGGACTTTCATAATATGTAATAAAAAAATTCAGCCGAACTGGCTCATTGGGCGAGGGGCTGAGGATCCCGGCCTAGCTTGGCGACCGTCATTAGCTATTGTTCGTCGAGACGCCGACGCAGTGATCAGGAGCGTGGGGAAGAGAGGGGTAAGTGGATTCCTGTATGAGCCACGTTTAGCTAATGGTCTAATGAGTCTTGAGGCTCATCACAGATTGCACTTACACAGATTGCACTGTATTTCTTAGTTTTAATAAGAAATAAAATATAATTCTGTAAAATTAGTAAATAAATACCAAGACAATTATTCAGGATGTCAAAGACTGACTGAAAACTTTTTATTAACCTCATATGATAAAAATATTATTATCAGCTGACACTGACATTGTTGTCAGATGAACAGCACTATCAGAGCACGGGTAGCAACTTTTGAAAAGTATAACAGAGGTGTGGAGATCTGTCAAAGCAACGTTTTGAACAAAACGGAGGAGTTAAATTCTCATTCCGAGAGTGCCGACCTGCTCAGCCATCCTCGAATCAGTTCGCTTGATTCTGCTTATATATGCATATTTTAAATCAGCGCGTCGTACTCTTAGGCTTTTTTTAAGAAAACCAAGTAACGTAGACTCTTGGTATTCACTGCACATAAACTAGAGAGCCCCAGAATGAGAAACAACTTTAAATCATAATTATTGACGGATAAATAAACTTTTTACACGCGTTGGAAAATCTCAGAAGTTCGCGGTAGTCACTTTTCGGTAAGGAACTAAGGGACTCGGTTATTGTATCGAGCAGGGTTCGAAACGATCGCAAAGGCGGTATACTACGTATACGCGCCAAAAAAAAAAAAACGGGCTGATTTAGGGGCTATTGCCAATCGAAAGCCGCAGGGATCATGAAAATCGGGCGAGTGCATCTTTTTAATCAGAACGAATTGTAACAAACACTAATCATTTACACTGATTGAATGGGGGAATATACACATATATTGAGATACTTTAAGGAAAAACCTTCATCAAATTTCAAAAATCTGAAGAAACAAACTCATACGGGAACTGTCGCCTATCGATAACCACAAAAATCATGGATATCGGCCCAATAGATCATTTACCCTCTGTAATAATATACATTGTATCCGAACGAAAGACTCTCCATTCACTTTTGTTAACAACCGCTTTCATAGCACTCACTGGGGCTCTGCGACACCTGATCGCCTAAGTCGTTTATCCTCCCAAAGCCGTTCAAGGAGTTATGAGATATGATAGACGCTCCGCAGCCCGTGATAAGATATACAATATTTCAAGGCGTTAACAATTCCTTATTTCCTCTCAAAACCCCTATCACCACTTTTTCACCCTTCCCTACCACTCATTAATTTTTGAATTTCAAAAATCACTGAATTACAAACCCGTACTTTTTGTCACTGTTCACAGGCAAAGCACTAGCAAACCTGAAACTCCCCGGCGTGGGGGCTCTATCGCAGTCGACGATCTGCAGGTTCGAGTCGCTGACCCTCTCGCACAACAACATGATCGCGCTGAAGCCGATCCTCCAGGCGTGGCTGGAGGAGGCGGAGGCCCAGGCGAAGAACAAGCGGCGGGACCCGGACGCCCCGAGCGTGCTCCCGGCCGGCGAGAAGAAGCGGAAGCGGACCTCCATCGCGGCCCCGGAGAAGCGCTCGCTCGAGGCCTACTTCGCCGTCCAGCCGCGGCCCTCCGGCGAGAAGATCGCCGCCATCGCCGAGAAGCTCGACCTCAAGAAGAACGTCGTCCGGGTGTGGTTCTGCAACCAGCGGCAGAAGCAGAAGAGGATGAAGTTCGCCGCCCAGCACTGACAAATGCACTGCTCGTAGACTCGCGCGCAGCCCGAGGCCGAGTACTCGGGAGCCTAGATTAGGTGAATCGATGACTCACGCGCAGCCCGAGGCTGAGTACTCGAGAGCCTAGATTAGGTGGATCGATGACTCACGCTATGTCGGGCTCGGCTACTCAATGACTCACGCACTGCTCGTAGACTCACGCGCAGCCCGAGGCCGAGTACTCGGGAGCCTAGATTAGGTGAATCGGTGACTCGCGCTATGTCGGGCTTGGCTACTCAATGACTCACGCACTGCTCGTAGACTCACGCGCAGCCCGAGGCCGAGTACTCAGGAGCCCAGATTCACGCTAAGTTGGGCTTGGCTATACTCAATGACTCACGCACTGCTCGTAGACTCACGCGCAGTCCGAGGCCGAGTACTCATGAACCCAGATTAGGTGAATCGATGACTCACGCTATGTTGGCTATACTCAATGACTCATGCACTGCTCGTAGACTCACGCGCAGCCCGAGACTGAGTACTCAGGGAGCCCAGATTAGGTGAACAATGAACGCCGATGCATCATCGATGAGTCACGCTATGCTGGGCTCGGCTGCTCCATGACTCACGCACTGAGAGGTCCTAGATAAATAAACTCTCATAAAATTAACTCACGCTCCGATGGAGCGAGCTGTTTCTCGACCTATGCTCTGCTGGATGAGGTGCTTCAATTCTCACGCGCAGCCTGAGGCCGAGTGCTCGGGAGCCCTGATGAAGTAAGCGCCGAACGCCGGTGCGCCATCGATGACTCAAGCTATGCTGGGTTCGGCTGTCCATGACTCACGCACTGCCGGAATGATGTCCTAGATAATTTTCATTCTCATCTTATCAGCTCATGCTCTGATGAAGCTAGCTGTTTCTTGACTCATGCTCTGTTGGATAAAGTGCTCCTAGGCTCACGATCGACAGGCTGATTATTAAAATTGATCGACAAAGCGAATCATGTTTTTGGTTGGGCTCCTCCCGGGAGGAGACGACATGGACGACTGGTGAATGGTCGACGACAAGGAGTGGAGGAGGAGATCCGGAGATTCATTCCAGCTCCTCCTCATTTCCAGCTAGCCCGTTTCAGCAAATGCTCGCTTTTTCTTACTCCGGCGTTTAAGTCTCCGGGAGAGTCTACTTGACGCCTTTGAATAATCAGCTGATCCAAAACTCAGTTGAAACGAGCTTGATAGCAAATCAGTCAAATCACGCTCTGAGAGAGTCAATTACTCCGTGGTTCACATTGTGAAAGTCAGTTGCCTCGTAACTCACGCACTGCTACAAGAACTGCTCTAAAACTCTTACAGCTTGAACCCTGATTGAATAAGCTGACTGATGACTCACGCTCTGTTACATCAGCTGATCCACGACTCTTACTTTAGAGAAACCATGTAATGACTCAAGAAAAAATTCGTCAAGACGTCGGAATGGGTGGGTTGATGACTTAAAGGCTCAGCAGAGATGGGCTACCTGTTTAGTAAATTCTGCCTTAAGTTTGAGTAGATCGTAGCTGAACCTTCTCATTGTTAGTTCTTTTGGAATGAAGGGAGATTTACAATGCTAACTGAGAATAATAGCTTCATTCTGAGTGTTTAGAAGATGGGCATGTTAGAAACGTTATTTTGCAGAAGCTTTCTTGGAATTGGAGTTTAGTAGTTGACTCACCATACTGAGCGTGATACACTGGAGAAAAAACACATTGGATCTAGAGACATTCTAGAGACATAGTTGAACATCATACTGAGTATTGTGCAGCTGGAGTACGCTACTCATGCCTTTGGGGATCACCGTGAGTCAGTGGCGATTCTTGAAAGTTGGCAGCACTGTATTTCTTCCACATGAATGTAAGACAATCGATTCTTGATGAGGCAGCTTGCTTCACCAAAACGAGATATTTTGGCTGGATATAAATGGAAGAGAGACAATGTTGCCACCTTGCAAAATCACCACTGCCGTGAGTTACACTGGAAAAAAACACATTGGATCTAGAGTCAAGACTCTTAAAAACATCGACAAGAAAAAATAATTTTGAATCAATCGGATTTTTGCTTAAATCAAGAACCAAGCCTCTTAATTTGAGCGGATTTCCTTTTGATGTAAGCAAAAATCTGATTGAATCAAGAGTATTTTTTCTTGTCAATGTTTTCAAGAGATCTAATGTCTCTAGATCCAATGTGTTTTTTCTCCAGTGTATCACGCTGGAATGATAATTGATTTACCTCTGATTGAGTTTCAGCATTGCTTTCGATCTTACAATTAGCAGAATATAATCAAGCTGTTTGACAAGTCATGCAAGCTTTGCATATACTAGATCAATTTGAACTTTACTGGTATTCTCAGTTTGTTTGTGTGGATGAGCCATTCAGTGCTCCTTATTCAGACGTTGAGCTCAAGTTCAAAATTGCAATAATGACGTTCAAAAAGGTATCTATCTTTTTTACTGCATTTCGTGCATGCTACAGAAATTAATTAACGCGTATCATAGAACATTCACGCCGTAAGGTCTTTCATCTACCCTCTGATTGAGAACTATGTACCTACACAACAATAGCAAAGATGTAAACAACTGTAATAAATAGCATCTTCACGTTGACGAAGAAAGTAAATAACCCTTATTCGATGATTTTAACCTTGCTCAGATCAACCCTTTTTCTTTGTAAAGTATACGACCAAAAAATCGCCAATCACCCTATTTCATTAATTTACCAAGATCTAGTCTTCAATAGTCTAGTCAACGTTTATTAGAAGTTAAGTTTAATGAATACAAATCCTGGAAGTGTGTCCGTGTTTTTTGAGAAACCAAAACCGAGATCCAAAAATGTCCAGATATGGTGTAACACCCCTTCATACCCTGTTCCTTCTTATATGATGCAAAAAAATTCTGATTGTAAGTTCCGCCCTCTCAACCACTTCTAGGTGAACTCACTGTTTGTTCGAGCTGTGAATCATTTACCTGTAAAATTACCAAATTGATTTATTATTATTTGTCCTACCAAAGTTTTTGTTATTTTCAGTTCAAGTATGCTTTCCATTATTTTTTTTATTATTATTTTTGTTGTTGTTATCATTGTATGTTCATTTGTTTGTTAATTTTATTTTGTATATTTTCAAGGTATCATGAGCATTCCTATATATCTTGCCGGAAGATCTCAAATTAAGTCTGTCTTTAAAATAATTTATCTGTTCCTCTAAATTGTATTTTGAATTCGAGGAATGCGCTGCTTATTTTGCATTTCATAGGATTGAGTGTTTCGGGGAAATATGAAACCCATTTTTAGAAGTTGTAATCATGCTTTCATATGGTAAGCATGAACATTAATTGTTATTTTTATTTGTTTTAAGTCTTGGAAATAATGAGCAGGAAAATATATCTTTTGGAATCATATTTGTAACATCCCATAAGTATAAACATAGGAATGGGTACTAATCAATCCCTTTTTTACCAAAATGTACTTTATTTGACTGTTGATGGTATTTCAGTTTCAAAACTGATTTTTTATGAAGCGTGGGAACATTTTCTGTGTTATAAAATATTTTTAACGTGGAATTAATTTATGCAGAAATCTTACTTAAGAATTATTCTTAAAGTTATCATAGAATCACAAACTATTCATTCCAGTTTTTTCCATTATTCATTCTTATCATAATTCCTCTGTATCATTTCAATTTAGGGACCAATCCCTTTCATTTCTTAATACAGGCAAAACAGTTTCATTACAAATAGAATAGTGGTACATCATGAACTTTCCTCCCATTTCTAGACTATTGAAAATTTCCTCGCGCGTGTTACGTTATTTTAAACGTATGCTATCAATAATGGGCAAAAAAGTTGGACGTTTCAGGTCAATAATAGAATCGCAGAACTCGCCTCTATTTCCAGTTTAATTGATTTCCTTATTTCTTCTCGGTGCCAGAAAATGCAAAAAATCCGGAACATTCCGGGAAAAATTCAGAAAAATCATAGAAGTTCCGAAATTCGGTACTAGTTCCGGAAAAAGGGAGCCCTGCAATATATAGCCACTTTTCCATCGAAAAATGCTACTCAGAAAAAGTCTTGCCCTTATTTCCCGATTACTCTCAAGAAACTCATCCGCTCTCGATCACGGTGAAGCACCCTGTATTTCGCGCCTCGAGCGGAGTGAATATTTAACGTCGGAACCTCGCGATGAAAAATGATGCTCCGGAAAAACAATGCGATCAAAGAGCGACTCAAAAATTCAATTATTTCGCGTAGAAATTAATCGAGACGTTTGGGGGTCTCACGCGCGGAGATAAATTGGAAACTTTCCTCGAGCGGGGAAGACGGGAAATTCGTGAGGGCGTAACTCGATTCCCACATGAGCCTCCAAAATCACGGATTTATACGGAAAACAAGGCTCACGTGGAAATTGAGGTACGCCGTTGCGTCGGATGGGCGACGAATTGAGTGTCAAACAGCCCTGAGCTAGACCTCCGAGAGGTCGCAACCGTATCAACCCTTCGTTTCGCCCCTTGCCGAATTTTCCGGTGAACTGAAGCAGGTGAACACAAAAGAAATTTAAGGTTCTGGAGCACTATCGTGCCAGTTCGTACTAAAACCTCCTTTTAGCTCAGTGCTCTCATTCCACGTCCGTTAAAAGTTCCGGGGTTCGGAATTTCTTTGTTCCAATTTCTCTCACTCCATGACCGTCAAAATTTCCGGGATTCTTTTTTTAGGTTTCTCAAACGTTCCGAGGAAGTTCCGGAAAATTCAAAAGATCCGGAATATTTCGGGAATTTCAAAAGTTCCGGGGAAATTTAAGGAACATTTCAAAAGTTCCAAAATTCGGTACTATTGTTCCGGGAAATGTGAGCACTGCTTAAACTCTGATCTAATAAAAATGGTTTGTCATATGATCTGAGCTGTACCCTCCACTAGAAAATAACTTGGTTAGGTCATCGTGGGAAATAGAACACAAAGTAAAGGAAGCTTTTGGTTGACTTTAGAATTTCCCAGAAATTCATTGTTTTTTGTGCTAAATTAAGCGCTCATTGCACCAAAATCAGCTCAAAATTTGGAATAGCTTGTGTTATAGTTCCTATTTTAAACAATGGTATCACAAAAATACCCATATTTTTCACAGTGTGCTACCATGATACCAAAGGGAGCAGTAATGATCTAATTCTTGAAATAAATTTTTTCTCAAAATTTCGCAAATTCGATTTAGATGAAATAAGTGACTCCTTCAATGCAGGCAAAGTCATCCTGACTGAAGAGTACGAGAATTATTAGTAGTAAAATGAGTGGGCAATTGGAGCCCATGTACTGTGAACTAAAAGTATTATATTTTCTTTCACGGTGTTTTGACCTCTCATGAGAAAGAATCAGTTTAATGATTCATAATTATTCTATTGTTGCTCATTCAAAGTCAACATTTACATGGAAAAAAATGAATTCAAATTTGAAAATGGTGATCAAATTGTTTTTATCTGAAATGCTTTTTGGGCTCAGTTTTGAATAATATCAAGAATAACTCACTTTGTAGAAGGGATAAAGGCTTTATAAAGACAGGGATAAAGACAGCGATAAAGACAGGGATAAAGACAGGATCGACAGAAAACCAAACTTTTTCTTCTACAACTTTTTCTCTGACTGAGAAAGTTAAGACCCAAACTAAAAACTTCCAGTTCCATGGTAACCCCTTCCACCGTGGCCCAGGCCGTCCCAGCTGATAAGTCTTAATGGCGGGAACATCCCGGCCCGCCTTGAACCCCGAAGGGATCAAGACGAGTAGGATGACCCGCCCTACTGACGCAGCTGAGACAACCCGAGCCCCGGAGGCAGGGGTCCCGAACCACTACTCATCTACGCACTGGAACTCGTGCAAATAAATTCCCGGCGTCGTCAATATCCAATGTGTTCCACAGCGACTCCTCGAATGCTGCTTCAATCAGACTTCTTCCAATTGTCCGTTGGAGATTCTGACTTGGAGATTGGCCTAATTGTCTCCCCCGTCCTGGAAGTGGTGGAGAAGAGTCTACCTGTCCCAACTGGGAGAGGAGATATCCCCTGCCCCTTGGCAGTCTTGAGGGTCCAGCGGTTGCACTCAATGACCGGTTGGCCCCCCGGCCTAATGGTGGTTCTGGGTCATCTGAACCAAAAGTTGGATGAACAGCAAAGAAAATCTCGTCCAAAATACGATCCTTTATAACCGTTGACAATGGTACTCTACAGTAAGGACATTCGTCATTCGTCAACTGTGGACGACATGATCCGCATACAGAGTGACCATTTGTACACTTTACGAACGGTGGCCGCAAAGGATGGTCGAGGATATCGCAAGTGTTTTTTTCCAAAATTTTGGTAATGGTGGTCCGCAATGGCGGTTTCCTTGAGTTCTGTTGCTCAGTCACTGTGAACACAGAAAAAAGGGGGGTAAGGGAAGGGAACGGGATACACGTAAAGGATAGAGCAACAATCACAACTGTTTGTTTGAAGTCTCCTTATCTTTCTCCCTTTGGAGATGTGAGATAACTGCAACCTGGTTCCCGTAGAACCATTGATCGAATTGCAATGTTGCTTGTAAGAGAAAATTGGAGGAGAGATCCAAACGGTGAGGGGCGGGAGGGGAGTACACACTGGTCGATGGGGCGGAGGGGAGGGAAGACACACTGGTCGATGGAGCGGAGGGAGGGGAGGACACACTGGTCGATGGAGCGGAGGGGAGGGAAGACACACTGGTCGATGGAGCGGAGGGGAGGGAAGACACACTGGTCGATGGAGCGGAGGGGAGGGAAGACACACTGGTCGATGTGGGAGATGGGTGAGTAGATACAGACTTCTCGTTATTGCTCATCTTGAACATAGAGTAGATTTCATTTGTTACGAGAAGGTTAAATTCACTATTGAGAACTACCCAATGGCAGAGCATATAATTTTACCACCGGTCTTTTGTACACTCCGTTGGGAGTTTTGACTTCTACTACTCTTGTGTTGTTATCTTTCCCTGGAAATGTACGTAAGACTCGGCCTCGAGTCCATTTTAAGGGGGGGCTTTGAGGATCATGGAGAAGAACCAATGTTCCCTCCTCCAGATTCCCGGCTTGTTCCAACCACTTCCCTCGTGGTTGGAGTGTATGAAGGTACTCAAGGTGCCAACGTTGCCAAAATTGTTGGGCATACAACTCCACCAAATTCCACCTATGCAGAAATGGTGGACTTTCCGTGTCATATTGCCTTTCTGGTAACGCTACTAATGGCCGACCAATTAAGAAATGGCCAGGGGTGAGAACCTGATAATCACGTGGGTCAGAGGAGAGTGGAGTGAGAGGACGCGAATTTAAAATAGCCTCAATACGGGCTGTCAATGTTTGAAACTCCTCTTGAGTTAATACACTATCACCTATCACCCGTTTCAGGTGTAGTTTAAAACTTTTCACTGCAGCTTCGTACAGACCCCCCAAATGGGGCCCTAATGGTACATTGAAGCGAAATTCCACTCTGTTATTGTGAGAAAACAATATTAAATTTGGGTCCTCTGACGTAATTAATTTTAAAAATCTATTTGCCGCTCCCTGGAAATTGCTAGCATTATCACAATAAATATATGCCGGTTTGCCTCGTCTACTGACGAAGCGCTGTAACGCAGCGACGAACGCATCGGTACTCAATTTTGAGACCATTTCTAGATGAATTGCCTTGGTGCTCATGCACACAAAGACACAAACATAGACTGGAGAAATAATCGCATACCGAAGCTGATGCAATTTTACATTGAAATGGCCACAAAAGTCCAATGCCGTTCTGTGGAATGGGGGACTCTGCTGAACTCTTTCAGCTGGTAAATCACCCATTAAAGGAGTTTTGTTTCTAGGTTGTACCTTAAAGCAATAAATACATGACTGAAACACTGATCGAGTCAATCCTCTTGATGCCATTACCCAGAATCTCTGACGTAACAGAGATTGCAGGAGTTGCGGAGGAGCGTGCATGTTGTCCTTATGGTATTTTTCAACCAGAAGGCGCACTAAGCGGTGTTTTGATGGTAGTATTATCGGATACCGCGCTGATTCTGGGAGAGGGGCATGCGTTAATCGACCCTGAGCATGAATTAAACCATCCACGCCAATATATGGTGCCAATCGTTTGAGTGGTTTAGATTTATTTGTTAATTTTTCACCTCGTTTTAGGCGGTCGATGTCCCCCCCAAAACTCTCTTTCTGAACCAAGAATAGAGTTTTATTTTCAGCGACTAGAAATTCCTCCACTGTAATGGGTCCTTTTTTAATGACACGGTCATGACGTATTAAGAAACGTAAAACATAAGCAAGTGCTCTCACTACCTTATTCCATGAAGAAAATTGTGGAAATTTAATTTCTATCTTTTCTTCTTGAGCTGTTATTAATACCGTGTTAAACTTTTTTAACTCTGGTAATTTTCCATCGGATGGAAGTATTCGTAACTGCTCTGGCCAAAGTTCTTCCTTTTCTTTTAACCAAGGTGGACCATTCCAATACAGAGGGTGATCTTTCAATTCACTAGGCATTATTCCTCTTGACGCGACATCTGCCGGATTCAAGCGGCCTTCAACATGACCCCATCTCACTGTTTCTGTTAAATTTTGGATTAGCGCTACTCTATTTGCTACAAAAGTTTTTAGTTTGTATGAAGGAGTTTGAATCCAGGCCAAAGTTATCGTAGAATCTGACCAAGCGAAGACTCTTTTTACACTAAAATATTCCATTATTTTTGGCAGATATGTTTTCAATACTTTTATACCCAGTGCTGCTGCACATAATTCAAGTCGTGGTAATGAGACCTTTTTTAGAGGCGCAACACGCGATTTCCCAACAATGAGAGTTATTTTTGCAAATTCATCCGTGGAAGGGTGGAAAGATCGCAGATAAATCAGGCATGCTATTCCCAGCTCACTTGCATCGCAAAATATATGACATTGTACTTGCCTATCTTCGGTCTCTATATATCGTGGGATCTCTATAGAAGATAACAATTGCAATTCATCTGCGAACTTTTCCCAACGATGTATTAGTTCCTGGGGGAGTGGGTCATCCCATCCCAAACTAATCAACCAAAGTTCCTGCATGAAGGCTTTTGCCTTAAAAATGACAGGTGTTAGAAATCCTAACGGATCAAAAATCGAACTGATTAATGATAAAAGGCCTCTTTTTGTATTAACGGACTCTGCTCGTTTTATTTTGTAAGAGAAAATGTCTTTCTCACAAGCCCAAAATGCCCCTAATATTTTGAAGACCGGGTCGTCAAATCCACTTTTCGGAACCTCCAAATCTTCTGAAGGAAAATTCGCCAAAATGGCTGATTTATTGGAAGTCCATTTTCTCATGAAAAAACCCCCTTCAGCCAAAAGAAGGATTACTTCTTTTAACAAAGTTTTGGTATCCTCATCCGTTTTATCACCATACACCAAATCATCCATGTAAAGCGCGTCCGCTAGCGCTTTTGCTGCCCTAGGATATTTACGACCATGATCCTTTATGATCTGTTTTATTGTGCGTATGGCTAAAAACGGTGAACAATTTACCCCAAAACATACTGTTACTAAAGCATAAGTTTTTAGTTGCATATAAGGTTCAGGCCTCCAAACAATTAGTTGGAATAGATGATGTTTAGGATTTAATTCGATTTGAAGGTACATTTGTTTAATGTCCCCTGAGAACACCGTGGGAAAACGCCGAAAACTCAACAGAAGCATAGGAATGTCTTCTAACAATGAAGGACCAGGTAATAATAGATCATTTAAGGATTTTCCATTAGAAGTTTTCATACTTGCGTCGTAAACTGTTCGAAGTTTTGTGCTACTTGACGACTCGTTTATAACTCCATGGTGGCTCATATAATAATGAGGCGTTCCCTCAGGAGGGCGGGGAACTTCCCGCATAAAACCGTTCTGTTCATAATCCTTCATATATTGAACATATTTTTCCTTTAAGATGGGATTTCTACGAAATTTCGATTCCAATTGATGAAACCTTTTAACCGCGATGGAGTACGATTCGCCCAAATTCCCAGAATTTTGACGGAATGGCAAATCTACTTGATATTTTTTACTTGGGAGTTGTACCGTAGTTTCCGTGTACAACCGTTCCGCATATTCTTCCTCCGGTTTCAAACCGTTCAAAGGGGTTGGTTCTTCTAATGCCCAAAACTGCTCTACTTTTGAATACAATCCACTAGAACAGTTGCATGTTAGAAGAACCCTTGCCGAACGTACCGGAGCAGAGCGGAGGAGCGCTACCGATGAGTGCTGCGAAGGGGGGAGGGGAGGTTTTGCCATAGACGATGACAACGTCGAAAACGTTTTTCCCAAAACAACATAACCAAAAACCGTGGACATTACTGATGGCAAAGAGGGTCCCAGAGGGAGAGGGGGACCGTTGACAATCAATGCATAGAGGTCAACAGCTAAAATGAGATCAGGTTTGCTCGGAACATCAAAATGTTTATCAGCTAATGGGTATTGTCCCAGAATTTTCCTCAAATCCTTATCTAATGGGACTGGTGGAAGAAGACCAGTTATCTTCTTAACGACTATCATAGGATAGTTTGGAGCCACTAACCGTCCATCAGGCGTTGAAATGCTGATTTCAGCCATGCCTTTAGACTCAACCTGATTTTCAGATAGACCTGAAAGATTCATTTCAGTGTGGCTAGGTTTAATTCTAAGGAGAGAACAACACTCTGATCTGATAACGCCCGTATCAGC
Source organism: Bemisia tabaci (assembly GCF_918797505.1). Taxonomy (NCBI): domain Eukaryota; kingdom Metazoa; phylum Arthropoda; class Insecta; order Hemiptera; family Aleyrodidae; genus Bemisia; species Bemisia tabaci. The sequence continues at coordinate 9,671,652 of NC_092802.1, read as the reverse complement.
CGCGCTATCTAGGATGGCCTTTGCAACCAATGTGCGGCCATTTTTTGCCGTCAACAAAACAGTTATTGTTGGCAACACTGACGTCATATTACGACTCTCAGTAAGGAGGGTACGCTGACCCTGAGGTTGGATCGTCTGATCGGAACCAATGGTGGCTGATGTGGAAGGTTGTGGAGTCGATTCATGTTGATACATCTGGGTGGGTAATGCAGTTGCAGTTGAAAGATGCAGCATAGAATGATGTTTTTTCGAACATGATTGACATCGTTTTTTACTCTCACAATCCTTAACCCCATGAGATGTACTCAAACAATTATAACATAGATGATTTTGTGTCACAATATCACGCCGATCCTGTGCAGTTATATTTTTAAACTTTTCGCATTGAGCTAGAGTATGAGAGCTTTTGGGACAAAGCTTGCATCGCAAATATGGTGGGGGTAATTTTGTAGTTCCCCCAGAGTTTCCCTGTTTACCCTCCGACTGAGGGGGGGAGGGAGATGATGAACCCTTTCCCACCTGCAAAGCTCTCACTGGAGGAGCAGATGAGAGTTTTGGGCATTTTTGGTTTGAACGAAATTTATTAGATTCGCCTTCTGACATTTGTGCAATTTCGTCTTGTAGATATTTGCAAATTTCATCAACAGTTGGCATTTTAGTTTTTTCATCCCGAGAATCCTCAAATCGTCGTTTATGAAAATTATTAAATTTCCGTAATAAAACCAAAACCAATAATGAACAATAAGTTTCAGGTTTCAACCCTAAACCCTCCAACGCTTGCATATTCTCTTTTATTTTGGTGTAGAAATGAGATAAATTAGACGCCGTTAACTCTTGGAGATCAAGTAAATTTGAAAGATAATAAGTTATTTGTCGTCTCTCATTATGATAATAATCTACCAACAAATCCCAGGCAACTAAATAATTTTCAGAAGTAAATTCTAAATTTTTAACTAAATTTAGTGGTTCGCCTTCCAGTTGGGCGAGCAAATATTGGAACTTTTCAATGTTGCTAAGCGTAGAAGATTTATGAATTGTAACCTCAAACAAGTTATGGAAAATTGACCAATCTGACAATTTTTTACCATCAAACCGCGGCAGCACGATTTTAGGAAGCCTCACTTGAGACCTTGTATTATTAGAGCATGTGGTAGAATTCGGATTAGAATCCTTCGAAGATTTTTTGGCATGTTGATATAGTGATTGAGCTTTCATCACCATTTCTAAAAATTCCATTTGAGCGTTAATCACACTCTCCTCTGACACATCGGTGGAGAGAATTTCACCCTGAGTTCTGTCAAAACCATCCTGGAGTTTTTCCAGCCTTTCCATGAAAAATGAAAAACTATCAATGTTTTCCGGAGTTATTTCGGTTAACTTCCACAAAATGGTTCTAACTTCGCTCATGATCAAATTCCTCTGGCGTATAAGTTTGATTTCAACATCATTTGAATCCCGCGAATGTACCGAGGGGGGACGAGAAGGAGGTGCGGAAACTCTTTGCTGAAATGTGTGCGACGTTAAAGTCGCTGTATGATAATCACTCTCATTGACGTTTCCATTGTTTACATTTTGATTTAGTGATGTTGTCGGATTTGACAAGGAATTCAATACGGCATTTCGATTAACCTCATCATCGTTTCCCCCACCCGTTACACCCTGACGTAAGACTCGGTTCAATTGTTCCCGCAGACCATTATCGTAATTGTGGTCCATCAGTAACTGTTCACTTGGAGTTAAACTAACATTAGATGCTGGAGAAGAAGGCAACATGGACAAATTTTCTAACCTCGAAAAAGAATTTTTTTTTTTTTTATAAGTTATACAGTTTCACAACCTGTTTTCTAAAACAGCTGATATTGTGAATTGACCCAATTATGCGAAGATTCGATATAGGTTATTTTTGAATTAAATATGAAAAGTAAACAGCTGTATTAAGCTTTTCTAAGCTTTTAAGGGTGAATAGAATGAAAAATTCTTATAATTTTCCATTGAAATGATGGATTAGCAATTGAGGTTATTTTTCGAGGTTAGGAAAAAACACGGAAAGGGAGGAAGGGAAAATGGATAGAATTCACCAGGAAAAATGGATGGAACGATACAGGATTCTCTCAGGATCGTTGGATGGAGCACTGGGGCTGGGTGGCTGCGTCTCTGCAGGACTGGGTCAAATTAGGACTTCTGTTGGTAACTTGTTGGGACGAGAGCTTGGAGGTTAGGACCTGGGTGGCTGCTACAACGTTTCTAAGTTTTTCAGAAGTTTTATATATCCGGCTCGGAGGACCATGAATAATATCAAGAATAACTCACTTTGTAGAAGGGATAAAGGCTTTATAAAGACAGGGATAAAGACAGCGATAAAGACAGGGATAAAGACAGGATCGACAGAAAACCAAACTTTTTCTTCTACAACTTTTTCTCTGACTGAGAAAGTTAAGACCCAAACTAAAAACTTCCAGTTCCATGGTAACCCCTTCCACCGTGGCCCAGGCCGTCCCAGCTGATAAGTCTTAATGGCGGGAACAAGTTTTGCAACCTCTTTTTGAGGGAAGGCGTAATTTGTCACGAACACCGGAAGGGTTACGAGGGAGACAACAAGTATTTACCCTTATCTTCAGGAAAAGTGTCAAATAAAAGTTTGACAAATTATACACCTTGCAATTTTGTTACAGAAAGATAATTTTTCTCTCGCCCTTTCTTCGACCTCCACCAACGCCCTTTAATTTGCCCTCCGAGAAAAAGGAGCTTTGTCCAATCAAATGCTGAGTACTTTTTATAGAACGCGTAATGAAAGCGATACTAAGTGACATTTCAGGTTCGCCCGAGTCTTCCGCCTGCTTACTATATCTTTGTACTCGTATTTCAGTGATTTTTTGGGGGAGGGGGCGATGTAGCTTTGATAAAAGAGAAGGGGACTCAAAGGAAGAAACGTTATCAATTGAGGAGTAAAGAGAGAGTCAAAGTAAAAATATATTCGTATTTGTGGACATGTTGGTTTGCATCCTGAATCTCGTGAAATTTGTGCAAAAACTAGGAACTTTAGTTAAGACTTCAGAAGTTCAGATAAGATGAAAATCATTAAATTACAACAGAAAAACAAACTGTCTCTTAATTTTTCTGGATACACTTTTTCTGAGCGTGGAGGGTATATTTCGAATCTATTTACATATATTCAGGCTCATAATTTTTCATTAGCGTTCTGAGTATTATTTTTAATAAATAAAGAAATAAATTATTTGATCTTCTTCCAAAATAAAATTAACTCTCTCAAAACTTCACATATTGTGCAATCAAAATAGTTTCGATAGATTTTAACACTTCTCTGACATTTACGTGATCGATTCGCCAACATGTCAGTATAGAGATAGGGTGGTCGCATACCCTACTCCTTTAATTAGTGCTGTCACAAGTGTTTCTTCTCGGCGAGGCGTGAATGGTCGATTATCGATATTTCCCCATTTGAAGCTATGATAAAGAATCGATCGTTAAGGTGTTCGTTGCGAACGCCCTATTTATCGATCCTTCTCCATAGGTTTAAACAGCATATCAATCGATAAATGGCCAATCACGCCATGCTACTGTGCTTCATCCGGTGAAAATATCTTGTTTCGAGCAAGGTAATATAAAGGATGGCGCTCTTCACTTTTACTGATTAAAGTTCATTTCATTATTCTGAAACAGAAGACATATGTCTTGCCATTCGAGCAAGAAAAGGAAATTGACTCATTTCGAGCCGTTGAATACAAGAATGAAACAGAAAAATCTAAACAGATTTTTGAAAATTAATTCGATGCAATAATTCTCTAGATATGACCATTCCGCCAGTTATTGTTTACCAATTCTGTACATTTGTTACTATTTGTATTTTTATAATTCATTCTTTACTGTACAAAAATAGGATGTTGATAACTTCATGAGTATTTGCTATTAATCGATTAATAGTAAGAAAAGCAAATATTGAGATGTGATTGTAATTTTCGACTGTACAAATTAAAACTAGAAGTAATTACTCGTATTTTGTCCATATCATTAAATTTTATGTTCTCGCATTATGAAATGAAATTAGTCAATAATAGCCAGTGGTTATTCGAAGTAGACATTCAAGCACCCAACAAACATATGAAATATGAAATATTAATAATTTATCTCTTACTAATGTGTGTTCTACCAAAACCGACCTTAACTTTTCTCGATGTTGATATTATTAAATTTTTAAAATAATTTGATCAAGTACTGTCTAATTTTAAATACCGTTGCAAAGTGTCTGTTGGAAAATCACTTATTCCACAACAAAATCTTGCTATAACTGCTTTCAAACACGTTTTAAAAATTTCAAGAAAATGTGTCCTATCGAATATCTCCAGTTGATCATGTTAAGCTGGACTCAGTTGTAAATTCAACAATTAAACGATTGATAAAATTTTTATTTCCTTAATTTTTATAAACTTGTTTCAAAGTGTATCATACCAATACACAGTGTTGCCTTTTAAAAGGAAGAAAGTTTCCTGAAGGGTAGTGAGGAGGCAAAGGGACTTCAAGATTAGGCGTCATGGAGCTTATATTTTTTATTGATGTATGTATACAGAGGGGGGGGGAGAGATAACGAGATAAAAAGACAGATTATGTATGTAGGTATGCACAAAGTTCAACAAAGAAAATTTATATTATATTTAACAGAAGACACATTTATCATTTATCCATTTTCATTTGTTTCGTAATTTCTCAATAAAGTGGATAATAAATATCGATTTCAAAAAAAATCCTTGGCAATAATATTGTTAATAATTACATTTATTTTCAGTGCAACTACTGTCAGTAATATCAAAATATTTTTGAAAAGTTGAGACCGGTTTTAGCAGGGCACGTGAGATTTTATGGACAGAAATCAGAATAAGAGATGGCTTAAGAGGTTCACCATTTTACGAGAGAAAAAAATGAAAATTAAATAAATAAAACAATAAAAAAAACTCAATGGAGCTCTATAAGATCCTTTTTTGAATTTTTAGACGCTACATTGGTGACTCTCCATAAAATGAAAATTTTCCTATCCATATTTAGACAAGAATTAATGTCCGACCAACATTTTTCAGAACTAAATTGCTTATACCAAACCCACGGGATGAAAGAAAGTTTTCCTTCCACTCATCTCTCTATATTTGTAGAAGAATTATTTCAGAGTACCCTCCAAATCGTAAATTTGCTTCCGTATTACCACCAGTACTTTAGTCTCAGAAATATGGCACATTTTTAATCATATTTTATCGCGCGTTGTATTCGATTCCCCGACTTCGTTTAAGATGGGCAGAGCCTTAATTTCACACTTAAAAAATATTGAAAGGTTAAAAAAATCCGTAATATGGAAATCATAATTATAAGGCGGAATTCATAGAGTGCCAAGAAAGAGCCCTATTTAACCCGTGGCTCATGTAGGTTTCTGGCGCTTGGTACGTTATTCATCTAAATTTCTCGCGCTTGTCTCATCCAGACTTAATTTAAGCATTCACAAGGCTTCTTCTCTACTAAATTACGCTAAAATGGTCATTTGTAAAAAGAATAAACTTTATTATGAACTTGAAACTGTATATATTTACATAAGTTGATATTATAATTTAAATTGTAAAAATATTACATTGTAAGTATTAAATATAATTATGAATACATATCAAACAAGCATGATATTTTGATTTACTATTCATCTTAGGTATGTTCTATATCACTGTCTTAGAAAAATTCTACGCCAAATAATGGCACTCTCCTTGGAAAAATCCTACGCAAAATAAATGCACTCTCCCTTCAAATCATAAAGTTAAGTCTATAAGGTGTCTTGTCTACGCTACTGCTAAAATGTTTGCCGATTCGAAAATTTTTCTTGTAAATGTTAGCATCATAGCCATTTTTCTCTTTTTTTTAGTAGACCAGCAAGAAGGGACGGTTATGATATATCCGTTTATTGATGAAAACATAACAGATACCTAGAGTAAACTATGTTAATTCCTTTTCTCGCTGAATATTTCCCAGTTTAAAAAATGTCACTCGTTTATTCAGCTTCGGGGTTTGGTAAACCGTCATTTTTACAATGAAACCGCGAGGTCTCTGGGCAACGACATTGATTTGTTGACCTACCATAAAGCGCTGAGTTCTGGTTGATCAATCGCAATAGAAGTGAGAACTGTGCAGAATGGACAGGAATCATAGAATGGTAGGTCCTGGGGAATTAAAACAATTGAATATCTGTTAAAACCAATGAAAAGGCTGGAATAACGTTCGCTTTTCATTTATTCTCCATCCGCCAAAACCGAAAAATTATCGTCGAATCATGTTGCATTGAATGCGATTAATCATATTTGATTCAAAAGGAGATGATGAACCAAAAATTAAACGAGTTTAAATCTTAGTGTTGTAAATTCAAAAGAGAAGAGAGCAGAGAGAAAAAAAAGAGAATGAAGAAGGATTTCTCCCTCTTCTACACCTTATTTCGACGTATTTATGCTAGAAGGAACTAGATACGTGTGTGAAAGATGCAGTGTGCTCTAGAAATCTGCTGCTGAAAAACAATATAGTAGATTTTACCGAACTCTGACACAGTGATACAAGCATGGTAATAAATACCACACTCTATTGTATAATTTATCATATTACGGTGGGTGAGAGCGCCCTAATAACCGACCTTTTTTCATCGGTTTCAATGGAATATCAATCAATACATTGTAAATCACGCCTCACCATTGTTATCAAAGCGTTTTGACTAGATAGACCCCTGCAATTCATCTGCAAGAATCCTACTGATCGTAAAAATTTCGATCGATTATATCGATATTTCTCTATTTGAAGCTATGGTAAAAGATCGATTATTTTGTGTTAGTTTCGAAGCGCCCTGCACTGGAAACAAAAAAAAAAACACATTGGATCTAGAGTCCAGACTCTTGAAAACATTGACAAGAAAAAGGACTCTTGATTCAATCAGATATAAGCTTAAATCAAAGGGACATCGCTCAAATTAAGAGGCTGGGTTCTCGATTTAAGCTTAAATCTGATTGAATCAAGAGTATTTTTTCTTGTCGATGTTTTTAAGAGTCTGGACTGTGAATCCAATGTGTTTTTTTTCCAGTGTGATAATCAGTCTTTCTTCATAGGTTGCGATGGTATATCAATCGATACGTTGCAAAACACGCAACGCCAATCAAAGCGTTTCGACTAATTAGACCCCTGCAATTCATCTGCGAGAATCCTCCCACCGATCGTAAAAATTTCTAGTCCATCAATGCCGCTGGGATCCAACGTGCCCGCGTCTAATTTAAAAATATAGCTTCTCCTCAGAGGAGCGAAAATGAAGAGTCAAACACTGCCGTGCTAAGGAAAAACGCCGCATGACCCTCCAGGCGTTGCCAAAATTCCTTCGAAAAAATACAAATTTTCAAGGAAACTGCTGGCTAATTTTCGACACATTTTTCTGATTATTTTGTACATGATTGCACCTAAAATATCCTAAGATTTCAAGGCAAAACATGCATAAACATCCTCAAAAATACTCGTTTAATCTGGGGGAAATTTGGCAACCTCTGAATGTACTTACGGCGTTCTTCCTTAGCAGGGCGAAACACCTCGGGAAGATACGGAAGAGGGATTTTTTTCGTCGGCCACATCAGCATCCCTCATCCCCTCGGCCAATCTCCCCTCAACGAGGTGGATTTTACCGCGTCTTGGCCGTTCTTACCTCACACAGCTCTTGACATTAATTAAATTTGTGGGGTTTGCTCCTAAGCTGCCTCTTGAGCAATAAAATCTCCGGAGGGGTGGGGGGAGGGGAGACCCGCGTTCTCGAGAAAAATTAGACTTTTATCTCGGAAATAAAAAGAGAATTCAACACTGATATCATCGTATAATTGCCACCCTCCTTTTTTCTATAATAAAGCAGCGCGCCGAAGGAATTTAAATGTGTTTGATGGTGTTTTTATTGTTTAATTTCTGCGGACCTTTCGGGTAAAAAGAGAGGAGAAATTTTACTGCAAAGGTTCTGCATCCGTTCATCTTAACTTATTTCCAGGGAAGGGGAAAAACAGATTTAGGATAGCTTTGATGATTTCAGACGCGGATACAAAAAAATCGGTAAAAGAGGCACGCTCAACAAAATACAAATTTACAAGGAAACTGCTGGCTAATTTTCGTCACATTTTTTAGATAATATTGTACAGAATCGCACCTAAAATATCCGAAGAATTCAAGGAACAAAATTCATAAACATCCTCAAAAAATGATCCTCAATGGTTGATCAGCTCGCACGAGTTGCACATCGTTCTTTCTCGACACAGCATTCTACTGATGTGCTAAGATGCATTGTACGTTCCCTTAAAACTTTAATACTTTGAATTGTCTAATTTATGATTAAAATCAATCATGAAACAGGGTGGGAATTTAAGCATTGTGTCCTCTCGTCAAAACTTCACGCAAAACTTGATTTAAGTACACTGAAAAAAAAGTGTTCGGCTCAAGCATGATGATTCTTGAATTTGCCGCCAAGAAATTTTTTTATCTTGATTTCAGCGGAATTTTTCTTGATACGAGAAAAATAATGCTTGGGTTAAACAAAAAATTAGTATATATTAAGTAGTAACATTCTTGATTTGAGAAAAAATACTTATTGACGGCAAATTTTGGATTCTTTTTTTCAGTGAACGTGAATCATTGAAAGTATAGGTGACTTCCAACCAAGATATCACTGTTTTTAGATGTACCGATTCAAACTTCCCGGTCAAATGAAAACAAAAATCTTCTTGAGTTTAATTGCAGGCTTATCTTTGTTTTAACGTTCTCTTCGGTAAGAAAATATGGCGACCTCAATTTCGATGCTTCCGCTCAATTTTCGCACGTTGGTAACACTTTGAACCAGACAAGGAATAACAACTCGATTATTTAGAAGACTAGCTAGTGTCACATCTTGACATTGCTATAGTAACTGCTGTGGCAGTTAATTGAGCACTTTATGAGTTGTCGCATACTTCTTTACATCCAGAATGTTGAGTCAGCATCCTTTTTCTTCGGTGCAGAGATATTTAAACTCGGTTATATGACCTAATCCAGTCAATGGGCCGGTTGCGCTGGTAGCAAAATCGTGTTTTGACGCTTGATTCTTGCAGATTACCTAAAAAGAAGAAGATCTGTCTAACCGCAACTTTCTATACATTCAATATTAACCGAGATATCGTCCTTTGAAAAGTCGGGGCTTTGACGTCATTCACCGAGGTAGTGCAGAACATGGTATGTACTACCGTGGTGGATGACGTCATAAATTGAGTTTTTCAAGGCACGATATCTCGGTTAATATTCAACGTAGAAAGTTGCTGTCTGAACAGATCTTATTATTTTCAGTTGATCTGCAAGAATAAAGCATTAGAACACGATTCTGTGACCAGCGCAACTGAACTTCTTTGTGAAATTCAGAGGAGGAAACTTGATCTGAGTGGTTAAATTCGTAATTAGTCTGGTGATTCATTTTCTGGAAAATCGGAAAAACAATATTTACAACTCCTCAAAATTCGTATTTTATTGAGGGCAATTTGGCAACGTCTAAATGCTAATGCGGCGTTCTTCATCAGCACAAGTGCGAAGAGTGACTCAAATCATATCCCATCTGCACGCAGAACAGGACTTGAACAGGTGTAGTCGTAGTCACTTGGAGCTTGCCGTGACTTGGCATGGCGTGCTTTGTGATGTATCGATTGATCTGCCATTTAAACCTATAAAAAAGAATCGATAAACAGCGAACATCAGAATAATCGATTCTTTACCATAGCTACGAATTACGAAATATCGATAATACTCGATCATTCACGCCACGCCACTGTGCCATGACTTGCGCAAGGGTTGCTCGAGGGCAGGATTGAAACATTCTCAGGTCTTGACGTGCTACCCGAGGGCAGGTGGTCAGCTCCGAGACAGAACTCGGACCCACCCCTTGCCAAAATCACCCCTCGATATCAAGCACTTCCGGTACTTGTTATAATCACTTGTTTGCTCGCGAAGTGAATTCATTGAGCCCCTCGGAAATAGTGCCACCCGAGCGTATGTTCCGCTTCTTGTTACATCAAAACGAGCGCAGGCTGATTTAGTAGCTACGTCACTCGATATATTGCGATTAAATTATCGGAATCTCATAGGCCCATTTGAATACCGATTAGTTTTGCCGCGCTTTGAAAGCGCGGTTAATTTTTTTGAGATTGGGGCTTCGTCTCTGTTTACGATTGAACTAGCCAATATATCGATGTGTATAAGAGTCTTATTATAAATAAGCGTCTTTAAGGATTCAGACTTTGGAACTGAGTAACTTTATGCGAAATCGAAGTTTTATACTTGCTTTTATAATTTATGAAACGACGGGTATAAGGATTGTGAATATTAGCACCACTGGATAATTCGAGTTCATAGGTTGGCGGCATTTTTGGGCCCCAAAAGAGCTATATGTACATGACCTGATCAAACCTTTTCGAGTTGTCCATACTCTCCCTATAAAGGTATACTCCATTCTGAAACAGTCGAAGAAAACTCCCAAGGACCTATAATTTATTAAACGACGGGTAGTAAAGATTGTGAATATTAGCACCACTGGATAATTCGAGTTCATAGGTTGGCTGCCTTGTTGGGCCCCAAAAGAGTTACATGACCTGATCAAACTTAACCTCTAAATGTTCGAGTTGTCCATACTCTTCTTGTAAAGGTATAGTCCACTCCGAAACAGTCGAAGAATACTCCCAAGGACCCTCTGGAAAGAAAAGCAAACTTGAGAAACAAAAACCCTCAACCGGTCGCAAAATGAACAAGATGACTCCGAGGGTGGGGGAAAGGGGGGAGGGGGGTCCTCGACTAAATGAGAGTGTATGGTGGGGGAGGTGGGGAAGGGTTGGAGGGCAACTTTCTGGGGCACGAAGGCACGAGGAGTGGACCGGAGAGAATCAGTTATGTACACACTAATTTGCGATGTGTGAACACAATTAAAATACGAAATCGTAGAGTGGGCTCCTTCCCGAAGCATGAAGGGCTTAAGCGGTGCTGTGTCCCATGTTGCCGCTTCGGGGATGATTTCGGGAGGAAAAACAAGGGTCTATCGGGATAGAATAAACCCATTTAGGGTTGGCTGAAATTCTAAACATGTTTCTGTCGCAGGAAAATAGTCAAATCAAGCATTTCTAAGGATGCTGAAACTTATTCGACGTGCACTTTAGAAATTTTCAAGCGTCGAAATGCGGTGACGTTATTTTGTTCGGAAAGCGGTGAATTGTGACCGTCTACAGAAAAAAGAACTTTTATGCCGAGAAAATAAAAATTGAGACATTGATCATATCTATACTGACATTCTAAGGAAAAACACCGTAGCTTTCAGGCGTTGCCCCCCTGGCAAATCACTAATTTTGCAGGATAATTTTTGAATATTTTCCCGCCAATTTTTCAAATAATTTTGTTTGTAATTTGATCTAAACTGTTTGAAAATTTCAACAAAAAATATCATAATATTCATCAAAAATGATCATTTTATCCAAAGAAATTTGGTAACTCTCGAATGATCATACGGTGTTCTTCCTCAACACGGTAATATATATAGGACACTGGAAAAAAAACACATTGGATCTAGAGTCCAGACTCTTAAAAACATCGACAAGAAAAAATACTCTTGATTCAATCGGATTTTTGCTTAAATCAAGAACCGAGCCTCTTAATCTGAGAGGATTTCCTTTTGATTTAAGCTGAAATCTGATTGAATCAAGAGTATTTTTTCTTGTCAATGTTTTCAAGGATCTGGACTCTAGATCCAATGTGTTTTTTTTTTTTTTTTTCCAGTGCGGGAGTATTTTCTGCGGAGAATGAATACGAGTAGTTTTGGCCTACCTTACATCAACAGAAAAATTCTCAGTCTGAAACTAATCGAACCGATTGGCAACGCCGGGGAAACTCTCAGCGTTGCTTTTGTCCGCGGCCATTGTTCCTGCCCGGGTCCCTGCGCGATTTTAAGGACCCTTCAAGTTTTTTAAAACTACGTGTGCGGCCCTGGCCACACTCTCAATGGCAGCCACTCTTGAGCTTAACGATATATCGACAGTCCATTTTTTAATACTCTCCGCCATTGAAATCAGACCGGAGTATCGATATGCTGGATTCGATCCATCGAATGGAGGAAAGAGTCATCGACCTCGATGAGAGAAATGCTGATGACTCAATGTTTGCGAGGGTCGTCGATTTAAAGTCGACCCTGGCTCCGCTGTTGTTCAAGGGAGGCGTTAAGGTTTTTACAATGGCGTTGGTCGAGGAGAGAAGGTTGTAAGTACGCCGTAAGATTATAGAGGGAAAATCACAGTATTTGTGATAGATCGAAAGGAAGCGAACCTCAAGATGAATCTACATATAGTGAGAGTAAGCAAACATCGAAATATCAAACACATTTTGCTAAAATACTAGTTCCACTTTAAAGTTTTAGCAGAGAACGGATCTTTCGCATCTAGAGACACAAACCAGCTTTTTTTTTACACGAATGACCAAAATTAAAATCATTCAATTCTTTCGCATTCAATACCACTCGCATGCTTTCAGCTTCATTTTTAGGTCTACAAAGATGATTTTTCGGAAAAATTTCCTGACAATTGTCTTTAATCGCAATGAATCCATTTTTTCAAAAAACGCGAAATGGAAACAGTGTTCTAGCATTGTTCAATTATAATAATTCGATGTTTCTATATCCGGTATCAAAGCACCTTGAGATGGAAAAATGAGAAAATGAGATAAGTATATCACATCGCTTAGGTGTGCATCATTTGGCGCATAGAGCTCCCAAAACTTCCAAATGTTGACTTTGTGGAGGCAATTTAAAGTTTAACGGTAGAAAACGGAGAGTTCGAGAAAGCGCCGTCAAATTTGTCCGTCATCTTTGCCAGTTTTAGATAAGTCACTTCAAATTGTAAGACGTTATCGATAATAATAATTGCAATTTAAATTTTTTCAAAATAGAAACCTCAAGCACATTAAAAGGCATTTTTTATCGAAATTTAAAACTATATTTTTCTGGCTCCAGATCGTCCTGATTGAAAGATATTAGGCTTGAATTTTCAGGCAGGAACCACTATTTGAATCTAGCTCGGCCTTGACTGGAAGGATCTTTTTGCAAAAGAAAAATTAAAAAGAAAGGATTAACCGGAAGGAGGAGTACGAAAAGAAAATGAGCAGAAGGAGAAGAGGCGATATGAGGAGAGAACTAAAACTCATTAATTTTGTGGTCCTACATCAATAGTCACTGTTAAGCTACGAAGGATTTTGCCGTTCAAAGTAGAGCACTGGAAAAAAAAACACATTGGATCTAGAGTCCAGACTCTTAAAAACATCGAAACGAAAAAGTACTCTTGATTCAATCAGAATCTAGCTTAAATCAAGAACCAAGCCAAAATTTAAGCGGATTTCGTTTTGATTCAATCAAAAATCCGATTGAATCAAGAGTATTTTTTCTTGCCAATGTTTTCAAGCGTCTGGACTCTAGATCCAATGTGTTTTTTTTTTCCAGTGAGGGAAAAACTGAAAAGAAGCAAATGCTCCCGGAATACATCCAACAGGACAGTTTCTCATCAATTCAAACGAACATATGTAAGGTTTTTACCTAATTGTTTGCCTTTGCATGACACACAGGGCGAGTTTTTTCTTTGACTAAGCCCTCCCCACCTCCACCATTTCTCAGCCACAGAACTTCAACCCCCTTCATATCATGTGTGACTGTGTAAACTATGGTCAGAACTTGGACTTCTAATTACTGCAATTCCAGCGATGCCACTCAAACATGTAAATATGCGTTAAAATTCGTGTTTTTGTTAACGTTTAGGTTAGGATGTCTGTTTTTAAACTACTCTCCAACTTGTAATTGGAGTTCAACTGTTAAAAAAATCAACGAAAAAACCACGGATAACCTGAATCAGCGGTGAGGCGTAAAGGATCGATTATCGATATTTCCCCATTTAAAGCTGTGTTAAAGAGTCGATCATTCAGGTATTCGTTGCGAACACTCTGTTTATCGATTTTTTTCCAAAGGTTTAAATGGCAGATTAATCGATATTTCAAAAAGCACGCCACTCCACTGATCTGAATCGCGGATAATCCATGCGCGTGTAATCGAAGCTCTACTGTAGTTTTTTCGTGAGACAGTCTGACAACCACAACTACCACCATTACCGTTCTGCAGTGCTGAGGAAGAACACCGTATGTACACTCGAGAGTTGCCAAATTTCCCAGTGTGAATCATGCATTTTTTAGAAAAGTCATACATATTTTTCCTTGAAATTTTTAGATATTTTAGCTGAAACTGCGACCAAAATTGTATGAAAAATTCAAAGAAAAATATTAAAAATTTTCCCAGTAAATTTGTTGTTTACCACGAGAGATATTGCAACGTCTGAAGGCTCATACGGCGTTTTTCCTCAGCTAGTCAATATCGGAGGGCAGCGTGCGAGGCCGCAAGGAAAAAGACAAACAAAGAACACGTTTCCCCTCAGTGCTTATCATCGTGAGGTTTCTGATCACAACTAAAGATATCGCTGAGACAACACCACAGGTTCGTACTGATGACCAAGAAACTATCCATGTTATCATCGTTGAGTTATTATAGTTGTCTCCCCCGTTGACCCAGCACTTAAAACTACCACTAATTACCCGCTGCACCTAAACAAGGCTGCATTTCACCATTCATAGTCTCTTTCCTCAGCGACTCGAGCAAAAAGCGTTGCCATGCCAAACAGTTTAGTTTGTATAATGCAGATGCGTGGCGCGCTTTGCGATACATAGATTGATCTGTCATTTAAACCTGTGGAAAAGTATCGATAAACAGGGAACACCTTAATGATCGATTATTTACCGCAGCTTCTAATGGAAAAATATCCATAGATCGCAGAGCGCGTCACTGGTATTATATCAACGGTGGGACTCCCAAACCATTTATCTCGTTTGCAATATTTTGAAATTGCTGATCCTATTCCATTTTTCTTAAAAGAGAACAAACTAACGTCATTCCTTGAAGTAATGATATATGTTTGATGTTCCACAGCCCGTGACAAGGTATACAATAATAACAAATTAAACAAAAGGTAACAAGGCTATTTTTTACATAAATACCTTCAAAACGTTTCGGCTGAAAACTCAGTCTTCCTCAGTTGGATAAAAACTGTAAAAAATTGAAAAACGTAGTCCTTGGCTATATCTTTCAAAACGAGGAAAATATTGTTATGCTAACAATCATAAATGTCAATCAGTTAATGTTGTTGGCATAACAACATTTTTCTCGCTTTGAAAGGCACAGCCAAGTACTACATTTGTAGATTTTTACAATTTTATACTCAAACTAATCGCGGTGGACGCACGGGTCTGTTCTTTAATTTATTAATTATATACTTTTTTTATCCAACTGAGGAAGGCTGAGATTTCAGCCGAAACGTTTTGGTGGTAACATGTAAAAATTAGCCTTGTTATCCTCTGTTTAATCTATATAAATAAAATCGTTGGGGGTTTCACTGTAACGCTTATTTCTGGAGTTCTACCGGACCGATTTCGACGATGCTTGACTCTGGTTAAAGCCCTTGACGTCCCGATGTCCGCAAAATTTTCAGACTTCCAAATTTTTCAGCCCCTTTCGCTTGAGACGCTTTTAAAGCCAAATCCACCCCCCTCCGACCTTAAGTTTCGGAGAGTTGCGGTATGTTTCCGTTGTAACGCCTAATTTGAGAGATCTACCGGGAGGATTTTTACGATTTTTGGGTCGACCGCAAGCTCCTAGCTTCTAGATGCTCGCAAAATTGTCAGACTTCCAAATTTTTCAGACTCTTCTTCCTGAGACGCTCTTAAAGCCAAATCCACCCCCCTCCGGCCTTAAGTTCCCGGGAATTGGTTATGTTCCTGTTGTAACGCCTATTTTGAGAGATCTACCGGGGCGATTTTTACGATTTTTGGGTCGATTGAAAGCTTCTAGCTCCTAGATGCTCGCAAAACTATGAGAATTTCCAATTTTTCAGCCACATCTGTGTAAACCGCTGAGAGATGCAAATAGACCCCTCTCCATATTACTACTACACAGCCTTCACCCAACGCCGAAGGTCAAACTCGGACTCAGTCTCAGCACTGCTCTGTCTGAATAAAAGGAAGCCGCCCCAGATACGTGGTTCCATAAAACTGTCGAAGCGGTGCGATGACATGGGTTTTCCCGTCCTTTTGTCTAACAACCCTCGAGCCCGAGACTGCTCGCTACGGGATCGCAGCCCTATTGTCTCATATGCCAAACAAAATCTGACCCTCAAAATTTAAAGACAGTAAAAATGCAATTTTTTCTATCATTCGGAAATTGTTTTTACAGTGTATATTTTTCGATTCGCGGTGAAATTTTGAGCAGAATGGTGGTCAAACTAATGAAAATACATGATTCTACGGTACACTAAGATCGATACCACAACTGCTGCATTTATAACTTGCTGAACGATATTTCCGTTACTTATCAACATATCACGACGAAATTTAGTTCATTGTAATATACTTTTTTAGCAGAGCGTACTGAGAAAGTTGAAATCGAACCCGATGAGAGAAATTTCATCAATTTTTTTGGAGCTCCACTAGGCCGAGCAGGGGGGAAAAAAGGATGACGAATTGAGATCTATTGCTGCCGCCTGGTCTCCTGACTCGTGTCCAGGCCCAGCTGTTCTTGAACGCTTTGACGAGATTTTGTCGGCAGACGAGTCAAAACATGATTTTCCGACCAGGGAGCGACATCCAAACCTCGCGCTAATCCTCTCATTGTATTTTTATTGGAGTTATGTCCGAATACTTTGAAGAAAACCGAAAATGGTCTCTTTTTTAAAGCGCAGTGTTTGCAATTCTGCCCTGCTAAGGAAGAACGACATATGAACATTCGGGTTTGATAAAATGTTTATTTTTGAGGAAAATTATGAATATTTTCCCCATGAAATTTTCAGACGTTTTAGATCAAATTAAAAACAAAAGTATCCAAAATTTTCAAAAATTTTCCTGAAATTTAGTGGTTTTCCAGGGGAAATTTGGCAACGTCTGAAGACTCATACGGCGTTCTTCCTTACCACTGCAGAATTATGTTCGTCCCTCCCGTTACCCCTACATCAGCCATCTTATCGAAGAGCAAAGGAAAACCGTGGGAAAAAACAGGAAACAAAATGTTTTCAGGACTGAATTGCTTCCTCTGAGTTGCTCCGAAAATCAGTCTATTCGTGTACGCTGCCAACTTAGCTGCATCCTGCATCTCGAGAGCAACACTGATTAGATTTCGAAATCTCGCGACTTTTTGAGAGGTTGCCCATCGCTCATCTGCTTTCGTCGGATACGTTCTTTTACGGTTATGTTAGTTGATCAATGGGTACTTAACAATATCTGCTCAATTTTTCTTTCTTTTTTCACGGAACAGTTCCGATTTGTGAGTGTCCGATACTCAGTGATACTATTTTGCCTCTGTATTCGCGAGATACGTTCTTTTGCGGCCGCGCCAGTCGATGAATGGATATTTAGCAATTTCTATTCATACTTTCTTTCCTTTCTTTTTTTTTACGGAATATCCTCGGTTTTTTAGTGTCCAACCCAGTGCGAGGCTACTGTACACCTGTTTTCGCCAGAAACGTTCTACACAATTTCTACTAATATTTTCTGGGTGCAAATGTGCGAGATTGTTGCGTCCTGTGCATGAAGTTTGTCTCTTTTTAGTGCCATTTAGACTCATTAATTAGTATGAGTCTAATAATTTGCACTTTCAAACAATTCACTCGAATTTTTTACGCAGAATGTTCCTTGATTGAGTAGGTAGCTAACGACTAGGAGGAGTAACTCCAAATTTACATGTATTTTGCGGGTCAGTGCCGAGTAACCGAAAATCCTTCTTTTATAAGGTAATACGTTTTGTACCCCGTTCGTTCATACATTTGCGCGAAATTCATTTGAAAATACATTCATTTACATGATGACCAAATGCATGAGATGCTTTTTTTTTAATGTAATATTCGAAATTGTCTCTTTTCTTAAGTCCTAAACTTTTCTACTACTGGCGCCACCCGACGTATGATTGTTTAAGTCTGTGGCTTTGGCGTGGTGTTGGCTGGAGTCCTGGAGGACGCCAGTGAGCTACTCCTCCTGGCCAATACCAAGTGCGCAGGGCTTACATTGTCATATTCCGGAGGGACTTCGCCTTATTTAACTCACAGTTAATGCCCCCCCCCCCCCCCCGAAGAAAAATCCCTTACAGGAAAACTATCCATAATGCTTCTTGGCAATTTCGCGTAATTTCGTTTTTCTTTTAAAAAGAGGTTGTTCCAAAAATGCCGATTTTGGCCCCCCCCTGGATTTGGCCCAAACTTTGCTCAGATGTTGTACTAAGTGTCCCCGATGCTTGGGCAAAATTTCAGCCCCCTCGGATAATTAGGGGGGAGGGGGCAGGGGGGCAAAGTTGCAATTTTTTCAAAACTTTAAAAATCGATATCTCGCGAACGGTTTGAGTGTAAGTGTTGCGGTTTGCGCTAAAAAACGTCAAAAAATATTCTCTAAAAGATTATTAATGCTGTTTGCATGGTTGCCTAATTTATTGCGGTCATAAATCGATTTTTTCGATTTTGAAGGTTCGACTTTTTCTCGTTTTTCGGCTCTCCTCTCCAGGCGATCGTTGCTACGTGAATAAAAACCTGTTGATGTGATTTTCCATAAAATTCTGCATCTACCACACTTTGTTTGACCTTGGGGAAACGATTCGTTCGTGAGTTATAGCGATTTTTCTGCGCGTTACCGGTTACGCGCGGGCGGCATATCGGCGGCGCTCCATCCCGCGCGGGCAAGGCAGGGGTTGTTTCACCTCTAGGGCCTTATATTCATGCTGTAGGCTGTAATTATCGATATTTTCTCCTCCCCCCACCCTTCCCCTCCAATAAATATTTAATAATACTTCGTTATACAGGGTATCCCAGACCACCCGTAACAGGTCTTTTTCTCGGTTGGTTTAGGTAGTACGAAGTGGGGGACCGCGGGGTTGAATAGGGAATTGACCCCAAGGAATCCGAATTTCACGGTCCCGAGGCTCCCCTAGCGACCCTCGGGGGGTAAAAGGGGGAGGCACAATGTCTCCCGACTTTGGGGATCGTGACCCCTTCTTTACCTACCAAGGGGGCATGGGGGGCCTCGGGACCGTGAAATTCGGATACCTTGGGGTCAATTCCCGATTCAACCCCGCGGTCCCCCACTTCGTACTACCTAAACCAACCGAGAAAAAGACCTGTTACGGGTGGTCTGGGATACCCTGTATAACGAAGTATTATTAAAATATTTATTGGAGGGGAAGGGTGGGGGGAGGAGAAAATATCGATAATTACAGCCTACAGCATGAATATAAGGCCCTAGAGGTGAAACAACCCCTGCCTTGCCCGCGCGGGATGGAGCGCCGCCGATATGCCGCCCGCGCGTAACCGGTAACGCGCAGAAAAATCGCTATAACTCACGAACGAATCGTTTCCCCAAGGTCAAACAAAGTGTGGTAGATGCAGAATTTTATGGAAAATCACATCAACAGGTTTTTATTCACGTAGCAACGATCGCCTGGAGAGGAGAGCCGAAAAACGAGAAAAAGTCGAACCTTCAAAATCGAAAAAATCGATTTATGACCGCAATAAATTAGGCAACCATGCAAACAGCATTAATAATCTTTTAGAGAATATTTTTTGACGTTTTTTAGCGCAAACCGCAACACTTACACTCAAACCGTTCGCGAGATATCGATTTTTAAAGTTTTGAAAAAATTGCAACTTTGCCCCCCTGCCCCCTCCCCCCTAATTATCCGAGGGGGCTGAAATTTTGCCCAAGCATCGGGGACACTTAGTACAACATCTGAGCAAAGTTTGGGCCAAATCCAGGGGGGGGGGGGCCAAAATCGGCGTTTTTGGAACAACCTCTTTACAAGGAAGATCATTACGGAACTGAAAACAGGTAAACTAATTTAGGAAGGAATGCCTCTCGTATTCATGTATTCTATTCTATTCTATTCTATTTTTGCATTTACGGCACGGAATACGGCTCGCTCGCGAGCCGTAAGTCACTCGCGAAGCGAGTGACCGGGGGTCCAGGGGGCGGAGCCCCCGGCTAGACGCGAGGCGAGCGAAGCGAGCCACAGCGGCTAGTTTGTTATAATTTTATTCCTTGAAGTATTCAAAAATAAGGAAATACAATCCAGTTCTCAAGAATTGCTATTGATTATATTTCCATTTGGCCTATAAGTGTCCAAGCCGGGTCAATTGACGAGAGGCGTGCTAAAAACACATGCCTCGAGGGTTGTATAGGGCCAGGCATACGAGCTTTACATATAGTTCTACAAATACATCGTAGAAAGAATCAGAAAAAAACTGAATTTTATACAAGCGAACATAATTATGAGAGACGTATTCGAGCCTCGTTTGTTAACTTTTCTGTTGAATATGAGCTACATGTCATCGGTAGCAAGGATACGCGTTCAGTGCATCGCGCCTTCAATTTTGCAGCTGCAACACGGCCATCCATCAAGTACGAATAGTTGTATTTCTGCGCCGTTATGAACGCGCGTCCATTTCTTGGCTTTATTTCCATATTGCGTTTCTTTCCGTTTGTCTTATTTGTAGTGGTGCCTCTTAGGTTACGTGAGCAATACAGCCGAAGATTCAAGAGATCAAATCGAGCCTCGTTTCTCAACTTTTCCCCAAATATGAGTAATGCTTCAGTATGGCAGCATTAAGCGGAACATTGCGAGTTCACGCTTAGCGCCATCGCGCCTTCAGTTTTGCAGCTGCAACACGGCCATCCATCAAGTACGAATAGTTGTATCTCCGCGCCGTTTTCAACTCACGTCCTTCACCTTACCTTAATCTCCTTTAATCTGAACTGATTCAAATAATCGTGGATTCATAGTCCCATCTCAATCTAGATCGTGAGGTATGTAATGTAATTTTGCAATGTTATTACAATTATCTTATCATTTTAAACATTAACATGTATACAACACAATCCGTAGTTGTGTAGTGGTCACGCTTTTCTATAATAAGAGGCCATTCACAAAATAAATTTTGTATTTTGACTTACTACCCTCACCCACTTTATAATGCTTTTGTCACCAAGTTCCCCATCTTATCCAACTTATGTATACTGTGTAGTAGTCACACGTTTTTCTATAATAAGAGGCCATTCAAAAATAAATTTCTGATTTTGACTCACTAACCCTTACCCACTTTATAATGCTTTTGTAACCCAGTTCACCATCTTATCCTACTAATGTATATATTATGTGTTACTAAACGGTTATTGTCATCATGCACCATGAGGCTATTGTATGATAGGATTAATTTATAAGCTTATCATACGTTAAGCACAGTTAGTCCCTTGATATTAAACTCAAACTATACTCATAGGTACTTAAAATGATGAAATGGTGATTGAAGTACTTATATTGAATAAATTATTTATTTTGGAAAAAAAAAAAGTTCCTCATCTATTAACACGTAAAAACAAAATGGCGCACTCTTCAACCCTCCTCTACCCTTAAAGCGTTGCGAACTATGTGAACAGTGAATTCTGAAGAACAAAGATTCCAAAGAAAATCTGCTCTTCGTGCTGAATACGGTCTAAATATGGCAGCAATCCAGGCCCAATCACTCAAATATATCAAGGGCCAGAGACTCCGTGGTCCACTAATTGATGGGAACTTTCCAACTCAGAGCATGATTTCACGCGGTCACGTTTCACACAACTCAAAAGATCGTAGCTCATATTTCTTTCAACGGGCAGGCCAAAAAGCCTGCCTTTCTGTCAAGTGCGAGGACAGTTTCGGTGACCTGTTGTTATCAGTCAATTTTCTGTCGCGGATTAGGGTATGTCGCGCCGGCCCCTCCACAAAGCCTGAGCGATACCTCAATTAGCCTCGTAGTGAAGAGGCTTAAAATGCTGCTACTGTTCCGAGCAGTGAACTAATCTTCCAATCTTCACTGGTGCCAATTCTGTTAACCCTGTAAATTAATGTGATATTAGTGTCTGATCGGTCGTGTGTGCAAAAGAATGATCTGGGCAAACCAATCCTGGCGTGATAGCGAAGAGAGCAGCAAGTGTCAAATGTTCGAAATCAAGTTTCCTTCAAAATTCGTCTAAACTCTTTTGGATGGAATCACTAAATAGCTAAAACAGCGAAATTCGTCTTAATTCTATAAAAACGAGACATATGCAAAAGCCATAATTACGCAAAAAATGACGTAGTATTAGGCAGACAGCAGTAAATGACAATATTACTCCAGAGAGCCAATGAAAACAGTGCTTTCAAGTAAAGTGCCGCCTTCTTCTGCGAATTTCTAACCTGAAAATGTATTTGTTGTGTGTCCAAAACGCAACCACAAAAGCATGCAGGAGATAGCACTTACGGCTGCCTTGCCTAACAATAACCTAGCATGAACATGAAAAGTACCTTTTTTATGTAATTGAAATTAAATCTGTTTATTTAAATCATCTGAACAATTTCTAGGAGTCTTTCGGACAATTAGTGGCAATTTGACTAAGAACAGAGGCTTCTTTCAATGAACTTTCCCAGTCAGAAGCTTCTGAGCCCGTTTTTTTTCAAAACTTTATTTTTGCGCTTACTGCTCTCTTCGCTATAACGGCAGAGTCGTATTACAACTTTTAAAATTAATTACAATGAATTTTATTTTTATTTTCAAATTTATGTCTTTTCCTTTCAACGTATTTTCATTTTTTCATGCATAATGATAAATAATGGAATTTTTAATCGAGATAACCGTGCTTTAATAGACGGGAATTTATCAGAAAACGCTTATTTTCAAGAATGGAAATAAAACTGGAAAGACTGCCTTGAAATTTCAGAATTATCCATCTGAAATAGCCCTTTTGGTACCATAAAAAGTGAGAATAAGGAAGACATTCCAAACGATGAAAACGTGAATTCATACAAATTATCTTAAAGACCTGAAACAGCCTTAAAAACAGGGAAAAACAGCCGAGCTCAACGACGACGATTCAGGTCACTAGAACGCACGCAAGTTTGATACGAATTGCAGGAGTAATTTCAAATTAGAGGGCGCGCATCCCAATTGAGAAGACACCCCCGCCATAAAATGCGGTCTAAACTTTTTAGGGTGAAGAAATTGAAGAAAGTTTAAGAAGACCCTCCATAAATTCCATTTAGAGCCCTCCCTCACTTATTGGAGCCATTATATATTTTCCGGGAGGGGAGGATCGTACATTTCCTGTTGCAGCTATCCCTCTCGCTTTGTAGCTGTGACTTCGACGAAGATTGCCAGGTTATCTAAAAAATGTCTGACGAGAGAAGTAAAAGTATCAAACTTCCGTGCTGTATAAAAACGCCGTATGAACATTTGAGAGTTGCCAAAATTCTTTTTCGATAAAATGTTTATTTATTAGGGAAGCTATGAATATATTTTCCTGAACTTTTCAGACACGTTAGATCAAATTACAAACATAATTATATGAGAAATTAACGGAAAATTATTCAAAAATTTCCTGGAAATTAATAATTTGCCAAAAGAAATTTGGCAACGCCTGAAGGTTCTTACAACGTTTATCCTTAGCACGGCAGCATACGTATAAAGATTCGCATTCAAATGAGCCGAGGAATGTGCTGTGATGGCGCATTCTCTTTTCTGCGGGTTCATTTCTGAAACTGATAGACAAAGCTAAAGACAAAGAAGACAAAGGGAAAATGAAGCTATCCCCATAGTCGAAACGGGTGGTTTTTTTTATAAACTGAGGGGTAAAATTATGAAGTAACTAGAATTCCTTGAGGGTTTATCGTTAGTTAGTCTGTTAATTACCTCCTTTGGGCATTGCAACTACCTACTTCTACAAATAGGCTCGCTTAATTTCCCTCTTGTCTCCTCTGTCAATAGCTTTGTCTATCGATTTCAATAATTAAGCCGCAGTTACGTAAAATGTACATATTGAAATAGTGATGTATATAATTTTTACATAGACGCGCCTAAATGTGAAACCACTATCTTCATTGCAGTTTTTTAAAATTTCCGTTCCTATTTTACATTTTCGAAGCAAAACAAGCCAACTTTAGAGCTTGAAATTAATTTATACGGAATATTCTGCTATTAGAGAGGAAAAATGAAAAAAGTTTTCATTTCAAGCATGATTGGTTTTCAAAAGAAAAAATAAATTTTAACAGGAAGTCTGCAACGTCGCCAAGTTAAACAAAGATACGTGGTTTCGCGCGTAGGCCATCGATATGTTGTTTAAAGAGTCTATAAAATTATACTATTTTAACATTAATACAATGAGCCACTAGACAAAGTCTTAACTGGAAAAAGTCACATCGATGACCAAAATGCAAAACTAAGTACCTCCACTGCGATATTTCAAAATTGTCAGTCCTATTTTATATTTTTTTGAGGAAAAACAAGCCAGCTTCATAGCTGAATATGCACAGAATATTCTGTTTACAGAGAAAAAAAGTTTTCCAAAGAAAAAATAAAGTAAGACAGGAAGTCTGCAACATTGCAAACAAAGATATATGGTTTCGATATTCGGTCATTAAAATGATTTCTCCCCAAAATCTTACGTAGAAAACGTTAAATAGAAATATTATCTACTCGGAAAAAACTAGGAGAATAGACACTATTAGTTCGTAGTTTAGATCCGAGAGTGGTTAAAATATACCTGCATTTCAAAAGGACGTTATTCATTTTTAAATTCATTTCACCCGCTCGGTATACACCGGCCTAATCAACTCTGATTTTAACTCGATTGGAAAAAAGAGTCCGACAAAAATACCTCGGTCTTGGTTAAAAATAAACCAATAAAAAAGCTTAAATTCATCGAAGCATCAATGAGAGGTTTTTTCCATTCGTTTAGGCCAACTGCTTAATTCAATTTTTCAAATCGTTCCGCATCACCGTCATACGAGTACACGGCCGAAATCAAATTTGCAGTAATTGAAAGAAAAACTAAATGGCGAAGTAAATCAACGGGGTTGCCCAGTTTCGAGTTCAAAATATGTATTTCACGTCAACTTTTAGAATTTCTAGCGATTTTACCAAATTGGTAACAATGGCAGATACATCCTTCCTGCGGTGAATATGTCCATCCGTTTTGGTTATACACGGGGTAAATTTGTGAAATTCGTAAAAAAAAAAAAATCCGGTTAGCTCAACATATAATGACAATGTGGACTCGAACAAGTTTCATTTTGCGACCACAGCTCCGAATATAACTCTCGTATTTAAAATATGTTCGATGGCGTTTAATGTAATTTTCGTTGAAAAAATTCATACCGACCTCACTGAAGACACGTATTAAATAACCCATAGTTTTTGGCCACTATTTTTGTATCTCAACCCTACTTCAACCCATGAGATGGAAAAAAACTCTTATCCGAACTATTGTTCGAATTGAGCGTGAATTGCATAAAATAATCATTATCATTTCCAATATGAAACCATTGGATATGATGACGTTATCATTTTAATGAGGTAAAACCATTGGCATCTATGGTTTTGTTTAGTCTGTCTTCGATTATATTCATTTCGTTTTTGGTGCTTGTTTGATTTGCTTTTGTCACTCTTACCGTCTACTTTGATCGTCACATCAAAATTGAGTATGAAAGTTTGTAAAATTCCATTTGGACTAGATTTAGTGGTACGGAAACAATACCTCTGCTTCATTCTAAAAGCACGGCGTATCTACATGGGTAGCATATGCCACATATGTTGTTTCTAAAATGAGCTAGAAAATAAATAGTGGTCCCTTTTTGGAAAATAAAAATCAATCATTTGTATTCATTTTTCAGTCAGATTTAGATTATCATCCGAAGACTTTAAGAATGACGTCATCACTATCATGAAGGCTTTTACTCATTTTTTCAATTTAAAAAACGCATCATACTCAAACAAATTGAGGAGCATGCAAGCGCTTACGCAACCCACTAAAGAGTTTAATTGAAGCTTTCTCACATGGTTCTACTAATTTTTACCTTCCTCTTCTTCGCTCAGTTCCAAATTCTGAATTATCAAATGAAATCTTATTGACGTATCACGGATGCTTATCATACTTCAATTGATATTGGTACAAAGCCTGGCAACACACAGATAAACAAGCGTGAGCCTTTTGCTTAGCTTACTTTCTCTTCACACAGTATTTCAGCCTCGTTAAAAGCCCGGTCGCTCAGTATAAGTTATTTCTGCAACTAAACTGTTGAATCGAGATCGCCCCGAATTTTTTGTCTTGAAAAAAAAAAATGCTATTCTTGAAGTGGTGTTTGGAAATGCAAATTTTTGGTTCCATGTGGTATTTCCTTTTGTACAACAAATACTCAAAGGAGTTTTTCAGTAGATTGGCCGAATACCTTGACATTTAGAAATGAAATGTTGCATTGTAATGGCGGTTTTAACTTTACCAATTACCATGTGCCAAGTAAGTAAACACTTATCTTGAAAGCTCAAAGCTACTTATTAACATTTGAATTATTTGTCGTTTAGATAGCTCAAGAACATTCTGTAACGAGAAATGCAAATAAGCACCACTTCTCAAAAATTTTGAATAATCGCTTCTTGAAATGCTTCAAAAGGAACTTATATTTTACGTCATTGTGTTGAATTCACGTTCCTCATTAGACATACTATTGTGTGTATCGTATTTTTGTTTCAACGCAGAGAGATATTATGTGGATGTATTAAACCTGTAATGACACCTAATTTACTGATATACTTAAAATAATTGCTCTTAATAAACACTACTGTAAGTATACGCTACTGTAGCATTTTAACACTTACGTAAAACTTCTGGAAAATTTTTGAAAAATTCCTAACAAATATGTTCTTTTTTAAAATATTTAATTTATATTATAGTAAATTATACAAAAAAACCGTTTTTTACACATTATTCTTTACAATACATGTATTTGCATAAGTTTTCGAAAAGTCCCTTTCAACGGTCGCGTTTCGAGAAGGACGTGCACAAATCATTGCTCCTCTGTCGGAAGCGCGTAAGTCTATTTCACATGAGACCTGGAAAGCATTGATTCATGAAAAAATTGGACGTATTTCTATCAAACGGAACTATGTGCATTAAGACATGAACCCCGAGACCCATAAAAATATGTGCATAACGAGGCTCACGTCATAATGTAAATAGTTCCGTTTGATAGAAATACGTCCAATTGAGTCCAATACACTCTTCAAAAGTCACTTCGTCCAAAACTCACTTCGTCCAATACACCCTTACTGCCGTACTACGAAAAAACGCCGTATAAACATTCAAGAAATGCCGAATTTCTCCTGATATGTAAAACAGGTATTTGTAAGGAAAGTAATGCGTATTTCTCTATGAAATTTTCAGATATTTTAGGTTAAATTGCGGACAGAATTTTCTGAAAAATTGAAAGAAAAATTGTGACAATTTCCAGTAAATTCAGTTTTTATTGAAGGAAATATGGCAACGTCTGAAGTCTCATACGGCCAGGGTGACAAAATTTCATGAAAAATAAAATCTTGAAATTTCACGTGAAATATTTCATGAAATTTCAGAAATTTATGAAAGATATTGAAAAATATCTCGGTTCCTTTTCATGTTTCGCAAAATTTGGAAATTGTGACTTCCTTTTATTTTTGTGTTTTTGAGTGCGGGTTGCATACTCTTTCCCTGAAAAATATGAAATATTTCACAACCTCGTGAAATTTCATGAAAAATTTCACTGAAATTTCCAATCTTTCAGTTGTTCTTACGTTTCATACCACCCTGTATGGTTCTTCCTCAGCACGGCAGCTTATACGTCGCATCACTGAAAAAAAATTCTCGGCGTTTTACCAAGTCCGTGGTACCTATACCATCTCACTTTTTTAACCATATTGGAATTTTACAAGACAGACTGGTAACTTACCTAAAAACCGTATTTGTACTGTTTTTTCAGGTAAGAAATACCACTTTATGGTAATCAATTCCGGTATCTATGCATTTACTCGGAATTCTACCACAGTCGTAAAGATATGGCGTTTTACAAGGTCCAGTAAAATTACGAGAATGTTCAATAATTTAAACCGAGATTTCTGTAAATTGCCAATTCCATAAATGTAATCTTACTAAGTAAAAACTGTTATCAATAGAACCTGATTCTTGGCAATTTACCTTTTCTTAGTAAATACACTGAGATTTTTTTTCAGTGTTCAGGAGCGACAAAATGTGCGTAACAGCCTCTTCTGCGTTTCCTTTCACAGAGCTCTCAGGCACCGCCAAGATCACCATTCGATCCCAACCGAGACAGTTTCCCTGCCCTGCTACGCTCCAAGTCGTTCGTCGACAAAAGTGCGTTCGTGAACCTGTTCTTCGAGAGCATGGAATACAGCGACTACACGATGTACGTCACGGCGCCGCGGGGGTTCGGCAAAACGAGCATCATGAACATGTTGAAGACTTTCTGCCAAGTCCAAGTTGACGCTGATGGGACACCCCTGGATCGGAACTCCACCAGCAATAGGAAACTCCTCTCCGACCACAAGCTCGGCGTCATGAAAGACGAAAAGTTCTTGTTCAAGTACTTCGGTCTGTATCCGGTTGTGCATTTCCGCTTTGATAGGTTGGACGTCGGAAGAGGGTATTCGGATTTTATCAAATCGTTCCAGGAAGTTCTTAGTGAAGCTTACCTTGAGCACAGCTACTTGGCTGATTCCTCGTGAGTAGATTATTTCATTTGCTCGTTGTAAATCTAGGATGGCCAGTTACTTTTTCGTATAGAAAAGAAAGAGAAATAATTGATAGAGACTAATGGGGAGTTTCACGATAACACGGAAATTTTGCAATTTTTTTTAAATATAGGTATAAAAAAAATCGGATTTAAAAAAAAAAAAAATTGTAAACGAGAAAAGGCTACAAAATCTCTCATTTCCTGAGAGTATAGTAATTTCTAATTTTGTCGTCTTTCATTGATACAAGAGACAGCACATTTAATTAGTCGAGTTAAGAAAGAAACCAAACACGCAATTTGGCCTGGAACGGCGCGACTTCGGGAGAAATGATGACGAACACTTGAGATGAAAAGGAGAAGCCCTCGGCGCGGTAATCGGCATGTAACACATATTAGCGCCTACAAGACTGCACAAATACTTCACGCATTGCATCAAACACAGTGCGGTTATTGTGGTCAGCGTGAAACGGTTAGCGCCTACAAGAATGCATGAATACTTCACGCATTGCGCCAAACGCAGTGCGGTCAGCGTGAAACGCATAGCGCCTACAAGACTGCGTGAATACTTCATGCATTGCGCCAAACAAGGTGCGGTCGGCGCGGCGCGGCGGCGGAAGTTAAAATCATTAAACCTTTTGTGTTTGTACTTACATAATTTTATCGTTCATTTCTTATAAATGGAAGGCCTTCTCCATTAGAGATAGGTTTACGAAACTTGACTTTCGCGCAAAGTTCCGTGACCTTTTGCTAGTAGTGTTGACAGGACTTTCCCAAAAAATGTGTTCAACACGAGTAAACGCGTCTCATGCATCCCTCCCCCTGGCACGTTCACTTGATGGTTTTTACTGATGTTTCAAAACGAATGAGAAGGGGGCGGCAAAATACAGGCGGCCCATGGGCGGAATTTAGGTGAATCCGGCCCTGACACTCAGGAGAGCGTGCAGTGAACTCAGTGACGTTACTTGGGTTGAGATCGGACAGACAACGAACTTAACATCGTGGTAAAGTGTAGAGTATCACAAAAAATGAAGGCACATTCAAGCCAAGCCCATACGTTAGAAAACTATATAACCCTTAAAAATTGCATTATGCCGATGCGTATTATTGCGATATATTGAAACAATATGTGAACCGCTTACAAATTGCAAACGATTGCTAATGCAGATGTTGCATGTATGAGGAATTTGCGATTTGACTGCTGATTCTTGTGTAACAGTTCGCGAGAAACACGATGGTGCCACTGATTTTCTCTGAAATCAACTCCCAAGCTCAAAAAAAAGCTCTCAAGTTGAGGCCAATATGGAGGGGATATCCCACGCTATCCTGAGAGTCCACCTCTACATCAAGACCAACTCTCCATGCAAAGATAGGGAGCAAATACATTGACGGGGCTGCCACTTTAATTGGGGACTCTAAAACTGAAAACACGGCAACCCTGCTAATGTATTTGCTCCCTATCTTTGCATGGAGAGTTTGTCTTGATGTAGAGGTGGACTCTCAGGATAGCGTGGGATATCTCCTCCATTTTGGCCTCAACTTGAGAGCTTTTTTGAGCTTGGGAGTTGATTTCAGAGAAAACCAGAGGCACTATCGTTTTTTTCGCAAACTTTTGCATAAGAATCAACAGTCAAATCGCAAATTCCTCACACATGTAACATCTCCATTGCCTTTGACATATATAAAAACCCTATTGATTTGGATTCCAGACGACTGGACGCCTGTCAGAGATCCGACTACACCCGTGTCGCCGCGAAGAACGAATCCGGTTGGCTGACCCAGCGCGGGAAGGACCTGACCCACCTGCTCCACTCCCACCTGGACCGCCGAAGCATCGTCCTCGTCGACGACTTCGACGCCCCTCTCCGGCAGATGCTCGGCGACCGGCGCCTGGCCGCCGACGACGTCGAGAAGATCCACGACTTCCTCAAGGGCTTCGTCGTGAACCTGGTGAAAGTCAACTTCTTCCACCATAAGTCCCTCATCACGGCCTCGGCCCGGCTCATCCCGCCGGACGTCAACTCGCGCGTCACCGAGGCCAACAGCCTCCTCACCGTCAACTTCGCTGAGAACCCCAAGATCGCTGCGTGTTACGGATTTACGGAGGGGGATGTGCTCGAGTTGGCCAAGAGATATGGGAAGGAGGCGGAGATGTCGCAGATCCGGGAATGGTATGTTACTTAGAGTAGAGTTAGTTAGTTAGTTAGTTAGTTCGTTAGTTAGTTAGTTAGTTAGTTAGTTAGTTAGTATATTAGAGACATTCAGCGTCGTTAGTTAGTTAGTTAGTTAGTTAGTTAGTTAGTTAGTATATTAGAGACATTCAGCGTCACGGGCTATTAATGTCTTTACAGAGAATTTTGAAAATGGGAGTATATACGAAAATTTAGATTTTTAAATTAAGAGAGGTGAAGAGTTTCAGAATTTTGGTAGTAATATTGGGTTCATCGCATGTAAGTGGGTTTGTATTCCTGTTGATTGTAGGGTAGTAGATCTGTGATTGGAGATATCTGAGGGCAGAGCAGTCCATAAGTACGTAGAGTACCCGTATGGCAAGTCCATTCGCGTGTTTCTTTTTAAAGGAAATTTGCTTGAGAACCGAAAAAGTCCTTTTCAGCGCGGAGTTATATCATGAACGTGATTCCTAAACCTCAGGTTTTGCAGAAGCAAAAAAGAAAGAAAAAAATATGGCTTACGTCCCGCAAAAAAGATCATGCATCATTTCTCAGTAGAATGAGTCTTATCTCATCCTGTATATTTTATATATCAATGACCGAAGTGCGAAACTACACTTCGCCATTTGCGACGTTGCAGACCTCCTGTCATATTTTATTATTTTCCTCGAATTCTGAGCAACACAATTCCTTGAAAACCCCCTTAATTTTTCTTCTCTGTCAGCGGAATATTTTGTATGAATCCCGAGCTATAAATAGAAATTTTAATTGTTTTTCCTCGGAAAAATGAAATTCTTCCTCGACGATCGACTGGGGATGAGCTCTGTCAGGTCATTTAAAGCGGAGCACATTAAATCATAAATATTGTAAAAATTAAAATCGATAAATATAAAGAACTCGTCAAATGAATACAAACAGCAATACAATATTCAAAAATCCTCAGAAGAAGAGAGCCAAAATCCGAAAAATAAAATAGGAGTGGAAATTTTGAAACACCGCATAGAGATGTGTGGTTTCCAGTGCTCCCCTTTCCCGAAACTATAGTTCCGAACTCCAGACCTTATGAGATTTTCCTGAATTTTTATTTACGGAACTTTTAAAATTCCCGAAATGTTCTGGATCTTTTGCATTTTCCGGAACTTCCTCGGAGCTTTTGAAGACATCTACACTGGAAAAAAAACACACGTTGGATCTAGAGTCCAGACTTCTTGAAAACATCGACAAGAAAAAATACTCTTGATTCAATCAGATTTAAGCTTTAATCAAAAGGAATTCTGCTCAAATTAAAGAGGCTTGGTTCTTGATTTAAGCTTAAATCTGATTGAATCAAGAGTATTTTTTCTTGTCGATGTTTTTAAGAGTCTGGACTGTAGATCCCAGGTGTTTCTTTTCCCAGTGTAAAAGGAATTCTGGAACTATTGACGGTGGGAGAAATTGGAACAAAAAACTTCCGATTCTCGGAACTTTTGACGGACATGGGTTAGAAGCACTGGTGGTTTCGCACAATAGCCACCGATATAACCACTTTTCTTCTCTGTAGGTACGGTGGCTACCCGGTCCAAGACTCCAACATGACACTCTACAATATGATCTCGATCCTGAAGTACTTCGAAACCGGTAAACTCCAGACCCACTGGAAGGACGCCGGGCAGGTGCAGCAACTCCTGAGGCCCTTCTTCGCGGAGGGCCTCTTGAAGACGGACATCGAGGGATCTCTGACGACGAACAACACGAAAATGAAAGTCGTCGATGGACCGTACAGCTTCAACTCCCGTAACATCAGGATCCTGAAGAACGCGTTGGAAAACCCCACCAAGGCGGAGAAGAATGTGTACGTCAAGAACCTCCTTCTCAAGTACCTACTGGACCACGGGTACTTTCACGTGAAGGAGAAGGTGGTCTTCAAAGGATACATCGAGACCGTTATCCCGACGTACGAAGTCAGGAAAAGGCTCGTTCAGTATTTGGATGAGAATTCGGATCAAAAGAGCGCTGAGGAAAAACAGTGGTGGTTTGTTTGATTAGCATCGAGGTTTGGCTTTTTTAATTTAATTTCTTTTCAAATGAAAGACAGTGTTTAGTAGTTCTTTGAGCCAAAGTTATTTGTATCTATTGTATTTGGATGAGAATTTGGCTCAAAAGAGCTCTGGGAAGAAGCGGTGGTGGTCTATTTAAACGGCATTGGAGCATTATTTGGATCGTATTTAGCAAAAAGGAACCAGCGCGATCGAAGTTTTTTCAAAATCATCCAAGTTCTTCTTTTTTTTAAGCAATACTCAATAGAAGTGAGGCATTAAAATTTACACGATTCTATTCCTTCATAATTAAAAATTGTTTGGTAGGAAGCAACAAGTATTTGCTATTTTGAGAGATTTTTCCGATAATTATGAAGAAGCAACATTTTACAACCCTATAATTGTGCTGGTTCCTTTTTGCTAAATTCGATCCACTTATAAGTATGCCATTTTTTAATTGGATATTTTTTGTTTCATATGAAAAGACTGTGTTTAATAGCTCTATAAACCAAGGGAATCATTTTTCACACAATATAATTAAGATTTAATTAATTCCCGTCTTTAGTTTTTTTCATTATAATTAATCAACATGATTAGCAGTTGAAATAACTCGAATATGTTGCTCGGGTAGGACATTTAACACCTACGTATGCCAAAATTCACAATTTTGTTTTTTTTTTGTAGTAAATCGAATAAAATTCTAAGGAGCGTGATACAATAATACATGTCCATCTTATGCAACATTATTTTCCCCCAGAAATTTTGAAGCATTTAACATGCAGTTTGAGTAAATTGCGTCACGAATAATCCCAAAATATAAGCGTCCTCCTTTCTTCTTTCCTCCCTTCTTCTTTTTACTTTTTTTCTAGCAAATTGGAGAGGGGCATACGCCCTTTACAGTGTACACCCCCCCCCCCTTCGAAACCACCTATGGTCTTAAAGATGAAATTCACAAAATTCAGACACTGTAGATTCTCCCTCGTTCGAAATTTCACGATTTCAAAGGTTGAAGCGCCTATTTCGGCAGCAGGGCCACAATCTCTTTCTCGACAGCGGAGGCACAGCGACGCAATGCCACAATGGCACTGACGAGAAAGTAGTGCCCCCCGACCCCCAACCCCAACAGCGGTACCTTTCTCTCCCCGGTGATCGGTTGACAGCCGTGTGCTCGGGCTCGCCGCTCGGGAGAAGGGTGACAGAATCAGCGTGAATTATTAACAAGATTTTCTGTTCTTCGTGAAATGTCAGCACTGACTTTAACAGTGCACCAATTATTACCCCCCAAACTGATAGCTACTTTAATTGACGTCTAAAATTACTTTATTCCCCGTTTCTCTCGCTCGGGCCCGAATATAAACCTACATCCGCTCCTTTTTGATTTCGACCCGCGGTTGCTTTCCCGAATCCCCCCCCCCCGTTCCTTTTGTGCTCCTGCTTTTCCTCTTTCTACTCCACTTTGGCCTTTGACACTCGGAGCTTTCGAATCGGACTCCAGAACTTCGGGAAGAGGAGATCATCGTTGTGCTCTCGACGCGCTTGTGTTTCCAGAAGCGTACAAAGGGATTTCTATGGGAATATTTTAGCCGGGTATACAGGGTGTCCTCTGCGGAAAATATCAATGTTGTGAGCCCATATCGAGGGCAAAGGAATAATACACTGGAAAAAAAAACACATTGGATCTAGAATCCAGACTCTTGAAAACATTGACAAGAAAAAATACTCTTGATTCAATCGAATTTTTGCTTAAATCAAAACGAAATCCGCTTAAATTAAGAGGCTTGGTTCTTGATTTAAGCTTAAATCTGATTGTATCAAGAGTATTTTTTCTTGTCAATGTTTTTAAGAGTCTGGACTCTAGATCCAATGTGTTTTTTTTTCCAGTGCATATCGAGGGCAAAGGAACAAACTGTCTAATCGACAGTAGAGAATTTGCATACAAAAATTGTATTGCTTTATCTGAGAGTGCTTCATGAGCTAAGTTCACAGTATTTTTCATATTTTTTTTTTTTTGACTTGGGAAACTGGAGAAAAATAGATTTAAAAGTGAGAAAATGTGCCGCCATACGACGTCATCTGGCGGCATTTTCCATTTAAACACATGTATTTTAGCAGATTAGGTTATTTTGTCATATTTTGTCCAATAATTCTTCAATTTAGAAACCAACGATATCTTTGTGCCCAGTTTTCCTAGAAGAATCATTTTTAGGATGGAATTCGCAAAATTGAAGACATCTGCAAATTCTCTATTGGACGTATTTCTGCCAAACGGAACTATGTGTATGTGCATTATGACATGAGCCCTGTTATGCATATATTATTATGGGTCCCAGGGCTCATGTCTCAATGCACATAGTTCCGTTTGGCAGAAATACGTCCAATTTTGGCAAAATGAGTCAGCGATTTTGCCGCATTAAAATTACGATTCATGAAGGTTCCCAATTGCGTGTAATTTTCTCCATAATTCATTCCTTAGTGAAGAATTTTCTGATATTTTTTTTCTCATATGGAAAAGATAATTGCTTTTCTGACGTGTACCCCAAGTATACAGCGCATAACATTAATGTTGAGTCTGGAAAACTACGTGTCTCGTCGATTTTCTACGAATCAAAAACTGCGACCTGTCGAGTTTTCAAATTTTAAAAGCTTCGGTCGTATTGGCGAAATTTTATTCGTCAATTTCAAGACAAAAGATCTAGCCACATAGGTACATCTATGTTGCCAGTTTCCCACTCATGAATCATTTTTTCACAAGGAGAATATTGGGTCATTGTATTTGAAAAGTTGAAAACTTTTTCCTCTGATTACACCAAAAATTTAGCGAAATTGCGGACGGAATTTACACTAATATTTTTTAGAAAATGTTACCTTTTCTCCTGAATGGTCTGTGGATGGCCATCGTCTAAAGAGAAAGAAAAGAACTTGGAAATCAGGAGAAAATGTGACATTCTTTTAAACAAAATTACTGATATGAATCCTGATAAAAATGAAAAAATCAGCAACATATTAAATTTACACTGTCATATTTTTATTAAAAAAATGGAATCTTTTAATCCATTTTGCAACCTTGGAATTGAGTTATCTCTTCAGCCTGGAAAATGACGCATTGAAGCTGTATAATCATTTTTCCCCCAAGAAATCGGTGTGAATTTTTTGCTGGCATGTAGGCTGCTTCGCAGTACCGCCGTGACTTTTTTCACGACTCAAATGCAGAAACACAAATTCAACGTAAGCGAATTTCTCCGGTACCTTTCCACTCATCAACAAGCCCGCTCCATATAATACATGCGTGACGGCTCGAACCTCTCAACGCAGGCTCTCCCCGCCCCGAAATATATTTCCACAAAATAAATAACTAATAAACAAAAGCTTAATTTTCGAGGGTGGAAACAACGACGCATCATCAACTTTGGCGTACGGTTTAATTGGTAGTTAGGCGGAGAGAGCCTCCTCCGGGGCCTCCGCCCCTCAAACCCCCCCCCCACCCCCACCCCGCCCTCCGCCGAAACCCTTTTTAACCTTTCCGACCTAACGAAAATTCGCTCTGAAAATGGAACATTTAACTAAAAACGAGTAATAAACTGCTTCGGATTGCGGGCGGGGGCGAGGAGGGAGGTGGCTGTGCTCGCGAGGGGTCGGCTTTCGGGGGGTGGGGCGGGGGGGGAGGGTAATGATAATCTACGCGCCAGCAACGAGGAGTTAACATCTTGTTGTGAAATATTCAAGTGCTATTATCATTCGGTGGAAAAGCCCATGCATCCCTCTCGGCGGCGGGAAGGGTTAGCCTCCGAGTTGATACTCTGATTATCATTGCCTTGTGCCCTCTGCCCTTGCCCTCTGATCTGTTATGAAGGGATTTAGGGACGCCGGCGTCGCTCCTCGTTGCGGCCCTTCAATTTTCTGCCCCCGGCAAATCCAGCCACGTCACGTTGGTAAGTAGCTATCCGAGGATGCGTCCCCTCCCCTCCCCCACCCCTCCCCCTCCCCCTCCCCCACCCCCTCCTCCACCGCGATCTCGATTCGATATGACTCGATATTGGTGTTGGAGGTGCTACGCGGGGTGCTCGATGCCCTCGAATATGCGGTTGACAAACCTGCACTGAAAAAAAATCTCTGTGTATTTACTAAGAGAAGGGTAAAATTACCAAGAATTCAGGGTTCTATTTGATCCCAGTTTTTTCTTGGTACAGTTACCATTTATAGAATTGGTAATTTTACCGAGAAATCTCGGTAAAATTATTGACTTTTTCGGTAATTTTACTGGACCCCGGTAAAAACGCCAATATTTTTTATCGACTGTGGTAGGATTACCGAGATAAAATGGCAAAGTTACCGGGAATTGATTACCAATAAAAGTGGTATTCTAACCTGAAAAAACAGTAAAAATACCGGGTTTTAGGTAATCTTACCGGTCTGTCTTGGTAAAATTACCAATAATTGGTAAGAAAAGTGAAGTGGTAAAAGTACCAACGGACCTTGGTAAAAACGCCGAGAATTTTTTTTCAGTGAGGGTGGTGCATGTTTGAGAAATAGGTTTCTTGGTCGTTCACCGAATGGATGAAAAGAGACTATAGCGGAAATCTGTAGGACTGGACAAACCTTAGTGTAAAGATTACGAGCAGGCTGATTGTTGAAATGGATAGACAAAGGGCTAGACAAGGAAGACTCTAGGAGTATGGAGCGAACTTATTGGTTAAAATGGATGGTTCTCATGGACTAAGGGGAAAATTATGGACTAAACAAAGGGTCTCTCGTGGGTTGTCGTTAGTTAGTCTATTATTATATACCTTATCTCCTTTGTCCATTGCAACCACCCGCCTCCACCGATAGGATCTCTCCGTATCCTCTTTGTCTTCTTTGTCTATCGTTTTTCCTAACAATTCCAACAATCAGCCCGCTGGACGACCGCCTAAGAGATGGGCAAAAGGCTGGCTTTCTTCTCCTGAGGATGATTGAAAATTTTGTTGCTGGTTTTATTGATTTTTTATTGATTGTCCTTGGTATTCACCGATTTTTTGTTTTTATACATATAATATTTATAATTTAATGTGCTCGTTTTTGGATGGCCTGACAAACAAAAAGTGCACTAGTCATCTGAAGAAGAAGTAGAAGAAGAAGAAAAAGAAGAAGAAGAAGAAGAAGAAGAAGAAGAAGAAGAAGAAGAAGAAGAAGAAGAAGAAGAAGAAGAAGAAGAAGAAGAAGATGATGATGATGATGATGATGATGAGTTTTCATAATTTGCAGCAGGATCATGCAAACTGTTGATTTGGTTTTCCTCAAAAAAAAGGAGACTAATACAACATCGCGCATTTTCCGACCTTACTCTTCGATATATTCTTTGTTATTTGGATTGCAATGAGGAACCACCATCT
This sequence comes from Bemisia tabaci, assembly GCF_918797505.1. Taxonomy (NCBI): domain Eukaryota; kingdom Metazoa; phylum Arthropoda; class Insecta; order Hemiptera; family Aleyrodidae; genus Bemisia; species Bemisia tabaci. Next base: position 9,633,371 of record NC_092802.1, on the reverse strand, counting down.
CTCGCTCTTTCATAAAAGCGCCTTTCTACAGAGGAAAACAATGGCATATGTGTTGTTTCTAAAATGCGCCAGAAATAGTGGTTCCTTATCGCAAAACGTGGTCCATTCATATAGTCACATCGAAACGATATATCGCGCTGAAGGCTAGATCGATCTTCGCGCGACGAGACGAACTTGGAGCAGTTCGAGTCCCGAATGTTAATTGGATTTCCGCCGGAAATGGCGCATGCTTATCGGAAGAGATTATTCAACGGTCAACCGGAAAAGCCTCAACTTACGACGCTCATGTTCATATCGGTGAAATGGTTGAAGCTTGCTAAACCATGCGGGATATTTTAGCCCCCCTCCCCTCCCACTGCACCGGGTTTCAATGTTTTTATTGCTGGACTAAGTGTACACACCGTGTGCTGTCTTCAGTATTCTCTCTTATTTAGCAGTGTGTTTGAAACTTTAAAAAAAAAATCGAAATTCAATTCTTGCGTTGGAATGAGTAAACCAAGATCAAAGCTCAGAATTTTGGATTTTAAAGGTACACGGGAAAAAAAAACACATTGGATCTAGAGTCCAGGCTCTTAAAAATATCGACAAGAAAAAATTACTCTTGATCTAATCAGATTTAAGCTTAAATCAAGAAACAAGCCTCTTATTTTGAGCGGATTTCCTTTTAATTTAAGCTTAAATCTGCTTGAATCAAGAGTCCTTTTTCTTGTCAGTGTTTTCAAGAGTCTGGACTCTAGATCCAATGTGTTTTTTTCTCCAATGTAAAGCTAAGAATATGAATACCGATGGTTAGATGCATCTAGTGCAAGTCTTCATTACAACGTTGGGTTATTTCCAATAATATGTTGTCATGGGAACGGAGTTCCCCATGATATTAGAATCGTTCCGTTGCTTTCGCTATGGGATTCCCTATACCTCTGCGACCTTGAGCGTTTCGCCCAGTCTCCGATTTTTGGTTGATTTTCCGATGTATCAAAAACCGTTGTATTTTTTAGCCAATCATGTCTCTACGTCAAGTTGTGTTGATTGCTAAAATTCGCTTTCAGCGAGTTTTTTTCCACTTTGAGATGTCGTGTCTGACTGGTAAATCTGCGCAGAACCACGAAGTTCCGTTTTTAGGCAAATTCTTTTTTTTGGGAGGTTCTGATTGGTTATTTTTCGCCATCAGTTTTCTGTTCGTTGGTGCAAAAGATCGCCTACCTCGGTGTTCTTGAGAAGCCGCCATTATCCCACCTCAAATTTGAAAAATAGAAGTAAAGAAATAATAACCATCGTACAAGGTGGAAAATTTTTCTGGAGGACTCGTTACGGATAAAGAAGTCAAAATCAGAGCTCGATTGATTGATTTAACTCATGGATACGCAAATATTGCCTTAGCTCAACTGCCGCGATCGGAATGCATACTAGGATGAACCTCGAGACGCATTAAAACAGTGCGAACCATGGCTCCTACAGCAATGCGCTTCAAAAGCAGTCAAGGTCTCTTGTGATAAGTCCCGCCCATTGCCCGAGTCTTTTAAATGCTATTTTTACTCTCGCCCACGTGGATCCGTTATAGTCTAGTTGACTAATCCGCCTCGTATTTTTGATTAGGTGCGGGCACCCGGCGATCGGGAGTTCGATACCCGCCGATGGGAACTACTTTTTAATGTAGTAGGGCGGATAAGGGGAAAAAGTTCCCAGAATCGTGCATTTCTGGAAGAAAGCATGAAACTTTCAGGATATCATCTTTACCTATAGAAGGTTCAATTTCGCAAGTGAGCCCAAAATTCTGAGGCCATGGGGGCCGGGGGGGCAGGGGGCCCTGATTTCGCTATGTTTTGCCGAAATTTTCGCGTTGGATCATCGTGAGAACGCCGTTAACAATGTAAAATGTGATCAAAACCTGTGTAAACGTCATTAATAGGTTCTCTCAAACAGTATCCTAAAATGCTAGCACTGTCCGATCCCGAAGCACCCCTCAAAATGCCTAAAATTCAAAATGGCGCCCATAATAAGGCCTCCGGAATATCGATATTTTCACTTGTGCATATCCTGTCATGTGAGGTATCGTTTTCCATGTAATTTTGGTTGCAGATTTCATAATTGAAGTCAAAACAACCCCCCGGTCAAAATTGGTGCCCCCAATCCAAGATGGCGTCCAGATTTGAAAGGCAGAAGGGTGCATTTTTTAAACTTTTACACGATAAGGCAAGTGATATGTCATTTCCTATGTAATTTGGTCGTACATTTCATTACTGAAGTCAAAAAAGCCCCCCGGTCAAAATTGGTGCCCGAAGTCTAAGATGTCGGCCAAATTTGAAAGGCAAGAGTGTGAATTTTTATGAGAAAATAATCACGTGAGATGACAAGAGGTATCATTCATACGCATTTTTAGTCAACAAAACGAATCTAAATGAAATGTAAAAAAAATCTTTTACACAAAAATGAAACGAGATAATCAAGATGATTGCCATCATGGCTGACAAGTGAAAAATGATGAGCCACTAATAGTGAGGTGTCTTGCTGGTTACTGCACAAAAACTCTGAACTCAATTTCAGATGCCCTAGACTCAGAGGATAAACAATTAATAAGTACCGAAAATAATTTAGAAAACTTTCAGTCGGTTTCAGTTGGTGGGTCTCTACTCCATCGAGTTTGATCGAAGCATAGGCATACTTACTAATCCATTGCACAAACCTTTGTTCCATCAAATTGATGAGCAGACACCAATGTTTCTTTGCGTTTTCAAAGTGATGTTAAACGCGCAAAATCCGAGATGATAGCTGTTCTTGCATGCGTTTACTGGTTGCCATTCAACCCCTCACATCCATAAAATAGGAACAGCAATATTCTGTACGCTTTTATGTGATCCTTACCTGCAAGAATCTAAAGAAAGGTTCTTGGAACCTAATCAAAACCATGAACGGATAAAGAGCTGGAAAAGAGTAAATCGATGGTGAAACTGCTTAAATACTATTTCGGTTTGCGGTGTTGCAGACTTCTTGTCATACTTCCGTTCCTCCATTAAAAAATACTGGAGTCATTTCTTGAAAACTTTGTTTGTTTTCACTCTCTATGTGAGGAATATTCTGTAAAAATGTCAAGCCATAATGTTGGTTTGGCCCCCTTTCAAAAAATAAAATAGGAGCGAATATTTTGAAATCCTGCAACCAAAATACGCACTTTTGCTGTTTCACTGTCGAAATATTACTCCTCAATGGTAGCCAAAAAAATGTGACTTTCGAAGACCTCCGTCATCATACATCGAAGAAAAAATTTCCAGCTTTCAAAGTCTTCATTCAATTAGAGAAATTACCCTCGATATCATCAGCAATGAAGTAGGTAACATTAATTTAGGAGCTACTTTTATACTCAGCTGTGGATGGGATGAAGTGATCTGGATGCTTGTCTTTGGGGATGGATGAATAAAAACAAGGAGCTTCATCCTATTTTAAGTGACTTGCCTCCAGCTTCCGGAATCCCCGCTTAAAATTATCCGGTGTAATTGTAAGAAAGGGAGTGACACCATGCTGTACCACCAAGAAAATAATATTTTCGTTCTTAGACTCATGCAGAAGTTCTGAAGACTCCAACTGTAGAAACTTACAGAACCGTAGGTGGAAGATCCTGAAGAGCCTCGCTGGGAATGTGAATCAGCATGTGTTGATTAGGATTTTCTCCTATACTGACCGGAGAGGGTACGACAGGTGCGTCGCGTGAAATGTCCTTATCTTTATTGAGAAATTATATGGGCCTAAAAATGAATAAAATAGCTCATTATAGATGCTCCTGTTAACATCATTCCTACCGTGGACGACCAAACTGATCACCCTCTTAATTATCTCGTATCATTTTTGTGTAAAAGATTTTTTTTACATTTCATTTAGATTCGTTTTGTTGACTAAAAATGCGTATGAATTGATACCTACCTCTCTTGTCAACTCGCGTGATTATTTTTCTCATAAAAATTCACACTCCTGCCTTTCAAATTTGGCCGACCAATTGGCACCAATTGGCCAATTTGGCGGGCACCAATTTTGACCGGGGGCTTTTTTGACTTCAATAATGAAATGTACGACCAAAATTACATAGGAAATGACATATCACTTGCCTTATCACGTAAAAATTTGAAAAAATGCACCCTTCTGCCTTTCAAATCTGGACGCCATCTTGGATTTGAGGCACCAATTTTGACCGGAGGACTGTTTTGACTTCAGTAATGAAATGTACGACCAAAATTACATAGGAAATGACATATCACTTGCCTTATCGCGTAAAAGTTTAAAAAATGCACCCTTCTGCCTTTCAAATCTGGACGCCATCTTGGATTGGGGGCACCAATTTTGACCGGGGGGTTGTTTTGACTTCAAATATGAAATCTGCAACCAAAATTACATGGAAAACGATACCTCACATGACAGGATATGCACAAGTGAAAATATCGATATTCCGGAGGCCTTATTATGGGCGCCATTTTGAATTTTAGGCATTTTGAGGGGTGCTTCGGGATCGGACAGTGCTAGCATTTTAGGATACTGTTTGAGAGAACCTATTAATGACGTTTACACAGGTTTTGATCACATTTTACATTGTTAACGGTGTTCTCACGATGATCCAACGCGAAAATTTCGGCAAAACATAGCGAAATCAGGGCCCCCTGCCCCCCCGGCCCCCATGGCCTCAGAATTTTGGGCTCACTTGCGAAATTGAACCTTCTATAGGTAAAGATGATATCCTGAAAGTTTCATGCTTTCTTCCAGAAATGCACGATTGTTATGCTTATCCGCCCTACTAATGGTTGTATTGAATGTTTTAGACTAATCATCAAAAAATAATTAATAGTAGATGATAAATGTGCGAACATTTTCTCGTGAGTTAATATGTTAAACAAAAATACTGGAATATACCTCCTTCATATAATCAGCCACATGTTCCCCCAAATTAATGACGTTATTTTATTCTTTTTTCAATAAAGTTAATTTGCATTCAACGTTCGTAAGTTAAGCAAAAAGTACCTATTGATACAAATAGAAAGACATAAAAATAGTATGTCTAACATTTCAGTTGTTTTTTTTTTTTATTATTTTTTGTTTTTTTGTTTTTTCAATAAAACAAATTGACTGGGACTAGAATCATCGTATCTCTGAAGACAAAAGCTAAGTTTTTTGATACAGAAATACTAATATATTCATCCTTTATATAATCAGGGAGATGTTGACCCAAATATTGATGTATATTTTCTCTGTTCGCCAAAATTAATGATGGTATTTTCTTTTTTCAATAAAATTAATTTACATTCCACGTTCTTAAAACAATATTCTCTCCAAAATTCAGCAAAAAATAACAATTTATACCTACGCAAAAAGTAAATAAATAAATAAAGCAATGACATGAAAGTAGTATAGGTAGTACACATCTAACATTTCGGTTACATCTATTTGAATGAAAAAAATGGCAACTTAGGAAGCACATAGGTCACTTATCGACGGTGAAACTACCAAACCACGTATCTCGGTTTGCGACGTCGCAGACTTCCTGTCATACTTTATTTTTTAAATGAAAAGCTACTTAACGTCCAGTCTTGAAAATTTCCGTGATTTTTCCTCTTCGTGCGGAGAAAATTCTGTGAAAATTCCAAGGAATGATATTGATTTGGTCTACTTCAAAAAAATAAAATGTGAGCGGAGATTTTTAAACACCGCAAACGAGATACGTGGTTTGGTAGTTTCACCGTCGTTATGATGCGTATTCTGGCATATGCGTAGAGTAAAAATATCATACTTTACGCCGAAAAAACGAAACTGAAAGTTAAATGCGTTAACTTCCAAAAACCATACATAATCCAACGAAAATAAATAATTGGTAAATAACAGCTTTCTTGTATGCAAAGAAAAAAAATTAAAAATGTTAAAAAAGAGATGTCGACACAAAATTACATAGCCCCTTCAATTCTGAAGATACTACAAACGAACTGTACCTTAAAATTTTCATATCCCAGAAGCAAAAGTTCCCATGACGAATATTGCTATCGCTAGCGATTGCAAAAACCAACTTGTTCTCTTTTCTCAGACATAAAGTAACCAAAATATCTCCTGGAAATGCTTTGGAATATATACAATTGAATAAACGAAGAAGATTCGCAGAAAATTTCCGTAAAAACCGCACCGGTCATTTTTTTTAAAGAAACAAATCGAAACTGCGGCAGGGACTTGCAAAGTTGCAATAATCAAACAAGCTTTTTTGCAGTAAAGGAAGATTCAAAGGAACTGCACTAAAATGAACAGTTCGAGAAACTAAAATTAGGAAAAAAGAGTTTGGAGTCGTTTATTTAAGCTAAAATAACTATTATTTCCTTGTGACAAAATTTTGAAGTAAAGGAAATATTTTGAATGTAAAAAAGGCACTGAACCTTATTTCTAACATTGCGTTTTATGGAGAGGTGCATGTTTAAATCTCTTCTTCTTGGTTCTATCTTGATAAGATTTGATTTCTTTCTGTTGAACTTGGTTCTAATCATAGTTGCCTCGCTGGGTGAAGAACTATGGATATTTTACGTTGAAATAAGTGATTGAATGAACCAAGGCGCTGTATATTTGTAACTGACTTTATGTCCAAAGGATTCTTGATTTGAAAATCATAATCATAGCTTTATCACATACATCACTGTCTCATCGTAAAAACATAAAGTATAGCAAACTTGGCAACACCATAAAAACATTATGGACATTTTGTTTTAGTGATGTGACGTTTTATGTAATGAAACACTGATGATGGCTGTCAAGTCGGGAAGTCCTTAACAGTAATTTATATGTTATAAATTCACATTCCTTTGGTTCACTCAATCACTAATTACTCAATGGCAATACTTAGTATCGGTTAATTAAAGTTTATATTGAGTTGAATACTGCCATGCTAAGGAAAAGCGCCGTATGAACATTCGAGGGTTGCCAAATTTCCAGCAATAACATCATTTTTTAGGAAAGTTATGAATATTTTTCCTTTAAATTTTCAGAATCTTTAGGTAAAATTGTAAACTAAATTATTTGAAAAATTGGGCGGCAAATATTCATAAATTTACCAGGAAATTCGCGTCATTTGAAAGGAAATTCGGCAACGCCTGAAAGTTCATACGGCGTTTTCCCTTAGCATGGCAGAATGAGAAAATGTGTGGTTCCAGCAGCACGATCTGACAATGTTGGTTCAAATACGCTCTTACAATCGGTCATTCTCAGTTATGCGCGAGGATTTGGATGAAAAAGAATGTTTCCCAATCATCCCGATCCTGCCCTCAAATACAGGGTCGTTGTAAATAGCATCCTTCTTTGGACTCTTAATGCACAAAATGAGCATCCACATGCGATCCGAGAGGGTCACAGATCGGCGACTCAACTTGCGTGAAAGATCAGGACTGGCGGCAAAGGGTCGTGGTCCAAAAAAGAAGGAATCCCATTTGATGTTCGCGAAGCAGTCGCGAATCGGAGACTTGAAGGGCTTAGTTGGAATCGAGCCTTCGAATGCTTTGAAAATAACCTGTAAGATTCGATTGGAAAATTAGGAACAGGAAGAATGAAACAATGGAGATGTTGCATGCATTGTTGCAGGCGTCCAGTCGTCTGGAATCCAAATCAATAGGGTTTTTATATATGTCAAAGGCAATGGAGATGTTACATGTGTGAGGAATTTGCGATTTGACTGTTGAGTCTTAAGTAAAAGTTCGCAAGAAACACGATGGTGCCACTGGTTTTCTCTGAAATCAACTCCCAAGCTCAAAAAAAGCTCTCAAGTTGAGGCCAAAATGGAGGGGATATCCCACGCTATCCTGAGAGTCCACCTCTACATCAAGACCAACTCTCCATGCAAAGATAGGGAGCAAATACATTGACAGGGCTGCCACTTTATTTGGGGACTCTAAAACTGAAAACACGGCATCCCTGCTAATGTATTTGCTCCCTATCTTTGCATGGAGAGTTGGTCTTGATGTAGAGGTGGACTCTCAGGGTAGGGTGGGATATCCCCTCCATTTTGGCCTCAACTTGAGAGCTTTTTTTGAGCTTGGGAGTTGATTTTAGAGAAAACTAGTGGCACCATTGTGTTTCCCGCGAACTTTTACACTAAAATCAACAGTCAAATCACAAATTCCTCGCCCATGCAACATCTCCATTAAACTAAAAACCTTCATGTTTTAATAACTCTGAAAAAGAAGGCAGAGAATTTTACGATTCCTCTTTTTTTAGATAATCGTCGTATTATTTAACGTTACTCTGTAAATTTTATGCAATTCGTTTAGTTTTAGTTTCAAACCATGTAGATAGATACAAGGAAATACTTGTATTAATTGCGTTATATTTAAATAAAATTCCTTGAAAGAAAAGAAAAAAGAAAAGAAATCAGGAGCATCCTTTAAATTGACCTTTTTTTGCATTTCAGAGCTACGATCTCTGGTTCATTTATAAAAGTCTGCATAGAGAAATCAATGGCACATGCGTTGTTTTTAAAATGATCCAGGAAAAGTCGTTCCTAAAATTGCAGAATTTAGTCCAAATGGACCGCGTTAAACAGAAAGGAACCAAGCCACATCAGCTATTGCCAAATTTAATTGGGCAATTTAATTTTTTACATGAAAACGGTTGTGTGGATTTTCGTGCAAATTTCAGTGAAAATTCTCCGTGGTGCGAAACAAATTCCTTAAAATGTTCAAAGGAATCCGAACAACCGTTCTCTCGTAAAAAATATAATTGCCCAGTTAAACTTGGCAATCGCTGATGTGGCTAGGTTCCTTTCTGTTAAACTCGGTCCAAATGTTCTATGGTAACATCTAGTCTGTGCCACGGGGTTTCTAAAATATTGTAGTCTCTGCCAACCAATCATGCTGATTGCTGATGGATGTTATCAGAAAACACGGAAAAAAAGAGGATGAGCTGATTTGCGAAGAGTACTGCCACGTGCTAAGGAAGAGCGCCGTATGAACCACTAAGCCTTGCCAAATTTCCTTCGACTAATCACAAACTTTCAGGAAAACTTGTGAAAATTTCTCTTCCGTTTTTAAGAGGGGTTTGCTCGTAATTTGATCTAAAAAGGCTGAGAATTTCCAGGGAAAACATTCATAACTTCCTTCAAAAATAAATATTTTCTGAGAGAATTTGGCAACATGCGAATGTTCATACGGCGTTTTTACTCAGCATGTCAGAACAGGATATCGACGGTGAAACTACCAAACCACGTATCTCGTTTGCGGTGTTTAAAAATCTACGCTCACATTTTATTTTTTTGAAGTAGACCAAATCAATATCATTCCTTGAAATTTTCACGGAATTTTCTCCGCACAAAGAGGAAAAATCACAGAAATTTTCAAGACTGGATGTTAAGTAGTTTTTCATTTAAAAAATAAAGTATGACAGGAAGTCTGCGACGTCGCAAACCGAGATACGTGGTTTGGTAGTTTCACCGTCGATATGTAGCTCGGTGGAAGTACTATTGGTCGATGAAGCTTCATGTTAGAAATTCATTTTTTCATCCAAATTTTTCCGTTTGATAAGTTAAAATTGGAATGCATTCTGCAAAAAGGAACCAAAAGCATTCCACTGTCGCTAAGATTGTGCAACTTTCTTCACCCTGCAAATATAAACCGATCACCGATACAAGTTTTATCTTAACTCTCGATAAACTATGAATTCAAGACGAAAATCATCTTTGTAAATCTGATTTGTTTCATTGTTTTAGTAATTTCTTTGCAAAGCATGTATGTTGCACAATCCCGGCAACATAGAATTCTCTTGGTTCCTTTTTGCAAAATGCAATCCAATTGTTCTCTTATGAATTTACCATTCTAAAAAAAAAAAATAGTAACAAGACATGTTTTTTATAGTGAAGGTTAATGACGAACCTCATAGCAACAGTCATACACGGTCCTCCATTTCCTACCGCGTTTTTCCTTATGAGGCACGCATTGAGGATTCTTCGGTTCCTGGCAATTTTTCGTTTCCTCTTTGGGTAGGCCTTTGAACTTCTCGAGGGTGACACCGCAAAGTCGATTGGCCTCCCGGATTTCAGCGAGTGTGGACTTTGAATGCAATCTTGAACACGGGTCGTTCTTTGCCGCCGCGTACAAATCCTCCCGGAGTGGGTGATATTCGTCCTTCACGGGACCGGTGTTTGGGTTCGAGATAGGTGGCGGGTTAGCATGATTCTGTGACAGGAAGAATTGTCGAAGTGATATTATAATCGGACGAATATGCGCTAAAAGGAACTAGAGACGAGTGGGAAAGAGGAGGGGAAAAACGCTGTATGAGCCTTCAGCCGTTGCCAAATTTCCGTTGGTAAATCACGAATTTTCGGGAGAATTCGTGAATATTTTTCTTCCAATTTTTCACGTAATTTTGTTCGCAATTTCACCTAAAGTTCTTGACAATTTCTCGGAAAAATATTCATAACTTTCCTCAAAAATAAACATTTTATCAAAGGACATTTGGCAACTGTCAAATGTTCATACGGCGTTTTACATTAGCACGGCAGTGCTGTAGTGAGCTGCATACAAAACAATGAAAAACAAGGGCGAGATTCCTTTCAGCAAATGACAAAAATGGGATTTGACTTCAAAAAGAACTAAGCTAATAAAAATATAGCAAAATATCCTAGCTCATGAGCCGTGGGCATGTGACAAAGGCGTTGTAGATAGGGCTCATGCACTGTTAAAAATTATTCTGGCCTGAGTGGCCTGAGTGAAATATTATGGAGCTATCCTGCCTGGAGCATCGAGTGACAAAATTTTGCGGTGAGTTAGATAGCTCGCTCTGGCATGGGAAGCACCCTGCGTCATGAGATCACTCCAGGAAAGACCCGGATTGCTCCGGAGAAGGACTTTCAGCTCAGATCTGAGGGACTTAAGAAGGAACAGAGCCATAATTTTCTGCGCATCATCGACGCGCACCGACCGTTACAATCTTATTCTGGAATTCACGACTGAGACGGCGTCAGTCTCCAGCCAGTGGCTTTTGCGTGAACAGTGATTAGTTGCGACTCGTGAAGGTGTACAGCAAATTAAATTTTGTTTGAAGGCTTTCCAGGATAATACCCAATGGATCCCATACCAAAGTGTTCGCTGAGTTCCTAACACGACGGAAAATACAAATTCGTCCTAGTAGAATAGCCTACCTCCAGGAATTTTGAAAACGCCGGTAAGAGCAGCAGTTTTATGAAACTAGGTTTAAGAGGAAAAATACATATTTCGTACCATTATACTGCAAAATTGTATCTCTTTCTCTTTTATCGCTTCATTCCTTATCGCTTGTTGATTTGCATGTGCATGGTAGTTTATTTAGATTATTCCCTATTTAAAACCATCATGTTGCTCCCGTTAATGGATTATTTGCTTTTAGTTGTACTTCCTTGTCAAGTATCTGTAGTTTCCTTGGTGAAGGTTCGTTATGCGTCTGGAGATGGCACTGTATGCCGAAAAACCTCAGGTGTATTGAATAAAATTTTGCAGTATAATTCTACGAAATTGTCATTCATTCTTCTTAGCTCGTATGATACTTTTGGGCATCAAAGCCTGATTATATGGGTATGGCGTGGCGTCCAGTAAAGTTAGAATTCTGTTATCGTGTATATTTATTTTTTAAGCTTACACTGAATTTATGTTCACAAAATACTTAATATCTATAAAACTTTTCTTTGTCTAAAAGCGTTTTCGAAATTACTGGAGACAGCTGTTCAGCTATGACAAATATTGATTTTCCGTCGCGTGTTTGCAACTCAAAAAACACTTTGGCTCCGAATTTGTGGGATATTGGCCCGAAAGTTCCTCAAACATGATTTGATTTGCAGTACAACTTCACATCTTTTCAAAAAAAAAGAACATACATTGCAGTTACAGGTGGAAGGGAAAGGCAGAAGAGGGAGGGAGGAGAGGGAGGGGTGGAGAGGGAGGGGAGGAGAGGAGAGGGAGGGGAGGAGAGGGGGGAAACGGATCGGGGTATGAGACGGATGCCAGGGGTAAGGGGAGGGCAGTCGCCAGCGACGCAGCCCGTCCTTATGCCTGAGTTACTTTAGCTCAGCATTTCCATACTTACGTCGGAGATTTTCAACTCCGTGGAAATTGGCCCTGAGCGATGAGTGACTTCCGAGCGACTTCCTTATATAGGTCGTGCTCTGAGCTAATTTTTTTTAACAGTGTGAGTTAAAGCGCACAGCCGTCGAGCTCAACGTCACCGAATCTGAACTCTTCAGCGGCATAGAGCAGACCATTGCTCGCGCCATCGCGCCTTCAATTTTGAAGATACAACGCGGACATCCATCAAGCACGAATAGTTGTATCTCTGCGCCGTCATCAACGCACGCCTTTTCCTTGGCTTTATTCCCATGTTGTACCGGTTCCGTTTGTCCTGTTGGTGCTGATGCTTCAAGAGCTACGTGAGCAACACGGCCGTATACAGGTAGGAGCAGAGACAAGAGACCCTCCACTAGTAACTTGGCCATGGTGGAAGCTTTTACTTTCGGGACTTCAGCATTCTACTGTTGACTTACCTACATGGTTGATGTTCAACAACGTGTTGGCAGTTTCGTTTTGCAAACAAGCCGAAAGTGGCCGACGTTTGGGAAAGTTGTTTGGCTTATGACGTCATCCGAAGCTCATCATCGACCATGTAGGTAAGTCAACAGCCGAAAATAGGGTGATGACTGTTGCTCGCTCATAATTGTCCATAAGGAATTGTTGAAACCCCGAAAGTAAAAGCTTCCACCTGTCGCTAGGAGGCCAGTGGAGGGTCTCTTGTCTCTGGGTAGGAGAGACGTATTCGGACCTTGTTTTTAACCTCCCCAGCAAATCGAAGCGAGAAATCTTCATCAGCATAGAGCAGACCATTGCTCGCGCCATTGCGCCTTCAATTTCGCAGATACAACGCGGACATCCATCAAGCACGAATAATTGCATCTCTGCGCCGTTATTTTCGCACGCCTTTTCCCTAGCTTTATTCCCATGTTGTATTGGTTCCGTTTGTCGTGTTTGTGGTGATGCTTCAAGAGCTACGTCAGCAACATAGCCGAACGTAGGAGAGACGTATTATGCCATGCTAGAGAAGAACGCCGTAAGAATCTCCAGGTTTTGCCAAATTTCCTCTGATAAAATATGAATTTCTTGGGGAAATTTTAAATATTTTTCTTCAAATTTCGTAAAATATTTTGTTCGCCATTTATTCTAAAACATCTGGAAATTTGCAGGAAAAAATATACGAAAATTTCGTCAAAAATACATGTTTTATCCAGGGAAATTCGGCAACTCTCGAATGTTCATTCGGCGTTCTTCCGTAGCACGGCAGTCCCTTGTTTTTAACTTCCCTGGCAAATCGAAGTGATAAATCATTAGCAGCATAGAGCGGAACATTGCGAGTTCATGCTTCGCACCGTCGCGCCTTCAATTTTGCAGACGCAACACAGACGTCCATCAAGCACGAATAGTTGTATCTCTGCGCCGTCATCAACGCGCGTTGCATGAGACACAGTGTAAACATTATAAGATAGGCATGTACTCACCGTTTTATCAGGGCCAGAAACTGCATCCTCATTAGTTGTCAGGGTGAAGTCTGAAGAGATGAAGGGCATCATTTGCAAGCACAACAATATTTTGAACTCCACAACCCGCATTGCACTTCCTTTTAGTGTCCAGATTATCTCAGTCCATCTATGTGCATGTATCGGTAATTCACGGTAATATATTTACGCAGCTTTCAGTAGGGAGGAAAAAACACTGGGTTTACATTTTTCGCACGATAAAAAGAATAGAATAATAGCAAAAGTTCAATATCAGCTTTTAAGTCTAAGTTCAAGAAACGGTGTCATCCATTGATCGGATTTGATTGTAGGAAAAGTAGGGATACATTTTAGGGACAGAGATGCATCTCTGAATTGTATTTTGAAACAACTGCAAGGCCCGGTAGAATATCACTACTTTTTAAAAGCTTTCCGGTGAGGCTGGTGCCGACCTCGAGTCATTTTTATTAAAGTAGAGGGCAAAAAAAAAATTTTTTGACGTCAATGCTATCTGATATCCATATAGTCTGCAACTCATAAAAATCTATTTCAGCTAAATTTCCGCCTCCAAAATGTCACGCACAATGTAATACAGCGTGACGCAAGTTGTCGAATCTCATCATAAACAGTATCTTCGTTTCTTAACATCAAGAGTATTAAGCATGTTCGAGTTTCTGTTTCCGGTTCATTAATTTAAACAAATTTCATTGTTTGAATTAAATTTTGCAATAAGGAACCATTATTTTTGTCACATTTTAGAAGCAACGTATATGCCATCGGTTTCCCTATGCAGATACGTGCTTTTATGGAAAAGCCAGAAAATGTGGTTCCTTATCGCAAAAGTTAATCCATTTGCTCCCATCATTTTTGTCGTAATAAGAACTACGCTGTGAAAATAAGCAATTATAAAGATTTCTAAAACTCGGAAAAAGGTTTCGACTTTTTTTATGCACAGGGTGGTTAAAATTACGTAACATTTTCTCCCTTGTAGCTTTTGAAAGACTGAGACAGATTCTTGAAATGTATTCCTTTGGTAAAATACACACTATTCTTAAAGCATTTTAAAACGTTTTAAAAAAAGTAACCTTAAGAAAGGAAGATAGAGGGCACGGACTTTTTTTTACAGTGGTGACGTAAGTATGGAGGAAGCAAGGGCAAGTACATATATAAAGTTCCCATTCTAAAGTTTGTTTTTGTCGTTGTCGTTTTTTTGATATTTAAGTGTAGAACATCAAGAATTGCGTTCCAGGGGTACCCAATTTTCAAATTTTGAGCCCCCTCGACTGGGTGTGGTTTCTTGCAATCAACATTGCGCTCCTGTTTAGTGAACCCTTAATTGACTTATGACTTGCTAACGACACAATTTTAACCAAGTAACGTAATTATCTCACCCAGAATTGAGAAATGAAGTTATTCCCATCTTTCTGATTCGAGCCACACGCAAAAATGACGTAGCCACCTAATTAATCTATTCTGAGGACTGCTATTCTGTCGTGTTAAGGAAGAACGCCGTATGAACATTCGAGAGTTGCCAAATTTTCTTCGATAAAATGTTTACTTTTGAGGCAAGTTATGAATATTTTTCCTAGAAATTTTCAGGAATTTTGGGTGAAATTGCGATCAAAATTATCTGAAAAACTTGAAGGAAAAAATTCATAAGTTTACCAGGAAATTTTTGTTTTATCAAAGGAAATTTGGCAACGTATAAAGGCTCATACGGTGTTTTTCCTTGGCACAGCAGTATTCTACTAGGGATCAAAATCGTGCATATTCGGATCGTGAAAAGGACTTCCGTTTTCACGACTACGCTGTGATTAAGCAGGAGCCTGGTGCAGTTTTGCCAGTTTTGATCACAAATCCGCGAATCCTTAGTTACGCCGAGAATGATTAGGGGAGCGAAGTGGCAACGCCGCTCATCGCCGCTGAGAAAAATCTTTCGGCTCATCAAAATTTCACGAGCAGATTCAGTTAATGAGCCGCGCCTGATAAAAATTTCAGGCTCGACTCTCAAAAATGAAGTTCGGATTCATCTTTTTGATTTCGAGCCCCGCGCATGACACTTCGTCGCACAATGGATCGAGTCAATTGGAGAAATCGGACAAAATTTGGAAACTTTAAACGCTTTTAACTCCATTCAAACAAAACTTCGAGGTCATGAAAGTGGCTCCATCGGTCTCCTCGTAAAATCCCTTATTGGTTCCAGAAGCACCCCTCGAAATTTGAGGATACTCCGGTCTAGAAAACTTTTTTCCCTTCAAGTCCTATTGACTTGAAACTTTTGCTATGGGTAGGTACACGTGAAACTAAGATTTCTCCAAATTTTCGCTGAGTGGGTTGCATACCCTGCCCCTTAATACACAATTAAGTGATTTTGAAGAGGCATCTTATGACAACCAATTCTCAGACTGAGAGTGAGCTAGAGACCTTAAAAAGTAAGTTTTGAAGTACCAAGAAATGCTTATGTTATTATCTGACAGAGCCGGATTTATCAATTTTTGACTAAAAGTATTTTTTTTAAATTTTTTCATAAAAATATGAATTTTTTCCAAAAAACTGATTTTTCAGGAGAGCAGTATCAGTAAATGTATAAGTGAAAAATTGCAAGGTGCAAGTGCATCATTCTGCAAGGGATCATCACTTTTATCGAATTTTTTCGAGTTTTTGGAATCATGATAATTACATAGTGGATACATCATCATCTTCAGTAGATGTTCCTCTATATAATTAGTAAAAAAGCGGAAAAACTAAAAAATAAAGAAAAATTGGGCCATTTTTAGATCGGAGCACCCCCTTGAAATGTGACGAAGTAAACGAGGAAATTTGCGGTTTTAATAAAAAAAAATTCATGTCCGAGATCTCTCATTAACTGTAGCCACCGTGCGTCGTGTCATCACGTGTAAGTGTGAGAGGGTAAATGTGTGTGCGTGCAAATACTGGAAATGAGAGAAGGTGTTTTTGTGCAAGTGAGAGCGTGTCCTCTTAAATTTCATTTCCATCAACTTGACGTAAGCTTGATCGCCTACTCGTTTGAGGGTTAGTTGCGTACACGTGGGCAATCTAACTACCTAGATTTTCATATTTCGTCATAGTTTGCTCTGAGGGGCCGTTCATAAAATACGTAACTCTAAATTTGCCTTCTCTTACTCTACTTTCAGGCTAATATATGAGAGATGTATTCGAGCCTCTTTTGATAACTTTTCTGTGGAATATGGGCTACATCTCACGAGTCGCAAAGAGCGAAGCACTGCAAGTTCACGCCTTCAATTTTGCGGCTGAAATACGGCCATCCATCAAGTATGAATAGTTGTATCTCCGCGCCGTTATCAACGCGCGTCCTTTCCTTGGCTCTATTTCTAATTTCTGTTTATTCTTTTTATTTTCTTATTTTTTTGGGTGTTCGTTCTGTTTGTCCTATTTGTATTAAAGCTTCAATGGATACGTGAGCAACACTGTCGAGGATAAGAGAAACGTAATCGCGCCTCGTTTTTTCAACTTCTTCCCCGAACCTGAACGAAATTTCGTTGGTGACATGAAGCGGGGGATTGCAAGTGCGCGCCTCGCGCCATCGCGCCTTCAATTTTTCGGATACAACACGGACGTCCGTCAAGTACGAATAGTTGTATCTATGCGCCGTCGTCAACGCACGCCAACGCGCATCTTTTCCTTTGCTCTGTTTCCATGTTTGTGTTTGTTTTAGTTTCTCTGATTCGTAGTGGTGTATCAAGGGCTACGTGTCGGACAACCCTGCCGGAGCTGTGTGAGACGTGATAGGGCCGCCGTGGGAAACCACTGGCGTTCCATGAAACTATCTATTTCCAAAGTTACCTCGTTGAATTTAAACGTTAACTTAACTCGTTAAACTTTTTGTGAGGCCATGTTAAGGATCTCCTTTAATCTCCCTTAGTTACAGCGTCAAGAATATGAAGCGTCCTAAGGAAATTAGCTACTTTAGGAGCGACTATGACTTGGAAAAAAGGAAAAGTTTTAGAGGTTATCTCCTAAAACTTTGGTGCTACCCCAATTTGTTGGATTATATGGGCATTGCCAATTAATTGTGGTAGTACCGCAGATCAAGTTGTGGCAACATCGCAACATTTGGGTTAGTGACCTAATTAACTGGGGTACTACCACAACTAATTGGGGTACTACCACCGTTAATTGCGGCATTATTACAATTGATTGGGGTACTACCACCATTAATTGGAAATGCCCATATCATCTATCAACCCATAGCCCATATCTTTTTTTTGTGAGATACGACGTAATGAATAAAGCCATAACTCTTCTTTGTACTATACTAAAATTGAATCAGTGAGGACGGAGACACACCGACTCGAAAAATGAAAATATTCAAGACACACACAAAATTAAAAAAATGTAATAATTTTAAAATGATTATATTAATATACAATTTAAACAAGGTGGAGAAATGGTGCTGGGTCCACACCATTTCGTGGGGAAAACAAAGCCAAGAAATTCCAAATATTAAAATTAGAGTCAAAACTAATTTTTTTTTTTTTTTTTTTTTGGATTTTAAAAAATTTAATTTTGACTCTAATTTTAATTTTTGGAATTTCTTAGCTTTGTTTTCCTCCCGAAATGGTGTGGACCCAGGACCATTTCTCCACCTTGTTTAAATTGTATATTAATATAATCATTTTAAAAATTTTAAATTATGAAATTTTTAAATTTTTTTAATAATTGTATCATTTTTTTAAAAATGTTTTTCAAAGGTCCTAGTTAGAACAGATGCGCTAACATCAACGACCTTCATGAAAATTGACTGTCTTTGATGAAACTTAAGCATTTTCGAGATACTGAGTTGGTGTCTTTTCATCCTCACTGATTCAATAATGTTACAGACCCATTTTCGATTTATTCGTCAAATTTTTTCGAGACCCGGCACCGTTGGGGTGCAAATCGAGCCGTCAAAACTGAAAAGCAGCGTGGCGCGCAGGCCGCGCGTGGCACCTCGTGAATTTTTAATCGGCAGAAATGCCCACCCCCACCCTTGCACCACCCCTCCAACCCTGGGAGTATCTTCTCGGATTCAAAATCGCCTTTTAACAGCATCCGATCCCGTGCAATCCTTACGACAATCCGTCGCCCTCCTGACACAAAGGCCTAACTGCATTTCGCGAAGAGCTCTATCGTCCAGTGGCGTGGCGTGCTTTGCAATTTATCGATATCTCGCCATTTGAAGCTATGGCGAAGAATCGATTACTAAGGTGTTCGCTGCGAACACCCTGATAATCGATCTTTTTCCATAGGTTTGAGTGGCGTATCAATCGATGAATCGCAAAGCACGCCACGCCACTGCTACCGTCCATTTAACTCAATGCTTCCCCGGGCTCATCTCAATGTGTAGATACGCCTCTTTGTCAGCCAAGCGGCGAATCCTCGATCACCCCCTTATAAGTTAACCAGTCCCCCGTTTAATTTCGGGCCCCGGCGTGACCGCCACCCTCTCCTTCCGTAACTCTCCCCGTCTCCCCCCCCCCTCTAGCCCTCTCGCGACCTGATCGTCCCTCAGGAACGGAGTAAAAGTAGGAGAGGAGATTGTCATGTTTAAAATCGAGCTTTAGGCGCTAGGATCGAAGTGGTCATGGAGGTTGCACACGAGATATATAGATTAAGGTGATTCGATGGACGCCATATTTTGTGTATATTAAAAACAGATATACCTCTCCTGTATAATGTTTCAAAATCTACGCTGCTTTTCCATATTCTGAAGAGGAACCCATGAATTTTTTTTTAGAAATTCTTGGAAAATTCTCCGCAGGGTTAAGAAAATTCAGTAAATATTCGAAAACATTGTGTAGGTCGTTTTTCTTTTTAAAAGATTAATTTTAAGGAGGAATCTGATTTCAATCGATATAAGTATTTTGCGACTTTCAACATTGATCTGTAGCTCTGAATGTCGGCATGAGCAGAAAAGCGATACAATTACGAAATAAAACAGTTGTATGAATGGCTTCATAATTTTATTTACATTTTTAAAGAATAAGCTTTTAAGTATTCAAAAATTGGACTACAACATCATATTATATAACCACATATTCTGTAAACGGCGTTGACTACAATCATCAGTTCAACTGCACGGCATGTTAGCTAATTTTACCTTTTCTATTTTTTGGTAGAAAAGTAAGCAACATTGTATTTTGTAAGTTAGTGCTACTTAATTGATGAAGAAGTTTCGAATATGTTTAAGGCTCTATTATACACGGTGTTTTACGTCAAAAATAAGAGAAAATCATGCATCGTAAAATACATCTGAGCTGATTTTTGGGGGAAAAATCTCGGTCCAATTTTCGGTCTAGACCAATATCGTTTTGGGGGTGTTGTTACCTCCTCGGAGGGCATCTCGAAAAGTAAAAATTGAACAAAATTTTCATCGTGCTCTTTTCTTTCTCCTTGTTTCGATTGTACTTACACATATTATTATGGAGTATCCATTCCCTCAATTGGTCAATGATGCGGCCAGTTCGGGGGATATGCCATGGGAATATCCAAAAATTTAGGTCTGAGATTGGGTTTCAGGAAATTGATGCAGACTTGTATCTGTGAGTGAGTCCTCATTGGAGTTTTGTGAGGATCAGGAAACATCTGGAACTCAGCCTCGATTGTGCACGAATAGCGCCTGCTCAGGGGAAAAATAATGAATATTTTTTGGAGACACCCAAAGCATGGATGATAATTTTGGCAATACTGCAGCTACGAAAGAACGCCGTATGAGCCTTTAGGCGTTGCCAAGTTTGCTTTGATAAAATTTTTATTTATGAGGAAAGTTATGAATATTTGTCCTCGAAATTTTCAGACTTTTTACATCGAATTATGAACAAAATCCGTGAAAAATTTAAGGAGAAATATCCACTGATTTTCCTGAAAATTTGCGATTTGTAGGAAGAAATTTGGCAACGTCTGATGGTTTATACGGCGTTTGTCCTTAGCACGGCAGAATAGATCACAAGGCAGGAGGTAAATTTTACCAATTTAAAGTAGGGTTTTCAGCAAAACGTTTTACTAGATTCAAATTTTTCCAGTCTACTTTAGAGAATTAATGTTTTCATCTAGCATTGACTTTGAGAATGCCAGAAATGAATCTATATGTATCTCATTCATTTGTGAAACAAACCCACTTACATGCGATGAACCCAATATTACTACCAAAATTCTGAAACTCTTCACCTCTTTTAATTTAAAAATCTAAATTTTCGTAAATACTCCCATTTTCAAAATTCTCTGTAAAGACGTTAATAGCCTGTGACGCTGAATGTCTTAAAATATACTAACTAACTAACTAAAATTACCTCAGAAATTCACATGAAAGTAAGCAACGGGAATCTTATTCAAATGTGAAACCAACGTAATTGATCAAAAATGCTCAGTTTTGATTGATTATCATTTATAGTGTCATAATATAATATAAAAAATAGAATACCTACGCTTTTCCTCATCTTTTTCGTTTTTTATTTGTTGGTTCGTTTGTTTTTTATTTCTTTATTTGAGCATATACATGTTTGCAGCAAACAAATTATCATGCCAAAAAAATCGCAAAATGTTACATTAGATAAGCTGAGTAGAGGGGAAATGCCGATCTTAAAACACCTGAGATGTCGAAATGTAACCTAACCTAAGTTCAGCGTTGCCGTGTGACCTAACCTAAGTATAGCGTTGCCGTGTGACCTAACCTAACCTAACCTAACCCAACCTAACCTAACCCAACCTAACCTAACCTAACCAAACCTAACCTAACCTAACCTAAGTCCATTTCAGTCGCGGGTTGCGTGCCTCGCCGACGCAAGGTGCAGATATGCGGGTTGCATACCTTACGGACGGGAGGCGTCCTATGTTGGTCGCGCACCTCGCCGACGATCAGCGATAATTTGTGATGTGCATTCCTCACGAACCCATGAAATGCGGGTTGCATACCTTACGGACTGGAGGCGTTCTCATGTTGGTCGCGCACCTCGCCGGTGGTCAGGGATAATTTGTGAATCGCATTCCTTACGATCCTCCTGAAATGCGGGTTGCATACCTTACGGGAGTAAGGCGTTAACATGCGGGTTGCATACCTTACGGACTGGAGGCGTTCTCATGTTGGTCGCGCACCTCGCCGGTGGTCAGGGATAATTTGTGAATCGCATTCCTTACGATCCTCCTGAAATGCGGGTTGCATACCTTACGGGAGTAAGGCGTTAACATGCGGGTTGCATACCTTACGGAAGTAAGGCGCTAATACGCGGGTTGCATACCTTACGAGAGTACGGCGTTTACCTAGCCTAACCTCTACACCCCCCTCAAATGGATGACGTCATCCCACCCGCACTTTGATGTTCCCGCGCCGATTCAGGTGATCCTCTGTCAACTCCTCCTCCGGCCGCCGTTCAGGGTGCGACCAAGTTTAAACCGGCGTGGCCCGCTTCGCGATTTATCGATTGATCTGTCATTTAAACCTATGAAAAAAGATCGATTATCAGGGTGCTCGCAGCGAACACCTTACTAATCGATTCTTTACCATAGCTTCAAATGGCGAGATATCGACAATCGATCATTCACGCCACGCCACCGGTTTAAACCTGCATCAAAGGCGCAGAGCCGCGCTCGGATCGAACGCTGTCCGAACGAGTCTGAGCCTGCCGGGACAAGTCTGAACCGGTTCGGGTCTCTTTTCCTTCGAGCGACCGGGAACAAGTTCCGAACCTGCCCGACGTTGCCACCTCGTGACTCCTTCATCTCTGCGACGTTGCCGCTCCGTTCAGCCCCCCGGGTGTAATTTCACGGTTTTCCTAAATAAATAAAAATGAAGAAAATAAGAAATGAATAAAAAATAAATACAAATAATAAACAAGCAGAAAAATCCAACATGAATATGTTGGAAAAGCGTGCCGAATATAAATGTTGGACACAAACCTACTATTTTCACGTTTTGTCATTTGCATCAATTGGTACTTTTTGCTAAATTTGGGAGAAAATATTGATTCATGAACGTTGAATGTAAATTGATTTTAAAGATTCCGTCCAATTATCTTGATTTTAAGCTGATATGCGGCATTTCGCACGACCGTGATTTGGGCGAACTGCCGTGCATCGAAATCGCGTTGAGTTAATCTCTTTGGATTTCGAACTGTAACTTCTCTCCTATTCGGCCGATTTTTACAAATGAGGTCTCTTTTTATTTGTACTTTAACGGAAAGTAAGGAAAAACTCGCTAAATAGACGGAAAACAATTTTTGTGAAAATTTGGTGGATCCTGGCGTCACGGTGAATGGTTAATCGGGCGTGGAAGATAATAGGTTCGACGAGGCGACCCTCTCCTCGCCGTCTTTTATTGCCTTGCTCGAAACCTGACACCCAAAGCTATATCGGGAGATAACTGCAGTGGTTTGAGTGGATTTCTGCAGGGGCCACGGTTAGTACATGGTATAAAGAGTCACGAGGCTCATCACAGATTGCACTTGCAGTGCAAGACGCTCATTGGCTAAACAGTTTTGGCGGGAAAGAAGGTTCTAGAGTTGAGTCCTCCGAGCGTAAGAAAGCTTCTATGAGGTTTTTGTCAAATGAAATAATACGGTTTTGACAGGAAAATGTTCTCAAGGGTTCCCAATTAGCAGTTCATTCGGTTTTTTGGTAAGAGACCATCAGGGCTTGACAGTATAATGGTTCGAAGACAAGAAAACGGGTCCGAGGAAAAAAATATTTGGACGGCCCGTTGAATAGCATTGGTTGATCGGTGTGCTGTACCATGGTACATCCGAGTGATTTCAAAAAGCGAGCCCTACTGGCACGCTTGATAGATAAAATGAAAAAAAAGAGAAAATAAACTTTTGTGTCTTAATGGACGAGACGCCGTTAAAATTCATGAATAAAATTTCAAAAACTTAAAGATAGACTCGCCCGTCTTAAGAATCGAACCCGGACCGTTCTGATAAGAACTCGATTAGAAATCCGGGCTTCTACCGACCGAGCAAGTCTATCTTCGGAAACGTAACGGTGAAAATACTCCTACAAATAATTTCCTACCCACCGGTGTTGGAGCTTTAGACACCACCCCTAACCTTATATCGACCCAGTTGAACAGATAAATAAACGTAAAAACAAAGTGTTCCGTTTGCAATTTTTATTTCTAAAACAAAAAAGATTACATGGATTTAGCTAAAAGTAAATAATAAACATTTTAAATTCTTGAAAATTATAAACTTACATTCGTTAACGTATTGAAGTCGTGAAATTATAAACTTACATTCATTAACTTATTAAAGTCTCGAAAATTATAAATTTACATTCATTAACGTATTAAAATGATAGGTACAATTGAAGATGTTATAGGTTACACGAATCCAAATAATAGTCTTTACATCAGATCTGGGAGGGATGAGAGTGACAGAGAGAGCGGTGGAGTGGAACAGCATCGTCCTACAGGAGGCTCGCGGTATAATTGTTCAGCAGCCGGTCAAATTTTACATGAATCGGGAAACCCAAGTTTAAAACCACTGAAACCAGGTTTAAAACCAATGAAACCAGGTTTTAAACCACAAAACACATTTAGGAACCACCATATTTTAGTTTAAAACCCCAAAAACTGAGTCTAAAACCGATATAACCACATTCCAAACCGGAGAATCTCTGTTCAGAACCAGGAAACTCGAGGTTAAAACCATTAAACACAATTGTCATCTCCGGAACCTTGTTAAAAACCAAACCGGGAAACCCAAGTTTAAAACCACTGAAACCAAGTTTAAAACCACTGAAACCAGGTTTAAAACCAATGAAACCAGGTTTTAAACCACAAAACACATTTAGGAACCGCCATATTTCAGTTTAAAACCCCAAAAACTGAGTCTAAAACCGATATAACCACATTCCAAACCGGAGAATCTCTGTTCAGAACCAGGAAACTCGAGGGTAAAACCCTTAAACACAATTGTCATCTCCGGAACCTTGTTAAAAACCAGAATAACCACATTGAAAATAACCAAATTTGAAACCGAAGGAACCCTGTTTCAAACCAGGAAAACCACATTGAAAACCGGGAAACCCAAGTTTAAAACCACTGAAACCAAGTTTAAAACCACTGAAACCAGGTTTAAAACCAATGAAACCAGGTTTTAAACCACAAAACACATTTAGGAACCACCATATTTCAGTTTAAAACCCAAAAAACTGAGTCTAAAACCGATATAACCACATTCCAAACCGGAGAATCTCTGTTCAGAACCAGGAAACTCGAGGGTAAAACCCTTAAACACAATTGTCATCTCCGGAACCTTGTTAAAAACCAGAATAACCACATTGAAAATAACCAAATTTGAAACCGAAGGAACCCTGTTTCAAACCAGGAAAACCACATTGAAAACCGGGAAACCCAAGTTTAAAACCACTGAAACCAAGTTTAAAACCACTGAAACCAAGTTTAAAACCACTGAAACCAGGTTTAAAACCAATGAAACCAGGTTTTAAACCACAAAACACATTTAGGAACCACCATATTTCAGTTTAAAACCCCAAAACTGAGTTCGTTTTGAACAAAGTTCTACCGGTTATAATTGTGGTTTTTCTGGTTTGAATCAGGGTTCCTTCGGTTTCAAATGTGGTTATTTTGCCTCCTTGACCCGGTTTTTGGAGATTAAACTGGATAAAAGTGGTTCCAAAGGGGGTATTCTCGGTTCTGAACTGGAGTTTGTCGGTTTTCAATGTGGTTATTCTGGTTTTTAACAAGGTTCCGGAGATGACAATTGTGTTTAAGGGTTTTACCCTCGAGTTTCCTGGTTCTGAACAGAGATTCTCCGGTTTGGAATGTGGTTATATCGGTTTTAGACTCAGTTTTTTGGGTTTTAAACTGAAATATGGTGGTTCCTAAATGTGTTTTGTGGTTTAAAACCTGGTTTCATTGGTTTTAAACCTGGTTTCAGTGGTTTTAAACTTGGTTTCAGTGGTTTTAAACTTGGGTTTCCCGGTTTTCAATGTGGTTTTCCTGGTTTGAAACAGGGTTCCTTCGGTTTCAAATTTGGTTATTTTCAATGTGGTTATTCTGGTTTTTAACAAGGTTCCGGAGATGACAATTGTGTTTAAGGGTTTTACCCTCGAGTTTCCTGGTTCTGAACAGAGATTCTCCGGTTTGGAATGTGGTTATATCGGTTTTAGACTCAGTTTTTGGGGTTTTAAACTGAAATATGGCGGTTCCTAAATGTGTTTTGTGGTTTAAAACCTGGTTTCATTGGTTTTAAACCTGGTTTCAGTGGTTTTAAACTTGGTTTCAGTGGTTTTAAACTTGGGTTTCCCGGTTTGGTTTTTAACAAGGTTCCGGAGATGACAATTGTGTTTAATGGTTTTAACCTCGAGTTTCCTGGTTCTGAACAGAGATTCTCCGGTTTGGAATGTGGTTATATCGGTTTTAGACTCAGTTTTTGGGGTTTTAAACTAAAATATGGTGGTTCCTAAATGTGTTTTGTGGTTTAAAACCTGGTTTCATTGGTTTTAAACCTGGTTTCAGTGGTTTTAAACTTGGGTTTCCCGATTCATGTAAAATTTGACCGGCTGCTGAACAATTATACCGCGAGCCTCCTGTAGGACGATGCTGTTCCACTCCACCGCTCTCTCTGTCACTCTCATCCCTCCCAGATCTGATGTAAAGACTATTATTTGGATTCGTGTAACCTATAACATCTTCAATTGTACCTATCATTTTAATACGTTAATGAATGTAAATTTATAATTTTCGAGACTTTAATAAGTTAATGAATGTAAGTTTATAATTTCACGACTTCAATACGTTAACGAATGTAAGTTTATAATTTTCAAGAATTTAAAATGTTTATTATTTACTTTTAGCTAAATCCATGTAATCTTTTTTGTTTTAGAAATAAAAATTGCAAACGGAACACTTTGTTTTTACGTTTATTTATCTGTTCAACTGGGTCGATATAAGGTTAGGGGTGGTGTCTAAAGCTCCAACACCGGTGGGTAGGAAATTATTTGTAGGAGTATTTTCACCGTTACGTTTCCGAAGATAGACTTGCTCGGTCGGTAGAAGCCCGGATTTCTAATCGAGTTCTTATCAGAACGGTCCGGGTTCGATTCTTAAGACGGGCGAGTCTATCTTTAAGTTTTTGAAATTTTATTCATGAATTTTAACGGCGTCTCGTCCATTAAGACACAAAAGTTTATTTTCTCTTTTTTTTCATTTTATCTATCAAGCGTGCCAGTAGGGCTCGCTTTTTGAAATCACTCGGATGTACCATGGTACAGCACACCGATCAACCAATGCTATTCAACGGGCCGTCCAAATATTTTTTTCCTCGGACCCGTTTTCTTGTCTTCGAACCATTATACTGTCAAGCCCTGATGGTCTCTTACCAAAAAACCGAATGAACTGCTAATTGGGAACCCTTGAGAACATTTTCCTGTCAAAACCGTATTATTTCATTTGACAAAAACCTCATAGAAGCTTTCTTACGCTCGGAGGACTCAACTCTAGAACCTTCTTTCCCGCCAAAACTGTTTAGCCAATGAGCGTCTTGCACTGCAAGTGCAATCTGTGATGAGCCTCGTGACTCTTTATACCATGTACTAACCGTGGCCCCTGCAGAAATCCACTCAAACCACTGCAGTTATCTCCCGATATAGCTTTGGGTGTCAGGTTTCGAGCAAGGCAATAAAAGACGGCGAGGAGAGGGTCGCCTCGTCGAACCTATTATCTTCCACGCCCGATTAACCATTCACCGTGACGCCAGGATCCACCAAATTTTCACAAAAATTGTTTTCCGTCTATTTAGCGAGTTTTTCCTTACTTTCCGTTAAAGTACAAATAAAAAGAGACCTCATTTGTAAAAATCGGCCGAATAGGAGAGAAGTTACAGTTCGAAATCCAAAGAGATTAACTCAACGCGATTTCGATGCACGGCAGTTCGCCCAAATCACGGTCGTGCGAAATGCCGCATATCAGCTTAAAATCAAGATAATTGGACGGAATCTTTAAAATCAATTTACATTCAACGTTCATGAATCAATATTTTCTCCCAAATTTAGCAAAAAGTACCAATTGATGCAAATGACAAAACGTGAAAATAGTAGGTTTGTGTCCAACATTTTAGTTATTCGGCACGCTTTTCCAACATATTCATGTTGGATTTTTCTGCTTGTTTATTATTTGTATTTATTTTTTATTCATTTCCTATTTTCTTCATTTTTATTTATTTAGGAAAACCGTGAAATTACACCCGGGGGGCTGAACGGAGCGGCAACGTCGCAGAGATGAAGGAGTCACGAGGTGGCAACGTCGGGCAGGTTCGGAACTTGTTCCCGGTCGCTCGAAGGAAAAGAGACCCGAACCGGTTCAGACTTGTCCCGGCAGGCTCAGACTCGTTCGGGCAGCGTTCGATCCGAGCGCGGCTCTGCGCCTTTGATGCAGGTTTAAACCGGTGGCGTGGCGTGAATGATCGATTGTCGATATCTCGCCATTTGAAGCTATGGTAAAGAATCGATTATTAAGGTGTTCGCTGCGAGCACCCTGATAATCGATCTTTTTTCATAGGTTTAAATGACAGATCAATCGATAAATCGCGAAGCGGGCCACGCCGGTTTAAACTTGGTCGCACCCTGAACGGCGGCCGGAGGAGGAGTTGACAGAGGATCACCTGAATCGGCGCGGGAACATCAAAGTGCGGGTGGGATGACGTCATCCATTTGAGGGGGGTGTAGAGGTTAGGCTAGGTAAACGCCGTACTCTCGTAAGGTATGCAACCCGCGTATTAGCGCCTTACTTCCGTAAGGTATGCAACCCGCATGTTAACGCCTTACTCCCGTAAGGTATGCAACCCGCATTTCAGGAGGATCGTAAGGAATGCGATTCACAAATTATCCCTGACCACCGGCGAGGTGCGCGACCAACATGAGAACGCCTCCAGTCCGTAAGGTATGCAACCCGCATGTTAACGCCTTACTCCCGTAAGGTATGCAACCCGCATTTCAGGAGGATCGTAAGGAATGCGATTCACAAATTATCCCTGACCACCGGCGAGGTGCGCGACCAACATGAGAACGCCTCCAGTCCGTAAGGTATGCAACCCGCATTTCATGGGTTCGTGAGGAATGCACATCACAAATTATCGCTGATCGTCGGCGAGGTGCGCGACCAACATAGGACGCCTCCCGTCCGTAAGGTATGCAACCCGCATATCTGCACCTTGCGTCGGCGAGGCACGCAACCCGCGACTGAAATGGACTTAGGTTAGGTTAGGTTAGGTTTGGTTAGGTTAGGTTAGGTTAGGTTAGGTTGGGTTAGGTTAGGTTAGGTTAGGTCACACGGCAACGCTATACTTAGGTTAGGTCACACGGCAACGCTGAACTTAGGTTAGGTTACATTTCGACATCTCAGGTGTTTTAAGATCGGCATTTCCCCTCTACTAAGCTGTTTTCTTCTTCTTTGTTAAATCTTGCATCGTGAATGTATCTTTATCAATTTTGTAATTTAGAAAAGACTCTCTTTGACTTAATAAAAGAACATGTTTTCATTTCTTAACAGAACATAGTAGGTACCTACTGAATGTTCCTCTGTTCTAAGGCTAGATATTATTTCATGGCTATGAAATATGAACAAAACCTGCTATGTTTGCCGACTTTCCTACACTCTGCCGGCATAGATGGATTTTGGCAGTTGAACTGTAAATGTTCCGGTAACTGCACAAATTTTGAAAACATCTTCCTGCACCATCTATTGCTACGTTGCCAATCTTTGTTTGATGAAAACTTGCTCAATTTCATACAAGGATCTTTACCATCTGCCTTCAGCAGCGATTGTACCAGTGCATCCACATCTTTCGACAGACGAAACTGAAATAATTATAAACAATAAATTGAAAAAACTAAACAAGACCAAAAATATAACAAATGAATGAAAATGATAAGCAGAATAAAACATGACAAAGTAGAAATTACAAAATGAAAAATCCGGCATGAAAAAAAGAGGGTGCGAATGAAAAAAAATGAAACATGAATGAATATTTAAATAGGAAAAATGAAAAACCTTCCAAGTTTTAATGAGCCACTGGATAAGGTCTGATCCAGAAAAAAAGTCCCAAATTCTCTCTTTATAATCTCATGTAGAAAGCGATTCACACAGCTAGAAGCTTGGATTTCAACTCCTAATCAAGATATTATCACCTTCTAACACCAATGGGTCAGTTGCGCTGGTCACAGAATCTTGTTTTGATGCTTGATTCTTGTAGATCAGCTGAAAATAATAAGATCTGTCCAAACAGCAGCTTTCAACGTCGAGATATCGCGCTTTGAAAAATTCGGTTTATGTCGTCGTCCATCGCGGTAGTGACATCCTTGGTTTCTTCCACTTTGCTTTTATCAGTCTAGAAGACGCAATTTATAATGGTTACTCAACATAAAACTCGGTTGAAAGCAAGATGGAAGAAACCAAGCACGATGGATAAACCGAATGTTTCGAAGGCGATATCGCGGTTAATATTGATCGTAGAGAATTACTGTTTGGTCGGATCTTATCATTTTTAGCTGATCCATAGGAATCAAGCATCGAAACACGATTCTGTGACCAACTCAACTGACCTACCATATGGAATAACCGTCATAAACATAACATCGAAAACGTCATAAAACGAATGTTTCAAAGCGCAATATCTCCCTTAATATTGAAGGTAGAAAGTTGCGTTGTTTGGACGGATCTTATTATTTTTAGCTGATCCATAGGAATCAAGCATTGAAACACGATTCTGTGACCAGCGCAACTGACCCATTAAATGGAAGTTAGAATAAATAAATTATTTCATTTTACTCGTATTTTTGTCATGCATCATGTATTAATAAGAAACAACATTATCCTATTTAAGAGCTGATGCTGATTGCTTGACTACCAATATTGTGTGATACGTTTTCCTAGTGAAATTTCGAAGAGAAAACATGGTGCGTTTAGATCTGATAAAATTCATACTCCGTCTAGAGGCTAATAGTAAATTGGACGACATTTTGCAATAAGGAATTATTATTTCTGGCTCATATACATAAAACCACCTATTTGCATAGGAAATCTAATGACACAAGTGTTGTTTCTTAAAAAAGCAATAAATATTAGTTCCTTATTACAAAATGTAGTCCAATTCTGAATCGGACTAAGAGAAGAGTCAAATCCGCATGGTGGAAGAATAGAACGCAGCTGCATTATTTTTATGATTTTTTTTTTTTTTTTTTTTTTGCATAATAATTAATGGAATTGTAATTTTTCAACCAAAAATGTTATTTCTTAAATATTCGACTAACAGTATCAAGTTAACACAGTGAAGAGCATAATGAACAAAAAAAAGAGTAAAATTCTGACCAATTTTCCCAGAGAAATTGATCGTGCTGTACTTATTAAAACCAAGGCAATCATCACAAACGTATTTGGCCAAAAATTACTCATATCACTGAGAAAATAAACTGGGAGAGAGGCAGTACACACGAAATATACGAAACGTACACTTTTGCAGCCACCAACCAATTACACTTCTTGAGCTAGAACCTAAAAGATTGTGAAGATTCAAGGAACCGTGGAAACGCTTCTCGTGATAGCCTGACCTTTGGGTGACTAATGCATCTGAGCAAACAATCAATAACAGTTTTTATCTTTTTACCTCCGTCATTAGAAGGAATCTGTGTAACACGCACCAACCATGCAGTGACTTTTTTACCTACATTTTGACGACAGAGATCGAATAGGAGTTTTTCACCCAGGCAAACCTCGCCATTCAGAATTCGGTATCGATAGCATAGAGTAAGTAATACAGCTCAACTATGTGCAAAAAAGGGGTGAAAAAACCTCAGAGCTGGCACGTCAAACCGTGCATGACGCTTGAATGACTCATCGGCTCTGCAGACTCCACGAAAAATCTGGACGTCATGAGGATAAACCTAATGAAAAGGGATCTACGGGCGAAAATATTTAACAATCATTAGTAATAGAGAAGAAGAGATAGAATAATGTATACATACATATAGTAATCATTAGTAATAGAGAAGAAGAGATAGAATAATATAGTTAATAAAATTTAAGTGCTGTACTAATAAAAGCGTACTACGTTGTGATGCTGCGCAGTCTGTGTCTTCGAGATGCAACACCTTAAATTTTTATGTGAAAGTTTTGAGGCACCATAATTCATAATCGTCCGAGAACATTTCCTTAAAAAGGCCCCAAATGGTGATCAGAAGTTAAAAGGCGGCTTTAACCTAGTATCATGAAAAGACAATTTACCCGAAATTGGAGTTAGATTAAAGCGTCTATCTTTAAAAGTAGATTTTCACAAGGGAATTAAAAGATTCGCCACTGTATGCTACTTCCAGAATTTTTACAAACGTAATTAGTAAGACTATAATATTTGAAAAATCCCCAATGGTCTTCTTTCCTTGCACTTTGAGATTTTTTAGTTACAAACCATCCTGATACCTTGCAAGGATCTATTTCTAAGGTTATACTCTCAAATTTTCCTCCAGATTCGGCAAAATTGTCTTCTCCGTGAAGTTCAAGGCTTCTTCAACCTCTCTTAATCACAATGTAAGTAATGTGGGACCTTCAAAATGAAATAAAAAATTCGCTTGTTGAATAATCCGTCGTTTAATATTCAATTATTGTCAAATGCGATAGAAACTGAGCACATTCCATTAAAACACCCGGATGCACCTATTCGGGCTCCATGGATGTCTGCTTTGCATACGCTCGGAATTGAAGGCGTTTGTACCGTTTCGTTTTCAGGCCAGTAGGTATGAGTTGAAGACGTAGCCGAGGGCTTACCACGATTTTGCGAAGAATCGATTAATTTGCCGTTTGAACCTTTGGTAAAGGATCAAGTATCGCAAAGACACCTTAATTATCGATTCTTAATCACAGCTTTGAATGGAGAAATATAGATAGTCGATAATTCACCCCTCACCACTGAAAACAGTTGTTTAATAAGCGACTGTAGATCGTATTTGATACATCAAATGGGCATTCTATCGATTCGATATGGTGTTATCGATTGGTTCAAAACCATAATAATAACCTTAAAAGACAATTGAGTAATTTTAGGGAACGAGTTTCTTGTGGTGGATTTTGAATTCTAATGAGTATAAAATGGCAATGAAAAGTGAAGTTGTTAGGAGTTTTCTCATTTTCAGCTTTTCTCACTTAAATCCTAAAATTTTTGTTTGAGGTTATGTTCTATTGTTTTGAACCAACCGAACCGTAGAACGGTGCCGGACACGGGAGCTGTCAGCAATAGATTTCGGGTGCACTGCAGATTGCAAAACGAAGGGTAGCGCGACTGCGGATTGCACAGGAGTTAGGGCGCTCGTATGATGTAAACAAACTTTGGCCGCGGGATTGAAGAATTGAATCTCTAAATTGAATCGGACATCTGAGGAACTAACGAACAGCTTGTGGGCTGTAAAAATTGACGACCTGTAATACAGATGGACAAGATTCTAAAATCTCTCTGACTTTTAAAAAGAGGTGGCGGGGGATTCAAACCAAGTTGATGCTGTACATGCTAAAATAGGTATTGTATATGAAGCGGAAAATTTATTAAAAATTAGAAATTTAGAAATATTGACTCATCAAAAACTAATTAGCACACCGAAAAAAATTATTTGTTAAATATTAAGTGCAGAATGAAAATTTCGCAAAATTGAATTGTAAAAAAACGCCACAGGCGAACGTTGTTATAAAATAACAAACCAGCGTTTCTCAAATTTTGCATAATAAATGGAATGCAAAATTTTCAGTGTGGATTGTTAATTTTGAAATGAATGATTTGACATTTTAGGAATGCGATGTGGCTTTTTTTACAACTCACCGTTTTGTAAAATTTTCTCAACTGTGCTGATATTGTATCAAAACATATAGTTTTCAAAATTCACATTCCGGGGTGTGAAATTATCCATTCAGGCTTTGCCAAATGTTCAGGTTTTCCTGATAATTTTTCAATGAAGGATTTTAAATTTTTTTTCCACAGCGAGATAATTTTACAAAACACTTTGTGTAAAATGCTCCCATCGATACGGATATTTTTCCAAAATGTAGTTTAAAAATCAGCAAACTATGTTGCCGAGTTTTATCTCTAACGTTTACTAAATTTTTAGTGCGAGTTGATAAATCTGCAAAGGACATTTTTAAAATTTATTTGATGAAGAATTTTTTTCTTAAAATTAAATGAATTCTTAAAATTTTCTTAAAATTCCCTATGAAGTTACATTTTCGCATGTAATTTTTCATCCTAGAAATTGAGAATTCTATTGCTCTTTTCGATATAATTTTAAAGAGTGGCGTTCCATAAAATGATGTTTAAAATTAAATTGTCCTATGACAGAGGAAAAATTCACTATTGTAAAATAATAAATTCAGTACTGCTGAGTAAGAAAGCATTAAAAGACATAAAAATGGGTTTGAATAGAAAAGGAAGTTTTTCTCAGTTTGCGCAACAAGTTTCATTCCATTTCAGCAGCATCAAATATGTTGATTTAAAAAAACGTTAATTTGCTCTTCAATTTAACAATTTCAAAAAAAATTATCAATTTACGACTTTGAAAACGCAAACATAGGTAAGTTAGCAGTAAAGAAAAAGGAAAGAAAGAAAGAAACAAACAAACAAACAAACAAAAAAACGATCCTTTTTATCACTGTCCAGTTTTGTATACTTTGTCTAAAGTTGTGAGTGCTTAAGTACTAGGCTCCAATTTGGATTTCTGCATTGGTCGTTCTCTAAAAAAAGTCGATACTGAATACATATACAGTATATGTCTCGATCTTTCTTACTCTCTTCCTTTTTTTGTCGCTAAGTTTCAAGACAGACAGTGCAACAGGAAAATATAATTTTATACTAATATAAATTATACATGAGTAATGGTTTGTGTTGTAACGTCACCATCAACTGGTACCCTGGATGTGACCTCAAAATTCCATTATCAAGACGTCATCAAAGGATGACTCCATGACGTCATCAACGAGGCTCGTTTCCATCACTAATTGCACTCAATTGACAATCATACACATTATTTTAACGAAACAAACATTAAAAATAGAGTATGAATAAAATATCGCACAATTCGTTTCACTTCTTCTTCTCCTCTCAGTGGGTCCTAGGGGTACAAGTACCATACTTGGTACTGGGAAAAATATTGATAAACTCAATATTTTTCCCAACTTCGTAAGTGGAATTTAACCCTGGGACAAATCTCGTGAAACGGCCCGTGGAGACACGGCCTAAAGAAAAAAGTAAAAACATTTAGAGCGAAAAGAATCACTCTCAAAAATGGGCAACCACTGTTTGACCAGTTATTCCGATTAATCAGTCCACTGCCCCTTCTTTTATATAGACACAATTCCCCTTTACCTGCACTTCTCTGTGATATACCTATAACGTGCTCAGCTCTCAAGGCCAAGTAGCTGAACACGTTGGGGAGGTGGTCGCAGATAAGGGGGGCGTATATCCACCAGATAGGGTAGTCCTAGAGAAGGGAGATGGTCTAGGTGGGGTGTAAGAGCCCTATCACTCTATATAGGTGGTCACCTACCTGAAGAACGTATCCTAGAATCCTAAGGCGAAGAAGGAACACGTAAGTAGGGGGTGGCCACTCGATGTATTGGGTAACGGTACAAATATAACTTGGTCACACAGACCTCTAACAACTATCACACAGATATAACTACTACAAAAGAAGGGGGAAGGGGGTCTCCAAGCGGAAGAGCCGTCGGGAATGCTGGACGGGACTTTCGGCGAGGGGAGGGATACTCAACGCTCAATCACCGGGGTGAGACGCGGGATAGGGCAACTTGAGGAGTCGAGGACTCAAAAGGGGGTGAAAAACCGCTGGGGCGAAAGGGGGGGTCGGGGACGGACCGTAGGACCACAACTTTCGGCCGAGGGATACTCGAGGACTTGACTACGGGGTGAGACGCGCGTCGGGGTCCGCGAGGAGGCGTAGACACGGTTGGTGAGACGACTGACTTCAGGGGATTTCAGAGAGCTCCTCGTGGGCCCCCTAGGCCTGCTAACTTGGGCGTCGTTCCCACGGTTAGCTCGCCAAAATCCCCTGACCAAGCATGTCACATCCGTCAGGGCTCCGAAATCCGCGGAAAGCAACTGGTTAGGTTGCCACCCGTGGACCCACGGTCGCCCGGCGCCCGAGACTGGGGTATACGCAATTGGGGGATTTCTCGGGCTATCTGGCAAGGCTGTGTCTGGTGATGTCACCGAGCGATGTCACTGACGGATGTGACAAGCTGTGTCATGAAAAACTCGCGGAACCACCGATTTCCCGGCGCGATATTGGCTCGCTGCTTCCAAAACCGCCGTAACTCCAATATTCCGTTATACTCCCCCTACAACGACACAGGATAATGACCTCATTATCCGCAGTGGGTCACTGGGAGGTCGAGCGTTTTGGAAGCAGCTAGTCAACACTGGGGTATGATTTTGTAGGGACTGGGGAAGTGTGATAAAAATTATTATCAGTCATCGCGCCCGTCCGTTTGGGAGCATTAACCTGCTACTGTCATTCTTAAATCTAAACAATGGGTCTAATTACAAAGATTTAACTGTACAGGGATAGATTGAAAGTGAAATATGACGCTGGGGAACGCTCGGCGGTTGTCGCCGGCGTTATACGAGTCGATCAGCTGGCGGGAAGGCCGCTGACTCTCGGCGCGGGGCCGGAGAGCGAGGAGCTTCTTGTTCATATCGGGTGTCTTGAACAGCTGAGCGTTGTTCGGCGTGTAAACTTTTGGTCATGATTGATGCTTGACTGGTTACGTGGTTTTTACTTTGTAAAGAAAGAAAAAACAAGCAGGAAGCTCCAACGCATTGGCGTCGGAGAGCGGCTCTGGGGGCAGTAGTTGTAGTCAAGAATGAGGGCCTAGACACATTTTGTCATTGATGTACAATCCGACAACTGTCGATTCATGTTTTGTAACTTAGCAGATTTACGTAGCCGGTGTATAAATGTGTATTGGGCTTTGATATGGCGAATACATGGCATTATCACTTGTTGTATACTTTTAATTTTGAAAGCTCTTTGGAGGTCCGCTTCCTAAAAAATCTCTGGTTGATAAGTCGTTTAGCGAGGCTGCAAAAAATTTGCATTTTTATATCTGAAAGTGTAGGTATTGGTTTTTTGTATAATTGTTTTTTTGGATTGCTGGAAAAGTAACGCATACTTCTATAATTTAGGACTGAGTCAGGGAAATATAAGGTTCGTTAAATAGTAAATATTCCTAGTACCGTGTGACACTATTGTTAACGAAAAGTTTTTGCAACTTGTCAAAGAGGTTGTTGAATGATCTTCGAATAACTTTTGATGAGCTAGAGGTAATGGTTCTATCTGCAGCTCGTGGACTTCTGTACGATATTGTCCAGAATCATCTAAATTTTCAAAAAGTGTCCGCTTGTTCGATACCCAATTTGCTCATTCATGCATACAAGGAGAAGCGCATGAAAGCTTTAGCAGACATTTTGGAGATGAATCAAGAATTAGATGAAGAATTTATGACTTAAATCACGGCACCTTAATCACGGGATGACCTTAATTACGGCAACTATTTATTGTCCATGAGATGCAGATGGTTCCATTTCCCTAGCTCATCAAAAGGTATTCGAAGATCAATTTCATCTGCCACCCGTACGAACCACGTTTCTAGTGACCCGTACTTGCTTCGCACGTATGAAACATACAATCAGAGAAAACAGAATTCATCTTACAATAATCAATAATCAGTAGGACATGAATCGTTGCGATGTATAATACGACATTATAATGCGGCATTACTATTGTAATTCATTTTAATGTTTAGGGGCATTATAAATCATTATTGCCACGTCGGAATGAACTGTTGTAGACTGAATTGAAAAGCATGTTGGCAAAATTTATTATAAAAATAGTATAACATGTAGGTACATAACATAAAGGTAATACAAATTAAATGATTAGAGCGTGTATATTTCATTACATTATAGGTATATTACAATCATTTTTGTCATTGTTGGAAATTTTGATAGTTTGAATTTTGATAGTTGATAGTTGATAGTTTGAGAGTTGAAAATTTGGTTATTTTATTTAGTTAAGATGATTCGATAGACGCCATATTTTGTGTCAGAATGGCATGCGACATATCCCACCAATTGGTTCCATTTTTTCATTTACTCATCATTTTTCTCCAATTTTAAGTTTCGCAATTCTGTTTTCAGGAGACTAAAGCACTCACTTATCAATTTGTATATTTATATTGAGTTAAGGGTAGAGACGTATTCCTCACCGGAATTGAGGAATGGAGGTGTTACAGTAAGTCCGGCATTAGGTTCCATTTCGACATCAGCGACGATCAACGCTACGATACTGGAAGCCAGTCTTCCGATATTAAATCCCTAGCGGGGAAGAAAAAAAATGCCTAGATTTCGCTAAAAATCCCTAAATCCCCAGATTTGCTCAAATATACTTAAAAAATCCCTAGATTTTGCAAAAAGCGCCATTTTTTTATGAAGAATCATGATGTCATTCGATGTAGCGATTTGCAATATTTAAATCTGATTGGCTCGTTTGAATTTTGGCGCTCTCTGAAAGCAGTGCTAATCCAGACCAATAAAATGAAAGAATATTAGTTGATTTCTTATTATTAACAGGTTGAATGCAGTTGAATGTCAAGTACATCGAAGGACGCAATCGTTTTAATTTCCGGCTTATTTGCGGGGAAAATAGTGTTGCCAAAAAGGCCTACAAAATATAGATGAAAAAATGTTTTCGATTGTCGAAGCTAGAATTGAGGTTAAAAAGTTGATTTTTGGTAACTTTACCTCATCAAAAAAAAATCCCTAGATTTCCTGAAAAATCCCTAAATCCCTGGAAATTCCGGAAAATCCCTAAATCTAGGAATAAACTCTTAGACATCGGATGGCTGTTGGAAGCATTAGAGTCAACATTTGAAACGCTGCTGCAGAATTTGCCGGGAGTATAATCGAGTGTTGAAAGTCAGTAGAATTGAACAATGTAATAATTGCTTTCCGAAATAAGCGTTATAATAAAAAAACGACGAATCTGAACTGTTAATACTGGAACACACCTTCTGTAAATGTACCTTGCGAGAGATAAGTAAAAAAATAGATGTACTGGAGGAGAAGTGCTTCTCCACAGAGTTTGAAGAAGGAAAAAAAAATGCCCAAATTTACTTACTTCAGCATTTTCGGCAAAATCACTGCAATTTCCGAACCTTTTTCTGGCCAGGGGCCAAAATTAAATGATTATGAAGGGCCACTTAGATGTTGTAGATAAAAATAGGACTGTTGAAAAATTCGCCGTTTTCAATAAATATGTACCCGGAATGGAAGACATCTAGGGGAAAATTGTTACGATTTTCCGATGCAAATATTTTCCTACAATCTATTTTCCTGCGTTTTGGGATTATACGTACTAAGCAGGCTAAGGGCCCGTTCGCCAAAACTAATCGGAACTGTATGAATGAATTGCTCCTTTTAAAAATCAAAACAATATCGAATTGCGATATATTACACAGTTAAGATAGGGCTATGTCCTGTCGTAAGCGGCGACATAAAGTCGATATCATTTCAATAATCGCCCCAATGGCCACGATAGTTGTTAGACGTTTACGGTTTCCCTGGTAACCTTTGTTTGCTATCAGCTGATATCGAGTAAATGACTAGGAAGCTCCAACTCAGTGGTTAAAGCTTCCTTAACCGCGAAAACTTTAAAATTCAAATTTTCAAATTTTGAACGTAAAGTACATTTTTTCCATCACGAGATAAAAGCACAAACAAGTTTTGAATTGTTGACTGTATCACCATGATTCCAAAAATACAATACACAACATAGCATTGACTAACAATAAAACAGTATGCAATAAAATAAAGTCATGACAAGGAACATAGCCGAAAATGGCGCCGATTCCCATCAACCAACGCGCGGTCTCTACAATGTAACATCGTCGCTCCTCTGGCGTAAGGGCGTATCTCGATTTTTGGACATTTTGAGTTAGGCATGTATTCTTATGTAGTTTGAGCTGCTCTTTCGATCTAGCCTACTCTCAGGTCCGAATTCCCAATAGTTAATGACTTATGGCCATAAAACTGAAGGGCGTAACTCGCCATTGCCGAAAAAAGGACGCGACGTAAGGGCGTATCTCTGCAGACGCGGCGCTGCACCCCTACGACGAGCCGCTTCTCGGCATTGAGTATCTCATATGCCCGTCGTACAACGTGTCCGGTGACGGCGGGTTTTCAATTATATCTTAAGGAAACTTTTTGACTTGATATCATTACTATAACTTACATTTCTATAAAAGTATCAAATCACAGATCTCAAGCATGGAGTTCGCAATGCTGATTCAATTTATGCTAAGCTAGAACGTTCAAATTGAATTCGCATGTGCCGTCTACAGGCGAACGTCTGTTTCAGTGTGATACTTGCTCTCTCAAAATAATAATATTTTCACAAATTAATGCAAGTGGCAATCCTGCATATTACTGGTCATCTCCGCTTTTGTACGGACGGGTTTTCCCAGGCCGCCACTCAGGTGCTCGCTGCATCCTTTCAATCGTCGCAGAGGTAAGGCAGGGTCAAAGAAATAACCCTTAAGCACCCCAGCCTCTGTAGCTTTTAGAATGTGGTTTTCTGCCTCATTACACCCATCAACGCACAAGTGGGAGAAACAGGTGGAAGGAAAGCCTACACTGACCATTCAAATATGATTTCCTCGGAACAGCTCAATGCAGGGCCGGAGAGTCGGTAGCCAAGCCGTCGTCGGCCGTGGGAAGAGAAAGTTGGGTCTATCTTTTGATTTCAAATATTTGACACCCTGTTCGTTCATCTGGAAAATGACCAACAATATTGTGATCTCGGAAGACAAACTGGAGACGGGTCCTTTGTCGAAAAATTCTTGCCCCGTGCCAGCCGGTGGCAGCCAAGCTCTCGCCACCTCTCTTTTCAGTCTTTTATTGCAAAAATTCGTGGTAATTGGGTAACCTAAAAACCTCAAGTAGGCAGAATTTTCTAAAGGAGGATGAGAGGAGGGGCATACCTACTCAAACTCGTAAGTGGTCACTGACTCTTAGGGTCAGTCTTAAACTCTTCGCGACTTTGAAACGGCCTCCGGATTACGGGTGATGAACTTGTGAATAATTTGACCGTCGACATGGATGTGCTTGTGGAATGGACCAACGGGACTAAAAACGTTGTAAGTTCGGCTGAATTGGAGGCGATTCCTCCGGCGAAAACTCTAAGCTTAAAAACCGGCTCTCGCGTTCGGATGAACTATAAAGGAAAGTATTATCCTGGTACTGTTGTTGCTACCGAAGATGATGAGGAATCTCTAAATTTGAGTCCGTATCATCAAAACTCTTCGGACTCCGATGATGATTTACCACTCGCGAATTTTGCCGTTTTTGATAAGAAAAATAAATCGTGCCACAATTCCGAATCTCCGAGCCGCGAAAATATTTTAGAGAAAAGTTGTTTGTCGGAAAAATCTCCAAGTAGTGTGCAAGATGAAATCGCGAATCGTCCTGATAGCAGCGAGCCAATACCGTGTGTTGTGTGTGGCAGGGAAATATTCGCCGCTTGTGTTAATTGTTCTGCAGTAGTGTGTTACGATCATTTTTTCGAGGAAAATGTTGATTGTGCTGAAGAGCATATTAGTTTAGCAATCATTCGTTCAAATCTAGAAAACAATCTTCCTGCTAATAGTGAGCCAGAATCGTGTGTCGTATGTGGCAGAGAAAAATTCGAAAAGTGCGGTATTTGTTCATTTTTTTTTTTCTTTTTTTTTAATCAACTCTTCTGAATACATGATAGTCAAAATTGTATTAGGGGTTCGTTGGCAAATAGGTTTTTAAAATTCGAAAACGAGTTGAAACTAATATCAAGCGTTAGCCGTGAGCTCTGCGGCATCAAGACAGGGGCGTAACTAGTTGCTGCGCGCGGAAACGGGTTTGACGTAAGGGCGTATCTTGGCATATTTCTTTAAACTCGTCTTAAACCTCTTTAAAAATCAATAATGATATAAAAATTTGACATATCATGAATCCTGACCTTTTTTCCTATAAACCGATGAAAAAATGATCACCGTAGGTTGAATAGCTAAACGATGGCACGCAAAAGAAGATAGCGAAAATCTTATTTTCGCTCTCCTGAAAAGTAGCGAAAAACGAGATACGCCCTTACGTCAGAGGAGCGACGACATGCTGCATTGATACTCCCCAGCTGGGACCGTCCGGAATAGCAGCTCTAGTGCAAGCACCAGAGCCGCTAATATTTTACTCCTAAGTATGTATGTACACTTAAAGCTAATGTTTTTTTACTCATTTTACTCGAATTGTGTCGGCGGGGGGGGGGGGGGGGGGCGTTCGCCCTGGGCCCCCTGGAAGCAGAGGCATGGGGGGGGGCGTCTGCCCTGGAACCCAGTGAGGTTGAGGTCCGCTTGCAGTCCCGTGAATTTGGTGTGGCCCGTGGGTAGAGCTTTGGGGTTTCCTTGGCGCCGCGAGAGTTGCAACATGTTATCCCTCTAATACTCCTAGTTCTGCATTTTCGAGCGGTGTTGGCAGCTTTGAGACGATTGGCCACTGGCGATTTGGTCGACGATTTCGTGGTTGGTCGGTACATGGCAGGTCGTTTTGAGTGACCGTCGAAGTGGGGCGAGGTGAAGGTAATTTTCTGGAGGTCCTGAGGTCGGCTTGATTTTTAGCTTTTTCGGAAAATAAAGGCTTGAGCAGTGATATAATGGATTTACTCAAAAAATAAAGATTTTTCGCGATCTCCCCGACCTCAGTCTGCGATTTTGTGCTGAGTAATCGCATGTAGCAAGAATAAAAAAAGGTGGGCTTAATATAGAAGATTTTGCCCCATAAACAAAATGCTATTTCCTCCTGCAGATCTCCGCACGGAAAAAAAAGAACTGTCATTTTAACAGTCACATTGAATGTTAAATTTGTTTGACGTTTCTCTGTTCTTTTACTTGTCGTGACTGCTAATTGAACATTTTAAGTATGTTGAAACAAAAGTATGCAAATCTGTTAGCTCAACATCTTATTGATGCTTTTGAAATAACATTCTGTATGTTATTCCATCATCGCACGACTGTTGAGTTAACTTCAGGTGCGGTTCATTAAATCAACAGTTCCTGAAGCTCTTGGAATGACTGTCATTGGCTTTTCATTTTACAGTCCACACGTTATTTTGACATTCGTTTGGATATTAAATTTACATTCGGGCAGGTGTTGGTCTAATGTTTTGAAGGCCGTTAAATTCGCAGAAATAATCTGCTAAAGCAACAGCGAGGGTGTAGAAATAGCAGCGGACAATTTAACAGCGGGTTGACTGTAAAATGCTGACCGTTGCACGGAGCATCCCATCCCGGCCAGTCCCGCGCGATCGGCGCAGAGCGCATGCGCAGTTATATACAGTCGTCGATCGCCCCACCCCCGCTACGAGCGGTGACGCAGAAAACCTCTCCTTACCCTCCAGCCTCCACTGTCCACCCTCCTTCTCGAGGGTTGCGCTTGCGCGCCAACCTGACAATGGGCCCGGTCAGGGAAATTCTCAGAACTGTAACCGCCCGGGCCCGGTGTTCGGCTGTTTCTTCCTTCGGCGTTGTTCGCGCATTCCAGTCTGTTCGCTGATGCGGCCATGTCACTGTTTTAAGGGATTTCGTTTGCTTATCAGTTAGTGGTTTTGAGT
This sequence comes from Bemisia tabaci, assembly GCF_918797505.1. Taxonomy (NCBI): domain Eukaryota; kingdom Metazoa; phylum Arthropoda; class Insecta; order Hemiptera; family Aleyrodidae; genus Bemisia; species Bemisia tabaci. The sequence continues at coordinate 9,590,152 of NC_092802.1, read as the reverse complement.
CAGAGAAGTCTTGCGCTTGCGTTTCGAAATCGTGCTCAAATTGTGTTTGCGAGTGAATTTTGGCAAAGAAAGTGATTAGTTTTGATACTCAGTGCGCGATCTGCAAAATTAGTAGCTCCATAGGAAAGTAACTCTTACGATATAAGCAAGTTTGGGCACACTGGAATCAGTTGCGGGTAGACGCCATTTTTTGAGGCATCATCATGAATTCGTTCAACTCGGAATTTCTTCTGCCGTATATTTGTGTTTTTTGGTTCCAACTTCACCATTGACATTACACGCACTCTCGACTCAATTAGGTTTGCGTTCAGTGCATACAATTATTATTTTTAGCGTGCCTTACATATTTATATGCAGGCACGGTTTTGATTTCGTTTCCCATAGATTATACTATCAGCCCTATCTTCTATACTTTCCGATGGTTTTTTTTGCAGAATCCTAATTCCATTGTGTGATTTTTTCCTTTTTTAAGTTTAAAGAAATCTAGGCTGTTTTGAAATGAAATGAAGTGATAATTTAGCAAATCCTAATCTTGGTAGAATTTTTTGAAACCTTTTATAATACATCCTTTGTGTTTTTAACTCATAAGCACAATCGGCTGTTTGGTCCTTGCGTTGTTTTTTATTAATGACGCCAACGTGACATTGTCTTAATGACGTAAAGTGTTTCAATGTGTAATACAGTGTAGGTATGTGCGATATCTGACCAGGCCGCGAGTGATAAGTTGGGTTTTTGGAAAATGAAAATAACCGGTGGAGAGGGAGGGTTTAAAATGTGCCTCACTTAATTTGTTGTCGACCCCTAAGCCATGATTAATTCTGCTCTACTGAGAACTGCAAAGATGTTTACTTTGTGTTGTGTTTTTGTGCATTTAAGCTGTTTAATTTTTGTGAAATTAACTCATTGTGAAACTGATTTAGTCTGTAAATGTTACTTTAACCGGAATATTATCTATGGTTTTTGCATCATTTACTTGAAACCAGTTAAGCAATTATCAGCTATTTACATAAGCATGTAAGTATGACCATGATTTTTTACAGCTGCGTGGGATTGTGTCTGCTACTTTAACAGCAGTGTGAATGAAAATTCAAGAGCGAATTTGCTTTTACACGAGCAGCAGCGCTGCTACATCGACAGCAGCGTGGATTTAAATTCAAGAGCGAACCGGCCGTCATGAAAACAGCGACGCTGCTATTTCCACAGCAGCGGCCGCTGTTAAATCGAAAGCAGCGTGAGCGTCAATCTGATGGGGAACCGACGCTTACGCCAGCAGCTCCGCTGCTAGTGTAACAGACTAGTTGATATAGATTGAGCAGATTTTGTTGTCATTGTTACATTCATTTACTGTCAATGTGACAGCAAAGCGCCTGTTATAATAACAGATAAAGGTAATGTTATTTTAAAAGCCGGGATGCTGTGCCGTTTTTTAACAGCCAAGGACTGTTCCTTTAGCAGTCGCGACGATTAAAATGACAGTACTTTTTTTTCCGTGCGCCCATTGCTGTCGTGGAGATCAATTTGGTAGTTCAGAGTTGTTGCCAGTTGGTGTTATGATAAAGGAATTTGGGTTTCTTTTGCATAGTGGGTTTCCATTCGTTTTAAGTACTGTGTAGATTGTTGGGCGATTCGGCGGAGTTGCCAATTGTGTCTGAATACCCTGGTGTCCACATCTTCGTGTTTGTCAGATTTCTACATGAAGTTAGTGCCGCGGAGACTGATTTGGTATGTCGGCGGGGCTGCTAATTGTGGTGGGAAAAATCTGACATAAATCCAACCAAAATCGCACTGTTTGGTTGGATTTAAATTGGCGACCTGGCTTTGTTGCCAACTGCTGTTCCACGTTTTTTTGGTCGCGCTCGAGTGTTCGAGCTCGTCAGGGCGTGATGAGCTGCTTCGCGCTGAAACTTGTGGTAATGGAGTTGTGAGGGAGGGGGGGAGGGGGGTTCCGTTCCCCGCTAAGGCGTTGTTGCTGGCGGTGTCCATTTTTCGTCATCCCTTTTGCTCTATGGGGTCCGTCGGTCCGACTGCCGGAAGCTCATTAATTGCCTGTCCGCGGAATTTGAGTGGTTGAGTAATTTCCTTAGGATTTTTAATGTTCTATTGTACATACTATTTACAATGTTGGGTAATATTTTTTTTGTTTCGGTCAAATATGCTGAGATTTCTCGTGTTTTGTTGATAAGTGCATTCAAAGCTAAGTGCATAAGTGCAAAGCTATTTACAAGGCCTGTAACAAGAGGAAGGGGAGGAAAACGGATAAATTTTCTTTCGTCTGAAAAAGTTAGTTTTTTTCTTAAGGAAGTAAGAATTACCCTGTACGAGGTTCTTGCTGTATACAAGCCTTTTTTATCTCAATAAGTTAACTCTTCTACTAGTACGGAACTACTTAGCATGGAAGAAAAAGTGCTGCAAATCATGCGACATGCTAATAAATCATGCGAACTATCGTGGAGAGTTGAGGGTGTATAGGCATGTTTTTTAAACATGTAATTATGCAAAGTTATTTACGTGCACTAGTATGGTTCATTATGTATGAGAAGGAAACTACTAACCTACTGAACTACGATTGACTACGATGAACTAATTAATTAATTAATATTGACCTACTGAGCTACTGATTTATAACTTTCTTTTCTATAGTTTACTATTTCACTGTACAACGCTATTAATAATGCTATTAGACAGTTATTTAACAATTTTTGATAGATTCCAAGGCTGTAAATAGCGTTGGATTATAATGAATGGAGAAATCTTGGTTTTATGCGCTATGCGGCGTAAATATTTGTCATTATTTACATATTTTTACTCTATCGATTCTTAACTCGCCATAGAGAACATCTTAACTCACAAATTTGGCCATGCTGGCAACCAGTGTTGGATAATTTAATTAATTAAATAATGAATAATGTAAATTAATTGGATTCTCTGAACATGTAGTTACTCAAAGTTATTTACATCTTATTTCAATTGCCTAATTTTTTGTAAGTATGGTGTGGTAAGTAGAAGCCGGCGCAATTTCAGTGTTGTCAAATTGCTGCCCTGAATGGCCATGTTCTGCTTCTGTCATGGACTAAGCGATATTTTTAGAGGGAGATAGTGAGTAGGTCTAATTAACGTGTCAAAGATGAGAAGTTACTTCATTTTGAGAACACTGCCGCTGCGCCGGCTTCTACTCTGGCGCTCACTTTACTAAAAATACTAAAATACATTCAATTTTAAGCTTAATTCACTAAAATATATTTATTGCTGGAGTTTGTATTGACAGTAGCAGGTGTTCCCCGACGGCTCTTATGATTAAGTTTGGAAGGGATAGAGCCAGTTTGAACATACTACACGAAGTTTTCCTAAGTTGAGTGGCAATTCTTAGGGCTTCGTGCATTATATCCACGTCTGGATACGTGAAATCTTTGAAGCTCGTCTTTACCAGATGCTGATTTTTGTTTCTTTCTTGTCTCAGAAATCTAGCATTTTCTTGGAGCCGTAGTTTATGTTGGTATGTCGTTTGACAAGTGATCGCAGTGATCAATGTTGTAAATGGATATTTATCTTCAGTTAGGCTCCCGAAGCACGCTTTTTTTTGAGGGTTCTGTTGTTAGGGTGATCTTCGGAGTCCTAAGTGAAGACAAATTTTGTGGTGTTCTGAAGGTAGGTGACCGTTAGTGGGTTTGGGCCCTATGTTGTTTGGAAACTGTTGCTCAGGCGTAATGAGTGGCCTCCTTAAAAAAAGTTTCTTTCTCCTACATACTACCCTTAACCTTTTTAATTCTAATACTTAGTGAGCATGATTCGTGCTTTAAAATAGTTGATGTAAATTAACAGAATTTGCACGTTCGAGCCGTAAAAGTAAGACAATAGAGAAAAGAAATGAGAGAAAAGCTCACTGTCATCTAGGCATGACTAAGTTTTGTTCTGGACAAGTTTTGTTCTAAGCTAAGGACTAGGATAGAACTAATTTCTGGAACTAATTTGGTTTAGTTTTTGATTCTTTGGGGAGGCATTGAGCAACGAAAGGTCAACTTTGTGAAGGTGTAATGTTTGTTTTTTGTAAAAGAAAATTGATTATGGCAAAATTGCACTTGTTGAATTGATGCGCGAATAGTTGTAGCTAGTGAGAATAGCCTTGGTTTTATCGGGGTGATGTTGACCGTTCGTTACTCAATTTTTCGTTCCTTTACGCCTGTAATTTATTGTGTAAATTGCATCTCATCAGTGGCGTTGCTTGTCGTGCGATATCGATTATTTTCCACAGATTCAAATGGCTTAGCCATTGACACGCTGCGATTTACGCCGCACAGTGGTACGAGCAAACAGTGAAGGCCGAACATCAAGGTGTTGACTGAAAATTTCAAATTTTGGTACGTGTTTATTCAAAGAAACCAACCAGACAGACTGTCTCTGAACGGGAATTTTATGAAAAAAAAAAAACAGTGAAGCCACTCATAAACCTTCTTGTTTCTAGTTTCGATCTTATAAGTTTCCGAAGTTATTAGTTTGTGTTCGACCTCCCCTGCTGGCCCGGACCAGTGTGCGCCGCGTTTGTGCAGCACGGGATTTAAAAAAAATGGAGTGTATGAAATAATTAAAAGTTGAACTTTCTGAATATTGAGAAGCTTGCAAGGAAGCCACCTAGGTATTAAGAGGTCTCTTCCATTGTAATGAGGGGCGTTAGCGCCTACATTTATTTTATAAAGTATAAGAATGAGACAAATTAGTTCTGTACGGAATTCTACTGTAACTTGGGGCGTTTAATGCCGAATCATCGGCCTTTTACTTAAGTATATTTACTCATGGGACTTAACTATTAAAAACTAAACTTATTCCTATCGGAATTGCTCTTTTTACAAACTGCGCGTTGCGCTTCGTTTTTTTGCACAGAGAAAAATTTCAATGATTTTCCTAGTAAGTGTGCGAAATAATTTGGTATCAGTTTCCGTTATTTCTTAATGTAGCTCATATAATTCGTCGTTCCTCCCACACAAGGGCGCCTCTGGACCACCTCATGAGCTCTAGGAAGAATGGGTTCCTATGTGAATTATGGCTTACGTGTGAATTGAGACACACCCCTACGTTAGCGGAACAACGAAGTATTAACGAAATATGAACTTGAAATGAAATGAATTTGTTGTATTTAATGAATTGGATGAATCGAACTGAAATGGGTGAATATGTGATTGAAATTTTTCAAATTGGGGACTGTGAACTTCGTGTAAAAATGTGTGCTAAAGTTTGCCTGAACGACTCGGCGAGAGGCCCGCCATTGCAGCACTGCCTTTTCACTTAAAATAAATTACTGATCGACTTATCTAGACGAAAAAATGAAATTTGTCAAACTCTGCGGGAAGTGACGGTCAGCAAGTTTGAAATTACATTTGGCGGGCAATTATGCATCACTGCAACAGGGGGCCCGCGCCGTGAAGGAAAACAGAGTCTCAAACATCGGTGGAGAATCACGAGTGTGAGAGTTTTGCTGACAGTTTAATAATTTTTTCTATTAAGACTCGATCCTTGGTCTAATGAGATCCTTGTCTCAATATTATTTTTGAGTAACTGAATTTTTTTGCGAGGATAAGGGCGCGCGAGTACCGCGACGCTTCCGAGACTGTGACTAAAAAAAGCAGAATTAAAAAATTAAATTGCCGTGAATTTGTTGATAAATTATTCAAAATTGTATCTGTTTGGTGCTCGGTCCCGGTAGTCCGCCATTCTCGCGCGTCCTTCTCCGTGCCAAAATGAAGGTTCCGTATTTTGATAAGAGTTGAAATTATTTCTGCGCATTTCATCGTGAAGAATAATGGACGCATCTCCATCGAACGGAGCTGCGCGCATCGGGACATGAACCGTATTGTGCACTTGGTCTTATGAGGTTCAGGGTTCACGTCTCAATGCTCGCAGCTCCGCTCGGCAACAATGCGCTCATTTAATTCTTCGAAAGATGCTCTGTATAAGGTATTATTTCTATTCAGTTGATGAGACAAATTGACAACGCTCCCGGGTCATATGTCTCTTCGCCATTGCGTAGAAATGCGTTGCTCTCAATTTGCTGTTTCCGCGACACAAAGATGCATCCAAACTCTCGGGTGAGATCTGTTTCACGTATGACTGCTGGATCTCTGCGTCTCATCTCGTGGCTGGGATGCATCTCGGTGCCGCAGGAGCAGCAAATTGTGTTGCTGGTGAACAAGTTTGCTGAGAAAATGTTGAATTTTATGAACGTAGATCAATTGGACTGCGCAAATTCTAGCCCGGTTCTAGAACAACGCATGTGCCATTAGTCCCCCTATGCACACAAGTGTTTTTCCATAGAGGTCAAATTTTCTGGTTTCAAACTGCAATTTGCAGTCAAGCTAAAAGGTTCTGTTGAACACGTTCCGGTTTAAAAAATATAAATTTAAGTGACCGATTGGTACAAAAGAAAAAAAATTAAACTAATTTTAATTAAATTTTTGGGAAATTGCTGATGAAGAAGGAAGAAAAACAAGGCTAAGGTTCGCTGATCAACCGTCTAGCTCTTCCCGAGCTGTTTGAGTTTATACTTTAAGAGCGCGTTACTCATTTAGAATCTCAATAAAAAAGTAAGATAATAAAGAATAAACACATTTTATCAAATTAGGGCGTATGCCTGAAAATCATTTTCCGTGAAGAAAATGTTTTAAGGTGGATTTTTTGTTGTGAAGTGAAATTATGGAAAGAAAGAGGAAATCTGGCGCAAAAATGGACTGAAAATGGTGGTGAGAGCTGGAGAGTGTAAGGAAGTGGAGAACATGCTATTTTTCTTTCGTTTACGTGATTTAGAGAAAGTTTGACGGGGAACGAAGTTTCTTCTCTGCCGAGTAAAGGTTCTTGGTTGTTCTTTTTTCAAAAATTGTGTAAATTTTTTAAATTTACATTTACGAAGTACTTGATAGTACTGGGATTTTCCAGGTTGTAAAAATTTTTGGCACACTTTCAGACGGTCTCTAAGTGAATTCACCGGTAACATAGAGGAAGAGAGGAAGCATTCACATGTGTTGAAGGCACAAATGCGAACTGCATTCGCCGTTGCTTCGAAATATTGGTGTAATGGGTTTTTTGAATGTGTTAGCCATTCTTGAATCGTCATTACTGCGCAAGCAAGGGCACAGCAGATTACAAGAATTGGAGGTAAATTTTTATTTTGAGGCAATTTATTAAATTTTTCGGCACATTTTTCATCGGAAGGAGAACTCATCTGTACGCTGGGTGGTTTAGTACGTTCCATCCCTGTTACGAGGTGTTTACAGGCGATGTTTAACTGTTGATGTTTACATCAATGATAAGACCGCGATACCGAGATTTTTCCGAGCGAGAGTGGTGCGTTTACTAGGTAATATTGACATATTTTCAAAACTGAAACTTTCCAAAAATGGCTAGAAATTATGCTTTGAAAAAGCAACTTTGTTCTTTTTGATAATTCTCGTCAACAACTTCAAAAATTTTTGTTAAGGAAACGCAACGTATGGATTCCGCGGCCCAAATTTTCCGTTTAAAAAATACATTTTTTATATTAGCAAGTTTAGGCGCCTATGAGGCCCTTTGTCCGGCCAAATCCGGCCGCCGGCCCCTCATGCGCCGCCGCGTCCACGTTCGCTCGGACACCGGATCCTCCGCTTTTCGCGAGCGCTTGCTCGGACACCCGACGCGGGGTGCAGAGTTAGAGCGCTACGCGCCCCGCGTGTTGCCGGATTTTTTCTGGGTCAATGAATATATTGAAAATTATTTTTAATAAAAAATAAGAAATAAATTATAATTAATTTTGAAAAATATTGAAAATATCGAAAATTATGGTAATTATGGCATTTGAGAATACGAGTTAGGAAATGCTTTTCTTCTTCTTTATTTTTCAGTATTTAGACAAGGTCGGACGAGGGACGTAGTCCCTGCAAGGAATTATAGTTTTTCGGTGATTACGAATATATTGCAAAAATAACAATTGCTGATTTGTGCGAAGGAAATTTTGAAATTTTAACTCGTAAAGGCCGTGGACTAAGAGAACATTCCAGCAAGTTTTTGGTATAGTCGACAAATGAACTATCGAGTGAATTATTACTGCAAATGCAGGTGTTTCACAGTTCTATTTAAGATTCTAAAAAATTTAAAAAACTTTTAAGACAATTTTTGAACCACTCACTTGCATAAAATCTTCTTTTCACGGAAGCGGACGCGTTTCGGAGGTTACCTGCCCTCCATCATCGGCGCGACTGGTCAATTCCAATCAGCTGATTTCGGTCCCGGATTATTTCCCGTCCCTCCATCGTTGTCACATCTCGAGTGTATTGTTGTAAACAGTCTGTTATTTACTCCCGTTAGATCCGTATTAAAAATGTTGTTCTTATTTTGGTACATGTAAATACTTTCCCATATGTCTAGTTTATTTTTCTCAGTGACTTTTCTTAGCAGTTTCGGTTCAAACGATATTTCGTGTCCTTCTTCCCAGTAGTGTAGAGCTACTGCTGATTTCTCTGTTTGTCTATTTCTAACACATCTTTTATGTTCTTGGGCTCTTACTTTCAGTGAACGGCTGGTCTGTCCTATGTAGAATTTATTGCATTCTGTACAGTTAATTTGGTAAATACCTTTCTCCTCGTTGTCAGGTCTTCTGTTTTCAATCTTCCTGCTAAATTGTTGGGCAACATTGAACCTATTGGTGAAGCTTAGTTTTATGTTGAACTTCTCAAAAATCCTACGAAAAGCTGGGGCATATTTCGGATGGTATGAGAATTTCTTAAACCTCATCTCGGCTTTCTCTATATTTAGCTTTGATGTTTCCTTATTTAGGGTTCTCTGCTTCACTTTTTCATTCAATTTCTTGATTTCTCCTTTGTTAAAACTATTCTTTTCTGCTATCTCTAAAATTTTCTCTATTTCTATTTTGTAATCAGTTTCGTTCAAAGGAATGCTGTTTGTTCTGTGTAGCATGAAGTTGAAAGCTGCGAGTTTGTGTGGTCTGTGGTTGAACGCTCTGTTGTTGATATATGTTTCCGTGCTCGTAGGTTTCCGATATATTCCGAATTTGAGATTATCTTTGTCCCTATGTACGATTAGGTCTAAAAAGGGAAGTTTTTGTTCTTCTTCTACTTCAAGTGTGAATTGAATTTTCTCGTGGTATGAGTTAAGAATTGTAAGGGCTTCGTTAATATGGTGTTTTTTTAGTATCTCTAAGACATCATCTACGAACCGAGACCAATGTTGGAAAATTTTCGGGTATTCTTTAATAGCTCTGCATTCAAATTCACTCATGACCAGCTCAGCTGTCAACGAGGAGATCGGGTTGCCCATCATTAGGCCGTCTAATTGTTCGTAAAGTTCATTGTTGAAGTAAAATGCGTTTTGAGTTAGACATAAATTTACTAGTCCCGCATATTCTTTAATTTTCATCGAGCTTATTCCATTTTTGTGTAGCCAATTTCTTAAGGTGTCTAGTGCCAAGTTTACTGGTATGCTAGGGTATAAAGATTTTACGTCAAAGGAAACAATCCTGTCATCTATTTCCAGTTTTATATTCTTAAGTTTTTCTACTAACTCAATCGAATTCCTTACACTCTTCGATTCAAAAATTTCAAACAACTTGAATCTCTTGATTAACCATTTTGCCAATTTGTATGTGGTGGCTTCTCTACAATTTACAATTGGTCTCATCTCTTTTCCCGGTTTATGGATTTTCGGGTAAGCATATAAATAAGGTAGCTCAGCTGTTGTGTTGGTTAACCATTTCTTCTCAGTTTCAGGGATTACACTTACTCTGTCCAGGTTATACTTGAGTTCCTTCTTATAAGCGCTCAGCGGATTCTTCTTTACTTTCTTAAAATTACCATTTTCTAGTAGTAAGTTGCAGCGTTGTATGTAATCAGTCTTCTCCATTATCACGGTGTTGTTCCCCTTATCTGATTTGGTGATATACAAGCCTTTCTTCTTCAGGTTACTAATCACTCGCCTCCTGTCGTTATGAACTTTTTTCTCTTTTTCTGACTGTTTGCCTATGCTCTCTAGGATGGGTATACATTTCTGGTGTATTAAGAACTTTTCATTTTCATTAAGACCTCTAGTTGCGTTGTCAATGTCAGCTATATATTCAGTTATTTCTGTGGGGTAGCTGTAACAACTTTTTAGTCCTTGTCCTAAAATTTCTAATTCTTTCCCTGTTAATTTTTGACGTGAAAGGTTAATGACGTTGTCTGGAGCTGGTTGTTTACATTTCGGGCGATATATCTTATTACATAAAACCGCTAGCTTCTTTTTTAATGTATTCTTCTTGTTGTGCTTTTCTTTACTTAATCGGGTGTATAAATGCCTTTCAAAAGAACCCCAGAGTTCTGGTCCAAAGTGGGTTCCCAATCTTAAATGCATGCTGTAGGCCCGATTTTCAAGAATACTTCGTTCTCTGTATTTGTCACTGATTGTTTTTTGCAATAATTTCTTCTGTAGAAATTCTTTATTGCTCGTCAATTTCTTAAAACTATTTGATATAAAATTGGGAAAAACTCTGTTTATCTTACATAAATTCAAGAAACGGATGTCAACTGCTAACAAGTGGATGCGGATCTTCATTCTAAAATATTCATTCGTTGACTTAAGATGATCTCTGTGCTCCGGGGAGTGTCGTATCTTCGAGAATATGTCTTTGTTTTCAGAAATACCAGTCATCTCCATATCCTTTGAACAAAAAGAATCCTCTGTTTGCGTAACAAAAAGATTGAAGATGAAGGGTCATAAAAAATTAAAAATAAAAAGTTTTGCGTTATCATAAAAAAAATCGACGCATTTAATTCTATAGATTATTTAAACGTCCCTAGTTCCAGTTGTAAGCGCTCGCCCGGCTCGAGATTACAATTGTGAACATAGCGAAGTGAGTTTTAATTTTAGCACTCAAAAAAAAGGAAAAATAAAGACCTGAAATGGATAAAAAATAATAAAAAATTTGAAAGGGAAGAAAGCGGATGTTTGTTATTTGCAGGCGAAAAGCGGTGTTGCAATGTGTTAGTTTACTAGAGTGAAGAGATAGATTTTCAGTTCATAGATAAAGAAGTAAATTAACAAAAGGCAAACATTTGAAGATATAAGATGTTGTCGGCTGCTTTCTGCACCTGTAAAATCACATACACTAAGTTTATCGATTTACCTTAAGTTACTGTTTGCTGGTTGTCCGCTGCAGTCTAAAGAACCTGAAAAATGCATGCCGTTCTGTCCTGATTTTAAAGGAACTAACTATCGGGGTGCTTTTCGTACTTAAATCGTAAGTAACCGTTATTTATGGGACTGAAGAGTTAAGAGGAGGAGAGAAGATAAAAAAAAATGAAAGAAAAAAACTTGTGTTTTCATATAAATTTATAAATTCTCTTGAAAATTTGCTGGTTTTCTGAGAAGGAAGGGAAAGAAATATTATTAAAAGTTCGGAGATAAACAGTGTAAAAATTAAAATACTTTGAGTATTTGAAAAAGTTGCGGGATTAAAGACAAAATTTAATCACTGTCAGTGATATGTTGCCGAAGGCATGTAAAATGAACTAAATTTTCGAAGAAGGTAACCAAAAACTGGTGCTGAAAATACTAGAAATCACAAAAATATGAAGAATGGGAAGAAGCGTAATTTTGAAAGTGGAAAATTGAAGGTGATAGATCACTGAAGGGTAAGCAAGCAAGCGTGAAACAAATAGCTGAGTGACAGGGCTCTTAAATGGGCAATTTTTACCCTGACATCAGTTCGAATTATTTCCGGAAATATGGGAGAAAATCGGAGAGAACAAAGTAAAATTAGAAATTTATCAATTTGGAAGAGCGAGGGTCAGAAATTTTATTGAGGAAATTTATTTCCTTGGGTAAGTGAAAAATTTAAATAAAAGTAATGGTCGATAATAGTCGATTATCAAACAAACTTTAAGGGAGAAATGAAATCTAAATGGGATTACTAGCTCAATGCGTTACAATTGAGCAATTTTTTTATGATTCCTCTTAATGGAGTATTTATCTCTGCAAAGTTTATGCAAAAGCAAATAACATGAGATTAGCTAACCCACGCGACCGTATGTGATTAACTAAGATCAGTGTTAAGAAGAAATCATGAGAGCTATTTATGTGAATATTAAGATGTGAATACTAAGACCGGGGTAAAAAAAGGAATAAAAAATAATAAAAGAAAATTTAAATTTGAACAGAGTGTGTGCGCAGAAAAGAATGTAATTAATTGGGGTAACTATGGCCATTTGGCCATAATTTTTAATGAAAGTTAATTTTAAGGTAGAGCAAAGAGTGTCTAAATTTATTGTAAAAGAAAGAAAAGTTTTACTTGGAAAAATGACCTAAAGTTTTTGAAAAATTTAACGCGATTGAATTGAACTTAAAAAAAAAACTTCAAATAATTTATAAATAAAATAAAAATAAAATTTCTAGAAATTTTCACACTCAAAAAAAAAAAAATTTTGCTTGGCTGCGAATGAGGTACGGGACAATAGCACACTCCGGGGAGTATAGTGTTATTACCCGGGGCCTGCACCACTTATAACGTGCTCAGTAGGGTGGCCCTTATTTTGGACTTTTTGGAATTTAATGAGCAGCACCCCCTAGATTGGTTCTATTTGATGTAAAAACACTGTAAAAAAAATTTGAGGCCTTTACGTCAAGGGTAAAATGGTGCCGAAAACAGGGGAAAGATGCAGCGCGTAAAACTGAAGAAGCGCATTTTTACGCTTTTCGCCGATTTGACTGCCGTTTTTAAGGGAGTTGTAGATGCTCAACACCCATTATTGATGCTGTTTCTAACACAACTTTTTGCGTAGATTTAGGATATTTTAACAGATTTGTCCTCAGATAATTACCTACCCCCCTTACGGTAGGCTAAAGTGGCCCCAAAACGTCATTTAAACTCCCGAAATCGTTTTTTTCCGAAGTTCGGCGCTTGTTACAGGCAAATGCAAAGGCTTCAAGAACTATAATTTTCTTGTATGTGGTACAACTTATTCCGTAGATTAAGTATATTTTAACAGATTTGGCCTCATGTAATTACCTACCCCCCTTACGGTAGGCTAAAGTGGCCCCAAAACGTCATTTAAGCTCCCGAAATCGTTTTTTTTCCGAAGTTCGGCGCTTGTTACAGGCAAATGCAAAGGCTTCAAGAACTATAATTTTCTTGTATGTGGTACAACTTATTCCGTAGATTAAGTATATTTTAACAGATTTGGCCTCATGTAATTACCTACCCCCCTTACGGTAGGCTAAAGTGGCCCCAAAACGTCATTTAAGCTCCCGAAATCGTTTTTTTTCCGAAGTTCGGCGCTTGTTACGGGCAAATGCAAAGGCTTCAAGAACTATAATTTTCTTGTATGTGGTACAACTTATTCCATAGATTAAGTATATTTTAACATGTTTGACCTCAGGCAATTACCCTCCCCCTCCCCCGCCCTGCGCACAGTAGGTTGAGGGGGCACTGAAACGCGATTCAAGCTTTTGGAATCAGATTATTTCAAAGTTAGGCGCTCGTTACTTGCAATTTAAAAGACTGGAAGAAGCATAATGTTCCTTCACGTATAAAATAACTTTCAAATGCACAAATTTTAAGAAAAATACTGAGGAAGGGTGTAAAAAAAACTTACAATGACTTTGGTTAGTCCGCTCTACAGTTTCTTCCGTAAAGTTGATTTTTTAACATTGGGAAAAGCTTTCCGATAATCGCTAACATCCTGAAGAATCTGTTGCGTCTCTTCGTCCGATTTCGTGTGTTTCTGGCTGTACTCTTCAAACAATTTAACGCCGCGTTCGGCTGTGTCGTTGACAACCTTGATTTTTTTCACAATTTCGCGATTTTTGAGGTACTGAGGATTTTCTAGCCATGTTGATGGATCTTCTATAAGAAAGTTTGACGAGAGATGGAATCGCTCAAACAATTTATAAGACGAACAAGAAATAAAATTGGAAACATCTTTTCCTGAAATGTCTTCTGCTGATTGTAGTTTTGTTTTCTTCTCGCCATCTTCGAGAGGGTTTTCTTTAGATAAAGCAGTTACCATTTTCCGTTTGCACTCAACAGAAATATCTCTGTCAAAGAAAGAAAACGCTGCTGCTTCAGGGATCAGGTACCACAAATGGCTCATGAGATTTCATACCGTAGCTACAGAGATTACCGAATCGATTTTTCTATAATTTGATAGAATTTGCAAGAACTCGATGTCATGTTGGGGAGCTTTCACTGAGCGCGTTGAGGTAAACCAAGCTTTGATGTAAACTTTCACAATAAAAAACACAGACATCAGAGATATACCCTTGAGCTCTGATTCGCTAAGCTCAAATTGTCCTCTAAAGAGGTAAATTTTGAGTGAATAAATCGCTTTCATCATCCAGCGCGCGTGGTGAAAAGCATCTGGTGCGTATATTACCGGATTGGAGCCAAATTCTCCTAGGAAATATTTTGCTGAAATTGATTGAATTTTGATAACGTATGTAGCTACAGAAGCTACGGTATCAAATCTCATGAGCCATCTGTGGTACCTGATCCCTGAAGCTGCAGCGCTTTCTTTCTTTGATAGAGATATTTCTGTTGAGTGCAAACGGAAAATGGTAACTTCTTTATCTAAAGAAAACCCTCTCGAAGATGGAGAGAAGAAAACAAAACTACAATCAGCAGAAGACATTTCAGGAAAAGATGTTTCCAATTTTATTTCTTGTTCGTCTTATAAATTGTTTGAGCGATTCCATCTCTCGTCAAACTTTCTTAAAGAAGATCCATCAACATGGCTAGAAAATTAGCGATTATCGGAAAGCTTTTCCCAATGTTAAAAAATCAACTTTACGGAAGAAACTGTAGAGCGGACTAACCAAAGTCATTGTAAGTTTTTTTTACACCCTTCCTCAGTATTTTTCTTAAAATTTGTGCATTTGAAAGTTATTTTATACGTGAAGGAACATTATGCTTCTTCCAGTCTTTTAAATTGCAAGTAACGAGCGCCTAACTTTGAAATAATCTGATTCCAAAAGCTTGAATCGCGTTTCAGTGCCCCCTCAACCTACTGTGCGCAGGGCGGGGGAGGGGGAGGGTAATTGCCTGAGGTCAAACATGTTAAAATATACTTAATCTATGGAATAAGTTGTACCACATACAAGAAAATTATAGTTCTTGAAGCCTTTGCATTTGCCCGTAACAAGCGCCGAACTTCGGAAAAAAACGATTTCGGGAGCTTAAATGACGTTTTGGGGCCACTTTAGCCTACCGTAAGGGGGGTAGGTAATTACATGAGGCCAAATCTGTTAAAATATACTTAATCTACGGAATAAGTTGTACCACATACAAGAAAATTATAGTTCTTGAAGCCTTTGCATTTGCCTGTAACAAGCGCCGAACTTCGGAAAAAAAACGATTTCGGGAGCTTAAATGACGTTTTGGGGCCACTTTAGCCTACCGTAAGGGGGGTAGGTAATTACATGAGGCCAAATCTGTTAAAATATACTTAATCTACGGAATAAGTTGTACCACATACAAGAAAATTATAGTTCTTGAAGCCTTTGCATTTGCCTGTAACAAGCGCCGAACTTCGGAAAAAAACGATTTCGGGAGTTTAAATGACGTTTTGGGGCCACTTTAGCCTACCGTAAGGGGGGTAGGTAATTATCTGAGGACAAATCTGTTAAAATATCCTAAATCTACGCAAAAAGTTGTGTTAGAAACAGCATCAATAATGGGTGTTGAGCATCTACAACTCCCTTAAAAACGGCAGTCAAATCGGCGAAAAGCGTAAAAATGCGCTTCTTCAGTTTTACGCGCTGCATCTTTCCCCTGTTTTCGGCACCATTTACCCTTGACGTAAAGGCCTCAAATTTTTTTTACAGTGTTTTTACATCAAATAGAACCAATCTAGGGGGTGCTGCTCATTAAATTCCAAAAAGTCCAAAATAAGGGCCACCCTAGTGCTCAGCTCTCAGAGCTAAGTAGCTGAATACGTAGGGGATGATCGCAGAATGGGGGCGTATCCACCAGAAAGGGTAGTCCTAGAATAGGGAAGGTAGATCTAGGGGGATGTAAGAGCCCTATCACTCTATATAGGTGGTCACCTACCTGAAGAACGTATCCTAGAATCCTAAGGCGAAGAAGGAACACGTAAGTAGGGGGTGGCCACTCGATGTATTGGGTAACGGTACAAATATAACTTGGTCACACAGACCTCTAACAACTATCACACAGATATAACTACTACAAAAGAAGGGGGAAGGGGGTCTCCAAGCGGAAGAGCCGTCGGGAATGCTGGACGGGACTTTCGGCGAGGGGAGGGATACTCAACGCTCAATCACCGGGGTGAGACGCGGGATAGGGCAACTTGAGGAGTCGAGGACTCAAAAGGGGGTGAAAAACCGCTGGGGCGAAAGGGGGGTCGGGGACGGACCGTAGGACCACAACTTTCGGCCGAGGGATACTCGAGGACTTGACCACGGGGTGAGACACGCGTCGGGGTCCGCGAGGAGGCGTAGACACGGTTGGTGAGACGACTGACTTCAGGGGATTTCAGAGAGCTCCTCGTGGGCCCCCTAGGCCTGCTAACTTGGGCGTCGTTCCCACGGTTAGCTCGCCAAAATCCCCTGACCAAGCATGTCACATCCGTCAGGGCTCCGAAATCCGCGGAAAGCAACTGGTTAGGTTGCCACCCGTGGACCCACGGTCGCCCGGCGCCCGAGACTGGGGTATACGCAATTGGGGGATTTCTCTGGCTATGTGGCAAGGCTGTGTCTGGTGATGTCACCGAGCGATGTCACTGACGGATGTGACAAGCTGTGTCATGAAAAACTCGCGGAACCACCGATTTCCCGGCGCGATATTGGCTCGCTGCTTCCAAAACCGCCGTAACTCCAATATTCCGTTATAATACCGTTAAAAAAAGGCAGCGTTCGGCCCGCAGTCCGGACAAGAAAACTTCTAAAAGTCAAAGTTCTAAAATATAGGTATTCATATAGGTATTGTTCATATATTCTTGCAGAGCACCCTAACTCCTGTGCAATCCGCAGTCGCGCCACCACCGTCGTTTTGCAATCTGCACCCGAAATCTATTGCTGACAGCTCCCGTGTCCGGCACCGTACATAGAACCGCTATCGAATACGATCTCATGTGAAGTCCAAATTGCGCGTCTCAGGATAGGTCACTCTTTTTTCACTCGCAATCATATCATCTCCAAAGAAAATCAACCCATCTGTCACTTCTGTAATTCATCACCTCTAACCATCAAACACGTACTTATGGACTGCTCTACCCTCAGATATCTCCAATCACAGATCCACTCCCCTACAATGAACAGAAATACAACCCCACTTACATGCGATGAACCCAATATTACTACCAAAATTCTGAAACTCTTCAACTCTCTTAATTTAAAAATCTAAATGTTCGTATATACTCCCATTTTCAAAATTCTCTGTAAAGACGTTAATATAGCCTGTGACGCTGAATGTCTTAAAATATACTAACTAACTAACTAACTAACTAACTAACTAACTAACTAACTAACTAACTAGCGATTAATCGACGTGGGGTGTTTATGGAATTATTTCTTCCGCTTTTATTGTCGTTACCAAGCCTGGAGACCGGTAATCCTGATTTTTTTTTCTTTTTTTCCGCCCACGATCACAAAATTCCGAGCCCGGCAACCGTGCTAAGTGCATTCAACAATAAGCACTCGACGAAAAAATTCCAAACGCGAACAGGAGCAAAAACATCCGGGGAAGGAGGAAAAATTCCCTCCCCCTCTCCCGACCCGACGGCCGGGGGGAAGGGGGTGGGAAGCCCCCGTTTCGTTTGAGGGAGCACAGAGAGAACTCCAGCAAACCGGGAAATGGACGCGAAACGTATGTTTGCGTTTAATAATTCCGTCTGGAGGCTTTTGCATTGCTTTTTCTGCATTAGCGCGCAGCGGCCCCCCGCGCCCCGCCGCCGCGCCGAGCCCTGAGTGCCCATCTCCACGGGAGGGAAACTAATTTTAGAAGGAAGCCGCTGAAAATAAAATCCTGGAACACGAACACACGCTACCGCTGCCGCCCCCCCCCCCTCCCCCGGTATCCTGGTCCTGGATCTGGCCCGCTCCTGCTGTACCGGGCCAAGTGCCTCACTTAGCGCGGCTCTATTACCGCCCCCCTTTGTGCGGCCGGCGGCCTTCACTTATGAACTTCCAACTCGGCACATTCACTGCCGGGCCGCACAGGGTCCTCGCTTGTCGCTCCGCCGACCTCTGAGGATGCTTCGATTAAAAAAAAAAAAAAAAAAAAAAAAAAAAAAAAAAAAAAAAAAAAAAAAAATTGCGATGAGCATGTATCCATACGCACATTTTCTTTAGTATAAAATTTGGTCACAGCGGTATTTTGGTACACTGGAAAAAAAACACATTGGATCTAGAGTCCGGACTCCTGAAAACATCGACAAGAAAAAGTACTCTTGATTAAATCAGAATCCAGCTTAAATCAAGAACCAAGCCTCTTAATTTAAGCGCATTTCGTTTTGATTCAAGCAAAAATCCGATTGAATGAAGAGTATTTTTTCTTGTCAATGTTTTCAAGAGTCTGGACTCAAGATCCCATGTGTTTTTTTTCCAGTGTATATCACAGCGGGCTGATTGTTGAAATTCGTTGACGAAGCTCCCTTTACATTTACCTTTACTTTTTTTACCACCGACCTTTGAGGATGCGCTTCAATTTTTAAAAAAGAAAACTTGCAGAAAACATGTGTCCATACGCACATTTTTCTTACTATAAAATTTGGTCAAAGTTTTCAATTCTCAAAGCTTCCGTGTGGTAAAGTTTAGTTTAAATATCACAACGAGCTGATTGTTGAAATTCGTTGACGAAGCTCCCTTTACATTTACCTTTTTTACCACCGACCTTTGAGGATGCGCTTCAATTTTTAAAAAAAAAAACTTGCAGAAAACATGTGTCCATACACACATTTTTCTTACTATAAAATTTGGTCAAAGTTTTCAATCCTCAAAGCTTCCATGCAGTAAATTTTACTAAAAATATCACAGCGAGCGGATTGTTGCAATTCGTTGACAGAGCTCCCTTTACCTTTACCTTTTTTACCACCGACCTCTGAGGATGCTTCAATTTTTCAAGAAAAAAAACTTGTAGAAAACATGTGTCCATACACACATTTTTCTTACTATAAAATTTGGTCAAAGTTTTCAATCCTTAAAGCTTCCATGAAGTAAATTTTACTAAAAATATCACAGCGGGCTGATTGTTTAAATTCGTTGACGATGCTATAGACAAAGAAGACAAAAGGAATACGAAGGCATCCTGTTGGTGGTATAGATGGTTGAAATGGACTTGTGACCCCACCGACCTTTGAGGATGCTTCAATTTTTCAAAAAAAATCTTGTAGAAAACATGTGTCCGTACACACATTTTCTTACTGTAAAATTCGGTCAAAGTTTTGCGTTCTTAAAGCTTCCATGTGGTAAATTTTAGTTTATGTATCACAGCGGGCTGATTGTTGAAATTCGTTGAGGAAGCTGTTGCTCCTTCTGTTTCTTTTCTTATTGTAATTATTCTGTTTCTTCTTCTACCTCTTCTTCTTCCTCTTCTTCTGGTTCCTCTTTTTCTTTTCTAATTGCCATTATTCTACTTCTTCTTCTTCTTCTTTTTCAGTGTATTTCTTCCTTTGGTCGCACGGCCATGCTCTTGACTTAACTGTGCGTCGACCCAGTTGGTAAAATTTAAGGGACCCACTCCAGGTGATCCCTTGGCAGGTTCCTGAAGAGAAACGAACGGTCCGGGCGCTCGTAAATTCCGCGGTTTAAGGGAATAACGCTGCCGAGAAACTCCCGACAGGATTGTGAGTCCGAGGTGGGCGCGAGCGGTTTAATTGTTGCTTTTTGATCCGCATCACTGGCCCGATTCTGCGGCTGTAAATCCAAGCAACACCGTCTTCAGGGACCTCTTGCAGCCCTGCCTCTTCCCGGAAATTTTAGGCACGTTCCGAGAATTCTCGCTCACGCCGCGGTGCGCCTTTTAGCGTGAGGATTTTACTCGAAGGTTTTCAAATATTTAGTGGTCAATCGTTGGGAGATTTTAAATGTTTCAATTTTCGGAATTCCCAAATAACACGCATGGAGATTTTAAATGTTTCAATTTTCGGAATTCCCAAATAACACGCATGGACTCTGTAACCACTTCGTTTTTATGTACTGTTGTGATATATTACACTGCCGCGCATTGGATCGAGTCAATAGGAGAGGTCGGATGAGATTTGGAAACTTTAAACGCTTATAACTCCGTTTATATAAAACTTTAAGGTCCCGAAAATGGTTTCAATAATTTCCTCGTGAAACTCTCTTGCAGCAACACCCCTAAAAGTTTAAAATGTGGCAAAATAAACATCAAAATTTGCAGTTTTGGTCGAAAATTTCATGTCCGACCTCTCTGATTGACTCGATCCACTGCGTACCGTCCAGAGTTATGATATCATAACTTAATCCTTATTTTTTCAAATTCTCATTTACATAATACTCTCTTTCAAATAAACCAACTAATATGCATTCGTCTTTCACAGTGGTGATGTGGGGACTGGAGGACTTGAGCGCCCCCTTCCCCCATTGTTTCAATATTTTTCACTGAAATTTTCAGAAACTTTAGATCAAATTTCGAATCAAATTTTCTGAAAACTTTGAAGGAAAATACTTAAAAATTCCCTCGGAAATTCGTGGTTATTCCAAAATAAGTTTGGCAGCATCTTGGGGTCCGTACGGCGTTTTGCCTTAGCACGGTAGAACGGTGGCGCTTGACGGTTTGCGCGCGCGAGCGCGAAATAATCGCGAAAGTGTTTTCAGCTGTTCAAGTTGAAACAAAACAATTAGCGGCCCGGAGTGGGATACAAATAGAAAAAGCCCCGAATGGACTCGGCGGTCGGGAAGCGAATACGCGCGCACTTTATACCTTGCATCCATTATGCACTCGATTTTAAGCTTCGCGGGGTTGAATAGTTTTCAGACGAGGGGGGTGGAGACGGGGGGCCAAAGGGGGTAGTGCGGGAGCGGGTAGATTCGCTCTTGATTAGTAGAGGGGAAATGCCGATCTTAAAACACCTGAGATGTCGAAATGTAACCTAACCTAAGTTCAGCGTTGCCGTGTGACCTAACCTAAGTATAGCGTTGCCGTGTGACCTAACCTAACCTAACCTAACCCAACCTAACCTAACCCAACCTAACCTAACCTAACCAAACCTAACCTAACCTAACCTAAGTCCATTTCAGTCGCGGGTTGCGTGCCTCGCCGACGCAAGGTGCAGATATGCGGGTTGCATACCTTACGGACGGGAGGCGTCCTATGTTGGTCGCGCACCTCGCCGACGATCAGCGATAATTTGTGATGTGCATTCCTCACGAACCCATGAAATGCTGGTTGCATACCTTACGGACTGGAGGCGTTCTCATGTTGGTCGCGCACCTCGCCGGTGCTCAACGATGATTTGCGATGTGCATTCCTCACGAATCTCCGGAAATGCGGGTTGCATACCTTACATACTCCAGGCGTTAACATGCGGGTTGCATACCTTACGGAAGTAAGGCGCTAATACGCGGGTTGCATACCTTACGAGAGTACGGCGTTCACCTAGCCTAACCTCTACACCCCCCTCAAATGGATGACGTCATCCCACCCGCACTTTGATGTTCCCGCGCCGATTCAGGTGATCCTCTGTCAACTCCTCCTCCGGCCGCCGTTCAGGGTGCGACCAAGTTTAAACCGGCGTGGCCCGCTTCGCGATTTATCGATTGATCTGTCATTTAAACCTATGAAAAAAGATCGATTATCAGGGTGCTCGCAGCGAACACCTTACTAATCGATTCTTTACCATAGCTTCAAACGGCGAGATATCGACAATCGATCATTCACGGCACGCCACCGGTTTAAACCTGCATCAAAGGCGCAGAGCCGCGCTCGGATCGAACGCTGTCCGAACGAGTCTGAGCCTGTCGGGACACGTCTGAACCTGTTCGGGTCTCTTTTCCCTCGTGCGACCGGGAACAAGTTCCGAACCTGCCCGACGTTGCCACCTCGTGACTCCTTCATCTCTGCGACGTTGCCGCTCCGTTCAGCCCCCCGGGTGTAATTTCACGGTTTTCCTAAATAAATAAAAATAAAGAAAATATGAAATGAATAAAAAATAAATACAAATAAAAAATAGATAAATAAAATGAAAAAAAAAGAAAACTGAATAATACTTTTGTGTCTTAATGGACGAGACGCCGTTAAAATTCATGAATAAAATTTCAAAAACTTAAAGATAGACTCGCCCCGTCTTAAGAATCGAACCCGGACCGTTCTGATAAGAACTGGATTAGAAATCCGGGCCTCTACCGACCGAGCAAGTCTATCTTCGGAAACGTAACGGTGAAAATACTCCTACAAATAATTTCCTACCCACCGGTGTTGGAGCTTTAGACACCACCCTTAACCTTAAATCGACCCAGTTGAACAGATAAATAAACGTAAAAACAAAGTGTTCCGTTTGAAATTTTTATTTCTGAAACAAAAAAGATTACATGGATTTAGCTAAAACTAAATGATAAACATTTTAAATTCGTGAAAATTATAAACTTACATTCGTTAACGTATTAAAGTCGTGAAATTATAAACTTACATTCATTAACTTATTAAAGTCTCGAAAAGTATAAATTTACATTCATTAACGTATTAAAATGATACAATTGAAGATGTTATAGGTTACACGAATCCAAGTAATAGTCTTTACATCAGATCTGGGAGGGATGAGAGTGTCAGAGAGAGCGGTGGAGTGGAACAACATCGTCCTAGAGGAGGCTCGCGGTACACTTGTTCAGCAGCCGGTCAAATTTTACATGAATCACCACAGGAACGGAGCAGAAGCAAGGGTTCCATTTCTTCTCACTGACTGGTTTGCATCACTGCTTGTCGTACGTTTTAATATCCGGCACTGTATCCATCACTACTGAATATTCATCTCGAGCCGATGGAGCGGTTTCAGGAACCTCCAGAATTTTCAATTCATCCCTGGATCTCAAGTCGGTCAATAGAGTTTCACGCGACTTCTCGATGCTAGCCTCGACCCGTTTCTCTAGCTCGTAGAGGCGTTTGTTCAACCAAGACAGGTTGACGGCGTCGGACTCTTCCTCGGGATCCGCGACCATCTTGATGCGTTTCTTGAGCGCCGTGTAGTTTTTGTCCGAGTCCAATCGTATTCCCTCGAGTACGGGAAGGCTTTTTCCGGTACCGAGGGCTGACTGCGGTAACGGTCTGCCGAATTTATCCACGGACCCCATGTTGACCTAGCGGATGTAGCCTGCTTCACGTAGCTCCTCTTCGATACTTAGAATCTCTCGCTCCACACCGGTGTTCCCGGCGTTTCTAGAAGCGACCAACAATAGGAGGCGTTCGACCAACTCGTTCGGGTCGTCCCAGTAGACGTAAGTGCGTTTAGACTCCAACGGGACGAAGATTCCGGAGCCGGTTTGTAAATTTGTAGTTTTGGGATAAAGTTTTTTGATGATGTCTTTGTACTTTTTCGCTCTCGTCCCTCGTACCGGGTTGCTCGCGACGTAAGATCTTCTGTGAGCGTTTGTCAGATCGAGAACTTTTTTATACCGTTCCAAGTCGTCGGTGCTGTACTCTTGCGGTGAACGTTTGAAAATGAGGTCGAAAAGACCCTTGGACGGAGCGAACGTTTGGTCGCCGATCAACATATTATCATCCTTATCGAACCGGATCGATTTGTCACCCAGCATCCATTCACCGTTTTGACCCACTCTGACTCCGTTGACGTGATCGAAACTGTCAACGTTCGAAATCATGTCACGAAAATACGACGAGGATATAGGCCCGAAATTAGATCCAACGTACGAGTCCAGAAGCTTGGTATCATCGAGACCCTTGTTATCTTCCGGATCGTCCTCACGAGCATCTTCCCAATCTGATCCTTCCTCCATGTCACTGGCTGAATCAGTATCGGTCGTATCTTCTTCCTCCGCCTTTTTGTCGCTTGTTTCTTCTTTCGAATGGCCTGGCAGGTCTTCTATTTCGGGGTCTTCTATTTTTCCTTTCTTCACCGGTGGTTCCATTTCCTCTTCTTTCTTGATCGGTAGTAACGATGTTTGCATCGGTGAGTCTTTCATTCGCAGGATAGCTTTGAGTGGGTCAGCGATCGGTTTGAACGTTTTCTCTAACGCCTTCGATGTCTCCTCCTCGCCGCGACGCAAAGCGTTGTATTTGCGCTTGATGATCTCGCGCGAGCGTATAATATCGTCCATATGCTCCATGATGATAACTGGCACTGACCGATCGAGGATGGATCACCTCCTTATATAGGTGTCGAAACCTCTCCTATACCGTCCGTTATCTATATCGCTGTCTTTGGATATTACCAGAAAACCGTACTTGTCTTTTCGCCAACAGAGGGCGCACATCTTCTTGAACTCATCGAAGGTCATATCTGTGTTTACGTGGTCATCGTAGACATGTTTCAAGTTCATTTCGTCTTGTCGAAAGAGAACGATTACATTGGCATTGTCCCGAATCAGCTGTTTTGGGATACGGCTGTACGTTTGACACAGGTAAAAACTATCGACCGAGCTATGACGACCCATACTGAAATATTCTCGCATGGTGTTCTGCTTATCACAGGCCACATCGTCGAAAATAAAGATGGAGTCTGTAGCCGCGTCTCTGGGTTTCATGATTTCTGTATTGTCCGAAAAGACGAAGAAACCCATTCCCTCAACATCGCCTAGAATCTGACCTAATGTTTCGTATTTCGGCTGGAATGGAGTTTTCGAGTAGAGGTAGACGTTTCGGAAGCGCAGTCCGTTAGGCTCGAGAAGGAGACACACCATGACGTTGGTTTTTCCACAATTCGATGGTCCGCAAATGATACACCTAATCGAGTCGGGCAGGAGGTCACTGTGCCGATGTTGCCGATTCGCCATGCTGCCCGAGTGCGGATCGACATTTTTCACCCAGAGGCGCTGACTTTGCTGTTCGAGCCTCATTGCAAGACTGATACCGGACCTGCGTTTGGAGTCGTATTTATATATCCTCGGATAGGAAGGTGACCTAACCGGACGGTATCTCGGTTTTGAACAGGTGTTTTTGGGTTCCCAAGTTGGTTTTTGCGGTTTTAAACCTGGTTTCAGTAATTCGAAACATGGTTTTCCGGTTTTCAATGTGGTTTTTGCGGTTTTAAACCTGGTTTCAGTGGTTTAAAACAGGGTTTTCCGGTTTTCAACGTGGTTTTTGTGGTTTTAAACCTGGTTTCAGTGGTTTCAAACAGGGTTTTCCGGTTTTCAATGTGGTTTTTCTCGTTTTGAACAAGGTTCTACCGGTTATAATTGTGGTGTTTCTGGTTTGAATCAGGTTCCTTCGGTTTCAAATGTGGTTATATTGCCTCCTTGACTCGGTTTTTGGAGATTAAACTGGATTAAAGTGGTTTCAAAGGGGGTATTCTCGGTTCTGAACTGGAGTTTGTCGGTTTCCAATGTGGTTATTATGGTTTTAACAAGGTTCCGGAGATGACAATCGTGTTTAATGGTTTTAACCTCGGGTTTTCTGGTTCTGAACAGAGATTCTCCGGTTTGGAATGTGGTTATATCGGTTTTGGACTCAGTTTAAGGGGGTTTTAAACTGAAATATGGTGGTTTCTAAATATATTTTGTGGTTTAAAACCTGGTTTCATTGGTTTTAAACCTGGTTTCAGTGGTTTTAAACCTGGTTTTAGTGGTTTTAAACCTGCTTTCATTGATATTAAACCTGGTTTCGGTGGTTTTAACCCGGTCTCAGTTGTTTTAAACCTGGTTTCAGTGGTTTTAAACTTGGTTTCAGTGCTTTAACCCGGTTTCAGTGGTTTTAAACCTGGTTTCAGTGGTTTTAAACTTGGTTTCAGTGGTTTTAAACTTGGGTTTTCAAAGTGGTTTTCCTAGTTTGAAACAGGGTTCCTTCGGTTTCAAATTTGGTTATTTTGGTTTTTTATTTCGGTTTTTGAGGTTTAAACTCGATTACTGTGATTCCAAAGTGCAGTTTGGCGGTTTTAGACTTGGGTTTCCCGGTTATAAACTGGGTTTTTCCGTTTGGATTCCGCTTCTGATTTTCAACTTTGTGAACGGGTTCACATAAGTGTTTTAAAGAGTCTCCTGACCAATCAGAGCTCAGTCGAGGAACGGTATATAAGAAGTCGCTCGCGTTGTGCGAAACTTAGTTGACATCATGGCGTTGAAGAGGAAACACGGGAAGGGTGTGTTGAACAAGCTCATCAACTTGCTCCCGATCGAGGCGCACATTCCGGGAGGGTACCGGTACTGCGGGCCTGGAACGAAACTGGAGAAGCGTCTGGCTCGTGGAGATGCTCCGATCAACGGACTGGATGCTGCTTGCAAGGAACACGACATGTTTTATAGCAAGAACACTGACACAGCCGAAAGGAACAAAGCGGATCTGGAGTTGGCCGACAAAGCCTGGCAACGCGTCACAGCGGGAGATTCTTCACTCGGAGAACGTGCCGCTGCCTATGCCGTCACCAACGCCATGAAACTAAAAGCGAAAATGGGAATGGGAAGTCCCAAGAACAAGACCAAGAGGAAAAATTCACCGATCGTCGGTTCGTGCATTTCGAAGGATGCCAAAACAGCTCCCAAGCGAAAGAAAGTCACTACCCGTGTGATTCCACTACCGAAAGAGGGAGATGCAGGTGTGAAAGTGGTGTTGAAGCAACTCGGCGTGAAGCCTGATTCTATCGATCCGACGTCCAAGAAAATAAAGTCTACCATCGCCAAAAAATCGAAGGAGGTTCGTGTCAGCAAAGGTCTCTATCTCGCGCCTTACCGGTCCGGATACGGACTCTACCTGAGACCCTGGGCTCCTGATTTAAACTAATCAACGAGCTACCACTGAAACCGTTGACCGATATCGAGTTGAAACGTGTGGCGAAGAAACTCAAAATCCCACATTTTCGGGGTGTTTTTATGCGCGATCAACTGATCAACATGAAACCCGAAGAAAACGAGTGTGCAATCATCAATTTGGATTCTAGTAAAGGATCTGGAACACATTGGGTCGCCTACAGCAAAAGAGGCTCTCGTACCCTCTACTACAATAGTTTTGGTGATGTTGCGCCACCATCGGAACTCACTCGATACCTCGGTGGTAGCTCGTTAATCGAGTACAATTTCAGCGCAGAACAGGCTTACGGAACCGTCATTTGCGGCCATCTTTGTCTCTCGTTTCTTATAAAAGCAGCGCGTCACTGGGATCCGACGTCACAATGAGTGAGACTATCCTGCTGAGTGGAAGGAGCAACGTGCTCGAAAATGTTTTCTCACCACCTCTGGTGCTGGATCCCGGCAAAACCCATTATGTTGGACTCGTCGAGTTTGTCGCTTACAACGCGATACCGAACGTGGACCATACGAATCAAAAGTTTCGTTACGGGGCTGACAAGGAAGAGATCGTCATACCTCGTGGAGCCTACGAAATCACAGCTATAGAAGAATACCTGAAAGAGAAGTTGGGCGCCGACAATCTCACGCTGAAAGCCAACAACAATACTCTAAAGTGCTCCCTCAAATGTGCATACGAAGTGGATTTCAATAATGAAGCTTCGATAGGTCGATTGTTGGGATTCGAGAAGAAAGTTTACGAAGCAAATACGTGGCACGAGTCTGCATTGCCTATCGATATTTTCACCATCAACACGATCAGGGTCGAATGCAATATCGCGACAGGATGTTATATGAACGGATCCATCGCTCATACGATTTTCGCCTTTAGTCCCAATGTCCCACCCGGCTACAAGATGGCGCTGTCTCCGCGGACAATCATTTACAATCGTATAAATACTTCGACGATCGATCGATTGAGTATCAGTATTGTCGATCAAGACGATAAGCCGGTCGATTTCGGAGGAGAAGTGGTGACCGTTCGTCTACATATCAAATCAGATGGGTAAGCGAAGAGGCTTAAATAGGTCGTGCGCTTTGCATCTCAAGCTCAGTCCGAGACAGACGCGCAAGCGCTTAACACCTTACTTCAGAAGTGCTCTCCAGCAACTCGGATACATTGTTATCGATTGATCGTCGCCATGGATCGTTTCAAGGACATCAAGTATTATCAGGATCATAAATATCACCCGTACATCTCCAGTTTCCGGAACACCGACGAGATCCGGATTCCGATCAATAGCCAGGATTTGTATACCGTGCCCGGTGATTCCAAAATCTACATTGAAGGAACTCTGACCTACACGCCAAAGAGGGCTGACGCGGCTGCTGACGATGGCAAGACTGTACTTTTATCCAACAACGCCTTCGCCTTCTTATTCGATCAAGTGCGTTACGAGTTGGACGGCAAGGAAGTGGATCGAGCCAAGAACGTGGGCATCTCCAGTACCGTCCGCACCCTGCTGACTTGCACCAAGGATGAAGTTGCGGGACTTGAAAACGCCGGTTGGGGCTCACCTGTTGTCAACGTGAGCGACAAGTCGTTCAGCGCTCTCATTCCGCTGAGTCTCTTCCTGGGCTTTGCTCACGATTACAAGGGCGCCATTTTCCGTCAGAAACAAGAACTCGTGCTCATCCGTGCTCGCACCGATAAGAACGCATATACGCTGAAGGAAGGTGCCGAATCTGATGCTGCATCCCTCAATCTCACCAAAGTTCAATGGCTCATGCCGCAAATCAAGTACAATTTGAGTGTGGAGAAAGCCATTCTGGACGAGATTAGACGTGACACTTCTTATCCGTTGTCGTTCCGCAGCTGGGAATTGCACGAGTACCCTCAATTGCCGACCAATCAAAGGGAGACTTGGAAGCTCATGACGACCAGCAATGTGGAGGCTCCGTCATTCATCGTTCTAGTATTCCAGACCAACAGATCCGACAACGAGAAGGTGGATGCCAGTAAATTCGACCATATTAAGCTGCGCTCTTTCAAAGTCCATTTGAACAACAATTCTATCCCGTACGAGAATCTGAACGAGGATTTTGACAACGACAAGTTTGCTTTCTTCTATCAGAACTACCTCAACTTTATAACGGACTTTTCACAAGAGGAAAAGCTGTGCGAACCTCCTCTCTCCAAGAAGAAGTTCAAAGAAGAGAATCCGATGTTCGTGATGCGATGCTTGTACGAAGATGTCCTGAAACCGGGCCCCCTGGATATTCAAATCGATTTGGAAGCCCACGAAAATATCCCACAAGGAACATCCGCTTACGCTATTCTGGTTCACAACGTAACGTTCTCTTATCAATCACTTTCAGGAACTGTAAAGAAAATCCACTGACTTTTCGTGTCTTTAATATTTCCTCGAATTTTCAATTTTCTTTGAAATTTGTAATACTTAGTTTGTAAGATTTTCAAGAAGCGTCTGCACGATTAGGATGTAAGATTCACGATATTTCATTCTAATGCATTTTATGTAACGCTTTCTTTTTAACGGTAATAAATCACCAATAAACCGAACCCTTTGTTTCTTACTTTATTTTCCTGTTATCAGCATGGGTCGGGGGGTGCGAACGATGGTGGAAAAGCATTAAATTATAACCGGGGGGAGCGGCAACGTCGCAGAGATGAAGGAGTCACGAGGTGGCAACGTCGGGCAGGTTCGGAACTTGTTCCCGGTCGCACGAGGGAAAAGAGACCCGAACAGGTTCAGACTTGTCCCGGCAGGCTCAGACTCGTTCGGACAGCGTTCGATCCGAGCGCGGCTCTGCGCCTTTGATGCACGTTTAAACCGGTGGCGTGGCGTGAATGATCGATTGTCGATATCTCGCCATTTAAAGCTATGGTAAAGAATCGATTATTAAGGTGTTCGCTGCGAGCACCCTGATAATCGATCTTTTTTCATAGGTTTAAATGACAGATCAATCGATAAATCGCGAAGCGGGCCACGCCGGTTTAAACTTGGTCGCACCCTGAACGGCGGCCGGAGGAGGAGTTGACAGAGGATCACCTGAATCGGCGCGGGAAAATCAAAGAGCGGGTGGGATGACGTCATCCATTTGAGGGGGGGGGGGGTGTAGAGGTTAAGCTAGGTAAACGCCGTACTCTCGCCGTAAGGTATGCAACCCATATACAAGCGCCTTACTTCCGTAAGGTATGCAACCCGCATGTTAACGCCTGGAGTATGTAAGGTATGCAACCCGCATTTCCGGAGATTCGTGAGGAATGCAATTCACAAATTATCCCTGACCACCGGCGAGGTGCGCGACCAACATAGGACGCCTCCCGTCCGTAAGTTATGAAACCCGCATTTCATGGTAGTCGTGAGGAATGCACATCACAAATTATCGCTGATCGTCGGCGAGATGCGCGACCAACATAGGACGCCTCCCGTCCGTAAGGTATGCAACCCGCATATCTGCACCTTGCGTCGGCGAGGCACGCAACCCGCGACTGAAATGGACTTAGGTTAGGTTAGGTTAGGTTTGGTTAGGTTAGGTTAGGTTAGGTTAGGTCACACGGCAACGCTGTACTTGGGTTAGGTCACACGGCAACGCTATACTTAGGTTAGGTCACACGGCAACGCTGAACTTAGGTTAGGTTACATTTCGACATCTCAGGTGTTTTAAGATCGGCATTTCCCCTCTACTTTGATTTACCGCAGAACTGGGCCGTGCGATTGATTCTCAGCTGTAGGAACGAGAAACAACGTATCCGCCCTCTGACGTTGCCAAATTTCCCGTGATAATCACTGGAAAAAAAACACATTGGATCTAGAGTCCAGACTCTTAAAAACATCGACAAGAAAAAATACTCTCGATTCAATCCGATTTAAGCTTAAATCAAGAACCAAGCCTCTTAATTTGAGCGGATTTCTTTTTGATTTAAGCTTAAATCTGATTGAATCAAGAGTCCTTTTTCTTGTCAATGTTTTCAAGAGTCTGGACTCTAGATCCAATGCGTTTTTTTCCCGGTGATGGTTTGTGCAGATTCCTTGAAATTTTGGAGGAATTCGCTTCTCTCTGGGCAAAAAATTCTCTGAAATTTGCATAAACATCCGCTCAATCGAGTTAAGGTAAAAAATTAAATTGCCGAATAAATTGGGCAGTAGCTCATGTGGCTTGATTCCTTTCTGCTTTACGCGGTCTAAATGTTCACAAGCCTTCCTAAAAAGAATAATGACTGTTGCCCACTTAGAATTGTCCATAAGGAAATGTTGAACTTTCCTCACTCTCAAAATGGTGTTGACAATTCGACTGAATTTTGCAATTAAGAACAATGTATCCGACCCATTTTAAAAACGACTTAAGTACCATGACCAGTTATAATTTTGAAATCAAACATGAGACGGCTGCATATTTTACTCGTCGTTGTAATGAGCCGAGTCGATTCTAGTTTGGCTCGGTTGGGTCATACATCTAAACTAACTCCGCGGCAATGCGTAGAGTATCACTCAAATTGAAGGCGCGTTCCATTGAAAGCCGCGTTAATGGATTTTCACAGCGCGGCGCTCTGATTCAAAATAATCTCATGTTCTTGAAACTTTCCTCACTCTTAAAATAGTGTTGGCAATTAGACCGTATTTTGCAATTAAGAACAATGTGTCCGACCCATTTTAAAAACGACTTATGTACCATGACCAGATATAATTTTGAAATCCAACATGAGACGGCTGCATATTTTCCTCGTTGTAATGAGCTGAGTCGGTTCTAGTTGGGTTCGGTTGGGTCATGCATCTAAACTAACTCCGCGGCAATGCGTTGAGTATCACTCAAATTGAAGGCGCGTTCGATTGAAAGCCGCGCATGCCGCGCAATTATGTGAGACTTTCAAAGAAAAATATTCATAAATTTCTTGCAAAAATAAAAATTTTGGGGAGAGAAATTAGGCAACGTCCGAAGGCTCTTACGGCGTTTTTCTTCAGCACGTCAGTCCTTGCTTTAATTTTGTGTTTCGGTCGCACTTTTCTCATCCTCTTTCTCGCTCTGTCAATGCGCTGTTTTATGTTTTAAAAATGCGGCAAGTCTATTTGCAGAAAATTTCCTCTTTTCTGAAGCGGAATTAAGAAGTTTTGCTCCGATGATTTAGCCCCTGACAGCCGAGTCTTAGAAGCACGTCCGGGAAATTTTGAAAAATTCAAATTGCTCCTGATAATGTTGCTATAACCTTTCGTCCCAACTGGAGAATTTTGCAAAAAAGACACCGAAGTTTCTGCTTTCCTCCTATTGCCTTACCATCTTTCTCTCCTTTTCCCCTTCCTTCCCTCCTCTTTTTTCTTCATCTTCCCTCCTCCTCCTCCTTCTCCTCTCATTCTTCTTATTCTCCTTCTTTATCTTCTATTCCTCCTGTATCCTCTAATTTTTCTGCTCCTTCTTCTTATATTTATTCTTCTTCTTCCTTTTCCTCTTCTCCTTTTCATCTTTTTCTGCTTTTTGTTCCAAATTTTCTTTTTCTGCTCCGTTACCTCCTTCTTCTACTCCTTTTTCTTATTCTCCTGCTCCTTATTCTTCTTTTTCTTTTTCTTCTGCTCCTTCCTCTCCTTCTACTGCTTATTATTATTTTTTATTCGCCTTCATCCTTCTCTCCTTCTCTTTTTTCTTCCTCTTTTTCTTCGGCTGCGTCTTCTCATTCTTATTTTTATTATTCTCCTTCCTCCTCTCCTCCTCTTTCTTTCTCTTTTTTTCTTTTGTACTCTTCTTCTTCTTCTCCTTCTTCTTCTTCTTTTGCCTCTTCTTCTTCTCTTTATTCTACTTTTCATTACTGTTCTTTTCCCACCTTCCTCTCTCAAGATATCCTTTTTTACCTACTTTTTCTCCTTCTTCTTCTTTTGCTCCTTCTTTTCCTTTTCTTATAGTAATGTTTCTCAGTGGCGTGGCGTGCTTTGCGATATATCGATTGTTATGCCATTTAAACCTATGGAAAAGGATCGATAAACAGGGTGTTCGCAGCGAACGCCTTAATAATCGATTCTTTACCATAGGTTTAAATGGCATAACAATCGATACATCGCAAAGCACGCCACGCCACTGATGTTTCTACTTCTTCTTTTTCTTCTTCTACTTCTGTCTCTTTTGCCTCTTCTTTTCTATCTTGGAATACTCCGCAAACGAGCTCCGCGTTCACGCAGTTGCACCAACAATATGCATCGGAAGCATGCACCAGGAGCGCCAGTGCAGCGCAGTGAGCACCTCGGGAGGCGGGCAAGTTTATGAGAAAATGAAGCGGAAGTTAAGAGGATGAGCACACGGTTCAATCGATACATAATTGAGGGTTGAACAAATCCAGCCGACCTCCTCCCCCCAACCCCCCACCACCCCCTCCCAACTTGCGGCGTCGCGGTCTGATGTAATGAAATGATGAGTCGGAGGGAGGCAAAGCATGCAGGGTGCATCGAGAGGGGGGGAGGGGGTTACGATCGCTCGGAAATTTATTTCTTCATGGCCGATGTCCTTCCGAGCTTCGGCGTTTATGGCCATGTGTTTCTCTCCCCCCCCTCCCTAAAAAAAACTTTTTCTCAGCTCAGAAACAAATTCAACGGCTTCGGGCTTGATTTTTTTTACATGCGTTGATCAGTGGCGTGGCGTGCTTTTCGATGTATCGATTGATCTGCCTCTTAAATCTATGTAAAAGGATCGATAAACATAGGGTGTTTGCAACGAACACCTTAATAATAGATTCTTTACCATTGCTTCAAGTGGGAAAATATCGATAATCGACCATTTTCGCTTCGCAACTGATGTTGATATCAGGTATACGTTGGCATCAATCTACGTTAAATGAATCAGTGAGTTCGAAAACACACCAACTAGGGTTTTTTTCGATTTTCAATTTTTTACGGTTTAGTAACACTTATGGATAGAAGCATCTAAACGCAAAAGGAAATTTCGAAATTACAATCGGAAGTGCTCAAAACAGCGACGAGAAAAGGGAAAAATCGAAGTATTTCGTTGGAAATAACAATTGTTGGCCATTTCAAGGGAAACGGGTGACCATCCGATTTTGCGGTTTTCTTTTTTCGGTTCAGTATACCTTGCATCAACAAAGTTATATAAATATTCAAGCGTTATTCGGGTCGAAAAATATAAATTTTTCTGGGCAGACTATGAAAAATCAGTATTTGAAAGTCGGTGAGTACGAAAACACGCCAACTCGAAAATTTTTAAATGCTTAATTCTATATCACCAAACATGGTGTATCGATTTCAAGTTGGTGCTTTACAAAGTCTCTAAGTACTTGTCCTTTGGCACCAAAAAGGTTTTTCTTAAACTAACTTCTTCACCCGCTGCGCAGTTTTAGGTGTTTTTAGGTACACTTTTTTTTTCCGCCGAGTTGGTGTGTTTTTGAACTTACTGATTCAAATGAGATAAAAGTTATTTACTTTTCATTGCTGTTCTCTCTAAATGCTCACGAGTCGTATTCTGAGTCACCGCTGTAAGAATAAGACACACGGAACAAACATAGCACGTAAATAGAGCGAGGAAAAGGAAAGCGTGTCGATGACGGCGCAGAGATACAACTATTCGTACTTGATGGATGTCCGTGTTGCGTCTGCCAAATTGAAGGCGCGAGGAGAGAACTCGCAATCGCAATGCTCATCTCTATGCTGTCAATGAGGTGTCCCTCAGATTCGGGAGAAATACTGGGAAAAAAACACACTGGGTCTAGAGTCCAGGATGTTGAAAACATTGACAAGAAAAAATACTCTTGATTCAATCAGATTTTTGCTTAAATCAAAAGAAAATCCGCTCAAATTAAGAGGCTTGGTTCTTGATTTAAGCAAAAATCCGATTGAATCAAGAGTATTTTTCTTGTCGATGTTTTTAAGAGTCTGAACTCTAGATCCAATGTGTTTTTTTTCCAGTGAAGGTTAAAAAACGAGGCCAAATTCGATTCTCATATCCTCGGGTGTATTGACACTAGATTTTTTCTATCCTTTTCAATGTGACGTCTCGTTCTTTTTCCAAAATTTATCTGTCGGCACCCTAAGATAGTTTCGTCAATTTGGCTCGGCTTGGGATCTCTAGCAGCAAACTTATATCAAACAAATTCCCTGGCACTGATTTCTTCTTTCTTTGGCAAATTCATGTCTGATTCTTTTTTACGATGAATATATTTGTACATCATTGTCCAAAGCTCGTATTTAATCCGGTCGTACAACCAGCGGGCCACGTGTTGTTAGCAAGGCCTTAGGTCAATTTATTTAGGCGTTGGGTGCAGACAGGGCATTGGCATTTGTGTTTTTGAAAGAAAACTATTAGGTGAATTTCCTGAAATTTTTAGTTTTCAGTATTATAAAATCATAAAAAAAAAGT
Organism: Bemisia tabaci; assembly: GCF_918797505.1. Lineage (NCBI taxonomy): Eukaryota > Metazoa > Arthropoda > Insecta > Hemiptera > Aleyrodidae > Bemisia > Bemisia tabaci. Next base: position 9,554,908 of record NC_092802.1, on the reverse strand, counting down.
TTTAACGAATTCCATGCATTTGCATCAATTAAAGAGAATGAAACGTTAACGGAGATTCTGAGACACCGCAACCAAGAAATGCCCTTTCTACAATAAACGCCTGAATTTGACCCGGCTTAAGAACCTGAAGGAGCATCTAAGTATATGTTTAAGTGAATTATTTTAGTATTTTTTTTGGATTTTTGAGCTTTGAGCTTTAAAATTGGTCAATTTAAACTGGGGTTTCCCTCGTATTTTCACTTTTGCCGCTTAGATCTTTTCGAGAACGACAGATTCCATTAGGAGGCCAATAACAGCGGGGCCTCCTAAATTACCGCGGTTAATAAAAACTATTGCTTAAAAGAAAAAAACAAACAAAAAAACAGATAAATTGAGAAGGACCGAGCACGCGACAAAAACCGTCACTTTGCTGTCGCATATTGTCTCGTTTGAGCGGGGACGGCAGGAGGAAGGAGGGCTCGGCGGGACATCAAGATGTGGCGTTAATCGTCTTACAAGAGGGGTTGGCCTTAAAAAAACTTGTTTGTCTAGCAGATGAAAGCTATAACATGATTTTTGAGCGGTAAGCCGGTCTCTTTAGTCTTTCGCCAGGGATTCATCCATTTGCCGCATAATCGGATTTGGCTTTTATCATTCCTTGGATTGCAGCCGCGTTGCCACGTCTCAGGCCGAATCGCGGAGGATGCCGCAGAATTACCGCAAAGAGCGGTATACTGCCGTGCTAAGGAAGAACGCCGTATGAACATTCGAGAGTTGTCAAATTTTCTTCGATAAAATGTTAATTTTTCAGGAATCTTATGAATAGTTTTCCATTAGATTTTCAGAATATGTAGGTGAAACTGCGAACAAAATTACTTGAAAAATTGTAGGGAAAATATTCATAAGTTTACCGGGAAATTCGTGTTATATCAAAGGAAATTTGGAAACACCTGAAGGTTCATACAGCATTTTCCTTAGCACGGAAGAGTAGTAGCAATCAGTGGCAGTGGCGCACAGTGGATCAAGTCAATTAGAGAGGTCGGACATGAAATTTTTGACCAAAATTGCAAATTTTGATGTTCATTTCGTCAAATTTTAAACTTGAAGGGGTGCTTCTGACTGGAAATTTCACGAGGAAACCAATGAAACCACTTTTAGAACCACAAAGTTATGTATAAACGAAGTTAGAAGTTTTTAAAGTTTCCGAATTTTGTCCGACCTCTCCTATTAATTGACTCGATCCACTGTGTGGCGTTCCCAAACAAAATGCTTAAATGGCTTGAAAATCACCATTAGTGCATCGGAAAAGTCTCAAATAAACTCTTCACCTCAGAATATACGTAGGAAATATGCGCTTTTTTAAGCATTCAAAAACAAAACTAAGGCACCGGTGAACATTTAGTGAGAAATGTCTTTCAATTCAACCCTTGCGCACTAAGATGCACTGGAAAAAAACACATTGGATCTAGAGTCCAGACTCTTAAAAACATCGACAAGAAAAAATAATCTTGATTCAATCGGATTTTTGCTTAAATCAAGAACCAATCCTCTTAATTTGAGCGGATTTCCTTTTGATTTAAGCTTAAATCTGATTGAATCAAGAGTCCTTTTTCTTGCCAATGTTTTCAAGAGTCTGGACTCTAGATCCAATGTGTTTTTTTTTTTTCCAGTGTGCTACACAATATTCAACACGGCTAAGAAGAAATAATTCTTCTGTTTGCTGTAGCTGAAGTTTCCAACAGGCCCATTCAAAGGAATTAGAGGTGATACGAAAGGAATTGGAGCAGCCGGAATTTTTACTTTGCCTCCAATTCTTGCGGTAGGCCACAAAACATCTTGCATGCAGCAAAAATTGTATCTTCAGAGGTGTGTTTACAATGTCGATAATGAATCTTGCCTCGTTGAACAATGTAATTAACTCCATTCCTGACTTTAGCATGCTGACTCTGTCATGCATTTGAGTCTCTTTAATTGGTCTTTTTTTTTAGTTTTTTATTAGTTTTTGAACATTTTGAGAAATACGGAGGGATTATTTGATACAAATTTTCCGTTTTAATAAAAGTACAGGATCATTTTACAAATCTTTATTTTTGGACTCACTGCATCTTTTGGTGCAGCAGCATGACTGTTTTGCCTTACATAAAAGTACATTCTGTTCTGCTGACGCAGAATGATGCGAGATTTTAAAATGTTGCCGAGTTTTTCTTGATACGATTTATTTTTAAAGGTAGTTTCAAAAAACTCTTCTGTGAAGAAGTCATAGCCGCGAGATAAAATGCGGCATAAAATTTTGTGAAAAATTAGAGGAAAAAAATACACACGTTCCCCAGATTATTCGTATTTTGTCAAGAGATATTTGGCAGTGCCTGAGTGTTTACACGGCATCGTAGTTACAGCATGACAGCATTGAAGACTCCTTGTTCTGTCGTGCTAAGGAAGAACGCCGTATGAGCCATCAGGCTTTGCCATATTTCCTTCGATTAAAAACGCATTTCTGGAAAAATTCTGAATATTTTTCCTTCAATTTTTCAGAGATTTTTGTTTGCAATTTAATCTGAAATATCTGAAAATTTCAAAGACGCAAGTATGCCAGACTTTCTTCAAAAATACGCGTTTCATTCGGGGAAATCTGGCAACTCTCGAAGGTTCACACGGCGTTCTCCGTTAGCACGGCAGTGTTGGTTCATGGCATGTGCACTCAACGTACGAGCACTAGACAATTCATTTCTTGGAAACGAATCTTTTTCCGTGAAATTTATTCTTTCATGTTCTAGATTTCCTCATAAAAGACCGTCCACAAGTAAAGAGACCTTCGTCCGCAAAGAAAAAAACTTTCAGGAGGGATTATTGTCAGATTGCGTGAAAAAATCAGGTTACTAACAAGTTATAAGACGGAAAAGTCTTTCTAACACTTTTGAGTGACTGAAATTCAAACGAATTTTCAGGTTAGAAATCGACAGGAGAGGGCGGCACTCATTACTTGAAAGCACTGTTTTCATTGGCTCTCTGGAGGAATATTGTCACCGATTTCTTTCTTGCCTGAAATTACGTCATTTTTTGTTCGCTTACGGGTTTCTCATGTCTGTCTCTTTTTGATAAAATTAAGATAAATCTAGCTCTTTTAGTAATTTCAGTAATTTCATCTGAAAGAGTTTAGACGAACTTTGATGGAAACTCGATTTCGAAAATTTGACACTTTCTCTGCCGTGCTGGGGAAGAACGCCGTATGAACATTCGAGGGTTGCCAAATTTCCTTCAATAAAATGATTATATTGCGGAACGTTATGAATATTTTTCCTCGGAATTCTCGGGAACTCCAGGTGAAATTGCGCACAAAACTATCTGAAAAATTGAAAGGCGGATTTGCACAAGTTTACCAGGAAATTCGTGTTTTATCAAAGGATATAACGCCTGAAGCTTCATACGGCGTTTTTCTTTAGAACGGCAGAATTGTTGCAATCAGTGGCAGTTACTCTACTGTGCTATGGAAGAACGCCGTATAAACATTCGAGAGTTGCCAAATTTCCTTCGATAAAATGTTTATTTCTTAGAAAAGTTATGAATATTTTTCTTTTAAATTTTCAGAATCTTTAGGTAAAATTGCGAACTGAATAATCTGAAAAATTTGGAGGGAAATATTGATTAATGCACCAGGAAATTCGTGTTTTATCAAAGGAAATTTGGCAACGCCTGAAGGTTCATACGGCGTTCTTCCTTAGCACGGCAGTACTATGCTCTTTTCGCTATTATGGCAGAATACTGCCGTGGTAAGGAAGAACGCCGTATGAACCTTCAGGCGTTGCCAAATTTCCTTTGATAAAACTCGAATTTCCTGGTAAACTTGTGAATATTTTTCTTCTAATTTTTCTTCCAATTTTGTTCGTATTTTGGTCTAAAGTTCCTGAAAATATCAAGGAAAAACATTCATAATTTTCCTAAAAAATGAACATTTTATCAAAGGAAACTTGGCAACTCTCGAATGTTCACACGGTGTTCTTCCTTAGCACGGCAGTACTGCTCTTTTCGCTATTACGGCAGAACAACCCAGGCGCTTGATTGGCTCCGAGTGACGTCAAAGCACCCCGTGACGTCAGAGTATCCTAAGCCGCGACGACAGCGGGCGAGACCCCGGCCCCGGCGGCGGAGGAGGCTACCATTTTGTAGGTTCGCTCGCTCCGGTTACCAGGGGCAACAGCGATGGGGCGCGGGGGAGGGGCGAGGGTGGGGGCGGGTCTTCAATATTTAATGAGCCTCCACAATGGCGACAAATCGCTCCTGCACCCTGCGCCCTGCACCCGCGCGGACCCCGGCGCTGCGCCCGCCTCCACCGCAACCCGCACCACACATGCCGCGCTGCGTTCGCGGGAAATTTAAATGCTCGATTTACGGGCACGCCGATGCGTGGCATTGGTTGCGGGGGCTGCCTCCGTATAACGCTATGCGGCCCGACCCATGTAGAATTTGTCCAAAAAATCGCGATATTTTACGATTGAGTTGCGATTTTTTATGATTATTTGGTGATAATCTCGCTACGATCATCAACATCCAAATGATCATCCTCAATCTTGTCGTAATAGATCGCATTCAATACATCAAACGGGTGAGATCGTATCGATATCGATTTGTTCAAAACATAAACATTGCCTCAAGAGTCAATTAAGTAATCTGACAGAACGGGTTTTTTGTGATAAATTTTTGATTTGCATGAGTACTAATCGGCCAAGAGTAGTGAAATTGCAACGAAATTTCTCATTATCAGCTCATTTTCTGACAAATATCTTAAAATTTTAGTTTGAGATTATGTTCTATTGTTTTGAACCAAACGGTGCATCGAACCACTACCGAATACGATCCATTTTATCCGTATAAAATCGCGTCCAACAAAATCGAAATTTCATCTCACTTTATCGTGATGAACCGCTGTCGAAAACATCGCGATTTTATTGCAAATTTACGCGATGAAATTGCACTTTATCGCAATTTTTCATCCGATAATATGACAGTAAATTGATTTTTATTAAACCCTGATACATTTTCCGATTAAATCGCTATTAATCACGATCACTGCTACGTTAGGGACCCGCGGCAAGTACTTAGAGTCTCCTTGCACGAAGATTAAAGTTCGATTCCAAAGACTGAACTTCAGTCTACCTGGAACGTAATACGGCGAAAATCGATGGCAAAACTGTAGAAATGCGTATCTCGTTTTGCAGCGTTGCAAATTTCCTATCATAATTAATTTTCCACGTGGAAAACTATTGAACGTCGTTTTTTTCAAAATTTCAGTGATTTTCCCTCTCTACTTGACGAATATCCTGTGAAAACTTCCAGCCATGATGTTGGTTCGATTTCTTTTTAGAAAATAAAATAGGAGGAGAGGTTTGGCAACACCGCAACCAAGATACGCAGTTTTGCAGTTTCACCGTCAAAATGCGTTTCGCGCATTTGAGAGGTTTCAAAATCTCGGTACCCATTTTATTTCATCATAACCTTTGCCCATACCTAATTTTCAAGTCGTATTTACAATGTTATGATGTTACGATAACGATGTATCATTATTTCTATTTTTTTTTCAAAAACAGTCGAGTTCCCCCCCCCCCCCGTTCCTACTCTCTAAGGGAGATTTGTGTCAAGTCCTCCTCATAAAAGACCCCCACTATTATTTAAAGAAGTCTCGTCTACTGAAAAAAAATTATCGGCGTTTTTACCACGGTCCTTTGGTACCTTTACCATTTCACTTTTTTTTACCAATTTTTGGTAATTTTACCAAGACCGACTGGTAAGCTTACCTAAAAACCTGTATTTTTACTGTTTTTTTTCAGGTAAGAATACCACTTTTATTGGTAATCAATTCCCGGTAACGTTGCCATTTTATCTCGGTAATTTTACCACGGTCGATAAATAATATTGGCGTTTTTACCAAGGTCCAGTAAAATTACCGAGAAAGTTCAATCATTTTACCGGGATTTCTCGGTAAAATTACCAATTCCATAAACGGTAATTTTACCAAAAAAAACTGGGATCATATAGAACCCTGAATTCTTGGTAATTTTACCCTTTTCTTAGTAAATACACTGAGATTTTTTTTTCAGTGGATCTGTTTAAAGGGTGACGAGAGTGAGGATGCTGCGTAGGACAGCTTTTTGGCTTTCGGACAGCGAACGATGTAATTGGACTTGTGACGAGATGAAAGGCCTCCGAGAACGAGTTACCTTGAGAAAGGTCAGCGTGAAAGTCCCGGAAAGGTCGGTGCTAAGTGACGTTGACAGATTCCACCACGACATTGCCTTAGATCACAGCACATCTTGATTGGTGTGCAGAGGGCGAAATTGCCAATTCGCTGTTAAGAAAAAGGGGCCTCGGCGCATTTTTGCTTGCAGAAAATTTAAGCGCTGACTTTCCACACAGCGAACAAGCCCGCAACTCACCAACTGTACTTCTTTCTGCTCCTTTTGACCCGTTTTTCTCTTCCTTTTTCTTCTTCTTTTTTTCCTCTCCCTTTTTTCCTCTCCCTTTTTTCCTCTCCTTTTCTTCTTCTTCCTTTTCTCTTCTTCCTTTTTTCTTCTTCTTCTTCCTTCTCTCTTCTTCTTACTTTTTCTTCTTCTTACTTTTTCTTCTTCTTCCTTTCTTCTTCTTCTTCTTCTTCTCCTCCTCCTTCTTCTTCTTCCTTCTTTCTTCTTCTTACTTTTTTTTCTTCTTCTTTTTTTAGTAATTTTACCATGAAAAAACTGGAATCAAATGTAGAACCCTGAATTCTTGGTAATTTTACCCTTTTCTTAGTAAATACACCGAGATTTTTTTTCCAGTGGATACGTTTAAAGGGTGACGAGAGTGAGACGAGACTTCCTTGTTTCTTCTTCTTCCTTTTTTCTTCTTCTTCCTTCTTTCTTCTTCCTTTTTTTCTTTTTCTTTCTTCTTCTTCCTTTTTTCTTTTTCTTCCTTGTTCCTTCTTCTTTCTTTTTTCTTTTTCTTCCTTGTTTCTTCTTCTTCCTTTTTTCTTTTTCTTCCTTGTTCCTTCTTCTTTCTTTTTTCTTTTTCTTCCTTGTTTCTTCTTCTTCCTTTTCTCTTCTTCTTCCGTCTCTCTTCTTCCTTTTTTCTTCTTCTGCCTTCTTTATTCTTCTTCCTTTTTCTTCTTCTGCCTTCTTTCATCTTCTTCCTTATTCTTCTTCTGCCTTCTTTCTTCTTCTTCCTTATTCTTCTTCTTCCTTTTTTCTTCTTCTTCTTCATTTTTTCTTCCTCTTTTCTATACCCTGCCCTCCTTCTTCCTTCTTCTCTCCTTCTCTTCTCCTATATTTTATCGTCGTCGAATTTCTGATGCATTTCTCGTATTACTAGAGTTTTTCAGGTATTGCACTTGTGTTTTTTCAAAACTGGTAAACATAATGATTTTACACTCAATAGTATACCAAGAGCAAAGAACTTTTGCCGTGCACACCCGAGTGGCACAGATCGTCGTAAATTACAATGGGCCTATTGCAAAATTCAGCTAGAGGAAAGGAAGAAGTGCTTCTTACAGAAAATGGCTTAAAAACCACCATGAGCGCATGCGCATATAGAGTAAGTCTGAAATACTTTCCTTTACAATCTGCGTAAGAAATACGCATTTTTTTTCAAAGCTTCCCGCCTCAAAAATGATACTACGGCACAGGTGAGCATTTCGTAAGAGGAGTTATTCCACCCAACCCTTGGATTGGATTGAACCCCAATGATTGATGCTCCGCAGCCCGTGATAAGATATACAAAAATAGGAAAATTACACAGCAGGTAACAAGGCAAATTTTCACGTAAATAAGACCAAAACGTTTCGGCTAAAAACTCATCCTTCCTTAGTTGGATAAAACAGTAAATAATTGTAAAAATCTAAAAACGTAGTACTTGGCTGTACGTTTAACTGGAAAAAAAACACATTGGATCTAGAGTCGATCCAGACTCTTAAAAACATCGACAAGAAAAAGTATACTCTTGATTTAATCAGAATCTAGCTTAAATCAAGAACCAAGCCTCTTAATTTAAGCGGATTTCGTTTTGATTCAAGCAAAAATCCGATTGAATCAAGAGTATTTTTTCTTGTCAATGTTTTCAAGAGTCTGAACTCTAGATCCAATGTGTTTTTTTTCCAGTGTTCGAAACGAGAAAAATGTTGTTATGTTATACAATGTTGTTAATTACACATAGGGCAACACACTATGTATCTCGTATACATGTTACATCGGGGGGTCCCAAAGGTAGGAAAGGGCGCATCTGGTAACCAGAAACGTCCATCAGGGCCTTGAAATCAGAGGCAGGCCCGCAGCCTGGCAAAAAGTACCACTTTTCCAGTCACATCCAGGTTTGCCTTTTTAATTAGTTAGTCCGCCCGACTGTTCACCTTTTAGAGCATCCTCACTAATCCTCCCATCCCGAATGAAAATTAATCCACGAAACGCTGGAGCATTTAAAAAAAAAAAAAAAAAACCTCCACGAGAACCGGCGGAAAGTTAGAAAAATTCGCGTGAATATTTGATGAGCCGCGCGAACTCTTGTTGCAAATCGTAATGAGCGCCGGGCATCCAAACAAGATGTTTCAAAATCGCATCAAATCATAACGGAAGGAGGAAGGGTTGGAAAAGGGCGGAGAGCGCGCGGGGTGGGGGGTGGCGGGGGAATCAATTAGTCAAGGAAACACGATACAGATCATTCCAATAAAAACAAATCGATTAGCGGGCCGAAAGCAACCAGCCCAGGGGTGCGGGTCGGGCAGGGGGAGCTACTTTTTGTTTATAATAACAATTATTCGCATCTGTAAAAGTTGATATTGTTACGGCGGAGTAGGTCGTCGGCGTCCCGAGGGAGGCCCGGGGTTCAGGCGCGCGAGCCCTCAGGGATGTGTTCCTTCGCCGGGCGCCGCGTGAGGTTGCCAGATTAGGCTTCTAAAATCCCTAGTTGCGAGTCTCTCCGACTTATATCGTTGTGTTCTCTAATCGAAAGGGAACTTCTCTCTCACACACTGGAAAAAAAACACATTGGATCTAGAGTCCAGACTCTTAAAAACATCGACAAGGAAAAATACTCTTGATTCAATCGGATTTTTTTTTCAACCTAACCTAACTCGAGGCATATGATTTTCAGCTTTTCCAGATTGAATCCTTAAATTTTTGTTTCAGGTAATGTTCTATTGTTTTGAACCAAACGATACATCGAAGGACTGTCGAACACGATCTATTTCGCACTTTTGACATGCATCGATACACTGGAAAAAAAAAACCCACATTGGATCTAGAGTTCAGACTCTTGAAAACATTGACAAGAAAAAATACTCTTGATTCAATCGGATTTTTGCTTAAATCAAGAACCAAGCCTCTTAATTTGAGCGGATTTCCTTTTGATCGAAGCAAAAATCTGATTGAATCAAGAGTATATTTTTTTCTTGTCAATGTTTTCAAGAGTCTGGACTCTAGATCCAATGTGTTTTTTTCCAGTGTATCGATGCATGTCAAAAGTGCGAAATAGATCGTATTCGATAGTGGTTCGATGCATCGTTTGGTTCAAAACAATAGAACACTGCCTCGAACAAAAATTTAAGGATTTAATCTGGAAAAGCAGAAAATCATATGCCTGACAATTAATTACACTTTTCATTGCCATGATGCTCGAAAGAATAAAAATCGATCACAAAAGACCCGTTACCTCTAAATTGACTTTTGAGGCAATGCTTACATGTTAAACCAATCGATATCGATACAATCTCACCTGTTTGATGTTGCGATGTTGGAAGGTTCCACTCATATTTTGTATTTTCTTCCAAAGTCTGCTATTTTCTTAAAAAGTGACATGACTTTTCTTCTCTGTTTCTGTATAAATATTTCAAACTATATATTTGGCTTGTGAAGCGCTCGGCCGATAGGCAGGCAGGCATTTCTTGTTTTCGTTTTGCCACTGTTAGGCAGCATCTCGTTAGATTACCTAATTAAGTAGTGCAGGAAAAGATGATGTCTAACTTCATTAGCTTCCAATCCTTGATAGAACTCCCAAACTTGGGTCACGAGGCGTGATACAACTATTCGAACTTCTCAGTAGCTCAAATTGCCCAACCGACTATTTGAAGGCGAAATGGATGCCAAGTCCACGTTTCCATGACTCTATTCCAGTTTTCTTTAATTCCTCTCTAGTAGCGCGCTCAAGCGATTGAATGGCTCATCAACTCAACAAAACATGACCGAAGAGATAGATCGTATTCGATACATCAAACGGGTGAGATTTTATCGATATCGATTGGTTCAAACCACAAACATAGCCTCAAAAGTCAATTGAGTAATTTGACGGAACGGGGGGTTTTTGTTTTGTTTTTTGTGATAGATTATCGATTCGTATGAATACTAATTGGCCGAGAGTAGTGAAATTGCTACGAAATTTCTCATTTTCGGCTATTCTAACTGATATCTTAAAATTTTGGTTTTCTATTATTTTGAACCAAACGATAAATTGAACCACTATCGAATACGATCTATCTCAGAATTTTCTTTTTACGAGCTAATAACATCCCCAACAACGTATTAAATATAAATTAGCGGATGAAATGAATAACATTCCCAAAATTATCTTTGCTGAGAAGTTTATAGTTATTTTATTATTATGTCTATAAGTCCAGGTATTGAGTTCTTTTCATCCGAACTTTTTGCCACCGATGATAACTTTTTTCTGAACCTGGTAAAATTCGCCTCTATATGACACAGCTGTTGAGTTAGCGTCACCATAGATGCCACTTTTGAGCAAGGTATTTTTCTTCCAATCCTGTGCTGTCTAACTGCTGAGCGCTTCTCTATTACCTACGTTTTAGAGCTTTTCTGCTCGTTTTTCTTTGAAAAAATATGCGACATCATTCATTTAAATGGATGACGCTCTCAAGAAGTAAAAAAAAAATTAAAGAAATCAATAGCAAAGTCGTTTTTATTCTCAAAATAAAACACAGCATAAAGTTTGCAGTGTTTTGCATTAAAATACACATGCATTCTCATAATTTAGCCATCGATATTTTGTACATATCGGAACCATCGGACATCGATGGATCGAAGATCGCAAGAGCGGCAAAATAAGTCAATTATCGACTCAACTCCGGCAACGTTGCTACAAATACGCCACGGGACCGAACGGAGGGCGCTATCAGCCACCTGTTCTCCGATTTTGATCCACCCCACCCCCCTCCCATCTCCAGCCCTAAGCACACACCCCTCCCCACCGCTCGCTTATCGCTGTGTTATCTTTACCGGGAGAAAAACCTTGCACTTAGTACGTAATTTCAGTCGTGGAACTACCCCCAACCCCCTCCTTTACCATGTTTCGGGGGGAGGGGGGTACATTAGTCGCTCGTATTTAGCTCGCTTTGAACTCTCCTTTTTCCGCACCCCCTCCCTTGGCCCTGCCTGGCGCATTTTTCAAACATACCGTGAATATTGCTTTTCCTTGTTTGTTGTTTTTTCCGTTGTCGAAAAGGGGTGGGTGGGGGTGAAATGAAAGACGGCCGAGGGGCACTCTATCCACTCCACCCGCTGAAAGAATTATAGTCGTGTATTGTCAACTTTGCCGTAATTCACGCCGCGTCACATTCCTACTGGTCGGATAAAAAATTGGCGTCCTGCCAGAGCGCCTTAAAGCGAAAAGAATGTACGGAACATATAGAGTTAAAAAGTCACAAAGTCTCGCTTTCCAACTTTCGGAAAACCGCAAAAAAACTGTGATTTTCTTTCGCACAATGAATTTTTTTAAGGTAAAATTTAAACTAATACAGCCTCGGGCCATGCAGAGTGATCAGATGTACAAATTTCAAAAGTCGCGCTGACGGTCTTGGAGGACAAGGCGAATAAGTGCAGTTTTTGCTAGTTCGAGGAATACGTGTTTAAATTTACGAAATTGCATGGATCCTCATGGCGGGACGAAAGTTCGAACTGACTATTTGATGCTTGATAGTTGGAATCTGGCAGCGAATGTTTCACAGAATATGCAATAACGCTAGTTTTACTTGAATAATCATTGATACATGGATTTTTTCAAAAACTGTACTTATGCACCATGTCCTACAAGCCCCTCAATTATTCACAAGTACTTCGCGGATTCTCTAAAAAATAAAATGAATTTGTGCCTTTCTTCACAGTATAATTTCCATTAGGATTTACGCTATTTTAGAAGAAATAAACAAAAAGGAAATTGTAAGGAGAAAACATTAAAATAAAATGGATTGGAGGAAAATGAGTGAAATTTATTTTAAAAGTAGTAAGAAAGTATGTCAAGCTTCAGGTAAGGTAGTCCTGCTCCATTTTGGCCTCAATTTGAGAACTTTTTTTGAGCTTGGGAGTTGATTCCAGAGAAAGTCAGTGGCACCATCGTGTTTCTCGCGAACTTTTACGTAAGAATCAATTGTCGAATTGCAAATCCCTCACACATGCAACATCTTTCTCTGTGTTGCTCCAACGCATTTTATGTTCTCCGAAACAGAGCTGCAAACGAAACGCCACGGACACCTTTTTACGAGACGATTCGCAAAGGATCTGTTCGGGAATTCTCCGGAATGCCCCAAAACGGAGACATTCGGAGGGTGATTTCCAAACCTTTTCCAAACCTTCGGGGCTGAATTTCTCTCTTGACCGTGGGTGGAAACGACCTCTTCTCGCCTCTGACCCGCTCGTAAAGGCAACTACAAAACGCTACCTTCAGGACAAACCGTGCAAATGGCACAGAATTCAAATACACCACCATGCCAAGAAAAAACGCCGTATGAGCCTTGGGACATTGCCAAATTTCCTCCAAAATAAAACATTTTATTTTTTAGGAAAGTAATGAGAATGTATCATCAAATCTTCAGATATATTACACCGAAAAAAAGGATGCTGGCTTAACATTCTGGATGTAAAAAGTGTGCGACAATTCACAAAACCCTGAGTTAACCACCACTGAAGTTACCATAGCAGTGTCAAGACGTAAAACTAACTGCCGCGGAGGTTAATTCAGCGTTTTGTGAATTGTCGCACACTTTTTTACATCCAGAATGTCAAGCCACCACCCCTTTTTTCCGGCGTAGATTCAATTTTGAATAACATTCTCTGAAAAATCCGAGGACAAATAGTCACAAGTCTCCACGGAAAAAAATGAAATTTCTAATTTAACAATTTTGTAACTAACAACATTTTTTTCGGCATGTTTCTATGTAGATTTTACAATAAAAAAATGCCAATTTAATCATCCCCGTGGTTAAATTAGCTTTCCACTATTGTAAAATGTACATTTGAAACATGTCGGACATATCTCTTCATAATTTAATTGTTACATCAGCAATCCATTTTCGTCCGCGCTGAAAAAAAAATTCTCGGCGTTTTTACCAAGGTCTGTTGGTGCCTTTACCATCTCAATTTTTTTTACCAATTATTGGTAATTTTACCAAGACAGACTGGTAAACTTACCTAAAACCCGGCATTATTACTGGTTTTTTTTTTTTCAGGTAAGAATACCATTTTTATTGGTAATCAAATCCCGGTAACTTTGCCATTTTATCTCGGTAATTCTATCACAGTCGATAAAATATATTGGCGTTTTTACCGAGGTCTAGTAAAATTACCGAGAAAGTTCAATAATTTTACCGAGATTTCTCGGTAAAATTACCAATTCCATAACTGGTAATTTTACCAAGAAAAAATTGGGATCAAATAGAACCCTGAATTCTTGGTAATTTTACCCTTTTCTTAATAAATACACCGATATTTTTTTTTCAGTGCGTGTCCCTGAGAATTCTCATTGTATTGGAGGTAGTTTGGCAACGTCTGAGGATGTATACAGTGTTATTTCTTAGCACGGCAATACAGATAGGTGGTTTTGTATTTTTTTTTATCCAAGGCAGTCGGACTCAGTGCGATTAACGGGACCAGCGCTCCCGGTTTTATTATATCCCGCCGTAAATAGCCGAAACGCTGCGAGCGTGGCGAAATTGTGAGGAAATACTCAAGTGCTCCCCGCAGTGAAATAACAACTGGGCTTCTATTCAATATTCACCTCTGAAACTAGCGAATAATCCACTTTATTGCGCCTTGGCGCAATTTATGGGCGCCGGTTTAGTATTGCGGGAAGACTAACCTTCCCGCCCTCGCGTCCAGGTCGCTTCGGGTCTCTGTCCCTCCCGCGCCGTGCCGCATCCTTCTTTTCCTTTTTTTAAATCCCTTTATTCCTCTCCGTATCTTTATTTAATTTTCTCCCTCTCCCTCGCTTTCGGTTCCCTCCGCGGCTCGGGCGCAATCGCACGGTGTAATTTGAGGAAAACTACTCACCTTGAGAACGTGTCTTTCTTACAAATCAACTCCTCGTTTCCCGCCGCGGGAGGAAGGGCTCCACTTTTCCCGCCCCGGACACTCACTCAAAAAAAAAAGAGAGAGAACACGCTCCGAGAAGAATGTGGTCTTCTCGCATTGACCCGGAATGGACCACTAGACAAGGCACAAAACCCATTCTGATACCTGATTCTCAACCCGGGTGAAATTAACCCAAAGCTTGCTAAAAACACGTGGCTCGTGGTTTGCGTGAAACAGGAAAATACGAGCTTTAGAGATAGGTCTACAAATACATCGAAAAAAAGGAATCAGACATCAAATTAAAGAAGAGGAAAAATTCGGGAGTTAGTAGATTTTATTTGTCAACTACCTCTAGAAGTTTCAAGCTGGGTCAAATTGACTCGACGTTTTTCGGGGGAGTCATAGTGCTGGTACATACATACGAGCTTTAAGTATGGGTCTCTGAAAAATGAATCAGAAATCAAGTTGAAAAAGACGGAGAAAATCTAGTGTCAATACAGCCGAACATATATGGACATATTTCTGTCAAACGGAACTATGTGCATTAATGCACATAGTTCCGTTTTACAGAAATACGTCCAAATAAAAGAGGCACGGGCCTCGTTTTTTAACTTTTCTCCCGAATCTGAGCGACAGCTCATTGGCAGCACCAAGTAGAGCATTGCGCTCATTGCGAGCTCGTGTCTCGCGCAATCGCGCCTTCGAATTTTCAGATGCAACATGGACATCCATCAAGTACGAATACTTGTATCTCTGCGCCGTCATCCACGTGGCACCATCGTGTTTCTCGTGAACTCTTACTTAAGAATCAACAGTCAAATCGCAAATTCTTCACACATGCAACCAGGGGCGGACTGGTAGTCGAAAAGTTAGGAGGATACCTAAATTTAAGGGCCCCTCCTGTCGTTCGGGGCCCTCCCCCGGTAAATTTTGAAAAGTTCACAATTTTTAAACACGTAGGCATTATTAAGGTTTGATTCTACAGTACTTGAACTTAAAAATAACCCATTCTCAGGATTCATCGGGGGTCCCTTCACCACAAATACTTATGGCAACCTTCCATGTCTCTAAGAGAAAAATTTTCAAGGAATTCGGGGCCTTTTAGTGATTGAAAAGGATAAGAAAATTACAACAATACGGGGCAAAAACGATGACTTTGAAAAATTTGCCAAGTTGTTAGGAGGCGATCGCCTCCCAGACCCCATGGCCAGTCCGCCCCTGGCGGCACATGAAAGCCGAGAAACCAAGCGGGGACGCTACTTCAATATTAAACTTACATCGCCTTGCTAAGGCGCAGGGATACACTGAAAAAAAAGTAGTTAGCGTTGAGAACTAATTTGGTAAGTTCTCGCCAAGTAGAATCAAAATTAGGCTTCAGAACTAATGTATTGTACTGAAGCACCAATCAATTCGCTTCATACGCTGACTTGACTTTACTAGAGCGCGAACCAGAATTGGAAAACAGCACTAGCTGTAAAATTAGCGCTGTGGTAAGACAAATTCACCTTCGGGTCAAACTAATTCGCCCTCAACACTAACTGCCACATTGTCCGTTACATTTATTTAGTTTCGAAAAAGTGGCGTTGGTACAACAGCCTCAATCGCGTCAGCTCGTGAAAATCAATTAAAATGTGAAATTTCGGGCTCGTTTGACAATGCAATTACTCCCGGTATGATTTATAGTGTCCTCTCTTTCTTGAAAACGTTCGGAAGCAACATAAATAAACCTGTTAAGGTTAGAAATCGTCTGTTCGATTCAAAACGTAAACAAGCATGATATTCGTTGGAGTCGTCAATCTTCTATATTAAATTGCGATTAAAGCGTTCCGCGTTCAGTTTATATTTTACGAAAATCTGTGAACTTACTGCTTACTTCTATAGTTAGTGTTCTCCCGTAATTTCAAAAGAATATCTCAAGTGTTCGGACGAGATATGTTTATTCAGTGTGAACATTCGCTACCGTTTCATGTGTGAGTGTGTGTCTCTCTAAAGGATAATTCTGTCTACTTGCACATACCTATGGGATATTCCTTTCCTCTGTCGTTCATTTGGAACCGGTCAGTTGATTTTTACCTCTCATCTTTTAAGAAATCTTCTTTTCCTGAAAGTATTGTCCAGTTATCATTCGCTAAGCCGTTTTCTCCTCTCTCAGTTTTGAGGTTAGGTTGACCCAACCCTACCGAATGCGAATTAGAGTAGCGGAATTAGTTTCCAGCACTAATAGTGGTTAGTGTAGAGAAACCAAAAATCATGTGTGTCCAAATCACACAATTTGAGTTAGTGTATAGAAACCATTTTTAGTCATCTGACGCTAACTCATTTTTTTCAGTGTACAACTATTTGAACTCTCCGGAACGCGTGAGGTATCACGCTTCAATTGAAGGCGTTGTAGTATGGTCCCCTTTAAATTTAAAATTTATCAAATTCGGCGCCCTCCAGGCCGGCAGCCAATCCCGTGGGAGCACTCTCGAACCCAGAAAGTGACGCCATAGGTGCTGCTTTCTGGTTGGTCGAGAGTGCTCTCAGTTCGTTTTTGGCTCGTTTTCCTGGATGTGCGTGTAAGTCGTTTGCTCTCGATATTTTTCCCTTTTTTAATCCTTGCGGATTACCCCCCATCTTTCATCGGACGGGTCGGTAATGTCTCTGTAGTTAAATTTTGGTCACGCCAAACTTAAGTTTTGTGTTCCTTGTTCATTTTCATCCCTTTTTCATTTGTGGCATGTGGCCTGAGTCTCTAGCCCGGCGCTCAGCAGTCTGTTCTGTTACCCCACATCACTCCAGCGTTTTCAAATCTTCTGTATATTTATGACGAGATATTCCAATTTTTTGGCATTATATTGTAGATTTGAGTTCCTTTTATTATTTAGGTAAATTCCTCGTGCTCCTTACTTTTCAATTATTCTGCAAAAACTATCCACTTGCTAAATACAACCCTGGCTTTAGCTTCCTTAAACTACGGCCTTAACGGTCAAAACTGCAGTAGCGGCACAGGAAAGCCAAAAAACCAAGCGGGGACGCTGCATAAATGTTAAACTCCTATCGCCTTGCTAAGGCGCAGGGATAAAACTATTTGAACTCTACGGAACGCGTGAGGTATCACGCTTCAATTGAAGGCGTTTTCAAATCTTCTGTATATTTATGACCAGATTTTCCAAATTTTTTTGCATTGTATTGTAGATTTGAGTTCCTTTTATTATGTAGTTAAATTATTCTTGCTTCTTAATTTTTAATTATTCCGCTAAAATTACATTTTTTTTAAAGTACAATCCTAGCATTCGTGGCCTTAAACTAAAGCCTGAACGGTCGAAACTGTAGTAGCGGCACAGGGAAACCGAAAAACAACGCGGGGACGCTACTTCAATATTAAACTTCCATCGCCTTGCTGAGGCGCAGGGATACAACTATTAGAACGCTCCAGAACGCGTAAGGCATGACGCCTCATTTAAAGGCGTTTTTGAATATTCAATATTTACGAGGCTTTTCCAAATTGTTTTACTTAATAATATAGATTTCAGTTCCTTTTATTATTCAGTTGAATTACTCCTTCTCCTTAATTTTTAATTATTCTGCAAAAACTATGCACTCGCGAAATAAAATCCTGGCTTTTGCGCCCTTAAACTACGGCCTTAACGGTCGGAACTGCAGTAGCGGCACAGGAAAGCCGAAAAACGAAGCGGGGATACTGCTTCAATATTAAACTTCTATCGCCTTTCTAAGGCGGAGGGATACAACTATTTGAACTCTCCGGAACGCGTGAGGTATGACGCCTCAATTGAAGGCGTTTTCGAATCTTCCGTATGTTGATGTATATTTGAGTTCCTTTTATTACTTAGCTAAATTCCTCGTGCTCGTTAATATTCAATTATTCTACAAAAACTATCCACTTTCGAAATACAATCCTTGCTTTCGCGCCCTTAAACTACGGTCTTAACGGTCGAAACTGCAGTAGTGGCACAGGAATGCCGAAAAAACAAACCGGGACGCTACTTCATTATTAAATTTCCATCACCCTCCTAAGGCGCAGGGATACAACTATTTGAACTCTCCGGATCCGGAACGCGTGAGGTATCACGCTTCAATTGAAGGCGTTTTGGAATCTTCTATATTTATATGAGGAGATTTTACGAATGTTTTTGCATTATACAAAAATATCCACCGCCAATCAAACTGGAGTTATTTTTAACGCATACGAAAGCGAAAAATGATAGGAAAAGTCGCAGGGCCCAAATAAGCGACTTTATTTAGCTATATTTCGCAATTGGTTGGTCTCCTCAAAGAATATCCACCACCAATCAAACTAGTGTATTGTAGATTTGAGTCCCTATTATTATGTAGTTAAATTCTTCCTGCTTCTGAATTATTAATTATTCCACAAAAATTATCTTTTTGTGAAGTACAATCCCGGTTATAGCGCCCTTAAACTCCGGTCTTTACGGTCGAAACTGTACTAGCGGCTCAGGAATGCCAAACAAGCAGGAAGCTCCAACGCATTGGCGTCGGAGAGCGGCTCTGGGGGCAGTAGTTGTAAGTCAAGAATGAGGGCCTAGACACATTTTGTCATTGATGTACAATCCGACAACTGTCGATTCATGTTTTGTAACTTAGCAGATTTACGTAGCCGGTGTATAAATGTGTATTGGGCTTTGATATGGCGAATACATGGCATTATCACTTGTTGTATACTTTTAATTTTGAAAGCTCTTTGGAGGTCCGCTTCCTAAAAAATCTCTGGTTGATAAGTCGTTTAGCGAGGCTGCAAAAAATTTGCATTTATATATCTGAAAGTGTAGGTATTGGTTTTTTGTATAATTGTTTTTTTGGATTGCTGGAAAAGTAACGCATACTTCTATAATTTAGGACTGAGTCAGGGAAATATAAGGTTCGTTAAATAGTAAATATTCCTAGTACCGTGTGACACTATTGTTAACGAAAAGTTTTTGCAACTTGTCAAAGAGGTTGTTGAATGATCTTCGAATAACTTTTGATGAGCTAGAGGTAATGGTTCTATCTGCAGCTCGTGGACTTCTGTACGATATTGTCCAGAATCATCTAAATTTTCAAAAAGTGTCCGCTTGTTCGATACCCAATTTGCTCATTCATGCATACAAGGAGAAGCGCATGAAAGCTTTAGCAGACATTTTGGAGATGAATCAAGAATTAGATGAAGAATTTATGACTTAAATCACGGCACCTTAATCACGGGATGACCTTAATTACGGCAACTATTTATTGTCCATGAGATGCAGATGGTTCCATTTCCCTAGCTCATCAAAAGGTATTCGAAGATCAATTTCATCAGCCACCCGTACGAACCACGTTTCTAGTGACCCGTACTTGCTTCGCACGTATGAAACATACAATCAGAGAAAACAGAATTCATCTTACAATAATCAATAATCAGTAGGACATGAATCGTTGCGATGTATAATACGACATTATAATGCGACATTACTATTGTAATTCATTTTAATGTTTAGGGGCATTATAAATCATTATTGCCACGTCGGAATGAAATGTTGTAGACTGAATTGAAAAGCATGTTGGCAAAATTTATTATAAAAATAGTATAACATGTAGGTACATAACATAAAGGTAATACAAATTAAATGATTAGAGCGTGTATATTTCATTACATTATAGGTATATTACAATCATTTTTGTCATTGTTGGAAATTTTGATAGTTTGAATTTTGATAGTTGATAGTTGATAGTTTGAGAGTTGAAAATTTGGTTATTTTATTTAGTTAAGGTGATTCGATAGACGCCATATTTTGTGTCAGAATGGCATGCGACATATCCCATCAATTGGTTCCATTTTTTCATTTACTCATCATTTTTCTCCAATTTTAAGTTTCGCAATTCTGTTTTCAGGAGACTAAAGCACTCACTTATCAATTTGTATATTTATATTGAGTTAAGGGTAGAGACGTATTCCTCACCGGAATTGAGGAATGAAGGTGTTACAGTAAGTCCGGCATTAGGTTCCATTTCGACATCAGCGACGATCAACGCTACGATACTGGAAGCCAGTCTTCCGATATTAAATCCCTAGCGGGGAAGAAAAAAAATGCCTAGATTTCGCTAAAAATCCCTAAATCCCCAGATTTGCTCAAATATACTTAAAAAATCCCTAGATTTTGCAAAAAGCGCCATTTTTTTATGAAGAATCATGATGTCATTCGATGTAGCGATTTGCAATATTTAAATCTGATTGGCTCGTTTGAATTTTGGCGCTCTCTGAAAGCAGTGCTAATCCAGACCAATAAAATGAAAGAATATTAGTTGATTTCTTATTATTAACAGGTTGAATGCAGTTGAATGTCAAGTACATCGAAGGACGCAATCGTTTTAATTTCCGGCTTATTTGCGGGGAAAATAGTGTTGCCAAAAAGGCCTACAAAATATAGATGAAAAAATGTTTTCGATTGTCGAAGCTAGAATTGAGGTTAAAAAGTTGATTTTTGGTAACTTTACCTCATCAAAAAAAAATCCCTAGATTTCCTGAAAAATCCCTAAATCCCTGGAAATTCCGGAAAATCCCTAAATCTAGGAATAAACTCTTAGACATCGGATGGCTGTTGGAAGCATTAGAGTCAACATTTGAAACGCTGCTGCAGAATTTGCCGGGAGTATAATCGAGTGTTGAAAGTCAGTAGAATTGAACAATGTAATAATTGCTTTCCGAAATAAGCGTTATAATAAAAAAACAACGAATCTGAACTGTTAATACTGGAACACACCTTCTGTAAATGTACCTTGCGAGAGATAAGTAAAAAAATAGATGTACTGGAGGAGAAGTGCTTCTCCACAGAGTTTGAAGAAGGAAAAAAAATGCCCAAATTTACTTACTTCAGCATTTTCGGCAAAATCACTGCAATTTCCGAACCTTTTTCTGGCCAGGGGCCAAAATTAAATGATTATGAAGGGCCACTTAGATGTTGTAGATAAAAATAGGACTGTTGAAAAATTCGCCGTTTTCAATAAATATGTACCCGGAATGGAAGACATCTAGGGGAAAATTGTTACGATTTTCCGATGCAAATATTTTCCTACAATCTATTTTCCTGCGTTTTGGGATTATACGTACTAAGCAGGCTAAGGGCCCGTTCGCCAAAACTAATCGGAACTGTATGAATGAATTGCTCCTTTTAAAAATCAAAACAATATCGAATTGCGATATATTACACAGTTAAGATAGGGCTATGTCCTGTCGTAAGCGGCGACATAAAGTCGATATCATTTCAATAATCGCCCCAATGGCCACGATAGTTGTTAGACGTTTACGGTTTCCCTGGTAACCTTTGTTTGCTATCAGCTGATATCGAGTAAATGACTAGGAAGCTCCAACCCAGTGGTTAAAGCTTCCTTAACCGCGAAAACTTCAAAATTCAAATTTTCAAATTTTGAACGTAAAGTACATTTTTTCCATCACGAGATAAAAGCACAAACAAGTTTTGAATTGTTGACTGTATCACCATGATTCCAAAAATACAATACACAACATAGCATTGACTAACAATAAAACAGTATGCAATAAAATAAAGTCATGACAAGGAACATAGCCGAAAATGGCGCCGATTCCCATCAACCAACGCGCGGTCTCTACAATGTAACATGCTGCATTGATACTCCCCAGCTGGGACCGTCCGGAATAGCAGCTCTAGTGCAAGCACCAGAGCCGCTAAAAACAACGCGAGGACGCTAGTTCAATATTAATCTTCCATCGTCTTGCTAAGGCGCAGGGATACAAATATTTGAACTCTCCGGAACGCGTAAGGCATGACGCCTCATTTGAAGGCGTTTTTGAATCTTCTTAATTTACATGACAAGATTTTCCAAATTGTTTTACATAATATTATAAATTTGAGTTCCTTTTTTTATTCAGTTGAATTACTCCCTCTCCTTAATTTTTAATTAGTCTGCAAAAACAATTCACTTGCGAAATACAACCCTGGCTTTAGCAACCTTAAACTACGGCCTTAACGGTCAAAACTTCAGTATCGGCACAGGAAAGCCAAAGAATCGAGCGAAGACGCTGCTTAAATGTTAAACTTCTATCGCCTTGTTAAGGCGCAGGGATACAACTATTTGAACTCTCCGGAACGCGTGAGGTATCACGCCTTAATTGAAGGCGTTTTCGAATCTTCTGTATTTACAAGACGAGATTTTCCAAATTGTTTTGCATTATACTGTAGATTTGAGTTCCGTTTATTATTTAGTTAAATTACTCCTGCTTCTTTATATTTAATTATTCTGCAAAAATTACCTGTTTGCGAAATACAATCCTGGTTTTAGCGCCCTTAAACTACGGCCTTAACGGTCAAAACTGCAGTAGCGGCACACAGGGGCGGACTGGTTGTCGAAAAGTTAGGAGGAGACCGAAATGTAAGGGCCCCTCCTGTCGCTCGGGGGCCTTTCAAAGAAGGTCCGGGGGCCCTTCCCCGGTAAATTTTGAAAATTTCACACTTTTTAAACACGTAGGCATTATTGGAGTTGGATTCTACAGTATGTGAACTTCAAAATAACCCATTTTAAGGATTCATCGGGGGTTCCTTCATCACAAATGCTTTAGGCTACCTTCCATGTCTCTTAGAGACAAATTTTCAAGGAATTCGGGGCCTTTCAGTGATTGAAAAGGATAAGAAAATTACATTACGGGAAAAAAATGATGACTCGAAAAAATTTCGCCGCGGGGGCCCCTTCGGGACCTCCGCGGCAAATTGTTGGGGGGCGATCGCCTCCCCGCCCCCATGGCCAGTCCGCCTTTGCATATCTCCAACGCACACACGCCGAGGATGGAATACGACGACGTTTTGTGTGTTTTTTTGGCTACACTCACGCCAACGGCGAAGCGTGAATAATCGATTATCGATTTTTCTCCATTTGAAGTTATGGTAAAGAATCAATTACTAAGGTGTTCGTTGCGAACACCCTGTTTATCGATCCTTTTCCACATGTTTAAATGGCGGATCAATCGATTTATCGCGAAGCATGCAGGTGAATAATCTGTACATCATAGACGCAAAAGCGGAACCACGAGCTATGTGATAATAACACTGCTTGTCACTTAGAATGTTTGGGCGCTTATCAACTCTTTAGGTCCGGGTACTTCAAGGCCTACTTTCGGATCCGTTTTTATTCGCTGGAAGGTTAACACACATAGTTTGTTTTCCATTTTCAAGGAAAGCATACAAATCGTCGTTTCCCGCACGAAGGAACGTAAGTCCATTCCAAGGATGTCAAATTTACTCAAACAATTCGATTATTTACGATGATCTACTTTTTTCGTGAAATTAGAAGAAAAATTACATAGATTCTCGGCTAGAAATTATCAAAATTTTCATGGTGAAAATTATATATGTTTGCTCGGAAAAATCTGACAACATTGAAATATAGTTACGTTCTTTCGTGAGGGAGGTGACTAAATAGACTTGAATGAAACATTGAAATAATATTTTTCGTCATATCTCAGAAAAATCACGGCAGATTTTAAAGTGTTCATATTCGTTTGCCCGTAAAAAAACAGGCAGAGAATAGTTGCAACATCGCAAATTGAGGTGTAAATAGTTTTACCTCACCATCGGCAATGAGAAGATGTGTAACTGCGCGCGCGCTAAAATGTATTATCAGCGGCAATCGTGATCTTCTACCATCAAGTCCAAGCGAAAGCGACACCGTAGAAGGCGCTCTGAGCAACTATTCCACCACAGAAGTATTGCACAGTATCAGACGAAATTGAAGGCGCACTAACGTACGTAAATGGACCAATTGACAAGGCACGAATTTCAGCATTCTGATACATGTTTCTTAACAAAAATTTCACGTAGAACACGATGCGTCCAACAAAAATTTCCGCAATCAATACCTTACGAAGATATTTAATGATTCGTAATGCGTGAATTCAAACCACCCGCTCATGAAAACTCAATGCTCTACGTGATTCACATCGAGCGCTAAACGTTATCATGACAGTCTCTGCAATATAAAAATCTGGCAACCTCGATCTTGACGCTTTGGCTCAGCTAAAGCGGATTGCTTATAGTTTGAACAACACATGGTGGGAAATGAACATTGTTCGATTGAGAAGCTTGCTGAAACCGTTGTAATGCGTGATTTGACTCACGTAGAGCTTTGAGTTTCTTGTGAGCGGGCAGTTCAAATTTCTCGTAACCAATGTGTAATAAAAACGTTAATATCTTCGTTAAAATTTGGTTTCAGTAATTTTCGTTGTAAGAATCGTATTTTACGTAAAATTCTGGGTAAGTAACATGCATCAGATTGCTTAAATTCGTACCTTGTCCAGTGGTCCATTGGCACAGGTATCAGCGGCAATCGTGATCCTCTACCATCAAGTCCAAGCGAAAGTGACACTGTAGAAGGCGCTCTGAGCAACTATTCCACCACAGAAGTATTGCACAGTATCAAACGAAATTGAAGGCGCACTGACGTAGGTGAATTGGCACAGTTATCAGTGGCAATCGTGATTCTCTACCATCAAGTCCAAGCGAAAGCGACACTGTAGAAGGCGCTCTGAGCAACTATTCCACCACAGAAGTATTGCACAGTATCAGACGAAATTGAAGGCGAACTAACGTAGGTAAATTGGTACAGTTATAAGCGGCAATCGTGATCCTCTACCATCAAGTCCAAGCGAAAGTGACACTGTAGAAGGCGCTCTAAGCAACCATTTCACCACAGAAGTATTGCACAGTATCAGACGAAATTGAAGGCGCACCAACGTAGGTAAATTGACGGGTATCGTTTACCACTGCGTAGCCACTGCGTAGAGTCATAATGATCTTACGATACGCGGCTACTGCTTGATTGATCCTTGAGAAATTTGTCACGGGTGACACTTTCAGACGGAACACTTGAATTTCAACACACATTTTCAAAATTCGAAAATCCGAGATACCTAGTGTATCTGGCCTATAGTGCTATACTGCCGTGCAACGCAACCACGCCGTAAACGCCATTTTAAATTTTTTGGAAGCAACGTATCATAGCAGAAGAACTTGTGTACCTTGGGACTATGCTTTCACAGAATACATACATATCAAGCCGCTACCTCAGCGCACTAGAGCGCTCTGCGACTCCAAAACCGCAGAATTCTTTCGAAATAATTGAAAACTCTTCATTCTCAATATTCTTTATGATTTCATTTTTTTATTTTATTTTTTTAAAATTTGTTTGCTGATAATGATTTTGTGAGGATGGATAGTATCAGGATGACATGATTTTGTGGAGACTGCAAGAATAACATTCAATCTGGAATTCCAGGAAAAAGATTTATTTTAAAAAAAAGTAGAATCAAAATTAAACTATGTACATGAAAAATAGACATATCAAGGGAAAATAACAAGAATGATCTAAGAAAGAAGGAACGATTATAACAGATAAAATCATATTTGCAAGGTTCGATTAGGAGGTCAAAGAGTTAAGAGAAGTTGAAAATAAAATCCACATGGTATGTTGATAATATTTGGTTCACAATTTCTAAAAAATAATATTTTCAGTGAAATAATCACAAACATTATCATTCAGGATTTTTCACAGAGATCTTTTTTCATAACATGTATAAATGAATGAAAAACTTACAGTTGTGGATAGAAAACAGCCCTTAGATCAGCATTGAAACCATAAAAATTCATATGTTCATTTGAAATGAATGCATAAATCTACACTGAATTCACGGCTGATGGAATGTTACAGAATGAATTCTTAATTCATTCAATTGCAATCTCAACAAAATTGGAATTTTGTCAACAATACTTCTGCACTGGCTCAAAATTTAAGTTTGAAAGCAACGAATGCCTTCTTGATACCAACTTATAGTCAAAAGCACAAAGTGCTGCATCTGAAAACTGGAAAAAGACTTAAACATCAGTTAAGAAATGACACTTTAAACGCGGTCAGGAAAAATTTTAAGAAAATAATTTGCCTAAACAAGCTTGAGGGATACACTTGGTAATCACTTACATTTTGGGGAATAATTGAGGAGCTTTCCAGAAAAAAGGCACATAGCAAAAAATCGCGTTTGAGAAAATGCACTTGAAGTTTCCATCATTATTCTATAGCTACTAACTGTGACTTACGTTCGAAATTGGGAGTCCAGGCTGTGATGTAAGTTATCATCAGTGACTGGAAAGTAATGATGGAAACTTAAGATGCATTTTTCTCATACACGATTTTTTGCTATGTGCCCTTTTTCCAGAAAGCTCCTCAATTACCGAAGATACTTAATTAAATGTTTCAGTACTAACAGACCAGTCAAAAGTAACTGTAATTCGAGTACAGATACAAAAAAATGCATTACTTAAAACATTTGTTTCCTTAAAAACTGACTGAAAGGTAACTCTCCTCAATAACGCATAGGTGGATAACATGGACATCTCATACCAGTGGTGATTCTTGTAAGTTAGGAAAACTGTTTTTGCTCCATTCGAATGTGGTGTTAGACAATCGATTCTAGATGAGGCAGCCTGTCTTACCTTGAATCGATAGATTCAATGGATGTAAATGGAGTTTCACAGCGTTAACTTGTTAGAATGGCTAATGTTTAATACTATACACCATGAGTTGCAGATGCAAATAAGGAGTGGAGAGGATGCAAGTATTTTTTGTAGACTGGTAAATTATCGACACGGCAAAGACCAAATTTTATAAACAAGGCTAGTTATGATTCTTCATGTTTGTTTGAGACTGTAATGAAAAAGTTGATCAGTCTAAAAATAAGTTTGCTCAAATAATTGTAGGGCAACATGCTTTTTAATTCACATTCGATTAAGACTAAAGTAAACAAATTTAACAGTCCAAAAATAAAGTTGCTCCAATAATGGACCTCTAGACAAGGTCTGAACCAGAGAAAAACGTAATGTCGATGGCTAATAAGCCAGATTACGAATCTCCATTGCAGTGTTTCAGAATTTCTGCACCTATTGTACTTAAATGAGGAGAAACAAAGCGACTTGTTTTTACTTTAGAATATTGTGTAGAAAACCAATCAGGCAACAGTAAGATTAGAAATAAACTCCTGAACAAGATACTCACAAGTATTTTTAAAACAGATCTAATGGAAGTTAGATGATAAAAATGACGTAACTTGAATTTTTATCATTTGACAAAAGTAAAATATATCTTCCGATAATGTTGTGTTGTAAATACTTGATTCTTGTTTGGGAGTAAATTTCCAGATTTCCTGTTGTAAGATTTGTTTTTCTTTTGAGAGATTTTGAAGAGAAAAAATCTTGCTAGTTCTTTAATTCAAACCTTCTCTAAAGGCTCATCACTGAGCGAATGAGAATACTCAATAGATATAACAACACGCAATATTAACAGCTGTTCCATAAAACTTTAAACAAAGAAAAATACATGACTTGAGGAGATACAACGAATTTTGTAATATACAATATACAATTGTAAGAGAAAAGTATATACTGAGAGTAAAAATATGTCAAAAAATTCCACATTTTAAACAAAGGTAAAAAATTTATTGAACAAAGGTTACGAGATTGATTTGAAAATACAGTCTATAAAAACTGAGGAGGCCATAAAATTATTCAAAGAGGATCAATAGATAAAAATGAGGTAAAGGGTGTCAGAGAATGAAAAAAGCCCGTAGTATGGTTTGCGAAACAGCTAACTAAAGCAGTATCAGCGGGCTATTTGTGTACCTCTATTCTAAAATCCTTAACGAAGTCAATAAACATTTTTTGATCGACAACTGAAGTACATTCAAATCTTTGTGATAAAATGGATGATTGGGAAACTAAAATTCTTGTTTTCAAGATAATTCATACACGACAGGATGAGGTTGAAAAATGAGGCGATTTGAAAGACAAAATCAGCAGGTAACTTCCTAAACATCAGTCTCTCAAAAATACCAAGAGGCGACTTACAAGAGAAAATTAATTTGAGATGTACAAAAATACAGTAAATTCAATGGCAGTCTCATTAAGTACGACAATTTTGAATGAATACAAAGTTATTGTAAGTTATCTTTCAACAAAATAAAACCAGGACCAGTAATATAAAGTCAAGGACCAGTTAACTTCCTGTGGGTGTGGTGGTTGTAGCGTTGGTCATATAACTAAAAGGTCTCAGGTTCCAATCTAGGCTAGACTGGCTGTAAAGAGACTGGGGGATCAAGCAGGGGATTGCCAGTAGGCTACTCAAAAATTGGTAATTAAAAAAAATTATGACTGTATTTTTTATTAATACAGATCAACTTCATTCATCGACGATATTAAATAATTTAAAAATAGACAAAAAATATATGCCGATGTGAAATTGAAACTTACAAGATTACGGCTGATTCGGGAAGATTCAGATGTTACTTCCCTGATTGATTTATAATGTGTACACTGTATACATGCTTATGTATCTTTTTTCTAGCCTGTGCGTCCGCTCTTAAACATCAAATCACAATTTATTTGATACAAAAATAATAGACAAAATTAAAGAATCATTGTGCATCAAAGGGAGAAGAAGCTATGCACTCAAATACATTGATCATAAGATCAAATTAAGGGTTTTGTACCATTTTATTTTTTCTTTAAAATTAAATCTATTCCTAAAAATGGAATTTGAGATGGTTAAAATTGATGGATTGATTTTGCTATAAAAATATATTTAGACTCAATTCTAGAGTTTAGAACAATGCTCACAGGAAACTTAACAGTTACAAAATGATTGCAAGTTTATGGAGACATGAATGATACACGGACAGCAATGAGACCAAGAACTGGATTAAAAATTGTAAAAATTTTTGGGTAACTAAACGTAAAAGAAAAATAGAAAAATATCGTAAAATGTAGATAGGTACTCGATTATCTATTTTAAAATTGATATAGATCTCCGTTGGAATTGGGTATAATTTTAAACAATAAAATAGTGACCAAAGTAGGTACTTGTAACTATGAATAGTGAAACATAAAATTTAATTACAATCACAGGAGTAAAAAACTCAAATCTTTTAGCCGTCACAGACAGAAAGTCGCAGATTGAGGTCAAGTTTTAAAAACTGAATTTGTATGTTTTTCTATTTTTTCTGATCACATTAGTGGTTGTTTCAGGGGTAAAAGTGTTTCCCTTTGCCCTGATGTAGATATTTTTACTTTACCTAATTATTCATGGATTGTATTAAAATCACCTTAGATGTTTTAACATGGAGCATATTGGCAAGATTCAAAACGAAGGGCAGACGATCTTAAGTCTAAAAGCTTCTGGCAAAGCTGCAGTTTAAAATTTTCAAAAAAAAAGAAAGAGAAAAAAAGCCCTATTTTACACATTTTAAACGTTGAAAATCATTGAGATACATTCAAAGCGTTTTCTAGGTAGAACTACATTCTCTTGTACCTTACGACAAAAAGGGATTCGAAGGGTGAAGAATTTGGTCCATCGTTTAAAATCTGATGGAGGCTCTTTCTTCGGATTTTTTGGTACATGAAGCAAGCTTTCATTTTCAGATAAACCTTGAAAGTGAACATCAATTTGTAAAGATCTAGAACATTTCGTAACCATTTAACAGGAAACACACACAACAGGTGTTACACAACATTGTACGTGAAAGATTTGGCACATGATTACCTAGGAAAAAAAAGGAAAAAAATACTGGGGACAAACTTAGTGCGGTTCAATGATACATTTTTTTGGACAGAAATATGTACTCCTTATTGCAGAATTGAAATTGTCGGATGTTTTGAAAACGCTCTTCACTGCAAAAGATTCAGTGTTGATGGCGGCAGAATATTGCATGCTGCATGTTCACCCAACAATAAAGCCGCTATCCATTTCAGTTCTTCTTCTTTACTCAACCCAGCTATTGTGTATCCAAAGAAAGGATTTTCTTTCGTTCTGTTGGATCATAAAAATAAAAATGAAAGGTTAGTTGATAAATCAGAATAATCAGACACAGAAAAAGGCATGGAGAGGAACAGTAATCACAACATATCTGTAAAAGTAGCAAAAAGAAATGCGTGTATTCACAAGATAAACATTTTTTGATAACTAGTTAATTTGATGCAAGAAAGCCAACCAGAAGGAGATCATTTAATTCTGGGGAAACTTCATTTAAATCAAGTCAGGAATGTTCCAAGTACTTTTCAAAAACTTAAAAAAGTCTTTGTTGATTTTCCTCTGAGAGTATACTAAAACAAAAATGAATGATTTGAAGCCCTACGACTGACGTATTGTTACTGTTTTCAACGACGATATTTGTCATCAAGAAGTGCAAATGTTCTTGCATAATTTTTTTAAAAAGTTTATGAAAAATTCTTTTTTCATATTGTTTATACATTATGCAACAAAATTTCTTCAACTGCCTTCTTTACATAGTGACCTTTGCGCAACACTAAGCTTCTATTGCTGAAAATATCTCCAAAAACCAAGTGAATTCAAAATTAATCTCATCATGTAAACCCAGGAAAAGGGGCGCACTGCCAACATTAAGAGCTCAAGAACTTTTAATTTTACGAAGACAAGAGGCACATAACTTACCTAACAGTCTTATTTTTGTCAATGAAAGTAAGCGCCCACCTGTAAAAAGAAGAACATAAAAAGGGTAAAAATGACTGCATGATCACAGAAAAAAAATTGCAGAAATGAAAGGCTGTTATAAGATAGTTAGGTCATTCCTCTTCGTTTAAACATGTTGGAAACTGTGTTGGAGAAAAAAGAAGACCTGGAGCCTCCTCTACAAATGGAAAAATAAAAAAAATGTACTGCTGTTCTCAATAAAATAACGTGTAAACGACAACTTTTGAAAACAGAGCAGAGGGAGAGGAAGGGCCAGGAGAACTAAGGTGGAACCAGAAAATTTTCTTAAGAATGGACCACTAGACAAGGTACGGCTTAAAGGATTCTGATACATATTTCTCAACCAAAATTTCACGCAGAACACGATTCGCGCAACGAAAATTACTGAAACCAACTCCTAACAAAGATATTAACCTTTTTATTTCGCATTGGTTACAAGGAATTTGAACTGCCCGCTCACAAGAAACTCAAAGCTCTTCGTGAGTCAAATCGCGCACTACAATGGTTTCAACAAGCTTCTCAATCGAGCAATGTTCATTTCCCACCATGTGTTTTTCAAACTATAAGTAATTTGGTATAGCTGAGCCAAAGCATCAAGATTGAGGTTGCCAGATTTTTATATCGCAGAGACTGTCATGATAAACGTTCAGCGCGCAATGTAAATTACGTAGAGCATTGAGTTTTCATGAGCGGGTGGTTTGAATACACGCATCAAGAATTATTGAATATCTTTGTAAGTAGTTTATTTCGGTAATTTTCGTTGTGCGCATCGGGTTCTACGTGAAATTATGGAGATTTGTCAAGTTGGATGAAAAACATCGGATTTGGAGCTTTTGACGAAGCACTCTCTTTACTATTTTTGTTTTAATCTCATTCTCTCATTTCCCACGGAACCTTAAAAATTAAACCAGATATGCAAAAAGGAACAACAACTCATTACCCTGGCAAGTGAACATGTTAAATGAAAGTCAGGTGTATTATTTGATTACCTAGTGTGGGGATTACGCTTTGGTTCATAACCTATGTACCAGACAATGTCTTCAATTCGCCACTCATTTAGTTTGACTGAACCCTGCAAGAGAAAAAAAATGTAATTAGAATGCCATTCAAAAATTACAGAGAAGGAATTGAAAAAATAAAAAAAATCTCCATCCACAGAGACAGGCTAAAAATAAACATCTGAATTTCTTGAGAGATCAAATTAAATTTTTAAAAAAAGGAAATCCTTTCATGGATAAAGATAGCAAATTGCTCGCTATGGAGATAGAGATGATCAAGGTACATGTCACCAAGGAGATTTTCCTTCAATTTAGATAATTTCTCAATGAGCGATCTGTGAGAGACTTTCGGCTGGTCTACTAGATGGTACTAGTTTTGATACAAGAGCTTCCACAAGCAATCAATTTTAGAGAACTCATTAAAATATTTAAAGCAAAGCCTTGAAAAATGGCTTTGGATCATTGCGACAAGTAATAGGCCTCTACATGGGTATATAATTAACGCTTGACACATACTTTTTTCTTTTCCAATTTTCACAAAGAACATAATTCACACAACATTAAGTGTGGAAATCCACCTCTAAACAAGATGTAAGTGTAAAATCAACAATGGTTGAATGAGAAAAATACAACTGATATCATTTAAAAAGTAAGAAATTACGCGAATTTCATCTCAATATCATGAAAAGTATGCAACATTGAATTCTAAAAAATTACGCACTTTTCAGCACTCCGTATTGCAGGCAACGAATGATTTTATCCAGTGATTTTGTAAGAAAATGAGAAAATACGCAATAATCACCGGAACATTCCTGCAAATACTTGATTTTTCCAATGGTTTTTTAAAATCATTATAAATTACGCATTATTCACCTCAATATTGCAGCACTTATGCAAATGTGTTCCAGCGGTTGATTAAAAACATACGAGATCACACAATTTTCACCTCAATATGGGGAAAATACAAGATTTTTACATTGATGCGAACATAACATTATAAACATCAGTAATTTGAGACTTGCAAAAAGCTAAGATTTTCCTTAAACGTCGCATGACACCACATAGTGGCTTCAAGTAGTGGCTTGCTAGATTTCCACTTGTTGAGTAATCCAACTTTCAGTTGATCTTTCTTTAAAATACTTATTAATATGTATCCCATTTAAGAGTTAATTCCCAAACTTCCCGTAGGGTGAACTGTTACTCTACCTAAGATTTTGAGAAGAGAACATATGATTTTTTTTTCTCGTTCTGACTTTGTCTGGTGGTCCATTGTTTAATTTCGCAATTAATTTGAAACAATTTAAAAACACTAAGAAAAGGAGCATCTACATCTCCTGATCAAAGATTGGTTGAGAAATTAGGCAATCAAAACGACCAAATTCTCAAAAAAACTGAACATCAACGGGAAAAAAAGACAGTTTTGTACTTACCCTCTTATCCTTGTAATAACAAAGCCTGGCTTGACTAAATTCGAAGAGGTAACTTTTGAAAGATTTAGATTTTGTGTCAGCAAACCGCAGTTCACCACACATGGCAAGAGGTGGCTTAGCCTAGAACATTTTAAAAACGGTATTAAAATTCCATAAGTTAAACAATTAAAATGGAAAGAACACATCCTGAATAAAAAAAGCAGATCGATCTAAAGCACATACAAATTCTATGGCTTCTTGGGAAGCATTCTAAATTAAAGTTAAAAAATAAATTTCTCCTTTACAAGTCTATGTTAAGGCCAATCTGGGCCTACAGCTCTCAGATTTGGGCGTGCGCCGCCGGTTCGAACCTAAAAATTATCGAAATAGTCCAAAACAAGATTCTCAGGCAAATGACAGCGGCCAGGTGGTACGAGCGTAACATCGATATTAGAGATGAACTCGGAATAGAAGAAATATATATGTACACCTTTCGACTGTACAATAACTATGAAGAGCGACTAGGCGTGCACCCCAACCCCGAGGCAATAGCGCTTTTGGACTGGGGTTCCGATACCCGGAGGCTAAAAAGACGCAAACCTTATGAACTGAGCACGGCTCATTTCCGTCGATGTTAAGCTTGTGCCTCTGGCCCCCCACTGTCTTAGTCAACTGACGGGGCGAAAGCACTGTTAATAAAAACGATTCACTGGGCATTTAGTTCTAGGAATTGCTATAGTTAGTCTTAGATAGTTTTCACCCGCTTTTTACAAGATTTGTATTTTCACTTCATCTTCATCCATCCACCATCATCTCTCCTCATAAGTACCCCTATCTATAAAGCGGTGTTTACCCCTATTTTATTGTAATAAATTTAAGAAAAAATTTGTAAAGACCCGTAAGGTCTAAAAATGGACTTAGTAATTCTTTATGTGTAATTACAAAAAAATAAATAAAGAAAAAAAAATAAATAAATAAAAAAAATTAAACTAAAGTTTTGCAGACTTGGTATGGGAGAGTATAAACTGGATGATTCACTGTGATCTTAGTACTCGTAGCAAACTGCCTTGACCGCTGCAACATGAAGGCTGGCTCATCTTTTCAAAACAGTGAAGAAGTGAAATTTCTGAACAATTCATGATTAGTGTAATAAAATAATTTTACTTCTGAAAAACTTTCAAAATTCTGCTTTTCATGAGTCAAAATACATTGATTAATTAACTTAAGGATGAGATGTTGACTTACCAAAGGAACGATTTCTTGAAACAGCTCATTTTTCGTAATGACAAGATAATTGGCGCGTCGGTCAGCTTCATCCCAATAACCCCAGCGGAGCACTACATCCAGTACTTTCTCTGTGTGATGCAGTGGTCTTTGCATTGCACCATCGCAAATAACTTCGATCAGACACAAATGCTCCGGCCGCAAACCGACGCGGTCTGCTAACTGAGTGCAGATGGTATTTGCATCTTTGGTTGGCTCAATCTGAATCATTAAGGATGCAAAATTCATAAATCAATCAAAATATTCCAGCCCTTTTGACACAACTAGACAGAAAAAGGAACTGGTGATTTGCCCTTTCTAAATTTTACGTCATACTTGTTAAAGTCGGGGTTGACCAATAATTTAAAGTTAGTTAAATTCGGAAGGATTTGTGCAAATTTTTATGTTCTTCAACTCTGATTGAAGGGATGATCTTAAAAACAACCTAGAAGTATTGAAAGAGCGACGCCAAGAATGGCACAATTTGGGCCAGAAGGGATTTTTCTGAAACCGGGCCCAAACGATACCTTATGATACCCTAAAACTCTGGTAAAAATTTTAGCTTGAGTATACGCACCGTTTTTGAGAAATGGGGGGGCAAAGTTGCCAAATCGCCATCATTCTGGACAGCATTTTTACAGCAAAAAGACGGGAAAAATGGACGAAAAAGTTACACTATTGATGGGTTTGGGCTGTAAATGTTCTTATTGAGCCCCCGTGCATGTAACTGTGTTCAGTTTCAAAAATTTTGGACGTACAGTGGTCCAAAATGGGGAGAAATCGTGGACAGATAAGGATTCTTTGTCAAACTTTTTAAAAATGGAAGTAAAATTGTTGGTCTCCTGCAGAGATCATGTGAAACAATGTTCTTATCGGTCTTCAATGCATTCAATTGAGTTCAGTTTATCAAATTTTCATCGCACAATGGTCCAAAATGGGAAATCAGTGGACAAATTAAGATCTTCTGCCTAACTTTTTAAAAATGATGTACGACTATTGGTCCCCTGCAGAGATCATGGCGAACAATGTTCTTATCAATGCATTCATTGGGTTCAGTTTATCAAATTTTCATCGCACAATGGTCCAAAATGGAAAATTAGTGGACAAATTAAGATCTTCTGTTGAAATTTTTGAAAAATAACATGAAACTATGAGGTTTTTCACTAGATTCGAAAGGTGTAAATTCAAAATAAGTTAGTAGCCAATAAAAGCTATCCATGTTCACTGTTTTGAACTGAACAAATGAGGTCTGGAAACGGTAATTCAGGAGGAACTTAGCTTTTGGATCCTTAAAATCCGGCTAACTGGGTGGTTTTTGTCCTAGTTAGTTGTCAGAGAATTATTGTAGTTAGAATAATACTTTACAATAAATCCTTTCTAAGGATTTAGGAAAGGTTAGGTTAGGTTAGGTTAGGTTAGATTTCAACAGAAGATCTTAATTTGTCCACTGATTTCCCATTTTAGACCATTGTGCGATGAAAATTTGATAAACTGAACCCAATGAATGCATTGATAAGAACATTGTTCGCCATGATCTCTGCAGGGGACCAATAGTCGTACATCATTTTTAAAAAGTTAGGCAGAAGATCTTAATTTGTCCACTGATTTCCCATTTTGGACCATTGTGCGATGAAAATTTGATAAACTGAACTCAATTGAATGCATTGAAGACCGATAAGAACATTGTTTCACATGATCTCTGCAGGAGACCAACAATTTTACTTCCATTTTTAAAAAGTTTGACAAAGAATCCTTATCTGTCCACGATTTCTCCCCATTTTGGACCACTGTACGTCCAAAATTTTTGAAACTGAACACAGTTACATGCACGGGGGCTCAATAAGAACATTTACAGCCCAAACCCATCAATAGTGTAACTTTTTCGTCCATTTTTCCCGTCTTTTTGCTGTAAAAATGCTGTCCAGAATGATGGCGATTTGGCAACTTTGCCCCCCCATTTCTCAAAAACGGTGCGTATACTCAAGCTAAAATTTTTACCAGAGTTTTTAGGGTATCATAAGGTATCGTTTGGGCCCGGTTTCAGAAAAATCCCTTCTGGCCCAAATTGTGCCAAAAAACGGTCGTTTTTGGCGTCGCTCTTTCATTTCGCACCTTAATGAGAAACTTGTCAGTTACTAGAACTCAGAACTCTGCTTTGAGATACCAACTAAAATTGTTTAAATGTTGAGAGAAAACGACGTATACTATAAACAATAGGTAGCAAGGAGGTAAAATAGAGCTGGATCCACATTACTTTGCAGGGAAAGTAAGACGAATAAATTCCAAAAAATTTAATATTTATTGGCCTTGCTCTCCCCGCAAAATATTGCGAACCCAGCATTATTTTTCCACCTTTTTTCATACAGTTCTGGCCGCATTTTTGGTGTTTTTTTCTTGTATAACCATAAGGCTGACTTCCAAAAAAAAAAAAATATCCAGGATACAGGGAATAACAGAATTTTACTCTGTTTTTAGGTTTTGAGGATGAGATAAACTCATTAGAGAAGGCCCAATTTGTAATGATACGAACACTGAGGCAGTGTCAAGGAGGTAAAGACTCAACAATTTCGGGGTTAAGAAAGTTCTTCAGAACAAAAATCAGTTGCAATCTTAGCCTTAGAATATCTTAGAATATTTAATCTCGTAGATGGGAGAATAAGAGATGGGAGAAAATTGTGAACATGCTTACCGTAACATTGACACAGCTACCACTGTCTTTGCCATTGATATAAATCCACACTTTGAGATCGCCGGATGGCCTGTTTTGTCTTTGTGGCGTATCATGATACCGTTCCAGCACTTCCATCATCCTCCGTTCTCGGTCCAACTCATCGCCATCCACATCAAACAACTTTGGGTAAAGAGTTATAAGATCACAGACAACCTCCGATTCTCGTTTGAACCACTCTTGAACTTCATTTGACTGAAAATAGAAAATAATGATAAGATTAGTTGGTCAAAGAAAATGACAAGTATATTTTTTACTTAAAATTTGTAAAAGCAGATTTCTAACTTTTAAAGAACGCGAAAGATTAACTTTAGAATACTGGAAGCTTTCCTGTGAAGGACAATTATCTGTATTAACTGGTAAAAATGTTTGGAAAATGTAAAAAAATTAAAACAGCAGACTTACAGGCAATACATTATTTTTAGAATTAAAACATTCTTTGTAGGTATTGCAGTCTCCCCCATGAAGGAACGTATTTTGTCTGCACTGTTTTAGGATTTCTATGTAAACATTTTCTCTTTTCATGAGAGAACCATCGCACGAATTTGTTTAAAAATTTTGGTGTCTCGTCTTATATGTAAAGAAAAATCAATGAAAATTTTAGAAAAATTCATGTGATGGTTTTCCTGTAAAAAAAATAAATCGTCCATAAGAGATCCTGAAAAACAGCGACCGAGATAGGTTCATTCATCTAGGAGACTATCATACTCTGTAAAAAGTTCTTCCAAATCAACTTCCTGCTAAATTCCATCTAATATTTTCCCAAATTTGTACTTCAATTGAAGTGATTTTTCGTAAATGAAAGTTTCATTCTTACGGTAAGTTTTTGCAATGAATGTCGGAGGGTACTTAGATCATTTATAATAAGACAGATATTGGTGCAAAAATTAACTCCCTTTTGAAGGTACTACTGGTGTAGGTTTAAAGAAATGCATTGTTAAATTCAGCACATACCTTTCATCTGCTGATGAAACAGGAGGGCAAAATAGTAAGGAAGAAACAAACCATAGTTAGATATAAGATTTTGAAAACTTATCTTCGGAGATCAAATATTTTGATAAAAATTTCTGATGAAAATGAAACCTCATATAGCGATCACAATCTTACTTCGATGATTTGTAAAAATATACAAGCGAATTTAAGGAAAATTATCCACTGCGGACTAGTAATGTTTGTGTTCCGCAAAGTCCAACTCTTCTAAAAAGCTGATCTCTGCAGAACGACTTCGCAGAATAGAGTTAAAAAGCAAGTAGATTTGTTAAGTTTTAAACTGGCACATAAATACAAATCATCTAACTTGAGCAGTAATTTAAATCGAGAAAATTTATCGAATCTCTCTTACTCTAAAAGTGGTAGTTGTTATATATTCATCGTTGTTAGTGACAATTTTAACACATGACCCGGGAGTTTGATTTTCAATCTCTACCTGACGTACACGCATTTTTTTGTTTAGTTCATTGTACGAAATTGCAGCCTTGATACATCAGAAATTGATGATTGGTATCCAATCATGGTCTTCTCTAAAAGAAGATTCCCAATAAAGATTTTGCGTCTCACACCACTGTACTAAGAAAAAACGCCCTGTGAACAATCAGACGTTTCCAAATTTCCCTTGATAAATAATGACTATACTAAGAAAGTTGTAAATATTTTTCTTCTAATTTTCCAGAAAATTTTGATCGCAATTCAATCTAAATATCTGAAAATTTCAAGGAAAGATGACTTTCTTCTACAATACATTTTTGATCAGGGGAAATTTGGCAACATTTGAATATTTATACGGCGTTTTTCCGTAGCAATGCGCCCTGCTGTGCTAAGGACAAATGCCGTACGAACCTTCAGACGCTGCCATATTTCCTTCAATGGAAACCTGATTTACTAAGAAAATCGTTAATATTTTCCTTCAATTTTTTCAGAGAATCTTGTTCTTATCTAAAATGTCTGAAAATTTCAAAGAAAAATACGCATAATTTTCTTGAAAAATACATGATTTATCCGGGGCAATTAGGCAAATATCGAATGATCATACGGCGTTTTTCTTAGGACAGCAGAATGGTTCAATTAAATTTCAAGACATTCTGACTTTGAAATACCCAAAAAAGGTACATCAGAGGAAGAAACTACAAATCTTTCCTTCATCCAACAAACCTTTGATGTACATTTAAGGAGTTATAACTTATAGCATTACGATATCTGACAGGACATGCAGTTTTTCACCAGGCCTTCACCATGTGCCTTCACAACCAAACCTTCTTTGAATTTCAATATCAATGAAGTTGGAGGATTTGATGAATGAATACTTTGGATTCTGGAGCACAGTTCAATGAACAAATCTTAGAATATGATTTGACTTGAGGACAAAGTAGCTTACTTCAACGTGCATAAGCGTAGGTCCCCAAATTGCTGCTAAATTATCAGCAGGCATGAGATTTCTCTCTTGCTGAAGATGAATGGAATGTAGATGGCTTATCAGTCTGCGGGTTGTTACATAATTCACAGGTGCTAATTTTTCTAAAAGACTACGGTACATGGCCACTTTCTCCTCCTCGCTACAATCAACACCTGAAATTTAGAAGGAAACTGTCAATAAACATACAAACTCAAGCGATGAACACTACCGGGAATTCTTATACATTTTAGATAAAGAATAAAACATTGTGTAAACACCTACAGATTAATATAAATTGTTTTTACATTCTTCCTGAAGTTGTGTCTGGATACGATGAAGACACAAAACAATATCAATGGCCAAAAGGCGAAACCATGTATCTCTGTTGGCCATGATGCAGACTTCCTATCATACTTTATTTTTTTTCCTGATAACTGGTCAGCATAATTTTTTGAAAACTTCCTTGACTTTCTTGTTGGTTTGTTTGTTTGTTGTTGCCAGGCTCGTTTCTCCTCAAAAAAATAGAATAGGGGCGAAAATGTTGAAACATTGCAATTGGGATACATCATTTCCCACTTCAGCCATGGACATGAAAATTGATACAAGGGTCATCCATAAAGTGAATTTTTAAAATCCATACATCAGAGACTAAAAATGGCAAATCAAATTTGAGAAAAGTGTTTGCTCTTTTATAACTACAACTTTTTAAAGACGTAAGTACCTGCGGTTGGCGACAAATCAATTTTGACACAGAAACTCTAGCGTAGTTCCATCTATTGAAATTAGACCCATTGTACACTCACTTTTCACAAATCTAGCTTTATTTTTGAATTTTTAGGGCAGTGAAAAGTTAAATCTTAATGATTGAAGATCATAAATTCCATCCATCGAATATTGTATATCCTTTTTAACATTGTCACAAACGGTATTTTTTCCTTGAGAAAGATAGAGCAAGAAGTGCCATTTGATGGGTTTTATGACTTTCGACTCTCATAGGCAACGTCTATGAAAGAGTGGAAATATTCATTTGAAAGGGGTCTGATTCCCTCACTGTACTCATAGCTGCCAAGTACCTTCTTTTGGAATATCTTAAAATAACGTTTTTCCAGAGAAGACATTTATTTTTTCAAGTATTGTCCAGGTATTTTTCATTGTAGCATTTTTCCAGTTACAATCAAACTCTAATTTTCCTTCGAAAAAAATAGTTACCAGTAGCACTACAGAGGAACTTGTGAAGCTGATTGGACAAAAGAGGTTCTGGTAGGTCTCGAAAGAATCGCTTCAATACACCAGCAACATCGTACTCGGAGTATTCTTGCCGACTTAACTGGACACCCCATGCGTCTTGTCTAAATTGTGCAAGCAGCTTTGTTATGTTAGTACTGCTCCCACTGCGTCGGTAGATCCCTTCAGATAAACTGCCTGCAAAAATAAAAATTGAATACAAATTATAAATCGGGCAGTAGGTAAGAATCAGGAAAGAATCATCGAAAACACATTTGAGGGAGGAGAAAAGAAAAGAAACCGGATAAAAATGCAGAACCAGTTGATTCTGGGAATTAGAATGATCTATCTTATGATAATGTGGACGTATTTCTGTCAAACGGAAGCGCCATCGGGGTAGAAAGGTAGAGGGGGGCTTGGATTGGCGGCGGAACCGGGCATTGGGCTCATTTGTTCCTATACTTGCAATGCTTTTCCATGGCGCTTGGTTCCGTTTGACAGAACGTGCTATCCGGGATTCTAAATTCCTCGAAAGGAACTCAAATTGGAGCTTAGTTCCGTTTGACAGAAATACGTCCATTTGAGAGATTACGATGATACTTCGATCAAAGATTTCTTTTCATCTTCCTTTCAAATAAATGCCTTAAAGACCAGTTTAAAAAGTAAGAAGTCTTGATACCTCGTCTACATATGTTATTTTATACATCTGCTTCCAAGGCGCTAGAAAAACATCATAAAAAAGATAATATTTGATAAGAAATTGAGAAAACTCTACAGCTGGGTTCAAAATATTTTTAGCCAAAAGTTTGCACTCAGTGCCTTTAGTTCAGAGACATTGATCTACCAAGAGTTGACTTCAGTGTGTCGTGCAACGCAACGTATTAAACATAGAATTTGTGTTGCAGAACAAAGGCGTACAGTGGGGACGACTGGTCATTCCCTTTGTACCAGACTTAAAGATTTTAACCTTTGTGGAAATTTTTTACAGTTCAAAATAACTAAAAAACAACCATTGGATCCTCCTGCTGATATTATTTTTTGATTTATTGGGTTCACGAAACTTTTTGGACAACTAACGTAAAACTTAGATCAAGTTTTTGTCTGAAAAATGACTATTTGGAGTTCGCTTACTCCATCAGCTGCAGAGCTTCATAGAGGTATCTTATATTTATAAATAATAAGAGAAAATGTAGCCTTGACACCTTTGCGCTTGATGTTTGTGTTTAATATCATGTGATATATGGTGTACTGCCTGATGATGATTCTATGCAATCAAAAGGCCTCGTAGGAAAAATAAACGGAAAAAAGGTATTAAAGCTCCATTTCCTCTTATTATTTACTCCATCGACCTTGAAGAGTATTATTTTTCTTTCATCATCTCTCTTCAAAAAATAACAAGAAAAACCGCAAAAGTGTTTTTTCTTCCAAAAATATACTAAAAAAGAATTTTAAAAATTTGAGCAAGACGTTTGTTTCCAACAAAGACCAAACTTACCGTGGGCATAAATAAAATTGATACATTTGTCTATGATGGTTGGTATTTCATCTTTCGTCAATTGCTGATCGGCTAGATGAGGTCCGTTGTCTACAGCTGCTGTGCGGATAACGTGTTTCCATGCGTTTGTTTCAGCATCTGTGTCCATGAGTAGGTAGAGGGACACAGTTTGAGCATCGATCAAAAGCGTAGGCCCTGGTTCTGATACGGTCAGTCTTTCAGTTCCTTCACTCTCATCTTGAAGCACTAAAAAATAATTTAAAAAGACATTTGTTTAGAGGATTATTGATGGCTAGCGTTGGGAATATTCCTGATGTTCAAGAGAAA
Organism: Bemisia tabaci; assembly: GCF_918797505.1. Taxonomy (NCBI): domain Eukaryota; kingdom Metazoa; phylum Arthropoda; class Insecta; order Hemiptera; family Aleyrodidae; genus Bemisia; species Bemisia tabaci. The sequence continues at coordinate 9,512,251 of NC_092802.1, read as the reverse complement.
CTCGAAACTCTAGAAAAAGAACATTTGAGGGGCTTGGAGGACAAGGCGCATAAGTGCAGTTTTTGCTATTTTGAGTAACAGAAGTTTCGAAATTACAAGGATCCTTATGGCGGAGAGAAAGTTCAAACTGACTTTTTGATGCTTGAAAATTGGAATTCAGGAGCGAATTTTTCACAGAATATGCATTAAGACTAGTTTTACTTGAAATCATTAATATCTCAATTTTTTCAAAAACTGCATTTATGCGCCTTGTTCTGCAAGCTCCTCATTTGACCCAGTCCACACCTTGTTTTTAACCGAAACGATAGAGCTTCGAAAGAGCTGATTCGGCAACTTGACTTCATCAAGCCTTCTAATTGGACCATGTTAAGCAGAGAGGAATCAAGCCACATCAGTTATTGCCGAATTCGACGGGGAAATTTCAATTTTTTACGTAAAAACGGTTAGGCGGATTTTTGTGCAAATTTCAGTGAATTTTCTGCATGGTACAAAATTGACTATTCAAAGGAATCCGCACAAAAATTATCTTGTAAAAAATTAAATTGCCCAGTTTTTAGCCATAGCTGATGTAATTTATTTCCTTTCTGCTAAACGCGGTACAGTTCATGAAGAGGCATCTTTGAGTCCCGATCTCAAAGCTAGCTGTTTATAAGTTTTTCTAATTATTCTGATAATGACCATCTCAGACTGCAAGCAGTTCATTGCCAGGTCTTCAGTTTTTGTGCTCAGACTCGCAAATACGTCGATGATAAAAATGACAGCACCAATTGGTAATAACCTTCCGTTTTATTTATATTTTATTTTATCTTTCATTACTGATACATTAGTGACTCTGTAAGTGTCAATGAAACACCTAACGATGGATTTTCACGATGAAGTCCAGAATAGGCCTTTGTATCTGAATGAGAATAAAAATAAATCAGCATTCAGGGTCGAAATAAACACAAGTAACATTTCGCGCTTTAGAGAGAGTTAGATTCTGAGGATATTAAAACTATTATTCACAAATCAATATTATTCAAAAGTACGGCTACAGTTTTTTGGATAATTTTTGAAGGGAAGTCAATTCTTCATGCTTATACTGCAGCTTGTAGACAACAAAAAAAAAAAAAGAAAAAAAAAAAAAAAAAATTGGAGGTGCTCAAAAAGTTATTAGCAACCCTTAAAAGGATGATTATACTTACTTATGCATCTTGCTTTTCGGAGATCCACTTCACAAATGCTGCCTTTGCCCAGTTTGTAGACTAGAGTTCGTTTACTTAACAAAATCCATGCGCTCGCCCAGTCGCCACTGACCCCTTCCTGCAAAATAAAAGAAGAACATCGAGAATGTTTGGATGACTTTCAGGTTTGTTGTTTCCAGGTTGATGGACCGAGAATAATTTAATTGCCAGTGGCGTAGCTAGGAATTCTTTCAGGTTGGGGGGGGGGGGGGGTGTCCATTTGAATTATTTGGATTATATTTTGCAATAAGGAACCACTATTTTTGGTCCATCTTAGAAACAAAATACATGCCATTAGTTTCCCTATATAGATATGTGCTTTAATAGGAGAACCAGAGATAGCGGTTCCTTTTTGCAAAATGTAATCCATTTTGTGTATGTTCCTGATAATATATTGTGTCTGCCCTCAAAAAGTAAAAAAAAGGTACAATTAACGAGGCTAAGGGGGGGGGGGGAGGCCCAGATCAACTGAACCCCCCACCCCCCTCCCGTCTATGCCACTGCTTCTTGCCAATAATTTAAGTTGAATCAGAGTGATTTTGTTGCCTGCTCGCCGAAAGTAAATGTCATGAAGCATGTGCTTGGAAAACAGGCCCCTGTAGCATCAAAGTATAATTGAGGAGCATTCCAGAAAAGGGGCACATACGCGTATGTGCCCTTTTTCCGGAAACGGCAGAAACGGATTCCTCGCATCCTAATGTACCAATGTCCCGAGTTTCAGCTTAATTGATCAATTTTTGGAGCCAAGAGACCAAGTTTTGTGAGGCTAAGTCAGGCGTATTTCATCTTTTCGCCCCTGGGTACGGTCGCCGCGACGCGACGTTGAGGAGATAGCGCGCAGGGCGCAGGCAGGCAGGTGATGGGTACTGATGTAAGTAAGGATCCCTCATTACAGATGCATCGCACTGATTCTACTAATCAATGCAATATAATCGGGTTGCAGTGATTGTCTATGCGTTTTACCGGTGACACGTGAAATTCTGTAATTATTAATAATTCAATTTTTAATGGTGTCTGGTGTAGGGCTGTATACCGAACCGCCTCATCGAGTGTCGGTGATCGATGTCGGTATCGGTTCGGTTCGGTCGGTTTCGATCGATTCACCGAATCACGAAGCTATCGCGATATATCGTACACACCGAACATACCGAGACTTACCGAAACATACCGAAACATTTTCGATTCATCGAATACCGAAGTTACCGCGATATATCGTACATACCGAAACTTACCGAACATACCGAAACTTATCGAACATACCGAAACTTATCGAACATACCGAAACTTATCGAACATACCGAAACTTATCGAACATACCGAAACTTATCGAACATACCGAAACTTATCGAACATACCGAAACTTATCGAATATGTCGAAGCTTATCGAACGTATCGAAGTTACGGATCATATCGAAGTTACCGAACATACCGAAACTTACCGACACTTACCGAACAAAATCGGACCCATTCACACTAACCGGTATCATTAAAAATCCAACAGGCTTGCATTGAGCCCTATTATCCATAAATCTCGACGCTTTGCACGGCTCACGTAAAAATTGAATTATGTTTGTTGTTCGAAATTCACCTTCGAGTTTTAGGGGCCATGTGGCGCATCAAGCTCGATTTTTAGGAGCCATTGAAGATTTTTTAGAGGCCAAATTGACATTTTGTCTATACATTACTGCGCATTTAGTGAAAAGTTAGACGCAAGATGTTTTTGTAACAGAACTAGTAAGTAGCTGTAACTGAGGAAGACAAAAGCACTAAAAATGAAATCGTGAGGAATAAAAAACCTTTCTCCTGTAGTGCTGACAATTTCGAGTTTTTTTAATTCAAATAGATTTGGATCTCTTTCTTTATGTGACTTCCTATGAAAATCCAGATTTTTAAGGGGTAATTTTTGGGGCCACGTTGGCGCAGAGCCTTCGTTTTTTAGGCGCATTTGGTGCGTTATGGCGCAGCCTGTGAGTTTCGAACACTGATCATGTTAGAAGAGCGAAGAAATATTCTGCCGTGATAAAAAAGAACGCCGTATGAGCATTCAAACGTTTACATAGATCTTTCCATTAAAATCTAATTTACTAGAAAAATCGTCACTAGTTTGCTTCAATTTTTTCAGACAATTTTGTTCGCAATTTTATCTAAATGGTCTGAAAATTTCAAGGAAAAATACGCATATTTGTCTTCAAAAATATATGTTTTATCCTGAACAATTTGGCAACCCTCGAATATTCATACGGCGTTCTTCCTTAGCACGTCAGTATTGGGCAGCGCATCGCCGTGCTCCGCGCGGGCACCGACGCGACCCAGCTCTCCTGTCCATCTTCTTCCCTCACGCGTGCTTCGTCCCTTGGCTTGACTGATAAGACTCTCTGCCTCCTTATCTTTTCCTTTCCCCGAAGCATCTTCCCAGTCGCAGTCGGCTCCGCTTCGTTCCTCTTTTTCTTTTACCGAATGAATTCATGCCACCGAGTAGTGTACCCTACCATCCACCTCTCCTCTCCCAGCGCTATGCCTGATGTAACTGGTCACTCGTTGCACGCTCGCTTATTCTTTTGGTCCGTGCGTCTTCTTGGTTGAGATGCTTACATTTCGATCTTCTATTAAAACGCATTACACACCAGCTTGTCCCGGCTCGCCGTCACAACCAGTCACAGGGCTCCCATCGTGCAATCTCCCTCGAATCCCAAAGCAATCGTTCCGCGCTTGCTGCGCGACTTGCGTTGCAAACCTATTCAAAGTTCGATATTATGAAGAGGAAAGAAAAATGAAGGACAAACATTAACGTAAAAGAAACAATAATGGGAAACAATATAATTAAAAGAAAAGTAAAAGGGAAAATAAAAGAGGAAGAGAAAAATAAAAGACGAAGAAAAAGCTCAGGGTATGATTGGATCTTTTATTTATTCATGCCATATGAATAAATAAAAGAGCAAAAGTAAAATTGGAAATAAAGCTAAATAAAGGGGGAAAAAAGGAGTGACGTAAAACCAACTGAAAGAGAAACGATAAAGTAAGAGGGGACGTATAAAATTAATGAGGAACCAGCAAAGTAGGAAGAAGAAAGTAAAAAGAGAAAGGCCAAAATATCAAATGAAAGCAAAAATGAGAGTGAGAAAAACACTAAAAGAGAATGAAAAAAATAAATAAGAAAGAAAATATAAATGATACAGATACATACAACACTCAAAAGAAAGCAGAGCGAAACATTATAAGACATAAAAGAGGAAAATAGGAGAAATGAAAAAGAAAGGTGAAAAATAGGAGATGAAAGGGGAAAAGAATTTAAAGCGATAATGTACACATTAAGAAAGTAAACTATGAATAAAAACATTGCTGGTGGGGTTCAAAATAAGGAAAAATAAGGAGACTACGTACGCTCGGAATACTAAGAAATTCAGTGCCGCGCCGGCTAAATTTCAAGATATGATGGTATATGATATCTTACAACCTCCAGAGTAAAATTAGCCTATGAAATCGAACTTTCTATGTGTCGATCTCGAGAAAATTTCGTTTGCATATGCATTTCCGGCAATTTTAAACATCAACTTTGGCTAAGTTTCAGAATTTAAGGTGAAAGTCTAAGTGCTACCGTATCCCATATTTTTTGAATAACGGCACGGTTCCGAAGATCAACGAATTTCGTAGATTTGATAATTTGTTTAGGCATGTAGTAGTGACGCCAGAGCTTCAAAAAATTGAGGTATAAGTAGTAGCATCCTAATAGACTATTTTTGATATAAATTAATCATTTGGGCGTGCAAGACGCGCAAGTACCCTTTAAAAATTCGGAAACTTGGCCGAAAGCGCTGTCCAGGCGCAAAAATGCGGTACATATTTTCAGCGAGTTGACTATTTTATTAAGATTTGATGGAATGTTTCTATCGTCGTAAAAACTTAAGCTGGTTTACTTTCGTTATAAATCAAACATTGAACGTGCACATGGTAGTATTTTTTAAAAGAACTTGGAAACTTGACGCTGTTCTTAAGCTAAGGTACATTTTGGCAAAATTTGATTATTTTTTTTTTTTTTTTTGTAAATTTCTTAGAAATACCTATTGGGGGATAATCCACTAATCCAGGGGTATTTAAGACCGGTATTACGTTTTTATGTGAGTTTAGGGATTTTGCCAAACTTCTGTCCCTGGGATAAAAGCTATTTTTTTTTGTCCAAACTACGCTGTTCATAGTCTATTTTCCTCGGTCCATATGACGCCGAAAATGTTCCTCAGAAATTACGAGAAAAGAAAAAACCAAACAATCAAATTTTGCCAAAATGTACCTTAGCTTAAGATGATTCGATGGACGCCATATTTTGTGTCAGAACGGCCTGCGATATATTGCATCAATTGGTTCCATTTTTTCAGCTACTCCTCATATTTCTCCAATTTTGAGATCGCAATTCTGTTGTCAGGAGACTAAAGCACTCATTTACCAATTTTAACAAAGAAATTCAACGTAATAAAGGCGTGGTTTTTTCAGAGAGGAAACATCGCATTCGATACTGATATCGAAACTGCACTCGAATGCGATATTTTCTCTCTAAAAAAACCACGCCTTCATTACGTTGAATTTCTTTGTCAAAATTGGTAAGTGAGTGCTTTAGTCTCCTGACAACAGAATTGCGATCTCAAAATTGGAGAAATATGATGAGTAGCTGAAAAAATGGAACCAATTGATGCGATATATCGCAGGCCGTTCTGACACAAAATATGGCGTCCATCGAATCACCTTAAGAACAGCGTCAAGTTTCCAAGTTTATAAAAAATACTACCATGTGCACGTTCAATGTTTGATTTATAACGAAAGTAAACCAGCTTAAGTTTTTACGACGATAGAAACGTTCCATCAAATCTTAATAAAATAGTCAACTCGCTGAAAATATGTACCGCATTTTTGCGCCTGGACAGCGCTTTTGGCCAAGTTTCCGAATTTTTAAAAGGTACTTGCGCGTCTTTCACGCCCAAATGATTAATTTATATCAAAAATAGTCTATTAGGATTCTACTATTTACCTCAATTTTTTGAAGCTCTAGCGTCACTACTTCAGTGCTTCCATACCATGTCTGTCAAAAAATCCGGGATTCAGAACTTCTTGGTTCCAATGTCTCCCACTCCATGACCGTCATCCGTCCCAGGACTCCTTTTAGATATTTTCAGAAGTTCCGAGAAAGTTCCGGACAATGCAAAAGATTCACAGACTGACTGGCCTATTTTGGATGCAATGTTGAATCCTGACTTTTTGCGAGGACGGTGCAGTCATTTTAATGATATTTTTATTAACCCTTAAATGCTGAAGCCGGGTCAAATTTCGAGGCTTCCTAACAAAACCTGCCCCGCAGATTGGATGGGGCCGGTTCACGCGAGCTTTAGATATTGATCTGCAAATCATTCAAAAAAAAAATCGAGTATGAACACAGTCGAAGACAGAAGGGACCTATTTGGGCCTCTTTTAAAACTTTTCTCCCGAATCTGAGCGACACCTCATTGGTAGCACATAGCGGAGCATTGCGAGTTCATGCCTCGAGCCATTGCGCCTTCAATTTTGCAGATGCAACACGGACATCCATCAAGCACGAATAGTCGTATCTCTGCGCCGTCATCGACACGAGTCCTTTCCCTTGCTCCATTTCCTTATTGTGTTGATTTCGTTTGTCTCACTTGTAGTGGTGCTTCAAAGGATTACGTGAGCAACACAGCCGAAGGTAGGAAAAACGTAATCCGGCCTCGCTTTTTAACTTTTCTCCCGGATCTGACTAACAGCCTAGAGAAGAGCATACCTATTGCGAATTCACGCCTCACGACTCACGCCATTGCGCTTTTAATTTTTCATGTGCAATATGGATATCCATCTAGCACGAATAATTGTATCGCGTGTAGATGCCCTTATTTTTGAAATTTGATATGAGTTAAGGTTGATGAGTTGAGGATATTATGTTAAGGTTTCATCATATTTTTTTTCTTCTCTTATTTTGCAATCCGTCACAGGGGTGCATACTCGGCGCGCCGTGGGAGCGTATCTGCCAGTGGCAGGTCGGCCTTAGGGCCTATCTGGGCCTGGTTCCTCGAAACGGCCCGTTTTTAAGGAAAACTTTGGTTTTCTTAAAAGTGTTGAAGAGAAACTATGGTCCAAATTGAACTCAGCGCTAAATTGCATTGGGATTAGGTAACCATAAAATTCCTGACGTTTGTTCAGAGGAAGAAAAAGAAGAAAACTCATTTGCACTCCTAAGTTATGCTAGACAGACAGCTTTGAGTCCATCTGCGTTTCATTTTTTACGATACGGAAACCGTCTATACTTATTCTGGCGGTAGCTACAAAATATTTGGGAAAATGTATTTTTAGCGCCTAATTTTGAATGTATTGTAATCCTTGAATTTTTTCTCACTTCCGATCTGCGAGGAGTAAAACCTTCGTCATGGCATCGCATAAGTGTAAACTATTTGAACGGGGGACCTGCATGTCAATTTTTAATACTATTTTATCTGTTATAAGTTGGTAATGTTTGTTCTAGTTGTTAAATTCCATGTCCGGAGACTCGTAAAAGGACTTCACTCGAAAATAAATTCTTCGCCTTTTCTCAATGACACCAAAAGAAATGGAGGGAGGAAAGAAACAGTCCTAAGAAAGTTCTGAAAAATGCGATTAGTTTTAGACTTTTCAGGCCCGAACAAGAAACTAAGCGTTTTCTTACCTTTCGGGAATTTCTCTTGATTCATTTTTTGGATTGAAGAAAAGGATTCGTTACTAAGTTAGCGACTTTACAGCCTTCCTGCCATTTTCTCAAAAACACAATTCGACGTAATTTTTATATTTGAGGAAGTATCTATGAAAAGCGCAGACGATGATAGAAACTCGTTTACCTACACTGGAAAAAAGTCTCTTGGATCCGGAGTCCAGACTCTTAAAAAATACTCTCCAAACAATCGGATTTTTGCTTGAACAAAAAAGAAATCCGCTTGAATTAAGAGGCTGGGCTCTCGTTTCAAAGAAAAATCCGATTGAACCAAGGGTATTTTTCTTGTCCAATCTTTTAAGAGTCTGGACTTTGGATCCAAGACACTTCTTTTCCATCCGAGGGAAAGAATTAAATAAGACTGAACATTTTGAAACCTCGCAACCGAGAGACATCGATTTCAAGTTTGTTACTCCGCTTTGCTGACAAGTGAGAAAAACTACCTATGGAATAAATGGAAACTTTCACCCAATGGGCCTGTTGCAAGGTTCGGGGATTTGCAAATTGATGCCTGATTCTTATGGCAAATTTCACGAAAACAACGATGGCGCTACTAAAAAACCTTGAAATGACCTCTCAAACTCAAAATAAGCTGTTTTTGGAACCGACCCATTCAAAAGGTCGTTTTTCAACCGCCATACTTGTGATTGGTGGAGCCTATATATTCTGTGCTTGTGACGTGAAATGGTTCAAGAGCCATGGTTTCTTCATCACTTACAATGTATTTTCCCGTAAGGAAATGGCAGCCGCTTTTCAAATGCAAATATCGAGTCAATCGATAATTTTTTGATCAAAATGGAAATCAGAAATGGATTCCTCGTACGTTTAAATGGTTAAAACCTTCATTAGATAAATAAGAACCGACGGGATAAACCCTATTTTTAAGGAAGACTGTAGTCAATGGGCGATTGTTTACATCTGCTTAGTGATAACAGACATGGACATTAGCTCAACATTTAGCCATTTTCATGAGTTTTTACTTTTTTGTCACTATTTGAAGGTAAGTTTATTTTATAAATTAATTGTTTAGTGCCTTAGGATCATGTTAAAAGCTGTAAAGGTATACTTTCTTACTTATTAATTCAGAACAAACTCCGGCAGTCCAACGCTCAAACCATGGATGTTCTCTCAATGCGTGTAAATCATTCTTAACTCTTCAACAAACATCTCAATATCATTCAGAACGTTCCCACGTTTTATAAACTTATGTTATTTTAAAATCCTGTGTGTTTTAAATGTAACACTATACAGAAAAATTTATCGACAAAGTCTGGTAACCGAAGAAGGATCCTACGTCTACTTTCCTTGCCTCCAGCTAAAACATACCAGTCTCCTCATCTCATCAGTATTGTCAAAGGAAAGTTTTTTTCATCATCAATGACGGATACTATCATTTTGGTGTCTTCAGTGAGGCATTAAAGGGTGAAATAGTAAGAAATAACAACTGACTCGCTACATCCAGGTTTGAGCGTTGGACTGCCGGAGTGTGTTCTGAATTAATTAGTAACAAAGTATACCTTTGCAGCTTTTAACATGATCCTAAGGCACTAAACAATTAATTTATAAAATAAACTTACCTTCAAATAGTGACAAAAAAGTAAAAACTCATGAAAATGGCTAAATATTGAGCTAATGTCCGTGTCTGTTATCACTAAGCAGATGTAAACAATCGCCCATCGACTACAGTCTTCTTTAAAGATAGGGTTTATCCCGTCGGTTCTTATTTATTTAATGAAGGTTTTAACCATTTAAACGTACGAGGAATCCATTTCTGATTTCCATTTTGATCAAAAAATTATCGATTGACTCGATATTTGCATTTGGAAAGCGGCTGTCATTTCCTTACGGGAAAATACATTGTAAGTGACGAAGAAACCAGGTCTGTCATATCATTTCACGTCACAAGTATGGCGGACCCGAAACGACCGTTTTGAAAATCCAAATTCTGAGGCGTTTTTAAGTTGATTTTTTGGGGGTTTCCGGTGATAAAAAAACTCCGGGAAAATTCCTGTGACATCAGGAGCCTTAGTTCTTTCGATTAAAGCGATAAAAAAAATTTGTGCAACTGGCCCATAGCGCCATTTTGTGAGCATAGGTGGGTGAAAAGTTGATCTACTGGAATAAATGACACTATATTTCTACTCCAATTTGCTAACTGTTACTTACTCCCTTTTACTGATAATCACTAGCTATTTCTGATCATCATCAATTTTGCTGAATATTTTTTTAATACGGGGCAAAGGTGAAATTAAAAATCTGTTTATGATATTACGATGTTAACTTCCCATAGAATTGCAGGCATATTTCATGCAGGAGTGTTTCGATAAAATGGAGAAGAATGGGTGGTAAAACGGTCATTAAAAGGCCTTATTCAAAAGCGGTCATTTCCAACCTCGCCCTGATCTTCGAAATACTTTCAGGGTCGATAGAGAATCACTTTCCTGGTCCAAAACACCGACGATTTTTGAAATCAAACAAGTACGGATAGAGTGAAAGGGGTTCAAAGATAAATATTTCAACTCGCATATCTCGTGAACGGTTTGTCGTAAAGCGATGATCTTAGTCCCAAAATATAGAGGAAACCACCAGCTTTCAGACAATGATGACCAAATTGGCCCATTTTGAAAAAGTCATCCATTGCTGTCACGTTGCCATAGTTCAAATTTTCAACTTTTAGCTGGGGCGATACCTTTATAGGTCAATCCTGTATAAAATCATTCGTCAAAAATGACAACATCAGGATGAATGATTAATATGTGATGGATACAGGGAAATCAAAGTTTTCGATCATAAAAAAATTTATGTTTACCTTCAACGGTTTGCTGGGTAGAAATAAGAGGAATAAAGAGGAATTGCTAATGAAAGCGTACCATTTGAGCTTTTTAAATTTAAGTCCATCCTAGAGAAACGATTTGAAAATGAGTCATGATTTTTTGTTGATGCAGCGAGCGGCAGCTGAGGCTAGTTCTGTAACATTCATATGTCTCGATATTTTGTTCTTTTTTAATAATTTTCTTGGGAAATGAGCTATAATGGGGTATAAAAATGCACAACCTTGCAATTCGTGATTGGTTTGAGGGCATTTGGTGATCTTGGGACTCGGAACAAACCAGGTCCAAGTGTACCGCATCCACTTTGAAAAATCATATCTCTCCTCCAACTTGTTTCCCCAGGAAGAACTTGTGCTTATTTTAAAGCTTAAACCAAGGTAGATTTACACAGGTATGGAAAAGTTGAAAATTTCCCATGAGCCTCAGTACGTGTCACATGACTACGTGACGTAGGTTAAGGGGCCCGTTTTTTAATTGAATTACAATCAAATTAACATTCAAACGTTTGTGCGTTTAAACGTTAAAATTAATATCGCATTAGCAAAATTGTGCAAAAAATCCCACAAAATTTTGACAAACGATAAACCGAAAATAATAAATCAAAATAATTAAAACATTCAAAATGGCTGACGTTCAGGGGCCGCTGGAGAGCCAATCAGAGGCCAGTTGTTAAGTTCTGTCGATACCTGTGTAAATCTACCTTGAGCTGAAACGGTCTACTTTCATCAAAAAATAGTTAGATTACTTTTTGTGCGATTCCTTCAACGTCACAGCTAAAAAGGTGAAAAACTGAACATTTGAACTACGGCAACGTGGCAACAATGGATTCAACAAAGTTCGGTATGTTCGATAACTTTCGGTATGTTCGATAAGTTTCGGTATGTTCGATAACTTTCGGTATGTTCGATAAGTTTCGGTATGTTCGATAAGTTTCGGTATGCTCGATAACTTTCGGTATGTTCGATAACTTTCGGTACGTTCGATAACTTTCGGTATGTTCGATAAGTTTCGGTATGTTCGGTAAGTTTCGGTATGTTCGGTAAGTTTCGGTATGTTCGATAAGGTTCGGTATGTTCGATAAGTTTCGGTATGTTCGATAAGTTTCGGTATGTTCGGTAAGTTTCGGTATGTACGATATATCGCGATAACTTCGGTATTCGATGAATCGAAAATGTTTCGGTATGTTTCGGTAAGTCTCGGTATGTTCGGTATGTACGATATATCGCGATGGCTTCGGTATTCGGTGAATCGAAAATGTTTCGGTCGGTATCGATCGGTAACGATCGGTATCGGTACGGGTTCGGTATACAGCTCTAGTCTGGTGGGTTTAAATTTATCGATTTTTTCGCGTGTTTTGCTGTCTTTTTTATTAACGATGCTCGAAAATGATCCACCCGCACGTTCGCGATCGAAATTATGATTTATTTTCGTTTAGAAACTCGTTTAAGTCTTGAAAATTTAACTTTGAAAGCCAAAACCTATAACCACCGGTCCATTTCCGGAAAAAGGGCACAAAACGGAAAATTTTGAAAAATTCCTCCCACAACACTGAAAGAAGTGTAAGTTTTACCAATGGTCGTTATTCATTCTAGGATGTATGAACGTTGATATGAGTGCCCCAGTTCCGAAGTATGTCATCATCAGTGCCCAGAAAGTAGGAATGAAAACTTCAAATGCGTTTTTCTCACGACTTGTTTTTTCGGTATGTGCCATTTTTCCGGAAAGCTCCTCAATTGCAACAATTTCGTGAAATGCTGCTCACATGTACACTTAAAACTCTATTGTTGCTATCAAACACGGTACACACTCAAAACTGGGAGGATTGATAATAAAAAGGGCAAAATCGAGAATACAACTATTACTCCTTGTAAGTGATTAATTTTGCCTACCCTATCATTTGAAGGAATTTGACCCGCCGGCTAATCGGTTTCCGTAACTTTGTCATTTTTTGTTGAATGGTGGCCTTCGTTATCTTGATAAAGACGGCGAACAAGCGAGCAACGGCCTCAGTGTTGATTTTCATCATGATAAATATTGATACTTAGGGTTATAGGACATTTCGTCAACGATTTTTTGTCCGCGCACCTGTTTTTTCCAGTAACTTACGTCCACGCGTTTTTTCGGCACGGGAGTTTTGGTCCACATGCCAGTTGAGACCAAAAGTTAATTGGTCCACATGCCAGTTGAGACCAAAAGTTAATTGGCCCACATGTAAATAGAAACGACAATTGCTCACGACGTTTTTGGATGAAAATATATAATGTCTTGGAAGAATAAGGGTTTGCTTGTTTTTTTGTTTCGTCTGTTTGGTCCAACGGAGAGTAATACATATATAGTTGAGAGTTTTGGTAAAAATGGGGGAGCGTCAATTCTATGAGACAAAATTCACTAAAACTCTCTGCACCTCTTTGGTGTAACAGGACTTAATTATCTTTCGAGACATTCCCACCTTGTTATACCTGAACCGGATAAACCTGTATATTTGCCTCAGCTAAAGGCTGTTAGATTTTTCCAGTGTATCATAAGTATCTTGAGTTATTTTGCTTGGAGAGATCTGTACTTTTAAAGGATGCCTGTCATTCTTGATACGTTCAATATCGTATAATACTGTGCAACACCTCTGTTGTGAAATAGTTGCTTCAGGCGGCGCACGGGCCGCGCCCACGGCCAGCGCGTAACGCGCATTGGCGCCTACAAACCTAAGTGGATACTTCAAGCATTGTGCAATGCGTGAAGTATCCACTTAGGTTTGTAGGCGCCAGTGAGCCTCTCGCGCTGGCAGCACGACGCTCCGCTCTGTTCGACTTTAATATTTATACTCGCATGGTCAGCGTTTTTTAACTCAGGATTTTGAAATGTTAGCACACTCTGCATTGATCATTCTCATTTAAATTGATGGGGGGAAATATGTATTAATTTATCAAAGGAGAATAATAATATAACGTGTCTTTTTTTTTCCTTCGATAAAATGTTTATCAACGAGGAAAGTTATTAATATTTTACTTCGAAATTTTCTGCCAATTTAGGTGAAATTGCCAACACAATTTACTATAAGACTGGAAGAAAAATATTCATGAGCTTACCAAGAAATTCATACTTTATTACAGAAAATTTAGCAACGCCTGAAAGCTAATACGGCGTTCTTCGTTAGCACGGAATCATTACAAGCCGAATCTATTTTTTTCTGAAGACCTATCATCAGTTGGACCGGGTTCAACAAATACTAGCCAAGTCGAATGTTTTTAGGGTGAGGGGGGATGGAGGAAGGAAATGAGTTGGTAGTTTTGAATTCAACTATTCGTTCCTCTCATGTCAAAAATCAAAAGTTAAAAAAAGAGTATATTCTGAACGTGAGAATAGTTGTTAAACTTGGTCCTCAAAATTAAGTTACATACGGCGTTCTTCCTTAGCATGGCAGAATAGAGGTTCGAATTGATGGTGCTCAGCTTACCTTGAGATAACACCAGCCTGCCCGGGTGAATTCGACGCTATAGTTGAGAGGGAAGGCGGTGGTGAAACACTCAAGTATCTTCTGCATCCAGACTCGCCTCTCGGTCGTGCACAAGGCCCCGAACATGTGAGGCCGACTCTTCGACACGTATACCTCGAAACAATGGATGTCGTCTCCGTTAACGCTGAAACAAACCAACAACCAACATTTTAGAATTCGGCCTTAAAATCATATCTTGGGGTGTGGCTGCTTAAAAAATGACTGTAGTCAGGTTTTCTGAGAAGCCATTAGAAAAAAGCGATGAAGTTAAAAAATGTGGGCTGAAAACAGACCCAAAAAGTCTTAAAGGCTTTTCTCTCCGGAGGAAATGTCCAGCCAACCTTACGCTTAAAGTGTTTTGATTACACTGCAGGGTGTCTACTAAAATAGACTGGCCAAAAATCAGTACTTTTATGGTACTATTTCAGTACATTCCCGAGAAATTCAGTACCTCCTCAGCGAGAAAATTCAGTACTTTTTCAGTGCTCCCAATTGACGAAATTCAAAAAATTTAAAAAATTTGAATTTCTCGCTCAAATTGCGACAAAAATGAAAAAAAAACCGGACCTTTTACCGGAATTTCAGTACTTTTTCAAAACTCCCAATTGACGAAATTCAACAAATTTAAAAAATTTGAATTTCTCGCTCAAATTGCGAAAATGAAAAAAAAATCCGGACCTTTTTCCGGAATTTCCGCACTTTTTCAGTACTTCCGGACCACCCTAAAAGATTAGTACTATTTCCGGATTTTCCGAAAATTCCGGACTTGTAGACACCCTGTTACACCGAAAAAAAACTCCGGCCGCGGAGGCCGTACTGACAGGCTAAATACTGCCGTGATAAGGAAAAACGCCGTATGAACCTGCAGGCGTTGCCAAATTTCCTTTGATAAAACGCGAATTTCCTGGTACATTAATCGATATTTTCCTCCCAATTTTTCAGATTATTTAGTTCGCAATTTTACCAAAAGATTCTGAAAATTTAAAGGAAAAATATTCATAACTTTCCTGAAAAATAAACATTATATCGAAGGAAATTTGGCAACTCTCAAATGTTCATACGGCGTTCTTCCTTAGCACGGCAGAGTAAGTGTCAAATTCTCGAAATCGAGTTTCCATCAAAGTTCGTCTAACCACTTTTAAATGAAATCACTGAAATTACTTAAACAGCTAGATTCATCTTAATTGTATCAAAAAGAGACATATGAGAAAGCCGTAAGTGAACAAAAAATGACGTAATTTCAAGCAAGACAGAAATCGGTGACAATATTCCTCCAGAGAGCCAATGAAAACAGTGCTTTCAAGTAATGAGTGCCGCCCTCTTCTGTCGATTTCTAACCTGAAAATGCGTTTGAATTTCAGTCATTACCTAAAAATTCTGAAAATTCAAAGGAAAAATATTCATAACTTTCCTCATAAATAAACATTTTATCGAAGGAAATTTGGCAACTCTCAAAAGTTCATACGGCGTTCTTCCTTATCACGACAGCGTTCCCGTTGACCGGATGAGTCACGCGGAGCGAGTGACGCGCTCGGGTCATAAAACCGGGATTTGATGGCAGCGCGCGCTGGCTGACGAGTAAAATTAATAAGACTCAACGAACCAGAACCTCCAACCAACGTCTGGATCATCCCAAGACCGGATGGGACGGGGCAGACACTGCAGGCTGCACTCCTTGCACCGGGAGGCCGGATCTGCGGGTTGATTGCTGAAATTGGTAGACATAGCGATGGACAAAGAAGACAAAAAGGATATGGAAGGATCCTATCGGTGGAAGCGGGTGGTTGCAATGGACAAAAGAGGTAGGTGATGGACTAACCAACAGCAACCCACGGGGGGCCCTATAATTAGTCTATCATTTTCTCCCTTAGTTTTTAAGAATCACTCATTACAACCAATAGGATAGCTCCATACTTTTTAAGTCTTCTTTGTCTACTACTTTGTCTATCAATTTCAACAATCAGCTCGCTGACATCCGGCGGACCTGAATCTCAGGCTGATTATACGATGAAAATTTTCCGTTTATGACAACCTTCAAGGTAGATACAAATCTGCCATAAAATTTTTAAAAATAGCAATTTTTTATTATGTAAAAAACTATCGGTCAACAACGCGAGAAAAAATTACGAAAACCTTGAAAACAAAAACCGCGACCGATCGTGAGTTTTGTCGAACACGAGGGAAGTTGCAGATCGAAGTTTCTTTGGGTGCCTCGGATTTTTTTTCGAATCGAGAAAATGATAGAGGAAAGAGGGCCGATCAGCCGAGAGGCCCGCGGTCCGATTATTGAAATTGATAGACAAAGAACACAAAAGAGGTATGGATGGATCCTATTGTCCGGAATCGGGTGGTTGCAATGGACAAAGGAGGTTGGTAATAGACTAATGAACGACAACCCACGAGAGACCCGATAGTTAGTCCATCATTTTCTCCCTTAGTCTATAGAAACCACCCATTTCAACCAATTGGATGGTTCCCTACTTCTTACAACTTCTTAGTCTATTGCTTTGTCTATCAATTTCAACAATCGGCTCGCTGACATTCGGCGGACCTGAATCTCAGGCTAATTATACGATGAAAATTTTCCGTTTATGACAAACTTCAAAGTAGATGGAAATCTACCATAAAATTTTTAAAAATAGCAATTTTTTTATGTTGTAAAAAACTATTCGCTTACTCATCATTCTACGGGATTACTACACGAAACCGGAAATGAAGACCCCTGCGGGCGGGGGAACGGCTTAAATGGATCTGGAGAGACTTCCATGCAGTGTCCTGATGGCTGCGAAGAAGCAGAACAATTGCTTCGTTAGGAGAGGAATGTCAGAGCCGGAGGCCGGAGAGGATAAGAAAAAGAAATACGCAAGCCTGAGCAGTGGCGTGGGGGTGAATGATCGATTATTGATATTTCCCCGTTTGAAGCTATGGCAAAGAATCGATTATTAAGGTGCTCGT
Organism: Bemisia tabaci; assembly: GCF_918797505.1. Classification (NCBI taxonomy): domain Eukaryota; kingdom Metazoa; phylum Arthropoda; class Insecta; order Hemiptera; family Aleyrodidae; genus Bemisia; species Bemisia tabaci. The sequence continues at coordinate 9,495,013 of NC_092802.1, read as the reverse complement.
TGCGAACACCCTGTCTATCGATCCTTTTCCATGAGTTTAAACGGCAGATCAATCGATATATCGCAAAACACGCCACGCCAGGCGCATTCGGCAATCGTGGGCTCACCGTGATTCAATATTTGAGAAGAATCGAAGAAAGGTCAGAACTGACCGCGTTCGTTCGGATGTCTGATGCTCTTGCTTTGGAAATATTTGCAAAGCTATTAATTCGATTGCTTTTGGTAATTGCATAGTTTGTTAAGGGTCGTCAGAAGTGGCATGACTCATTTTACTGAAGAAGTTTTTAAGATACTTATAGGAGAAAATAAACACCGCCTTAAAAAGAAAAATCATGGAGCAGAGGAGAAAAAAGAAGACCCATGAAATTTTTTCACACAAAAAAATGACTTGAGGTCAGCATCAAGACAACAGCCGCCACAGGAAGTCGCTCTTAAAAGAGAAAAATTGCTCCTCGATGGTGTAATCGAAGATCCTGTTGACGTTAGAATAATACAACGAATTGGCTTCTTAGAAATCAAGGATATGCCGTATTTCTTCCAATTAGAGGCTAAGAATTTGATGAATAATCAGCACAGAGAACAGATCCTTCTCCTCCCCCTCAAAAAAAAAAAAGGAGCAACGCCCTTTTTCGAATCCACGACCAAAAAGATCAAAGCATCAGAGTGCCAGCATGAATAATTTTTAGTATTATACCAATCATAATTAATGCCTCTAAGTCAGGATTGACAGAATTTAGAAAATGAAATTCCCTGACATTTCCCCGATTTCCCTGACACATTTTGGCGAAATTCCCGGTTATAGGACATTTCGTCAACGATTTTTTGTCCGCGCACCTGTTTTTTCCAGTAATTAACGTCCACGCGTTTTTCGGCAAGGGAGTTTTGGTCCACGTGCCAGTTGAGACCCAAAGTTAATTGGCCCACATGTAAATACAAACGACAATTGCTCACGACGTTTTTGGATGAAAATATACAATGTCTTGGAAGAATGAGGGTTTGCTTGTTTTTTTGTTTTGTCTGTTTGGTCCGACGGAGAATAATAAATAGTTGAGAGTTTTGGTAAAAATGGGGAGCGTCAATTCAATGAGACAAAATTCAGTAAAACTCTCTATACCTCTTTGGTGTAACAGGACTTAATTATATTTCAAGAAATTCCCACCTTGTTATACCTGAACCGGATAAACGTCTATATTTGCCTCAGCTAAAGGCTCTTAGAGTTTTCTTGTGTACGATAAGTATCTTGATTTCTTTGCGAGGAAAGATCTGCACTTTTAAAGGATGCCTGTCATTCTTAATACGCTCAATTTCGAATAATACTGTGCAACACCTCTGTTGTGAAATAGTTGCTTCAGGCGGCGCACGGGCCGCGCCCACGGCCAGCGCGTAACGCGCATTGGCGCCTACAAACCTAAGTGGATACTTCAAGCATTGTGCAATGCGTGAAGTATCCACTTAGGTTTGTAGGCGCCAGTGAGCCTCTCGCGCTGGCAGCACGCGGCTGCGCTCTGTTAGGCTTTAATATTTAGTGTTTTATAACTCATGATTTTGAAATATTAGCACACTCTGCATTGATTATTCTCATTTCAATTGATGGTAAAAAAATAAGAATCAATTTATCAAAGGATAATAATAATATGATGTGTGTTCCCCCAAAATTTCCAGACAATTTTGTACGCAATTTAATCTAAAATATCTGAAAATGTCAAGGGAAAAAATGCTTAAATTGCGTCAAAAATACACGTTTCATCAAGGGAAATTCGGCAACTCTCGAATGTCCGTACGGCGTTCTTCCTTAGAACGCACTGGAAAAAAAAACACATTGGATCTAGAGTCCAGACTCTTGAAAACATTGACAAGAAAAAAGACTCTTGATTCAATCAGATTTAAGCTTAAATCAAAAGGAAATCCGCTCAAATTAAGAGGCTCGGTTCTTGATTTAAGCTTAAATCTGATTGAATCAAGAGTACTCTATCTTGTCGATGTTTTTAAGAGTCTGGACTCTACATCCAATGTGTTTTTTTTTTTCCAGTGCGGCAGAGTTCTAGATTAGGCTGGGCTAGGTGGGCGTTCCTTGATCCTGTTAAATTCCTCTTCCTAATTACTAGACGCTTCAATTGTTGACGTCAGTGGGTGTCGCAGCAGCTCAGGGAGGTACGATGTCGGTGGCCGACAGACGGTTCCAAGTACGGTGACCCCAACCTCGGGTGCCACTAATTTCTGCGATAAATTCAGCAATCAAGAGCTTCATTTGTCGAGCCAGCACCGGGTCCAAGCGGGCCGATTAATTATTCGAATTGATAGATAAAGCAATAACCAAAGATGAAAAAGGGAAAATGGCGCAATACTATTGGAGGAAGCTTGTGGTTGCGATGCACAAAAGAGATAAGTGATGACTGACTAACGGCAACCTACGGGACCAGAGTTAGTCCATCATTTTACCTCATAATCTTTAACAACCACCCCTTTCAAACAAGCCAATCGTTCCATCTCCCTTTGGTGTCTTTTGTCTATAACTTTGCCTATAAATATTAATAATCAGCCCGCTGGGTAAGTAGCGGCGAACATTCACCAGAAATAAACAAACATCGAGATATTGAACGAATTTTGCTAATTTTCCTGTTTCATTTTTTATTTTTGGCAAAAGAAAAAAACGGTCCATTACGCCTTGAGGCACATTTCAATACTGCTCCTGACCGAGGAATCTACTTTGTAAACCCTGAAATAAAGCTACGACGTGCGAATGTGAAATATTGCATTTTGTCAAAAACGATTTGGTAAATGAAACCAGGGCCGGATTTAGGGGGGTGGCCACATGGACCGCGGCCCATGGCGGAAATTTTAGGGGGCGGCAAATTTTGCAATTTTTTAAAAGTAGGAATAAAAACAAATTGGATTCTGAAAAAAAATTACAAACAAGAAAAGGCGTAAAAATCTCTCATTTCCAGAGAGTATAGAAAGTTCTAATTTTGTCATCTTTCGATGATACAAGAGACAGAACCTTCAGTTAGTCGAGTCTGGAACGGCGCGGCGCAGAGAGCAATGATGACGAGGACTTGAGATGAAAAGGAGAAGCCCTCGGCCCAGCGGTCGGCATTTAACACACATTAGAGCCTACGAAACTGCATGAATACTTCACGCATTGCGTCAAACACAATGCGGTAAGCAGCGGTCGACGTGAAACGCATAGCGCCTACAAGACTGCATGAATACTTCACGCATTGCGTCAAATACTGCGCGGTCAGCAGCGGTCGACGTGAAACGCCTAACGCCTACAAGACTGCATGCATACTTCACGCATTGCGTCAAACACGGTGCGGTCAGCAACGCAGCGCGAAGGCAGAGGTTAAAATTTTTAAACCACACTTATGTTTGTTCTTTCATAATTTTTTTGTTCATTTCTTATATGTGGAAGGCCTTGCCCACACAGAGATAGGGTCACGGAACTTAACTTTCGCGCAAGGTTCCGGGAGATTTTGCTAGTAGTGTTGACAGGGCTTTCGCAGAAAAATGTTTCCAACACGAGTAAACGCGTCTTATTCGCCCCTCCCCCTCCGGCCCCTGATGGTTTTTATTCATGTTTCATAACGAATGAGAAGGGGGCGGCAAAATACAGGCGGCCCATGGGCGGCAAGTAGGTAAATCCGGCCCTGAATGAAACAGTTAATTTTTACGTTCACATACTTTCAGTTTTAACTCAGCTTCAAAAAAAATTTTTTTACGGGAGTACGACTCAGAAATTCCTATCGTAAATTTTGCACGGTTTTGTGGATTACCAGAGGGAAAATAATCTGTGACACATACGCTTACAAATAAGAAATGATCTCTCCTTGTACAAGTAGACATTTTGCAACTTTGAGATGTGGTTACGTTCAGTGTTCGAAACTCACCTTTGAGTTTTAGGCGCCACTGAAGATTTTTTAGGGGCCAAAATGACTTATTGCCTACATATTACGGCGCACTTAGTGAAAAGTTAGACGCAAGATGTTTTCGTAACAGAACTAGTAAGAAGCTGTAACTTGGGGAAGAGAAAAGTTTGTAGTGCTGAAAATTTCAAATAATCACCTAATATGAAAATTCAGATTTTTAAGGGGCAATTTTGAGGGGCCACGTTGGCGCAGAGCCTTCATTTTTTAGGCGCCACGGTCGATTTTTTAGGCGCATTTGGCGCGATGATGGCGCCTGTGAATTTCGAACACTGGTACGTTATTTAATCCGGCAAACAACGTAATATGAGAAAGTGTGATCTATAAACGAACGAAATATGAGATTATTATTTGAGGGGAGCTAAAAGGAGAAGTTTAACAACCGGTCGCTGGCTTAAATTTCGAAACAGGAACCGACGAAAGGAGGCACTAATAAATAAAATACGTGTTCCAAAGAACGTCTCAATCCTCACTCTCGTGAAATAAAAGAGAGCGTACGTGTCATAATCGAGCTTGAAAGCTATACTAATCATAATAAGTCTTTTTGAATGCCCCATCGCTTATTGAATCGATGAGGGTATTGATTTATGTAATACGTTACCGCGCGGTTTGATCCAACACTTGTTTTGTTTTGGGCCCGCGCGCTTTCGATCGTCTTGTTTTCAAATTACGATGCTCCGGAAAGAGACCTCGCGCCTCTAGTATTTTATGCATCCGATTACTGATAATCTTTTTCACGACTAAATTTTATAGCTCGTTGTGCTGTATCACTTAGGCCTTGTCTCCACGGGCCGTTTCACGAGATTTGTCCCGGGGAAAAATCCCACTTGCGATGTTGCCAGTGCCAAGTATGGTCCTTTTACCCTTAGGACCCACTGAGAGAAGAGGAAGAAGTGTAAACGAATTGTGCGATATTTTGTTGATTACTTCATTCTTCATGTTTGTTTAGTTGAAATAATGTGTATAATTGTCAATTGAGTGCAATTAATAATTTAATTCCGGTTAAATACTCGACTTTAACTAAGTTATCTTCCCGCGCAAACTGGTCGCAGGACCGTATGAGCCTCGTCCCGTGGAGACGGTGACTGGGAAAAATCCCAGAAGTTTCATTTCTGCTATTCGAACTTGGGAAAAATCCCATGAAAACGTCCCGTGGAAACAAGGCCTTAGGAATATTTTTCCTTGACATTTTCAGAACTTTAGGTGAAATTGCGAGCAAAATCATCTGAAAAATTCGAAAGAAAATATTCATAAGTTTACCAGTAAATTCGTGTTTTATCAAAGGAAATTTGACAACGCCTGAAGGTTCATACGGCGTTTTCCCCTAATACGGCAGAATACCTATACGCATCAGAATCCCCCCTCTTGCTTTTAACTGTTTTTGAAATTATATTTCGCATTAAATCATATCCAAATATTATCATGATTTTAATCTCTGTAAAACGCTCGAAAACCCGTGTTGAAATCGGCAAATTCTAACCCGTAACAGGCAACGGAGAGTGACCGTAATCTAGTCGCCAAACTCAGGAAGGCAATCGGGCATGACGATCAGGCACTGGCCGAGTAGAAAGATATCAACTACGGCATCGTTTTTAAGGTTCTAAAATGAACGATTATCCGCACTATTTTGCACCGATGGCGGGATTTAAAAATGGCAAGCCACCGTGACGAATCTCCGATTCCCGATCGAGGGCGATCGGTAAACAACGCGAGAAAAAATTACGAAAACCCCGAAAACAAAAACCGCGACCGATCGTGAGTTTTGTCGAACGCGAGGGCAGTTGCAGATCGAAGTGCCTCGGATTTTTTTCGGATCGAGAAAATGATAGAGGAAAGCGGGTCGATCGCCCGAGAGGCCCGCGGGCCGATTATTGAAATTGATAGACAAAGCTATTGACAAAAGGACACAAAAGAGGTATGGATGGATCCTATTGGTGCAAGCGGGTGGTTGCAATGGACAACGGAGGTAGGTAATAGACTAATTAACCACAACCCACGAGAGACCCGATAGTTAGTCCATCATTTTCTCCCTTAATTTATGAATAGGAATCACCCATTTTAACCAATTGGATAGCTTCATATTCCCTATGTCTCCTTTGTCTACAGCTTTGTCTATCAATTTTAATAATCAGCTCGCAGCTCTTTACCAATCAGTATTAATAAAAGGTGGCGCATTCCTACAAATCGTAAAATGTGCAGAGAGTGAAATCGTCTAGAGATTATAAACCATCACTGGAAAAAAAAACTCATTGGATCTAGAGTCTAGACTCTTAAAAACATCGACAAGAAAAATTACTCTTGATTCAATCAGAATCTAGCTTAAATCAAGAGCCAAACCTCTTAATTAAAGCGGATTTTGTTTTGATTCAAGCAAAAATCCGATTGAATCAAGAGTCCTTTTTCTTGTTAATGTTTTCAAGAGTCTCGACTCTAGATCCAATGTGTTTTTTTTTTTTTTTTTTTTCCAGTGATCAGTTAGTACCGGTCGATCAATCAATAATATCAATAATGCTATTAAGTCGCTGCGAAAGTTAGCGCTGTTTTCGAGCAACTATTTTAACTCTCCGGAGATCAAATTGCATATCAGATGAATTGAAGGAACTTCAATTGAAGGAATCAGTGTTAAAAAAACGGGTCGTATTCCTAAAAACCGTAAAATGTAAAAAAAGTGAAATCGTCTAGAGATTATACACCATCACTACCATCAGTTAGTACCGGTCGATCAATCAATTGTATCAATGATATTACGTCGCTGCTGAAGTTTGCGTTGTTTTCGAGCAACTATTTTAACTCCCCGGAGATCAAATTGCATATCGAATTAATTGAAGGAACTTTGAATAAAGCTGCAAGCACGCAGTAGTGCAATTAACGGTCTTACGCTATTGCGGAAGTTTGCATTTTTCTTGAGCAACTATTTTAACTCCCCGGAGATGAAATTGGCCATCGAATGAATGGAAGGAACTTCGAGACAAGTGTAGCTTTGCAGTATACTACGCTGATTCATTAGCTCTTAAATTAAAACTCCTACACGTTTAATTATGTCCCAATCCAAATAGCTTACGAATTATCTGTGAATATTTTCAGAATGTATAATCAGGAGCCTAGACTTCTGTTTTAAAAATTTGCATAGACTGCACGGAACAACGATATAGTGATGATCACTAACTGTTTAGATCGAATGGAGCCAGCTGATATGGCAGTACTGCAGAGACCTACAGGCTGTGGGGCTGGACCCTCAAGTTTTAGGGCTCAGCGCTACTGTCATATCAGCTGGCTCCATTTGATCTAAACAGTTGGTGATCAGCACTATATCGTTTTTTTCCGTGTACATCTGCAGCGTTGAGGAAAGCGGTAACTTGCATAAATAGAAAGATGGAAATTGACGCAGTGAATTCTAGAACAAGCCATGGCTAAACATGAAATGTTGCGTTGTTTAAATGAAAAAAATCAGGATTTTACTTTCCATTATTATAGAGATTGAGATACATTTCAAAAATTGAAAGAAAGTGAACTCACTTTGAGTGTTGAGCTTGCCAGAGCTCTCCGGCAAATCGCATCTCCTCATTTCCTGCCTTAATTCGAACGAGTAGCAAAGGTCGACATCGGCAATGGTCGATTCGTGGCGAACGGTCAGAGGTCGATTCGCGAACGGTCATACGTCGATGCCCGAACGCACAGAACCAATCGAACCTAGTTCACCATTGTGCATTTTATTTTACTTTTCATTTTATCGTTTGTCAAATCGTTTGTTGCAAATGGAGCATTATGTATAGGCTGCTTGTCTTTGCCGTGGACGACACTAAAGACCTCTAAGTTTAAGTAGCTCTCTTAGCAGAACGAGAGCCATAATGGATCAGGAAATTCCATCAATGGTTGTAAATTAAACTAAATTTATGCTTTGTTTCTGACCCTTAAAGTAGATACCTAAGTAAACAGGTCTCGATTTTTAATTTGACCTCGACTGATGAGCAATAAAAGCCTAGCGTCACCATTAATGTCTTCCTTTTCTTCATCAGAGAAAGGCTATGTCCAATAATAGACTTAATTGAAAATGAACTTTGGAGAAACGTTCTCCTTTTAATTTTGCACCATGATTTGAAGAGAAAGGTCTTCAGGATTTTTCCATTCTGATACTTGGAGGGAATTTAAGTTTTTTTAATATCTTTTCTAATAAGACCCAGCTGGGGCGCTAAGTGGCTTTTTTTATTTATTTTTTATCTTTTAATGTGATAAGACATACACATCAATGGTGAACCTAGAAAAATTTCCATTGTGCAAGGAATATGGATTGATAGCATCTCAGAATCGGTGCATTACATGCAATTTTTCTTCATGTACTGATCTGTTATGCTTCAAAATAGTTAAAAAAAATTTAAGAACATCTGAAATGATGCAACTGCAGATAGGATTGTGGTTAAGTGATGTCACCTTCATTATGCATCCCCTTAAAATGGAAGGATTTATAAAATGAACTTCAAATTTCTTCAATGAAAGTGAAAAACTCTTATGAAGTTGCGTGTAAAAATCAATGTCTCATTTCTGTGTTTTCAGAAACAAGTCGCGGTGAAAATGCCTAATTTTTTTTTTTTAATTTCATGGAAAATAAACTTGATTTTTCTCGTCTTTGAAAGTATCATGTCTTACCGCGATGTGCAAAAAGAATGCTCGATAGGTACCTATGTCATAACTTTTTCCATGTTTGAATTAAAATGTTCCGATTAGGACTAGTGTGAGAAGTTCCAGTTGTACTTCTTTGAGGCTGGGCCTCAGCCGGCTCTTTCACTTTTGCAGTCAAGTATACTTAGTGTTTCATCCTCTTATCTTTTTGGGTTCGTGTTTTCAGCACCCTGTCTCTCTTTAGTAGGGAGCCGAGGCACCCTTCTATGACTCAGTCTTGTCACGTTACAGTATGAGGAACTGCGCAAAAGCAGATTGAAGCAAAGGAAACTATGTGTCGGTAGTAAATTCTAGGTATCCTACATGAATGTATTTATTTCCAAGTAACTCCTGTGGGTAACAAAACGTTGGCTTCCACATCAAGAATAAAGTTGTCAAAGTAGAGGCTTGAAAGCAACTTACAATGAGGTAGATGTAAAGACCTGTGATATTAAAGCGTATTAAAGGTGATAAGGAACTTTACCATCGAAGAAATCTTCAGTCATGGCGACTATGACCATGGAGCAGAGACGTTTCCCTCGCTGTATAAGAAAATCTGCCATTAAAGTTTTTCAAGAACAAGAAAAGCTACAGTTTCATCTGCATTTTTCATCAACTTGGTTCTCAAGAAACTTCAATGATCAGACGCAATGATATGCTCCTTTGGCGTGGTAGCGAGTGGAGATAATCTATGAACTGCTGAAAGACTACTTTTTCCTCAAAAAGTGGATTTTTCCACCTACCTACGCGAAAGTCGTAGAGTGTCCACTCAATTAGGGCTCAGACTGAAAAAGAAATTAATTAATTACCTAATTTAAACTGACTCAAAAACACTTCCGGATTGAACAGCTTCGATTAACTTCCCACCGTTCGACAATGAACAGCAGTGGCTAGGCAAGAAATTACTACTAAACAGACACACTGCCAAAAAAATAATTTATCCGACGACATGCGAAAATTTATTCAGTGAAAAATATTAGACGTTCTTGACTATTAAATAGGTAGATGTACTATTACTATTACTTATGTCCTCAAAAGGGGTTAGTTTAATGAGAAACAATAACAAACTCGTCCGAACTCGCCCCGGCGAATGTTCATGACATTCGCGGCAGTTCGCGGAACCATTCGACCCGTTCGCTTCGAGTCGACGTCTGCCCTTTTTTCGAATTCGACTTCTGCCGATGTCGACGATTGAACTCCGCCCCTTAATTCATCAATCTACGAAAAAATTCAAAATTTTCGTTTCGTAAAGGATGGGATCTAAAAAGAAAATAGGTGTGCTTGCTTGCAAAGCAACAGAGATGAAATCAAAGCTAGCTAGGATTAACCTAGGTTAAGGTCATCGAAATTGGTAGACGCTGGACATTACTGGACAAGACCGAACGCATGGGACGGAAGCAATTTGGACGATGGCCAATTGCGACTGCATTAGACTGGAGTGGTCAGTGGTCGACTACTGTCATCCGACGCTGCCGATTTTCTCCATTTAATCCATAATTATACAAAGTCTCAAAAATTATTGATCCACTCATCGCGACCGATTTGGAGAAAGGTAAACACCTGATTTCCCTCAGTAATTGAGCCGTGCTAAGGAAGAACGCCGTATGAGCCTTCAAGCGTAGCCGAATTTCCTCGGGAAAATCACTAATTTTCAGGAAAACGATTGAATATTTTTCCGCAAATTTCTTGAGTTGCCAAATTTCCTTGGATAAAATGTTTATTTTTGAGGAGGATTATGAATATTTTTCCTTGAAATTTGCAGAGGCTTTAGATCAAATTACAAACAAAATTAACTGAGAAATTGGCGGAAAAATATTCAAACATTTTCCTGAAAATAAATGATTTTCCCGAGGAAATTTGGCTACGCTTGAAGGCTCATACGGCGTTTTTCCTGGACACGGTAGAATTTGTCTTAAACGGACGTACACTAACCAGTGGCGTGGCGTGAATTGCGATGTATCGATTGTGGTGCCATTTAAACCTATGAAAAAAGATCGATTATCAGGGTGTTCGCGGCGAACACCTTAGTAATCGATTCTTTACCGTAGCTTCAAATGGCGAGATATCGATAATCGATTATTTACGCCACGCCACTGACACTAACTAACTCCGAAGAGTCTCTACCATGGCGCTGTGCAGAATGATTCGCACAAAGGTTGATGAAGATGTAACACAGATTTTAGAATTTTTTTTTTCTTTAATTAAAGCATCGAAACTACACAGGGCATGAGTAACTTGGCATTTTAAAAATTCGCAGGTATTGGTTCTGAAAAAATCACCAAATGGCTGAATCCGTGTCGATTCTTGTAATGGAGAATTTGCACAAAAAATTTTATTGCTTCATCTGAGAGTGCCTAATGAGCTGAGTTCGCAGTGTTTTTCATACTTTTTTTCTGACATGGGAAATTGGAGAAAAATAGATTTAAAAGTGCCGAGAAGTGAGAAAATGTGCCACCTTATGACGTCATCTGGCGGCATTTTCCATAAAAACACATGTATTCTAGCAGACTAGGTTATTTTGTCATATTTTCTCCAATAATTGTCCAATTTAGACACCAAAGATATCTTAGTGCTCAATTTTCCTAGCGCTATCATTGTCAAGATGAAATTCACAAAATTCAAGACGCCTGCAAATTCTCTATTGGCAACACAGTTTTTCCTCCGATTAGATGTATGTAAGGAAATCAATTCTTGGTGAGGCAATTTGCCTCACCTAAAATCGATACTTTCAAAGGATTTAAATGGAGGAATAAAAGCCATGTTGCCAAGTTTCAAGAATCGTCACTGCACTGGGCTGAACTATCGTTTCCTGGACTAACATTCCCCCAAAACTTTCTCTCCTCCACAATAACAAACACAAACGTGGCAACTATGATGAGATTCAAAGATCAGAGCGTTAATATCTAGCATCGAAACATCCTCTGATTGTCTCGAGCTCCACCTCAAAGACGCCCTTTTACGGCAGCTTTAGGCGGAAGAGAGGTCTACTGATCATAACCATACCCCTTCCTTTATTACGGACTGATAAAAGCGTAGCATTGTGAACCAATTGATTGTATTTCTATCAAACGGAACTATGTGCATTATGACGCGAGCCCTGTTATTCATATATTCTTATGGGTCTCAGGGCTAATGTCTTGATACACACAGTTCTGTTTGACAGAAATACAACCAATTGTCGACTATCTTGATTTGAATGCTAAAACTTTAGTAGATGCTTGGGAAGAGAGAATCATCTCTTTTAGGAAGTTCACTGAAATTTGCAAGAAAATCCGCACAACCGTGATCATGTGAAAAATTAAGTCGCCCAATGGACCACTAGACGAGGCACAAGAAAATATCAAGCACTCTGATACACGTTTCTTCACCAAAATTTCATGTAGAACACAATTCGCGCGGCGAAAATTACCGAAATTCACTCCTAACCACTACATATCCAATGTATCTTGACGCGCGAATTCAAACCTCCCACTCATGAAAACTCAATGGTCTGCGCGAGTCAAATCGCACACTAAACGTTATCGTGGCAGTATGCAATACGAAAATATAGTAGCCTCAATCATGACGCTTTGGCTCAGCTGTAGCAAATTGTTTACACTTTGAATGATGATGAAAAGGTTGGGAAAGGAACAGTGCCTGCCGAAACCGTGTCGTTGACTCACGTAGAGTATTTGAGTTTCTTGTGACCGGGCAATTCAAATTTCCTGTAACCAATGTGAAATTAAATCGTTATTATCTTAGTTAGGAGTTGATTTCAGTAATTTTTGATGCAAGAATCGTGTTTTACATAAAATTTTGGTCAATAACATGTATCAGAGTGCTTAAATTTGCACCTTGTCTAGTGGTCCATTAAATTGTATAAAAGCTGATGTGGCTTAGTTCCTTTCACGGTTGCCACAGGATTTAGAAAATAAAATTCCCTGATTTCCCTGACACATTTTGGTGAAATTCCCTGACAATTGAAGATATGACGGATGGTTAAGAAGGCATAATCGAAACTAGTTTTCACGCAAAATGTGTTGTTCGAAACCTCAAACCCATTCTAGAAAGCACACGAAGGTAATTTAACAAATTTTCCCTGACATTTTCGTCATTTGAGTCATTTTCCCTGACATTTCCCGGTTTTTCCTAACTTTTTAAAATTCCCTGACGTTTCCCGGGTTTCCCTGACTGTGGCAGCCCTGTCCTTTTCGCTTGGCGCGGGCCGAATACTAAGTCTCCACTCCAACACCGTCGTGCTAAGGAAGAACGTCATATGAACATTCAGGAGTTGCCACATTTCCTGCAATAAAATGTTTATTTTTGAGGCGAGTTATGAATATTTTTCCTTGAAATTTTCAGAAGCCTTAGATCAAATTACAAACAAAATTATCTGAAAAATCGAAAGAAAAATATTCATAATTTCACCAGAGAATTTGTGTTTTATCAGAGGAAATTTGACAACGCCTGAAGGTTCATACGGCGTTCTTCCTTAGCACGGCAGAACAGTCTGCTGCGATTAGACGCTGGAAAATGTAAAAAATAAACAATAGAACTGGCAACGTGGAGCGAGAGATGCGAGGATGGACGCGGCGCAACACAACAAGCCGCACGTGAGCGCGTGGATACAGCGCAGGCGCACGCTCGGAAGCTGCATGGACCGGTCAGTCCGCGGCAACGTTGCCTTATTTCTCAGAAAAATAAAACTTTTTGCAATGAATCACATAGAAAATCCAGAAAAATACGTGAAAACGGCGGTGCTGATGAGTGCGCCGCGGCTGGGACCCGAGCCACTTACATCATCTCGTCGAGAGCCTACTTGAGAGCGAAATGCGTTTCGATCGGTTCGGATCGGAAATGGCTCCGTCTATAAGTGGTAACTAAAATAAGAGAAGATAACTAAGACCATGATTGAATCAGGAAGAACGAAAACACATCAACTCGAAAAAATGAAAATAATCAAGACACACACAAAACTGCACAGTGGGTGAAGGAGTTAGCATAGGAAAAATATGTTTGGTGCCGAAGGACAAGCACTTAAGGACACTTTCAAGGTATAAGTTGGAACGGATGCGCTAACTTCAATGACCTTTATGGAAATTGACTGCCTTTTATGAAAATTGAGCATTTTCGACTTATGCAAGAAAGGCCTATGAACCTAATTACTTTATTACGGAGATTTTCAGGATAGTCCTTAAAATACTGAAATGATCGGTCAATCTCGAAGCTTAAAAAATGTCTCACGAACACAAGGTTGTGTTACTTCAGACAGACAATACTTAAAACATTCTAACCTGATGTTGGATTTTCCATTAAGACGAAATTTAAAGAAGAAGTTTTAGCGTAATCTGGCCGGAGAGTAAACTGATGGTACTATAAAACACCTTCCAAATTACCTGGAACAAAAAGCAAAAAATAAAAATTAGTTTTTTAGACATAAAAAGCTAGTTACTTGCAGATTTACGTGTCGTTATCAATCACCAACATTCACCAACTCATCAAAGGAGGAGGAATATTTCCTCTCATTAATCTATAATGCAGTGGCGTGATGTGCTTAGCGATATCGATTGATCTGCCATTTAAACCCATGGAAAAGGATCGATAAACTGGGTGCAAAATCATACCTCAAAATTCAAGCACCAAAGAGCTAAGAAGGAGATAAAATCAGTACGTGTCAAACAGTCAAAATAAGTTACAGAGCAGTGGATGGCGGGAGTTTAATGACTTTTCCGCACGTGCTGTTTATCCTTGTTCTCTCTTGGTCCCTTTCTTAACAAAAAAATAAATGGATACAAGCTACTCATAAACCACACAATAAAACACACGACAAATAATCGTCCTAACAGTGCGCACAACGACCGATAACACTAAAAAAACGAAATATTTCAAACGTCAGAAAAAGTTATCTAACACGCTTTTCAACAAAATAAAAAAAACGTATCGCTGCTTAAAAACACCACGAAGTTACTCGTTATAATAAAATACCATGGCTTTCAGAAAAAAACATTTCGAATATCCTCAGCGATTCACTGTACACAACCTTAATTTCTGAAAAATATAGATAAAAATTGTGGATGTTATATAGAAACTTAAAGGAAGTCTCTTCAAAAATGTAAAACAAACTTAAAGGTTCGTGAACTGAAAAACAAAAAGTCACAAAACTGAAAAGATTTGACTCGTATGCCTAACGGACTCAGGTTTGGCAGGGATTGAATGCTTAGAAACGGCAAGAAAAATCGCATTTGATGCGGAAAAAAAGCATTTGATGCATTTTTTGTTTTTTCTGTAAAAATTAAAAATAAGTCTGTAATTTGAAGTTGAGTGTCTTTTTCGCATTTTCGGTTGTCAAATCCAAATTCTATTTCAGGTAAATCTCTCTTCCGGAGTTAAAGTAACAAGGAGGTATCAAACCTTTTGCAGGGCCAGATTAAGGGGGTGGCCACATGGGCCGCGGCCCATGGCGGCAACTCTATAGGGGCGGCAAATTTTGCAATATTTTTAAATGTAGGTATTAAAAAAAAATCGGACTTAGAAAAAAATATTACTAACGAGAAAAGGCGACAAAATATCTCATTTCCTGAGAGTATAGTAATTTATAATTTTGTCGTCTTTCAGTGATACAAGAGACAGAACCTTCAATAAGTCGAGCTAAGAGAGAGACCAAACACGCAATTTGGCCTGGAACGGCGCGACTTAAAGAGAAATGATGACGAGGACTTAAGATGAAAAGGAGAAACCCTCAGCGTGGCGATCGGCATTTAACATATATTAGCGCCTACAAGACTGCACGGATACTTCACGCGTTGCATCAAACACAGTGCGGTCATCGCGGTCAGCGTGAAACGGATAGCGCCTATAAGAGTGCATGAATACTTCACGCATTGCGGCAAACTCAGTGTGATGAACGTGAAACGCATAGCGCCTACAAGACTACGTAAATACTTCACGCATTGCGCCAAACACGATGCGGTCTGCGCGACGCGGCGGCGGAAGTTAAAACAATTAATCCACATTTATGTTTGTTCTTTCATAATTTTTTCGTTCATTTCTTATGAATGGAAGGCCTTGTCCACACAGGGATAGGTTTAAGGAACTTAACTTTCACGCAAAGTTCTGTGAACTTGGGGAAAATATCAGAATGTGATTCTAGGCGTGGTGAATCAGTTATCTGCCTAAGATTTAAAATGAAACCGGTATATTTTATCGAAAACTTCGATAAAACTTCTGCTTGCTCCTGCTCGAAATTTATCTGAAATTGCGGACTAGCGCCACTGCGCCATACTGCCGTGCTAAGGAAGAACGCCGCATGGCAATTCGAGAGTTGCCAAAATTTACTTCAATAAAATGTTTATTTGTGAGGCAAATTATGCACTGGAAAAAAACGCATTGGATCTAGAGTCCAGACTCTTAAAAACATCGACAAGAAAAAGTACTCTTGATTCAATCAAAATCTAGCTTAAATCAAGAACCAAGCCTCTTATTTCAAGCGGATTTCGTTTTGATTCAAGCAAAATCCGATTGAATCAAGAGTATTTTTCTCTTCAATGTTTTCAAGAGTCTGGACTCTAGATCCAATGTGTTTTTTTTTCCAGAGAGCGTTTTTTGAAAGGAAATTTGGCAACGCCTGAGGGTTCATACGGCGTTTTTCCTTAGCATACACTGGAGGTTCCAGACCGCGGGAAACATGAGCTCTTTTCCGTGGCATTCACGTCTTCACTGCTGACAGCTGACACTGCTGACAGTCGAGTTTCCCCCGCAAACAACACCGCATGGAAGTGTGTCGCTCGCAGACAACTGCATCTACAAAACACCTACCGCGCGGGTCGTCTCTTACCATCCAGTGAGTAAGTATACCGCACTGCCGTGCTAAGGAGAAACGCCGTATCAACCTTCAGACGCTGCCATATTTCCTTCAATAAAAACCCGATTTTCTGCATACTTTCGTGGTTGCGTTTGGGACACACAACAAATGCATTTTCAGGTTAGAAATTGGCAGAGGAGGACGGCACTTTACTTGAAAGCACTGTTTTCATTGGCTCTCACAGGGAACACTGGAAAAAAATCACATTGGATCTAGAGCCCAGACTCTTAAAAACATCGACAACAAAAATACTCTTAATTCAATCGGATTGAAGCTTAAATCAAGAACCAAGCCTCTTAATTTGAGCGGATTTCCTTTTGATTTAAGCTTAAATCTAATTGAATTAAGAGTATTTTTCTTGTCAATGTTTTCAAAGAGTCTGGACTCTAGATCCAATGTGTTTTTTTTTTCCAGTGAATATTGTCACTTACTGCTGTCTTGCCTAAAACTACGTCATTTTTTGCGCACTTGCGGCTTCCTCATATGTCTCGTTTTTATAGAATTAAGATGAATACCGCTGTTTCAGCTATTTCAGTTATTTCATTTAAAAGAGTTTAGACGAACTTTGAAGGAAACCCGATTTCGAAAATTCGACACTTGCTGCTCTCTTTGCTATCACGACAGTTCTGCTTCGCACGGTTCACTTGATAGACTTCTTTCGCAGATGTGTTCTGCCGTCCCAAGGAAGAACACCGTCTGAACATTCGAGAGTTGCCAAATTTCTCCGAGTGTTACATATATTTTTGAAGAAAGTTATGCGAATTTTTCCGATATTTTAGATTAAATTGGAAACAAAATTTTCTGAACAATTGGAAGAAAAACAATTAGAATTTTCCCAGTAAATTTGTCGGTTATTAAAGGAAATATGGCAACGCCTGAAGGCTCATAAGGCGTTTTTCCTCAGCACGGCAGTGTTTACCACCGATGATTCTGATTTTTCCGCAAGATTCTCCTATTGAAAAATACAATGCCGTTGGAGGTGTGACGAGAATATTATTTATTTTTCCGTCAATTGAACGAGGAGTGCCGAGGAGGAGTCCTCCAACACGGACTGCGGCGCGGCGTCGTTTTGAGTGGACGGTGTTACCCGAGACGGGAGACTGTCACGCTTAGCTTGGAGAACACGGTTCCCATACTTCCGCAAAAATTAATTACGATCATGGGCAAGTCGCCGCCGTGCGACACTTGGCGACCGGAGAAAGTCTACCATGACATGCCCACGTTCAAAGTTCACACCGTATCCCCAACGAAGCTGTGAACTACGAGATGGGTCTCGCAAGCTGCTGTGCGAAGGAAGAACGCCGTATGAGCTTTCAGACGTTGCCAAATTTCCTTTAACAAATCACAAATTCATAACGGAATTTCTCATATATATTTATCTTCTTATTTTTCAGAGAATTTTGTTCGTAATTCGATCTAAAATTTGGGCAAATTTCAAGGAAAAATATTCATGATTTCTTTTAAGAACATATTTTTTCTGAGAGGAGATTTTGCAACTTCTGAAGGCTCATACGGTGTTCTTCCTATACATGGCAGCAAGATCCTCAGGGACCGCTCAGAAAATACGTCCTCGACAGTGGCGAGGAGTGAATGATCGATTATCGATATTTCTCCATTTGAAGCCGTGGTAAAGAATCGATTATTAAGGTGTTCGTTGCGAATACCCTGTTTATCGATCCTTTCCATACACTGAAAAAAAACACATTGGATCGAGAGTCCAGACTCTTGAAAACATTGACAAGAAGAAATACTCTTGATTCAATCAGATTTAAGCTTAAATCAAAAGGAAATCCGCTCAAATTAAGAGGCTTGGTTCTTGATTTTAGCAAAAATCCGATTGAATCAAGAGTATTTTTTCTTGTAGATGTTTTTAGGAGTCTGGACTCTAGATCCAATGTGTTTTTTTTCCAGTATAGATTTAAATGGGAGATAAATCGATAAATCGCACAGCACCCCACGCCACTGGTCTTATGCTTCAACTGGAGGATAGAACCTCAGCAAAAGATGATGGATTCGCCTCATTGGACCAGGACCAGACCAAGTATGACGTCGCGACCTCATGATGATCCGAAAACCATGTCATCGGCCGGTGAAATCGGGGAGAAAGATAAGATAATAGTCCATCACAAATCTATTGTCTTCGTCTCCCGTCAATTTTTCTTTGTATTTATTTATTTTTTTATGTCATAAAACAACTCTGAGAGGCGCCTACCGTACGTTTCTGCCGTGCTAAGGAAGAACGCCGTATGAGCCTTCAGACGTTGCCAAGTTCCCTTCGATAAAAACCGAATGTGGAGGGAAAATTTTGAATATTTTTCCCCAAAATTCTCAGACAATTTTGTACGCAATTTAATCTAAAATATCTGAAAATTTCAAAGACAAATATGCATGAGTGTCGTTAAAAATATAAGTTTGATCACTCGAAATTTGGCAACTCTGGAATGTTCATACGGCGTTCTTCCTTAGCACGGCAGAGTTGACGATGAGCTGTGGAGACAGCTTTAATAGGCGCCCGACTTCCCGCTGCCGGCTTACTCATCAGCGCAACAATGGGTGGGAGAGAGTCGTGTTGCAAAATCAACCTAATCAACGAGCTTGCAGATAAACAATTCGCTGGCTAACCGCGAAACATCGCTCGCAATAACAGCTTCTGTTTCCCGAGTTGCGGTTGTGAGGTTCCGGTTCGGGAAAACGTTCGTTTGGAAATGAAAGATGAACGGGTCGGATGCACTGGTCATAGAATCGTGCTTTGATACTTGATCCTGAAGATAAACTAAAATGATAAGATCTGTTTGAATGGCAACTTTCTTGTGTTCGACACTAATCGAAATATTGCGATTAGAAAAAGTCAATTCATGACGTCATCAATCGCGGTAGTAACACCCTTGGTTTTTGCCACGTTGCTTTCGTCCTACTTTCACATTGCGGAAAAAGTGCAAATGTGAAAAGAAAATCGGGGACTCTCGGGGATATCGGGGACACCCTTCCAAATCGGGGACATTGGGGACTTTTGGGGACCGGTAGACACCCTGATACTTTCCGGGATTTATTAAAAAACACGCGTGATATGAAGAAAACATTCCGGACCTTCTTGCGAAATTTTCGCGCTTCTTCAGTGCTGCCACACCGCCCTTAAAAAATCAGTAATATTTCCGGACTTTCCGCGAATTCCGGACTTGTAGCCACTTTGTCGGTATAATCTGTCCTGTTCATCATGGAGCGGATCTTGCCTTAATGGAGATGCATGTGTGAGGGATTTGCGATTTGACCGTTGATTCTTATGTAAAAGTTCGCGAGAAACACGATGGTGCCACTGGTTTTCTCTGAAATCATCTCCCAAGCTCAAAAAAAGCTCTCAAAGTGAGGCCAAAATGGAGGGGATATCCCACCTTACCCTGAGAGCCCACCTCTACATCAAAACAAACTCTTCATGCAAAGATAGGGAGCAAATACATTGACAGGGCTGCCACTTTATTTGGGGACTCCAAAACTGAAAACACGGAAACCCTGCTAATGTATTTGCTCCCTATCTTTGCATGGAGAGTTCGTCATGATGTAGAGGTGGACTCTCAGGATAGCGTGGGATATCCCCTCCATTTTGGCCTGGACTTGGGAGCTTTTTTTGAGCTTGGGAGTTGCTTTTTGAGAAAACCAGTGGCACCGTCGTGTTTCTCGCAAACTTTTACATAGGAATCAATGGTCAAATCGCAAATTCCTCACACATGCAACATCTCCATTCTTAGCCTACCACCAGGCAACGCGTTGCGGATATCATCTGCTAGCTTTGATGAATCCGCGTGGACTTGCGGTCCAAGTTCAAGGCGAACTTCACCGCAAATCGTCACGCCGCTTGATGACACATCTGTTGAGTTATTTAACTCTCACTCATGTAATAGCGCTAATCTGCCGTGCTAAGGAAGAACGCCGTATGAGCCTTCAGACGTTGCCAAGTTCCCTTTGATAAAAACTGAATTTAGAGGGAAAATTGTGAATATTTTTCCCCAAATTCTCAAACAATTTTGTACGCGATTTAATCTAAAATATCTGAAAATTTCAAGGACAAATATGCATGAGTGTCATCGAAAATACAAGTTTTATCAAGTGAAATTAGGTGACTCTCGAATGTTCTTACGGCGTTCTTCCTTAGTACGGCAGTAATGTGATCTGCTACTGGCGACAAGTTGACAACGCAGCTTTCGAGGCCCATTCATGAAAGTTCGGCGATCGAGGTGCTAATGAATGACCGAACTAGTTGTATGACGCCTGAATAGGAGACGCATGTTTGATGTGTGACTCGACGTCCGACAAGCAACGATCTTCGACAAAATCGATAAAATCTTGAAAATTATACAATTTTCGATCAATTGCTTCTCCGTGCAAAACCGATGGTTAAGGGCCGGCTTTTATTCGAGGTTTCCGCCAAAGAGAAAATAAGAGTTCACATTAAGTAGTAAGTGCGTGACCATCAGATTTTTCCGCGCTTTTTTCAGCCAATCAGACACCCAATGGCCATTTTTTTCATTTCTAATGGAAAATAACGTGTGAAATCAAAACCGGATACTTATTTTCAAATTCAGCCAATTTTTCGCGAAAAAGATGTCCATTACTAAACTGGCCACCACCGGCCGTCACAGTTACTGGCTTGTCGAAAATTTGACGTTTCTATTGATGTATAATATGTTCCGCTTTCTCCAAAGATTTTGATTTTCGAGATTTCAATTTTCTTCCACCAGCGTTGATGTTCTTGACCAGAGAATTGGTGGAGCTCAATGTGAGGGGAAGAAAATTGAATTTTCAAAAATCAAGATCTTCAGTTTTTTGGAGAAAGAGGAACACAGTATACATCAATCGAGACGCCAGATTTCCCATGTTATATTCGATAAAAAATGAAAAAGTGATCTTCGGGTGTCTGATAGCCTGAAAAAAGCGAAGAAAGTTCTAGGATGGTCACGCACTTTCCCTGTTCAATGCGGACTCTTGTATTCTCTTTGGCCGTGATGAGGAAAAACGCCATATGAGCTTTCAGACGTTGCCAAATCTCCTTAGATGAAACTCGAATTTTCAGGAAAACTTGTGAGATTTTCTTTTCCAATTTTTCTGAGTATTTTACTCTCAGTTTAATCCACAATACCTGAAAAATTCCAGGTTAAAAATGCATACATTTCCTTAAAAATAAATGTTTTACCAGTAGAGCTTTTACAACTTTCGTATGTTTATTTGAGGTTTTCCTTGGCATGTCGGATTTCCTGGATTATTCATGACTTGACAACGCTGTTTCCAAAGCCCATTCATGAAAGTTGGACACTCGGAGTTCTGACGGATAAGCGGGTGGTATAATCCTCAGGGGCGCATGCTTGAATCGTGACTCAACATTCGACACCGAACGAACAGCGAGTGAGTTTTTTGGACGCCTGACGTATTCGAAGGCATCCGGTGACTGGGAACTATATTCGCTGTAATATGAACCCTGAGATCCGTAAGATTACATTCTTAACAGGGCTCATGTCACGATGAACATACTTCCTTTTGATTTAAGAGTGTCCGATTGGGCCGTCCGTTATACTGTCATGCTGAGGAAAAACGCCGTATGATCATTCAAGAGTTGCCAAATTTCCCTCGACAAAATGTTTATTTTTGAAGGAAGCTTTAGATATTTTTCCTCGGAATTTTCAAGAAATTTAGGAGAAATAGCAAACATAATTTTATGAAAAATTGGAGGAAAAACGATTACAAATTTTCCCGGAAAGTCGTGATTAATAAAGGAAATTTGGTAACGCATGAAGGCTTCTTCCTCGGCACGGCAGTATAGGTAAAGGATCGCCTTCTAAGTCAAACAGTGAGCTGATATTACCGTTCCATGTCGCAGTAAAATATGATTTAAGCAAGGTTAAGTACGGTTAGATGTCTAAAATGTCCGGTGCCTAGGCGATGACGTCATACGTGACAGCTTACATCGACGAGAGTTAGTCGGATGGTTTTTGGAACCGTTCCGAGAGGTTATAAGATAAACTAGGGGGCTACGCCCCCTGGCCGCTACGCGGCCCAACCCCCTGAAGGCGCTCCGCGCCATCAATGGGCCGCTTCGCGGCCCTATTTTTACCCTCCTATCGGTGTTAGTTTTATTTTTCCCCTAAAAAATTACGATATGAGGTATACTTTAATTTTAAACATTACTTAAAATTACTTTAAAATTAAAAGGACGCGTCTTGGAATGACTGCTTGATGAAATATTGCAGTAAAACAATGCACAGAGATAGTCTCTGGTAATCATTAAGACTTTGCGTGGGTCGGGGATCGAACCCACACCGAGTTCAAAATGGACGCTTTCGACGTCTTAGACGACACGGCCACCGCTCCACTTGAGAATGCCAGTGCGAATCTTGTGTAGGTAAGTGTAGAGCTGATGCGCAGGCTACCCATCTACTGCGCAACCTCCTCGACCACTGCGCATCCTCCCGCGCATAGCGGTAGCAGTACCGGAGCATTCTGTAAACTCACTCACTTTTATAACGTGATTTTAAAAAAACCTGGGTCCTTTTTCCAAAATTTGATTACAGCGGGCTCATCTAGGGCCTATTACCTGTCGATTTACGCAAAAATCATGGAAATCGGCCCGGTAGAACGCTCAAACGAACTATGACAAAAAGTATAAATTTACATTGTTTAAATGAGAGAATTCGCAACTTTACCACGTAATATAAAAAAACCTGGGCCATATTTTGAAAATCTGAAAAGAGTTGGCTTATCTAGAGACAATTGCCCGTCGATTGCCGCAAAAATCATGAAAATCGGCCCGGTAGAACGCTGGAACTAAGCGTCACCAGTTTCGCCAAAGTAGGAGGTCTTGGAGCTTATAGTATAGAAGAAGAAGACTAGCTGCTCCGGGCGCCCTACGGGCGCCCTCCACAGCTAGCAATGGTGGTGCAGTAGCTTATTTGGAATCGGAGCGATTAGTGGAATCTATTTAATAATGATGATGATTCTGCGGCAGAAGATCAAGGAATTTAACTGCCTCTCTGCGTTACAGGGTGGAGACTGCCATTCTACCGAAAAATGTTATAAAAAGCTCGCATTATTAGTTTTTCTTTTTTTTGTGTTATTTTTTAATTTTTTTATTTTTATTGTTTGATAATTTTCTAATGACTATGAGCCTTTCCGGATTTATAAAAGATCGAAGTACCTCTTTGTGCACGATGTTTTTTGTACGGGTGCCTTTGGGAAGAATTTGGACTTCAATATTTGTACGATGTAGCTCGTGAGAGTGCAACATATAGTTGACCATGGCCAAAAACTGTTTGGGGTAAATAAATGCCGACTCGCTTCAGTGTTTGACCCTTAGCTTTGATGATGGTCATGCAGAACGCAATGCGAATTGAAAATTGTCGCCTCTTAAAAGAGAAAGGGAGAGAGGAGTCTGCAGGTGACAAATCAATTCTTGGCAGTGAAATTCTTTCACCGCCTTCTCGCCGGAAATGACCTGCAAATCAAGACAATTTTCATATCGTTTCCAGACGATCAATCGGGTATCATTCGATAAACCTTTAGAAACGTTGAGGTTTCTTAAAAGCATGACAAAAACCCCCTCCAAAAGTGTGAGTTTATGCGGTGGTAAGCCACTAAGATTAAGACTGTCCAAGAATTCGAGGGAAAAATTGAGAGCCTCTCCCTCTTCCTCTACAATGAGCCTGTTAACACTGAAGTACGTTTTAGAGACACCTCAAAGAACTTCAACAACCTTGTCGTTAATTTCATTGCAATGCTTATTTTTAATATTGCGCAGTTAGTGAAATCTACGTTCGAACATGAGGAAGCTATCTTTTCCATAAATTTCAGTAATAATATCAGTTTCAGTAATACTGCTTGTCGGTAAATCAATGAATTCCGGCATGGCCTTTTTTAGCAGAAAGGTAAACACCATCACCTATTTCGAGTTAAAATTTTGCAAACTCCGCTTCGTCTTGCAAAGTTCTCATATTTTGAGTAAGTTTTCTGATTTTGAAAAGAGGTCAAAGTGGTGAGAATTTGATTGCATTTTGCACCAATGTTTGGCGAGAAGCATGCGGAACAACGGGTAAAACCTGTCTAAAATCACCACTGTAGACGACAATTTTTCCTCGAAAAGGGATGTCATTACCCATTCTCTAAGAAGTCGGTCGATGCATGCCAGAGCATGCGTGATAACCATGAGAGCTTCACCCCAAAAAATGATCGTTGTTTTCCAAATAGTCTCAGCCTCTCTTGAGCTAACCGTCAGACTCGACACAGAATTCTCATTCAGAACCGAAGGAATTTTGAATTTGCTATGAACCGGCCGACCGTTAGGTAGCAACGATGCGGCGATACCTGTCCAAGCAACGGAGATGACGTCTAAGTTTTCCTTTGCACAATACGCAGTAAGACATTCTTAAACGAAAGTTTTTCCCGATCCTCCCGGACCATCAATGAAAATCGCATTACACGTGTAAGATGGATATTGGATGAGACTAATTATTTCAGAAATAATTTGATGTTGCTCTGGGTTAGCGGCAGAATTCTTGGAATCATAGTTTTAGGGGGAGGAGAGTCAGGCTCTGACCCTTGAAGATTCAGGTTAATTGGAAGCAATTCCGGAAGATCAAATGATGATATTGAAAATCCATGAAGTCTTAATGTGCGCTCAATAGCAAAAAGCCGATCAACGTAGTCGACCGACCAACAAAATAAAGAGAGAGGAAGAAACGAAGTATCAAGCAAATTTGAAACAAAGTTGGAAAGAGAAAAGAACAAATAAGAATGAAATGTCAATAACAATACATGTTGTTAGCAATACGTGTGCGCACCGCTACAGTTAATAGGTCAGGGTCAGTCAAACCGCCAGGATGCCTATCAAGAAGTGGTGAAGCGGAGTAGCCGAGAGATTGCGACGGAATGTGGGTGGTGAGTGACGAACGACAATGCGACCCAAACCTTCTTTGAAGTTGATGGGAGGAAAGCTATACGAAAGAAAACGGAGATAGCCGAAAGAACGTGGTGGGAGGGGTGGCTGGGACCCTAGAGGGGGTATCTAGGGACGGGCAAGCAGGTAGCGGCCAGATGACCGCTCGAAACAGCTGAACTTTACTCGTCGATAAAAGTAAGAAAATTTGAGAAAATCGAAAAAAACAATTACAGCCTGCAAATCTACAGATCAGAAGCTTTCATTTAAAAAAAACCCCATGCAAATCGGTCCGGTGGTTCTCTCAAAGTTAATGTCCCAAGATGCGGACTTTAGTCTGAATAAATGGGAGAAAATTTGAGCCCAGCTAAACTTCACTCGTCGATAAAAGTAAGACAATTTGAGAAAATCGAAAAAACGATCACAGCCTGCAAATCTACAGATCACAGGCTTTCATTTAAAACAAAAATCATGCAAATCGGTCCGGTGGTTCTCTCAAAGTTAACGTCCAAAGATTCGGACCTCCGTTTTATTGCATCGAAGAAAATTTGAGAAAAATTATGGGAGAAAATTTGAAAAAATCGAAAAAACGATCACAGCCTGCAAATCTACAGCTCAGGGGCTTTCATTTAAAAAAAAGATTACGCAAATCGGTCCGGTGGTTCTCTCAAAGTTAATGCCCCAAGATTCGGAACTTTGCATTTTAATATATAGGATAGAGTCTCAAAACTCGCTCGCACTAAGACTGCTGGCGTTTCTTTCAGTGCCTTAACTTCACATTACTTCAACTTCAAGTTACCCTTAGTTTTAAAATTGATAGGTATATCGTCGTTCCTGCATCAAGAGAGAGGGTTCATCCAACATTTCAATGTTGCCAAATTTTTCTTCGAAAATTGAATTTTTACGAAGAGAAATTTGGATATTTTTACCTGAAAATTTCACTATTTTTCTTTTAATTTCATGAAAAAATCAGACTTTTGGTCAAAAATTGGAAAGGTACATTTTCGTAAAATATTGAATTGTCTGAGTCAATTTTGCAATCTTGGAATGCGGTTACGTTCCCTCCTTCGGGAAAGTACAATATAACTGAATCTGTGAAAGGAGATTTGAACTTCAGGACCAATATGTCCTTAAATTGTTTAGATGTTAGGGTTGAAGTTGCGCGGAAATTTTCAAATTTTTCTCCTCCATGCATTTGCGAATAAAAGAAAATTTCAATGGGAGGATAAACTACGTTCTCATAGATCTGGCCATAAACCCATGTTTTTGGCAAAAAGGAGGTGAAAAAATACATTTACAGAATTGTTCGTTTTGTCAGTCATGATACTACTTAGTAAAAACAGAGAGTAATCTAATAACGGAGGGTAAACAATCTGATATTTTTCATACATATACTCCACTGATACTTCTACATAAGTTAGTGTTTCTCGATTTTTCGTGCTTATCCCAGGTTTTCAACTTGAAAGACTTTCGAGGGATTACGGCACATTTAACGGGGCCGTTTTCTCAAATTTTAGAGAATGTCACGTTTACCATTTCTGAGTTGACTGGAGTAAATATTCCTGCATAATTTTGCGCAGAGTGTGCTTAATTTGCAGTCACATGCAAAATACCAATTCCGACGACAGACACTGCGCATTCCGAATGCAAACGAGACATTCCCAGACTCTGCGACTGACATACATCTGCGTACCTCGGTGCTCAAAACCAGATCATGCGAAAATGAAAAGAAAAAAAGTGACCACTTTTTCATTACGTTACCTGGTCCAGCAGACAAGTTTTTATGCTGAAGGCACTGACTTTGACGCTCTACATTTGAAGACTGTGCAGACAATGCACGCTTCAATGAATTCATTGATATGAATGAAATGTCCGTGCTGACAGCTAAAAAATCAGAATGCGCGAAGTCCAGATGAAATATGCAGTACAATCAGTAATAATTGGACGTATTTCTATCAAACGGAACTAACAAGGGGAACTTCCCAAGCTGCCGCCTCCGATCGGGCTGAAAAAATTTATACGAACTCTTTGGATGAATTTATTTGACCCGTATTTTTTTGTTTTCTCCAACGCCCCCTAGAAACCCCCCAAAAAAATTCCGGAAAGTCTTGCTTTGAGCGCTCGAGCGTATATACGTAGTATAGCGTTCAATTCTTAACAGTCGGCGGTGGCTCTGCGGTAGCGCGCTTGCCTGGTGTTTCAGCGGACGCGGATTCGAATCCCGGGCGCCGCGCCTACTTTTTACGACCGAATTTTATATTCTCACACTTTTTCACATCGAATTCCATTTAATACAGTGGAACTTAAAACATCAATTAATTTACAACCATCATCAAACACAAATTGATCTACGATCAATAACTTCTTCAATTTGAAGTATAGGTTTTTTGTGGATAATGACGGGGAAAAATCATGACGCATACGGGTGATCGGGAGAAATATGTTGATGTGAGGGGGCGGAGCGGGTCGTCGGCTAATGCAAAAGTACAGTGATTGGCGAGATAATCGCGCGCGTATCCCCCCCCCCCCTTCCAAAAAAATCTATACTTCAAATTGAAGAAGTTATTGATCGTAGATCAATTTGTGTTTGATGATGGTTGTAAATTAATTGATGTTTTAAGTTCCACTGTATTAAATGGGATTCGATGTGAAAAAGTGTGAGAATATAAAATTCGGTCGTAAAAAGTAGGCGCGGCGCCCGGGATTCGAACCCGGGTCTGCTGATTCACCAGGCAAGCGCGCTACCGTAGGCCACCGCCGACTGATAAGATGAAGTTGCTATACTACGTATATACGCTCGAGCGCTCAAAGCAAGACTTTCCGGAATTTTTTGGGGGGGTTTCTAGGGGGCGTTGGAAAAAACAAAAAAATACGGGTCAAATAAATTCATCCAAAGAGTTCGTATGAATTTTTTCAGCCCGATCGGAGGCGGCAGCTTGGGAAGTTCCCCTTGTAAGTGCATTATGACGTAAGCCCTATTATGGACATACTCTTAAGGGTCTCAGGGCTCATGTCTTGATGCACATAGTTCCGTTTGATAGAATACGTCCAATTCTGATCTCGAGACACATTACTCAAAAATTGAAACACCGGCTTTTAATATTGAAGTTATAGTCTTTGTCGGGTTTTTTCGTATTAAATAACAAGAATGGCATTTCTCCTGGAAAAATATTCATACATATTTTCATTGCATTTCACAATCCATGCATATAGCTCGTTGGGCGTTTTAATATTTAAAAAAAAAAAAAATGAAGGAAATCCATTAAAATATTAATAATTTTAGATCGAACAAAAAACGCACACTGTCTGCGAACTAAACACTCTTCGAAGGATAGTAATGTCTATACATAGATTGACAGCGATGACGGACACGTTTTCCTCCTTACATAATGCATTTAGTTCTCGCGAGAAAACCACAACACACACAGACAGGCATGCGGAGAAAAAGTTTCCCTCTTAAACCATAGGTATTACTTTCTTTACATTTGCTACATTTTTAAAGTATCAAAAAAATGAACGACAGATGACTGAAAACCGGCTGAATTTCACCGTACTTAAACTTAAAAAACTGCCTCTGCCTTTCCTGATCTGCGGGCTGATTATTGAGATTGATAGACAAAGCTATATACAAACAAGACTTAGGGGGTATGGAGCGATCCTATTGGTTGAAATATGTGGTTCTTATAGACTAAGGGAGAAAAATATGGACTAACTGTCGGGTTTCTTGTAGGTTGCCGTTAGTTAATCTATTACCTACTGCCTTTGTCCATTGCAACCACCAGCTTCTACCAGTAGGTTCCCTCCATATCCCTTTAGTCATCTTTGTCTATAGCTTTGTCTGTCAATTTCAATAATCGGCGCGCTGGCTGAAGACCAACAACGTTCCCGCGACCATACATTTCGTCGCCCCTTTGACTTAAAGATATCTTTTAATTTCCACATGATCCCTGTTTTGCACATATATCCATGCTTTCTAGGGCTCATGCAAAAATAGAGACACCCTTCCGTCGCAGAGGCACAATTGAATTCTGGGTATCACATACAGGTTTGACACCTATGAGATTTTTCCCACATTAAAAGTGGTGGGAAGAACAAGTACGTTTTGATTTGATGACGACAGGTACTTTCCGCGTCAGTGTCAAAGAATCAGAATCATGTGACGTCAACTCGTCGCCCGTCCGACGTCAGAGCGTAGATTGGTTTTCACATGCGCCCCCGAAAGCCTACAGGTGCGTGGACAATGTGAATCATCTAAAAATGACGTTACGTCCTTAAGACAGGGCTTACGTCTGATGAGCCGTTTTAATCAAGAAGGAACGTACCTTCAGAGATTGTAAAATGGAACCAAACAATTCAATTTTTCACTAGAATATGAACAGGATGTCTACTAACATTTCATTTCGGATTTTCCTGATTTTTCCTAACATTTTAGACAAGATTTCCTGATTTTTCGCGCGAAAAAATTGCCAATACTTTGATTTAAAAATCAAAATAGGTATTGGATAAATCGAATCAAATGTGCGAAAAATACTTGAAGTACTCAGAATTTCCTGTTCCATTATCCATTTTCCTGATAGCATCGAATTTCCTAATACCTTTTTTCCGTTTTTTTTCGATTTTTTGGTAGACACCCTGTATGAATATGACTTCGTAAGTTCTATACTTAATTTTGCTGACGTATGCAAATAATCCGGAAAAAAACTAAGTATTTTTAGTCAGAAATGCACGAAAATCCCTGAAGAAAGTACAATTTGCGAGTGGAAATTTCTCAACGTTGATGACGTTCCTTCGTCCAAGCAAATACGTCATGATTAAAATTGACGTCACGATGAAAATGAGACAATTTCTGCGAGCTTTCCCACCAAACGGCATCGAGGCGTTCCCATCTTCCGTCGCCGAGACCCGATTTTCACATGAGCACGAGCCGAACTCGCTGTTGCCAATTATACGGAAAAATACCTCCAGTTTCCATGATAACTCCGTAAATGTTGGAAGATACACCGCAAAAATTGCAGCCGCGAGATCCGCGAACGTGCGAAATCGCGAGGTGCGAGTGAGCGAAGTCAACAAACTCTGAGACATACCACGCTACAACACCTCGAGGCGTGCGAGAATCCAGAAAAACGCCTAGGAGCTCTTTTTCTGGGGCAGTAGTCCCCGAATTCTATCCAGGGCACCTGGCCCCTCCATGAGTAGATTCATTTCCATGGGTATGAATGGAGTGAAAATAATGTTGCTCACTAGCCGGGTCCTATATTCTTAGCGGTGCAAAAACGGCTTTTCGGTCGAGCGCATCATGCGATTCGAGATTTTCCACTTGTGAGTTTAAACCACACAAAGCGCGGAAGTTGTGTGTTTACGCGCTTTTGAAGATTTTTAGTGGTGCAAACACAGCTTTTCGGTCGAGCGCATCATACGATTCGAGATCTTCCACTTGTGAGTTTAAACCACACAAAGCGCGGAAGTTGTGTGTTTACGAGCTTTTGAAGATTTTCAGTGGTGCAAACACAGCTTTTCGGTCGAACGGATCATGCGATTCGAGATCTGCCACGTGTGAGTTTAAACTACACAAAGCTTGGAAGATGTGTGTTTACGCGCTTTTGAAGATTTTTAGGGGTGGAAACACAGCTTTTCGGTCGAGCGCATCATGCGATTCGAGATCTTCCACTTCTGAGTTTATGTGTGTAATGTCAATAACATTGTGCAACTTCTTTCCCCTTATAAATATAGACTGATCATTTAAACCATATTCATCTTATCTCTCAATAAACTATAATTTCATGACGAAAAATACCAATGTAAATTCAATTTCTTGCGTGATTTCAGTAATTTTATCGCAAAGAATGTCAATTGCAAAATCCTAGCAACGTTGGAATGTTCCGTTTCCGTTTTGTAAAATGCAATCCAGTTATTGTCTTAGTAACTTTATTTTTCTTCTGGGTGCGCCTGATTGAAGAATTTAAAAAATGAAAAATTACATAAGTAATCATAATATAAGTGTATGAATCAAATAAATATAAGGAAGTACCGAGAGGATACGATACGGCAATTCCTTGAAACTGCATTGCTACCGCCCCTGATTCGCGAAATCGGAAAGGAAACATTGCCCATCTAATCCGACAAGTTGCGTCGGAAATTCGATAAGCGGACTGCGATCTCCTTCCGTCGGCTTCCGTCGCGACGACGACGCGTCTCGCGATGCACCGAGGCGTCGAGTGCATCGCAAATTGATGCGACCGTGGTGTCGCTTCCGTGCAAAAATCCGCCTGCTTCACATCTACTCTTACGGGGGTAAATAGGCGAGTTTTAAGATGATCCGAAACGCTTCGAACCGAATATGATGACGCTGCGTTTAAAAACGCCTCGTTGCTTGATCATGCGCGAATGGAGACATGCCCGGTCATAGGAGTGCAGAAAAGTTATTTCCAGCTGAATGTACAATTTTTTATTACGACGCATTTCGACCGAAACACACTGCAGAAAAAAGAGTGACTTGATTTGCTATCAAGGAGATTTCCTCTCAAAATAAGGATGGAATTGTTTGAATCAACAGAGTGTCTAGTATTTTGTAATTTTGAAAAATCCTGATATTTTCCAGATTTTTCCTGATATTGTATAAAAAATTCCTGAATTTTTCATTTTGAAAATTTCTGATATTTTCCTGATTTTTCTCGACTCCTGGCACGGTAGGCAAAAAGCAGTAAGACTTTCTCCGCTGAGGAGATTCGCGTAAGAAAAATTTCTGATAAAACGTCCGATTTTTCCGATTTTCCTGATTTTTTCCTGATCGGCCAAAATTCCTGATATTTTCCGATTTTTCTGGTTTTACCTGATGCTAGACACCCTGACAACCAGGTTTCTTCTTGATACGAGCGACTTCCTTCATGATACATGTAAATACTTACATCTTAATTCAAAAAGAACTTATTCCTGAGTACCAAGGTGGAGAAATGGTTGGGTCCACACCATTTCGCGGGAAAATCGAAGCCAAGAAGTTCCAAAAATTATAATTAGGGTCAAAAATAATTTTTTTTTATAAAAAATATACTTTTGATTCTAATTGTAATTTTTGAAACTTCTTGACTTTGATTTCCCCGCGCACTGATGCGGACCCAGCACCATTTCTCCACCTTGCTACATACAGTATTAGGGCCACTTGTTGGTGTTTTTTTTCTCTCTTATTTCTGAGTAGAGAAGAGTAATTTATAGCTAAACGTCCACTATTCTATTACGACGCACTTCGACCCAAACACACTATAGAAAAAAGAGTAACTCGAATATGCCATCAAGGAGATTTCCTTTAAAAACAAGGATGCGGAGTTGCTTGGATCAAGCAGGTTTTTCCTTCGAGAAACTTGAATCTTACCTTCAGGAAGAACTTTATTCCTGAGTGGAGGAGAGTAATTTCGAGCAATTTTTTATTATTTTCAATTCCCATTTGTTTCAAGCTTAGTCACCAGTGAGGAGCGAGGAGGCAATCATGCGAATAAAAGAACACTTATTCTGCCATGCTAAGGAAAAACGACGTATGAGACTTCAGGCGCTGCCAAATTTCCTTTAATAAGACACGAATTTTCTTGATAACTTAGGAATATTTTCCTCCAATTTTTTCAGATAATTTTGTTCGCAATTTCAGCTATAGGTCCTGAAAATTTCAAGGAAAAATATTCATATCGTTCCTTAAAAATGAACATTTTATCCGAGGAAATTTGGCAGCTCTCGGATGTTCATACGGCGTTTTTCCTTAGCACGGCAGTATTACATCCACCTTGAGGTCCTTGAATCAAGTTCGACAAGACTCCACACTGAGGTTCGCAAAGCTATCATAATTACTGGATACGGATACCGGATGACTCAGAGTCAGATGAGCCTCGCCGGGACACGGTTCTTTATGATTCATCGCAGTTCTCAAGAAAACCTGCCCTGTGCCGCTTCCAGACGGACACTTTCTTTATTAAAGCCACGCGCGGTATGTAGGTAATGGGTTACGTTACGGTCTTCGTTGTCAATCTTAATTGCTGAAATTAATTGCCCTGCGAGATGACGGCACGGAGATAACTTCAAATTTCAGACCTCTGGTAATACTGTTAAAATCGAGGAGTGAAATTCGGTGCCGGAGTCGATTTAGCGCCCAAAAACCCAGAATGATACGGATAAGAAGTGAAATTAGCGACATGAAAGGGTATGGCACACGGAGAAAAAAACTTCGTGCGTGGGACCTGAAGTTGAGGTCATATGGATCTCTGTAGTTTTCGGATCACGTATCTAAAAACTTGAGGTCCAGCTGCCGAAGTTCGGGTCAGACATCTAAATTACTTCGATACATACCGAAGGGTTCGGGTCACACATCTAAAGTACTCCGGTACATACCGAAGTGCCTCGATGTCTGACCCGAACTTGGGCATAAATTTTTCAGGGCAGACTATGAAAAATCAGTATCTTAAAGTCGGTAAGAACGAAAACTCACCAACTCTGAAATTTTTAAACGCTTAATTCTCTATCATCAAACATGGTGTATCGAATTCAACTTGGTGCTTTACAAAGTCTCTAAGTACTTGTCCTTTGGCACCAAAAAGGTTTTTCTTAAACTAACTTCTTCGCCCGCTGCGCAGTTTTAGGTGGTTCCTGAGCAATTTTTTTTTCCCCGAGTTGGTGTGTTTTCGAATACTCACTGATTCAATTATTCCCTTAAATTTTCGTTATTTTCCCTGAGATTTCTGCCACTTTCCCTGACATTTCCTGGTTTTCCCTGACTAGCAACCCTGAACCGCCCAACGGTATAGCTCCTCTGACATAACAGTATTTCTCTATTTCTACATAAGCCGCGGAAAGCATGACGTCATATGGGTGACGGGGCTCACGTGGAAATCCAGAAACGCCTTTATGTCAGAGGTGCAAAGACATCGACCCGACTGATTCACGTTCAAACTTCTCGGAAATGCGTTTAGTTGTGACTTGCGTTACGATGAAAGACAACTTTAAGTCTACCTAATATGGGCAACCAGCTCGGATTCGGATCTCGCTGCGGGGTACTACACTATCCCCTCGGATCGGAACTGGACCAGAATTCGCACCTAATCGGTCCCGTCCGGATTCGCCCGCGGAATTTCAATCGGATCGGTGACTGGTCATCGGTTGCGCAACTTTCAGTTGTCATGCTTGTCCGCGACGCACAAAGGATCGAGTCAATAGGAGAGGTCGGACAAAATTAGGAAACTTATAACTGCGTTTATACACAAATTTGAGGCTCTAGAAGGGCTCCACTGGTTTCCTCGGGAAATTGTCTTCTAGTAACACTCCTTGAAATTTAAAAAATGACGAAATACCCATCGAAATTTGCAGTTTCACTGGAAAAAAGAACACATTGGATCTAGAGTCCTGACTCTTGGAAACATTGACAAAAAAAATGCTCTTGATTCAATCGGATTTTTGCTTGAATCAAAAGGAAATCCGCTTAAATTAAGAGGCTTGGTTCTTGATGTAAGCTAGATTCTGAATGAATTAAGAGTACTTTTTCTTGTCAATGTTTTCAAGCGTCTGAACTCTAGATCCAATGTGTTTTTTTTCCCAGTGTTCGGTCAAAAACTTCATGTCCGCTTCTCTAGTTGAGGCACTGGATGCCAAAAGGGCACTTCTCGGTTGCAGTGTTTCAGAGTCTCCTCTAATATTTCATTCATTGTAAGGAAAGTGAACACATGCATTTCACTGAATATTCCTTATAATTCTACAATTATTTTCTATAGAAAGAAATCTGGCATAATCACCCATCAGATTCTTCTCCAGCGGATGAATTACAGCAACAGAGATTCTGAAACACTGCAATCGAGAAGTGCCCTTTTCGCATCCAGTGCCTCAATTGACTCGAACCACTGTGCGACGCGGCTGTGCCCTCTGATCCACGAATTTTGGCTCGGTTCCGTGTTCGTGTGAACTTTTTTCCTTCACGCCGTTTTTAGGAACCGTTCAGCGGGACTTCCGACCGATTTGAGGGCAAGAATGATGATGCAATTGCAGTTTTAACCAATGCCAATGAACGCGAGTCAGTTATTCCTAGAGATGCAAAACGAAATCTCATGAAATCTCACGTGAGAAGTTTTGCTAAGAGGTGAGATTTCAATTTATATTGAATTTCGACGAATTTTAGGGGCTACGAATGCAACCCCCGACATTCACCCGAGGATTCGTTAAACAACTTCAAAATCTGACTCATTATACAGGGTTGCCGCAGAATTTAGAAAATGAAATTTCCTGACATTTCCCTGATTTCCCAGACACATTTTGGTGGAATTCACTGACGATTAGAGATGTGACAGATGGTTAAGAAGGCATAATTGAAAAAAGTTTTCAAGCAAAATTTGTTGCTCGAAATCTCAAGCCCATTCTAGAAAGCAAATGAAGGTGATATAACTAATTTTCCCCACTGGGGAAAAAAAAAAAAACACATTGGATCTAGAGTCCAGACTCTTGAAAACATTGACAAGAAAAAGGACTCTTGATTCAATCAGATTCAATCTTAAATCAAAAGGAAATCCGCTCAAATTAAGAGGCTTGGTTCTTGATTTAAGCTTAAATCTGATTGAATCAAGAGTATTTTTCTTGTCGATGTAGTTCAGAGTCTGGACTCTAGATCCAATGTGTTTTTTTTTTCTAGTGTATGTCCATTGCAACCACTCGCCTCCACCAACAGGATCGATTTGCTTTTGATTTGTCTTCCTTGTCTATCGCTATGTCCATCAATTTCTATAATCAACTCGCTAGGGAACAATGACTTTGATTGATCGGGTGATCCCGGGATTTCTCGTCGTTCTTTGTTACGATGCTTTGGCTTCCAATACAATAAGCTCACCGAGGCTGGAAATCCGAGCGGGGTGTTGCGCAAACTAAGCCGATCCGACTCGACCGGTGCACTTGCAGGTCTACCCACGCCTTGCATTTCCACGCTCCTCTCCGCGTCGCCTGTTGCACGCCGGCCAATGGCGCCGCGACGGTCAGATGCAACGATGCAACTCAGCTGCAGCGACCTTCGCGGGCTGCGGCGGCGCGGCGCTGGCATGCCTCCAGGCGACTGCAATACTACCTTGCTAAGGAAAAACGCCGTAAGAACATTCGAGAGTTGCCAAATTTCCTTCGATAAAACGTTTATTTTTCAAAGGAAAGTTATGAATATTTCCTCTTGACATTTTCGGAACTTTTCAACGGAATTGCGAGCAAAATTATCTGAAAAATTGGAAGAAAAATATTAAGGTGATTCGTCAAGCTCAAGTGACGTGGTCGAACTGGCATGCGATATATCGCATCTTTTAGGTCAAAAATCTCGACAGATTTTGAATTTTCAGCAAAAAAAAGGACGACAGCCCCTGCGCATGAGCCTACAGAATCATGCTAAACCCACAAATCGGCAAAATTCAGAGAAATGAAAGCAGGATAGTGTTTGGAAAAAAACCTCGCATTCGATTCAGCTATCGATTTCTGTATCGAATGCGAGGTTTTTTTCCAAACACTATCCTACTTTCATTTCTCTGAATTTTGCCGATTTGTGGGTTTAGCATGATTCTGTAGGCTCATGCGCAGAGGCTGTCGTCCTTTTTTTTGCTGAAAATTCAAAATCTGTCGAGATTTTTGACCTAAAAGATGCGATATATCGCATGCCAGTTCGACCACGTCACTTGAGCTTGACGAATCACCTTAACAAGTTTACCAAGAAATTCGTGTTTTATCGAGGGCAATTTGGCAACGCCTGAAGGTTCACACGGCGTTTTTTCCTTAGCACGGTAGTATTCTGCCGAGCTAAGGAAAAACGCCGTATGAACATTCGAGAGTTGCCAAACTTTCTTCAATAAAAAGTTCATTTTTCAAGATAGTTATGAATATTTTACCTTTAAATTTTCATAATCTTCGAGTGAAATGGCGAACAAAATTATCTGCAAAATTGGGAGGAAAACATTCATAAGTTTACCAGGAAATTCTCGTTTTATCAAAGGAAATTTGGCAACGCCTGAAGGTTCATACGGCGTTTTTCCTTAGCACGGCAGAATAGCTCTCCATCCTCGATTATCAAAAATATTCCTTTCCGGAGTGATGTGGTTTAATTTTGATCAATGTTATGGGGAGAAAAAAACACGCAAATGCACTTACTTTTTTTTACTAGCAAATAATTTTTTAAAAAAAAAGAAGAAAAAAATGTTCCTGCGATGGAATGGGACTTTCACACCCTTAAAATGCGAGTATCAATATGAGTGCTTCAAAAATTATCCTACTTGCGCACTAAAAATGACGAGGCTTCAGTTAACGCCAAAAGAGGATGCTTCACTTGGCTCGCTTCTAGATATTACTGTTGCAGCATAACGATTTATGAGGGCAAATTAGGCACCACTCCCAAATCCTAAAATACTTCAAAATGGGTATACTTCAACAGAGAGGGAACTTAATTGTTTAACAGTACCTAATCCATGCGCTCCGAACTCACTCGAGAGTTACACAATTCGATGGGATCATTTTCATAATAACCTCAGAACCGGTCGAGAGTTGACTAGTTGATGTCATCTTCCGAACAGAGAACGTAATGAGGAATCTAAATGAGCTTCCTTTCAAAAATCATTGAATGCAAGAGAGGTAGTTAGCGGCGGAACTATCGAAAGCTACTTTTAATTTTTCTCCCTACGAGCTCCTCTTGAAGAAGAGCCCTCGAAAACGCCATCGATCCTTTTCCGCAGGTTTAAACGGCAGATCAACCTTTGTATTTCAAAGCTTGTCACGTTACTGATCTTGACTTAAAAAAACGATAAGAAAATGTAAAAAAAAAAACCAAAAAAAAACCACACTATGATAGTTAAGTACCTATTGACAAAAACGAAAGCGGGGGCGATAAGGACCCGAAAAACATTTAAAATAAATTTTAAAAAATTATAAAATTACTGTAGTAGGTAGGTACCTATGGACAAAAATAAAAGCGGTGACAATGAGGACCCAAAAAACGTTTTAAAAAAAACAAAACAAAACTATACAATCACTTTGATAAGGCGCACATATATGGTCATTAGGAAAAGTTCAAAATTTTGAAATTGCACCCAAATTTCAAGAGCGTTTAATTATTTAACACGCGAGAACCTAGTTAAGTACCTATGGACAAAAACGAAAGCGGTGGCTATAAGGACGCAAGTCTGGAGGATCCTAATTGGGCAATTTGAGTCGATTAAAAGCCGCTCGCTGCAACTCCCACAAGTTGATTCCACGTCGAGGGACAGGGACAGCGGATCCAGAACCCGACAGGAAGAAAACAAGAGAGAGAGGGATATTACGATGCGGATGCTCACTTGCCAGCCTTCTCCTGGACTTCAATCCAAAGTAAACAAACAGTGATGCCGCTGCGGGCTCCGCCGAAAACCTACTCCGGGAACGGAGCAGAACTTTCGGCAGGGGCCCGTTAAAGGGGGCTTGGCGAGCTCTCGTTACACCAAAACTTGCACGAGAGCCAATTTTCGCACGGAAAAAATTAAATTGCTGATTTAACGATTCAATTGCTAAAAAAAGGGACTGCACTGTTTCAATGTAGATTTTACGACAAAAAAATGCTGCTTCAACCACCCCCGTGGTTAAATTAGCTTACAATTGTGGTTAGCATTTTTTTGTTGTGAATTCTACGTAGAAATAATGCAGTCAATTTTTTTAGCAATTTAATTTTTTCTGTACGAGGGGAAATTTTCCGGTGAATAAATTGGGTGTCAATATCTATTATCTACTGATGATCATGTAGACAAATTGTCGTTTTTCAGACGAAAGAGCGTAACTCGATTTAGAGGTTGCAAAATTGACTGAAACAATTTAAGTATTAACGAGAATATCACTGTGCAGTTTTTGTTCAAAATAATTATACTCATTTGTAGATGTAGTCGAGAGAACCCTGGTAAAAATTGACGATAGGAGCTGCGTTTCAAAATACCATGGGAGTTCTTATGGCCAACTGAAGAAGGCGATAGAAAATCATAAAGTTGGCTGTAGAAAGTGGAAAAAATCATACGGCCGGGCTTAACGAAGCGATGAAAAACTATACAGCCGGGCTATAGTTCCAATCGCCGGGCTTTACAGTTCATCGCCTGGCTGTTGCTTTTTCGCCATCGGCTATAAAAGGCTATAAGAAATTATGTAGAAATTCGTGTGCTTTGTAAATCCTTAAGCTTGTACGGACTCACCTTAATATTTACAAAACGCACAGAATTTTTTTTTTCATCAATTAAAATGAGAATAATCCATACAGAGTGTGCAAACATTTCAAAGTCATGAGTTGAACAACGCTGACTCCACGAGATTAAATATTAGAGCCGAACACAAAGCGGAGCGGCGACGGCGCACTGGCGCCTACAAACCTAACAGGGATACTTCACGCATTGCGCAACGCGTGAAGTATCCCTTTTAGGTTTGTAGGCGCCAATGCGTGTTCCGCGCTGGCTGCCCACCTGCCGCACCGCAGCGTGCCACGGCGCTTGAAGAAACTATTTCACACCAGAGGTATTGCACAGTTTCATACGAAATTGAAGGCGCTCTAACATATTAGGAATGGCAGGCATCCTTCAAAAGTACGGAGCTTTTCTTGCCAAATAAATCAAGATACTACGGCCCAAAAAGAGAGCGGTAGTCCAAAAACTCAGTGAGTCCTAGCATCCGTAAGTAGTAACGTTTAGCATACACTTTATCTTCAGGCTGTTGCTTAATCGCCATCGGCTATAAAAGGTTATAAGAAATTGTGTTGCCGGCTATAGAAGCTATTGGAAATCTTACAGCCGGCTGTAGGTCTATGGTATTTTGGAACACAGATTCTACTGCCAATTTTTACCAGGGAAAACTTCGTAAAATTTTCAGTTAGAAACGCTCAATGGTTTTCTCTTTAAACTACGATTTTCGAGTGAGAATTTTGAAACGAATAGAAATGTATATGTTTTGAGGGGAAATTTTCCCGGTGAATAAATTGGGTGCCTACATCTATTATTTAGTGATGATCTTGTGGACAAATCGTCGTTTTTCAGACGAAAGAGCGTAATTCCATTCCAAGGTTGCAAAATTGACTGAAACAATTTATTTTTCACGAGAATATCACTGTGCAGTTTTTGTTCAAAATCATACTAATTTGTAGATGCAGTCAAGAGAGAACTTCGTAAAATTTTCAGTAGAAACGCTCAATGGTTTTCTCTTTAAAATTGTGTGGAGGGGCTTGGCAAGCACTTGTAACGCGATGGAAAGCTTGCACGAAAGCTCATGGAGGAAAATTTTCCTGATGGATACGTTAGTTGGGTACCTATGTCTATTCTGCCGTGCTCAGGAAAGACGCCGTATGAGCCTTCAGGCGTTGCCAAATTTCCCCTGGCAAATCACTAATTTTCAGGAAAAGTTTTGATCGTTTGTCTACTAATTTCTCAAATAATTTGGTTTCCAACTAGATCTAAAAGGTCTGAAAATTTCAAGGAAAAATATTCATAATTTTTCTCAAAAACAAAAATTTGATCGAAGGAAATTTGACAACTCTCGAATGTTCATACGGCGTTCTTCCTTAGCACGGCAGTATTGAGGACTGAGATCCTATGGAAAAATTGTGTTTGAAAATCTCCGCCTCTACATCATTTTTTAAAGAAGTACTAATTGACATCATTCCTTGAGGTTTTTGTAGAACTTTCTTCGCACAGCGAAGAAAAATCACGGCAGTTATAAATAATTGCTGTAGAGTAGTTTCCCGTTTAAAAAATGAAATATGACAGGAAGTCTGCGACGTTGCAAGCAGAGATACGTGATCGCGGACTGACAATGTCGATATACTGTTTCTTAAATGACCTGAGTACCATTTTTTCTGTGCTTGCTGCAGACAGAGATCAAGAGCTTGCTCGTTGAAAAATTTTAATATTTATGCAAAATACTGTGGCAAAAATCGCGGTTAATTTGTCTTCACTTTTCTCTTGGAGAGACATGATAAAGCAAAACTACACCAAATGTCCGGAAATGTGCGCGAAGCTAGCCTGGCGACTGATCTGATTATTTCGACGTGCATATGAAGGACACAGCATATTCATTACCATCCACAGTTAACCGGGGAACGTCTTATCATGTTGTGTGCGGAATACAGAAATTGATAACAAAAAAAATCAAAATAAAAAAATCCACAACTTCTCTACATCTATTTAGGCTTGTGGGTAAAAGAGGTCACATTTTACATTTTAAAGGGTGTTTATTGAGGGAAATTTTTCGGGGAAACCAACGGAACCACTTTTATCATCTCAAATTGCTGTATGAACGAAGTTATGAGCTTTTAAAGTTTCCAAATCTTGTCCGACGCGCCCTCTTGCATTCTGCCGTGCTAAGGAAAGCGCAGTATGAACCTTCAGGCGTTGCCAAATTCCCTTCGATAAAGCGCGAATTTCCTGGTAAATATATGAATATTTTTCTTCCAATTTTTCAGATAATGTTGTTTGCAATTTCACCGAAAGTTCCTGAAAATGTCAAGGAAAAATAATCACAACTTTCCTCAAAAATGAACATTTTATCGAAGGAAAGGCAATGATCGAATGTTCATGAGGCGCTCTTCCTTGGCACGGCATCATTC
This sequence comes from Bemisia tabaci, assembly GCF_918797505.1. NCBI lineage: Eukaryota > Metazoa > Arthropoda > Insecta > Hemiptera > Aleyrodidae > Bemisia > Bemisia tabaci. Next base: position 9,453,096 of record NC_092802.1, on the reverse strand, counting down.
ACTGGAAAAAAAAACACATAGGATCTAGAGTCCAGACTCTTAAAAACATCGACAAGAAAAAATACTCTTAATTCAATCAGAATCTAGCTTAAATCAAGAACTAAGCATCTTAATTTAAGCGGATTTCGTTTTGATTCAAGCAAAAATCCGATTGAATCGAGAACATTTTTTCTTGTCAATATTTTCAAGAGTCTGGACTCCAGATCCAATGTGTTTTTTTTTTCCAATGTTGAGCATTAACTCGATCTAGTGGGGGGCGGCACAGACAAAACAATGCTATTCCTAAACGGATCTTGTGCTAACTTGCGTCGAAGTGCAGCCTCGTACGCGGTAGTTTCAGAACGGAAATGCAACATGGATGCAGAATGCAATTCAAAGAGGACCAGGAAATAGGGCTGCGGACGCCACGCTCAATTAGCGGGCTCGTTGACCCGAAATCAGAACCAGGAGGCGCATCTTATTGGTTCGACCTACCGCAAACCGGATCACTGTGATCCCTGTCGCCAACGGTGTGCTTATTGCTTCATTCAGCGGCCGGCATAATAGCGCTGACCCAGAGGCGCACGATAATGGATCGAGTCAATGGAAGAGGTAGAACACAATTTGGAAACTTAACACTCTTATAACTCCGTTTATACAAGACTTTGAGGTTCTAAAAGTGGTTCCATATGTTTTCTCGTGAAATTTTCATCTATAGGCACCCCTTAAGGTATAAAATATGGCGAAATAAACATCTAAGTTTGCAGTTTTAGTCCAAAAGTTCATGTCCGACCTCTCTAATAAATTCGATCCACTGTGCGGCGTAGCGTGTTTTGCGATATATCGATTGATCAGTCTTTTAAACCTATGGAAAATCATCGATAAACAGGGAGTTCACAACGAACACCTAATAATCGATTCTTTACGACAGCTTCAAATGGGAAAATATCGATAATCATCGATTTACACTTTGCCACCGCGCTGAACGCGTTCATTCAATCGGATTCTCTTAATGTCATCATCAATATTGCCGGGGTAAGGGAGAACGTCATGTGAGCCTTCAGGCGTTGCCAAACTTCCTGTGACTAATCGCTAATTTTCAGGAATGTGTATGAATATTTTCCTTCCAAATTCTCAGATAATTTTGCTTCTCAAAACTTGCACGATTCTCGCATGAAAAATGCAAAAAACTTAGACGCAAAATTCGTCATTTCCCAGAAGAAAGCACGTAACTGAATATCAATTCAGCAAAATTTCAATCCACTAATTTTATTTTTACTAGAAAAATGTCGGAGGTTCCTGACTTAAAATTTCACTGATTTTCCTCCAGATTGTACGTTCAAATCAGCGGAATTTTGAACTTGAATTGCATTCTCGTCATCTCGTAAAAAACTGTCTCGTTTGGGTTAATTTTGCGACCTCGGAATGTAGTTGCGTTGCCTCGTTGGGGCAATGGCGAATCGCCGCACGGTGGATCAAGTCAATCAGAGAGGCTGAATTGGAAATTTTTGCCTAAAACTGCAATTTTGATGTTAAATTCGTCACATTATACATTTTAAGGGGGGCAAATACAAGGAAACTTTTACAAGGAAACCAATGAAACCATTTTTAAAATCTCAAAGTATTGTTTTGACGGAGTTGCAAGCTTTCAAAGTTTCCAAATTTTTTCCGAATTCTCCTACTGACTCGAGCCACTGTGCGACGCTTACATTGATGATGGCGATGAGCGCCATCAATCATGCTTGTGTGAGCGAATTTGAGCGTTGGAGCTGCACGCACTGCACTCGTACGTCATGCGATTTTTCATGACCTCGAAAAAATTGAATCACGGCGTCGAAAATTTTGAACTGCTAGGCGAGAGCGCTAAAAAAGAGCGAGAGGTGATTCGCACTTCCTACACCTCCACGACTCGTTCCTGATACACCGGGAGCCAAAATTAGAAGTAAGAAGCGTTGTAGAAAGCTGGAAGTTTGTTGCAGATACTGGGTCTGTTGTAACACAAGATATTGTGCGTAAGAATGACAGGAATTTTTGAACAAAGAGCTACCGTAAAATCTCGTAAAATAGAGAACGTCAAAAAAGATTGTTATCGAAGAACACCGCATATGCATACCTATACTCAGTTCTACATAGTCCAGGCACTTTTTTCGTCGTCCGTGGCAACCAGATTTCTGACAGCGATGTTAGGAAACTTAATCTAGATATACAAACATTCCCAACTTCCGATTAAGACCGATTACAAACATTTTTCAATTAAGAGCTACAATATCCAGCTTTAGTTTAGAAACAACGTATGTACCATTAAAATCCCTACGCGCACGTATGTATTTTTACAGATGAACCGAAAATGCTGTAATTCCTGATTGAAAAATGTAGTTCTTTCAATATTTAACAACGAAGACGTTTGAAATTTGAAAGCGAGCGTGACACGGACCTTCAAGATGATTCATCATGAAGTGGATTCTAGACTTTTTTGACGTGATATTCGTGATTTTCGGACGATTTCAAGCTTTGAAAGCCTGTACCAACTTATCTGGATCTCTTAAGTGCAACAGTCCCAATACAGTACTGTCGTGCTAAGGAAGAACGCCGTATGAATATTCGAGAGTTGCCAAATTTCCTTCGATAAAATGTTCATTTTTGAGAAAAGTTAAAAATATTTTTCCTTGAAATTTTCAGGAACTTTAGGTGAAACTGCAAGTAAAATCATCTGAAAAATTGGAAAGAAAATATTCATAAGTTTACCAGGAAATTCGTGTTTTAGCAAATGAAATTTGGCAATGCCTGGAGGTTTATACGGCGTTTTTCCTTAGCTCGGCTGAGTACCCATTGTGTGATGTTTGTAGAGTAATAATTTAGTTATACCTCCCGAGTATCTATTCAAGTAGTACTCTCCTGAGTACTAGTACGTTCAAACGCTTGAAGTATCACTATCTCAGAGCAAAAATATCAAAATAAATAATTGAATAATGACTACGAGGGAGAACCAACAGGAATCAACCACAGACATAAAAAATGTTAATTAAAATAAAAAAAAAAGGATAAGATCGGAAGCGCATAGCGGAAAATACCACTCAAAAGCCGCTGGCCCTCTGATACAACGACAATTGACCCTGAATTGAACTTGCGAAGTTAATAAGATGATAACGGTTAGTTTCAAGAACCAGACAGAAATAAACGTAGATAAACGCGAAGAGAAGGATGATTCGACAGATCGATGTTAAAAATAAAATTGTATGTGTCCAGCAGAGACATCGGAACTATTCGTTCAGTTATCGAAACGGTTATTGAGCCAAAAGGGAGAGCAAACAAACGGCGAGTTCAGTGTGATGTAATGATAACACTTGATTTCGTCGACTGGTCAATTCTCATAAACGGAGGTAGAGTTACCTACATTCAAAATTTTTGGGGATGACACGTCGAGCATTTGGAGAGAGGGGTGAGTATTCTACTGAGATAATTCGATAAACTAGGCGATCATTGTTTGTTTAGCATCAACTATAACAACGTTTTTCACAGAGATCTTAGAGCTTTTACCTATATAGCGCTTAGAGAAAATTAATGCAGGTATGGCCTTCGAGGGGGTGGGGTGCATAATAACAATTAATTAGCGATCTCTGTGTGATCACTTGGGTTTTGGAGGAAGAATCGGCTCAGTGCACACTTCGGATTACACTCCGAGATTTTTGATAGTGTAGACCAAAAATCTCAGTTCTCATATCTACGTTAGGTACAGTGGCGTGGCGTCCATAGGTTCGCAGTGTTCGCCGAACACCCTAAAATATTTTGAAACAATTAATAAATTATGGCTAAGAATGTAGGAAGCAATACAGAATACAGAATAGTAGATCCCAAATAAGTATCGGCGCTTGGCTTCCGACATCGGCATGTGGCGCGGCGGAGAGAGAAAATCCTGTGACGCGTGGTCCGCATCGGCTACCGAACCTGGATGATCTGCGTACGCGTACGGTGAGGAAGAGAACCTGGTGCAATGATGAGGGGGCAAAGGGTACACGAGAGAGGAGAGGCACATGCGCGCGGCGCAGAGCGGAGCGTGAGCATTGGGTTCGGAGACGAGTGCGGACCGCGCTCGCGGAGGGAACACAGCAAAGAGAAAAGGGAGGGGAAAAGAACGAGAGAGGAGAGCCGCTTATCAGTCCAGCTGTTTCCTATAGCAGTGGTCCGCAGGGGTTTGCAAACCGCCGAATTTCCTCTATGCCGCAATTCGCTCTCCGCTTCCCCCCCCCCCCCCCCCCTGCGCCTGCGGGCCGCATCTCCCAGTTTCCCAGTCTCCCTCTTCCACCTCTCTCTGCAGGTGCGTGTTGCGAAAATACGTTATCATTTAACAAAATAAATTACAGGAAAACGATCAGTAAAAAGAACAAAATTTCAATGACAATTTACCGGCACAATTTTCACCAGAAAGGGTTAAAATCGTGTTCTTGCGCTTCATTTTTTAAAAAATTCCGGGGAGGCCCTCCGAACCCCCCTTTAAGAAAGGGGAGTGAACCTTTCTGAGCCCCCCCCCCCCCCCCGTCCTAAAGTTACACTCCTACCGAACGCCTACCGGATATAGTCACGCCACGCCACTGGTAGGTATACCTACTGACTCGAAGGCTGTCGATGTTATACTAAAAGAATTATAGCTTCTGATGAACTTAAAATACTTCTAATTTGATTCCGGCAATACTTTAGAATCGTCGCCAGTATCACGATGTTTCTCATTATTTATTTTTTTTACGAGGAAACTAATTATTCTTCTAGTTTCAGGATCTTAAAATTATTTTTTTAATAGGGTTTTTTAGAGGATTCGACGAAAATCGTGTAGAAATTTTCGAGTGAGGAAAATATGGGTTTCCTCAACTAAAATAGAATATGTTAGGAAGGTTGAGCTTATAGACGGATCTAAGGGGGGTTGCAACACCCCCCCCCTTCGCCCGAAAAAAGGAGAAAGAAAAAAGAAAGAAAGAAAAAAGGGAGGGACGGAGGAAAGAAGAAGGATGAACGCGTGTATTTGGTGATTAATCATGCAAAATTTACTTAAATTGCCCAGTGGAAGCCATTAAATTTCGAAAATTTTCTGGGAAAACCCCCAGACCCCTTTCACGCGCCCTCAGTCGAAGTGTCTAGATCCGCCTATACTTGAGTTTTCTTGTTCTTTTTCTTTTTTTGTGTCGGAAAAAACGATACTCTCCGGACAAGTTTTGAGGCAGTTTCGTTGCATCCGAATAGATTGCAGGTCTCATCTGTGAGTGGTCACATGTTACCTTTTCCACAGATAATACGGGCTCACTTAAATGTAGAGCTTTAATCCATTAATGGGGGTATCTCGGTGGATAGTTGGACGTTTCCCCATCAGTGGCGATGCGTGAATGGTCGATTATCGATATTTCACCGATTGTAGCTGTGGTGCAGAATCGATTATCAAGGTGTTCGTTGCAGACACCCTGTCTATCGATCCTTTTCCATAGGTTTCAATGGCGGATAATCGATACATCGCAAAACACGCTCGCCACCGAGTTGGACGTTTCCCCGTTTGTTTGCTCTCTCCCCATTTTATTCCGCCCGTATCTTATCATGCGGCGCGTTGGCATTGTCTGGGCGCGATGCACACATAGTTGAATGACTTTGCCGAAAAAAAGAATCGACTATTCTCTGTTTAAGTAAAGGAATACCTCATTTTTCGATCATCGTGCAACTGCGATTTCAGGGTTGACCAACCTTACAAGAGCTCGCGCCTGGCGTTAACCTAACTATTCGTTGGATACACTGGGAAAAAAAACCACATTGGATCTAGAGTCCAGACTCTTGAAAACATTGACAAGAAAAAGGACTCTTGATTCAAACAGATTTGAGCTTTAATCAAAAGGAAATCCGCTCAATTAAGAGGCTTGGTTCTTGATTTAAGCTTAAATCTGATTGAATCAAGAGTATTTTTTCTTGTCGATGTTTTTAAGAGTCTGGACTCTAGATCCAATGTGTTATTTTTTCCATAGTGTAAGGACAGCAGGGTGTCTATTAAAACAAGCTGGCTAAAAATCAGAACTTTAACGGTACTTTTTCAGTACATTCCCAAGAAATTCAGCACCTCCTCAACAAAAAAATGCAGTACTTTATCAGTACCTCCATTTGACGGAATTCGAAAAATTTCCAAAATTTGAATTTCTCGCTCAAATCGCGACAAAATTACAAAAAAAAAAATGGAAACATTCCGGACCTTCTTGCGGAATTTCTGCACTTTTTCAGTACTTCCGGACCGCCCTATAGAAGTCAGTACTATTTCCGGACTTCCCGGAAATTCCGGACTTGTGGACACCCTCAACATCCACGATGCTTTAATGAGTACGACAATTTTGCATATTTTCCAACGCGGTTTGGCAACGACACTTGCGCCTGAGCTGACAATGAATGAAATCTCGAAGCCACAGCACCGTTCCCAAGTAATTATTTCGCGCTTATTAGGCGTAGATTACGTTCGCCGGCGCATAACCCGTGTTACATGGAGTGGACAGCAGCTCGCGGCAGACTTGACCTCTTTCGCCTAGGACACAAGTTCCGTGCACATTACGAGGCTCTTGGAGGAAGGGCTAATGCGTTTCCCGGAAGGAGTGCGGTTAGAGGAATGACAATGCAGCTGACAGGTTGTGGTTCATGATGGTCGGTAGACCCGAACTTCCACCACAATGCTTTGAGCAGGAATGTAGTGCAAGGGAACTTTCGAACTTTCTCGTTCCCAGAAAAAAGAACTTCCCTGGGACATTCCATTGCTAGGAAAGCACTTTTGACAACGCATGAACAGCAGCGTGATTTGTTTGTTGGGCGTAGGTGCGTAGATTAAAGGGTCGGCCCTCGATGTCCAGTGTCTAGAGAAAAGGTACGAAGAACTTTGTGGGGCAAGGGGTCTGCTTGTCAGTTCTGCCGTGCTTAGGAAGAACGCTGTATGAACACTCGAGAGTTGCCAAATTACCTCGGATAAAGCGTGTATTTTTGAGAGCGATTGGGCATATTTGTCCTCGAAATTTTCAGGTATTTTAGACGTAATTGCGAACAAAATTGTCTGAAAAAATTAAAGAAAACAAATCACGATTTTCCCAGTAAAGTCAGGTTCTAATGAAGGAAATATGGCAACGACTGAGTGCTCATACGGCGTTCTTCTGTGGCACGGCAGAGTTGGTTGGTAGCATGAAAGACGTCAAGAACGAATTCTGCTGTGCTAAGAACGACGTGCGAACATTCGAAAATTACTAAATTTCACCGGATAAAACGTGCATCTTTGAAGAAACTTGTTTTAATTATTCCTGGGAATTTTCGACTATTTTAGATCAAATGCAAAACAGAATTTTCTGTGAAATTTGAATAAAGTATTCACACTTTTCCTAGTAGGTAAATTCATTTTTCATTGAAGTCTGGCGGCTCATACCGCGTTCCTCCTCAGCGCGGCTGCAGAATTGGACTGCGTGCAGAAAATTCCCGATCACGCGCCCGCTCGGGCGCGTGAAAAAATCAGTTCATTTACAGTATTTTTCCGGTACATTCCCGAGAAATCCAGTACTTTTCCAGTACCTCTGATTGAAGACATTCAAAATATTTCAAAACTTTGAAAATCTCGCTCAAATTGCGACAGAAATGACGAAAAAAATTGAAAAAAATCCGGACCGCCTTTAAAAATCAGTACTATTTCCGGACTTTCTGGATTTGCAGCCATCCGGGAGTGCACTGGAAAAAAAACACATTGGATCTAGAGTCCAGACTCTTAAAAACATCGACTAGAAAAAGGACTCTCGATTCAATCTGATTTAAGCTTAAATCAAGAACCAAGCCTCTTAATTTGAGCGGATTTCCTTTTGATTTAAGCTTAAATCTGATCGAATCAAAAGTCCTTTTTCTTGTCAATGTTTTCAAGAGTCTGGACTCTAGATCCAATGTGTTTTTTTTCCGGTGTGGAAAGAAAGGGTAAAAAGAAGTTGAATCTTACCTGGTCTTCCGGTCCAAGATCATCTGCAAGCTGAGCACGGAGTCGAGCGCGATGGAATCCTTCACCGCCCCCTTATCACTCCCGTAGAACAACCTCCCCTCACTCAACTGACAATTCTTCGACACGAAGTCCTTGGACTTCTCCCCTCCGGAGGGCGACCGGAACAGCTGCCCCGAGTGGGGCGACGCGGACAGGGTCGCCAACGGCGGCCTCTCCAGGCGGTCCCGCGGGTCACCACCCTTCCGCCCCCGTCGTCCCGGCGACCAATTCGTCTCGGCCACCGCCTTGATGGCCTTCTTCATACTCGTCCAACGCACCAACTTCTTCTTGGCCGCACCGGTAGGGTCCTCGACGGCCGCCTCTTCGGAGACCTCCCGCATCTCCACCTTCGCCACCGTCGGGTGGAGATCCCGCGAACACTCCGAGATGGAATCCACCCGCTCCGGCACCTCCGGGAGCGACGCGAAGTCGTCAGCACTACTCCCATCACTGGGGACTCTTTCTTCGTCTTGGGGGACATTCTCGTATAGCGGATCGAACTCGATAATAACCGATTTTGACGGCCGTCGGATCGGACACTTTGCTGGTAGCCGCGGCTCCCAATTGTCGTACATATCGTTGCTGATGGACACCGAACTTGCTAAGCTCTCTGGTCTTCCGGACTTCTTGCCCTCGCTACTGGAGTCGGACGCCTCGTAGCTCTCGGCCCGTTTGTCCTCGCTCGAGTCTGTGACTTCTGTCGAGGAGAAGGACACTCGACTAGGGGTTGTCGTGTAGACGTTGTCGACGACCTCGCTCGAGTCTGTGACTTCTGTCGAGGAGAAGGACACTCGACTAGGGGTTGTCGTGTAGACGTTGTCGACGACGCGCTGCGGGGTGATGGCGACGTTCTCGTAGTCCCGGCGTTCTGTCTTCTTGGCGGCGATGTTGACGGTGCCGTAGAAGGCCCACGAGTCGCAGCGCGCGGCTTTCTTCGAGGCTTCGTGTTCCTTCTCCTTGCGCTCGCTCTCGTCCGAGAAGTTGGACTCGCTGCCCTCGCACATGCTCAGGCTCCGCAGGACGGACTCCTCGAAGGACTCGCCGAAGGAGAGGCTCCCCGAGTAGTTGGAGGTCACCTGGTGGAGAGAAGCGGATTTGGATTAGATGCGGCGACATCGTGTTGGGGATGTTGATCGGAGGCGGATCCAGCAATTTGGCAACACTGGATTTCCTCCATTTAAGCCTGTGCTAAATGATCGATTCTTGCCGGAGCACTTGGCCCCTCCGAGAATCGATATATTTTCATAGCTTTAAATGGAGGAAAGGCAATGTTGCCGATTTGCTGGATCCGCCAATGATGTTGATACAAAAGATTATTTGGAGGCGTTTAGCAAAAAGGAACTACGCCACATCAGCTATTGGCAAATTTTACTGGGCAATTTAATTTTTTACATGAAAACGGTTGCGAGGATTCTTGTGCTTTGGATGAATTTTCTACGTAGTGCACAGTCAATTCCTGGAAATTTTCAACAAAATCCGCACAGGCGTTCTCCTGTAAAAACTTAAATTGCCCGGTTACATTCAAGCTTAAAGGACTTTTTCAGGGTTTTAGGACATGAAACTCCTTGACTATTTCATCTCATTTCTCAATCATTATTACGAAAACTATTTAGTATACGTTAGTAACAATTAGAATACGTCCACATATACGACATATTTTGAGATTTTTTGAGCTGCAATAGTTCACTGGAAAAAAACGCATTGGATCTAGAGTCCAGACTCTTAAAAACATCGACAAGAAAAAATACTCTTGATTCAATCAGATTTAAGCTTAAATCAAGAACCAAGCCTCTTACTTTGAGCGGATTTCCTATTGATTTAAGCTTAAATTTGCTTGAATCAAGAGTCCTTTTTCTTGTCAATGTTTTTAAGAGTCTGGACTCTAGATGCAAAGTGTTTTTTTTTTTTTTTCCCCCCAGTGTCCGGACTTTCGGAAATTCCGGACTTGTAGACACCCTGGAAGTTCAACTAAGTTTCTTTCGACATAGGTATATTGAGATTTTCAGAACTTCAACAGTTTCAAATCAATTAACGATCATTACAATCATGACGACATAATTACCTCGTCGTAAAGTTCGTCCGGCAGGGGCGGAGGCGGGTACTCGGGAGGCGGCAGACTATCCAGCGACGGCGAGCGGTCCAAGTTCAACCCATCGTGGTCGAACTTCTGCGTATCGAGGGGCGACAGGAAGCTGATGGAGTGGAAGATATCCTCGGCGGGGAGGGAGGTGCACCGCTCGGCCTTCTCCCCCGCGGCCGAGTCCTCCGGCGACGTGGAGGAGTCGAGGCGGCTGAGGGCCGACTGCCGCTTGTTGAGCATGTTCTTGACGGACTTCTCGATCTTGGAGGAGACGTGGCGGGTCCCCTCGACGACGGCCTCGCGCTTCCGCTGGACATTGGAGGAGGCCGACTTGATGCGCCGGGTCAGGGAGTCCATGTCGGGGGAGCTGGGGGGCGAGGATTGAGGGGGCTCCGGGATGGCTACCGTGGTCCGGGGGAGAGGCACGGGTTTCTTGGAGATGCGGCTGCTGGAGGCCGGCGGGCTGAGGGGTAGTTTGCGCGGGGTCGGGATCGGCAGGGAGACTTGCTCCATTTCATGACCAAAGCCTGGAACAGAGAACGAGGCGAGTTAGGAAGTGAGGATTGAAGAAGCGCTCTGGGGGTGCCGATTGAGGTGGGCAGAATCCTCAGCATTTCGATGACCGGAGCTGACAGGCTGACTTGAGACAGGCGAAAAGCCACGGGGTCTTCTTTTTGGCATCACACCAAAAGACTTCATTTTGGAGTTCAAATTCTTGCGTGCTTGGACCTATGTTGATTTATAGAAATTTTATGCACACATTCATGATAATTAAAAAAATGTGAGATTTATCAGTGGGTTTGTAGAAACATACAAAATTTTGCATGAGTAATTTACCTTGATATTGCGGCAAAAACCCGATAATTCCAGCAGTTTTATGTATGAGTATCCAATTCAAACTTCTTCAAAATAGGGATTAACTTTGAAATAAAAGTATTAAATATTATTGATATCTTCGGTAGAAGGTGTGTACTTAAGGCCTGCAATGCTGCTGAAATTGTAGCGATTTTGCCCTTCATGTATGTACTAATGGCTTATCCAAAAGCTATGCAAGCACTTTGCCTAAAAGAAGCTTTGGAATTTTTATTTTGGAGGGAAAGTGATTAGACTGTGAAATAATTTAATCCATGTCTGTGAATGGTGCTAGAAACTGCAGAATCTTAGCCACAACGTAAGCCTTGTACGTTCTTGGTGCAAAAGCTCCGGAATTATTATACTTCTAAGAAGCATAGGCGTATGATCCAACAAAAAAACTTGGGGCAGTATTTACTAAATTGAAGAAAGTAATTTGGCTTGGACACGGTATCGATCAGAAAATGAGCCGACATTTTTACCAGAAAAGCAGTATTTTTAAAACTTTTATCGAATAGTAATAATTGTAATAATTGCATGTTGAGTAGGTATACTTACAAAATTTATCAGCTCATGTTTACAAATATCCAGACATCTGATTGGTAGCTCACGGAGTAGGGCACAAAGTCTTGAAAACTTAGCGAGCGAAAGAGCTGGGATCCTGCGAAGAGGACACCGTCAGGAATATATTTTTAAAACAAACGTTGGATTCCCACGATGAAAACAAACACACGAAACTATAAAACGCACAAAAAATTTGATCCACTTATCACACGTACCTAAACACAACACTGAATCATTCACCAACCGTGTTATCACGAATATCCTCGACAGACTGAGAGCTTATCAAATTGATTTCGAAACACATTTTAACCGAGCGGAGGCGACACTAACCGTTTGCAACTGTAAAGTTTTACTTTCAAAGTTCACGAAAGAGGAGAGCGGCTGACGCTAGACTGATCTGATCCAGCGGCCGTGGCTGACTCATAGGAGACAACTCTCGGGAGTACACTCACATCATTCTTACCCCCACATGCGAAACAATTGATGCGGGATTATAAATTAAAAGATGCACACAATAGACTGCGTAACGCTTACGATGCGTTGAATCATACAAAAACCACTGAAAATTGACTAAGTTGGACTAAAATTTGTGATAAAACGCGGACAATTGTTGCGTCTTTATCATCAAAACAAAAACTGTTTTTCTCACCTGGCTCGCCCTCACAGTTGCCAAATCTATGACGTGTGTTTTGCCATTTCTGAACACACAGCCGAAACACTCAAAATTTGGAAACTATGTTACTTGATAAATTGATTAGTTTCTTTCTTTGTAAATACCCTGCAAGAGTTAATTACAGATCATTTGTGGAGGATAAAAACTTTAGCGAGACAAATGTCCACGATTATATCATGAATCTTGCAACATTGTTTAATCACGTCATCACCTAGTCGTACGAACTTTCGACAGAGCGCAGCACTAGTCTGTAAACAAAATACGTGTTTTCAAATTTTTCAGGTTAGAAAATTGTGTAATAATTTTTTTTAAAAACTACCAATAATGCGAAGCAATTTGCATTGATAACTTTTTTAAAACTCCCTTTGTTCTGTGATTTAGAATGGATAATCTGCCGTAGAAATTCTGTCCTTCTGTGAGTGTTTTCCATCATACCGCCTACGGCAGAAGTTTTCACACCATTCAGTATTTCTGTGTTTTTTACTCAATCAATAACTAAGTATTTATTTCAGTTTCGTAATCTTTTGATTCTTCAGAATCATTTGACCTATAAAGACCCGCATCAATTCGCAGAACCTGAACTCTTTTTCATGATGTCTGTATCATAGCATATGTCGTTGCGGGTCAGAACCAGTTCTTAGGACCATCCCCATGAATATGCACAAAATAACTTCTTGACCAGACTGGACATCTGCTGAATTGTTCCTGTGATTTTTCCTGAATATTGCAGTGTCAGGAAGTCATTACATCAGGATATGGAGGAGCAACTTCTAACTGTGCGCGGTTCGTATCCAATTATCTTTATTATCTTAAGCACCAACTTTCAGAAACCAGTTGTCACTGACGGTTGAGGCACTCGCTTAAAACATTCCAGTGTTGCGCTGATCGCAGAATCAAGTTTTGTGCTTTATTCTTGCATTTGAACTAAAAATAATGAGATGGGTCCAAATAGCAAATTTCTGAGTTGAATATTAACTGAGGTATTGCGCCCTGAAAAACATGATTTATAACTTCATCCACCACAGCAGTGCCTACCATGTGATGCATTACAGCCGTGGATAACATCCTAAACCCTACTTTTCCCAGGACAATCTCTGGGTTAATATTCAACATAGAAAGTTGCTGTTCGGGCAGATCCTCTTATGTTTAGCTAATCTATAAGAATCAAGCATCAAAACACAATTTTGTTACCAGCGCAACTGGCCCATTCAGAATAGGAACAATATACTTATTCATTCAAAATTTTTGAATACTAAGTTATTTTAAATGAAGCTCCCACAGTCTACATTAGTCATTCACAATCAATGAACCGGTTCTCGTCGGGAACCCATGAGATGTAGTTCTCAAACTAATGATGTCCAGGCAATATCCCCAAATTTATTGAGTTCTCTAAATATTTTACTCAAAAACAAGCTGAGCAAACTCAGTTCTAACATTACAATATTTTAAATTTAAATTTTTCTGTTGAAAAGAGCAATCTCATTTTTAAAGCCTCCATCAATATTCGACAGTGAGTTCAGTTACATGCATAACCATTTTCCATCATGATTGCTACTCTTAATTTCATTCTTCGAAGTCTGGTAAAGTGAGTTTAATTTTTCCCTTTTTTTCCAGTTATGCGCCTATCGAAGCCAACATTAAGCACACCTATCATCGTAACATCTGATCCTAAGGACCTTCCCGGTAATCTTCTGAATAATGCCTTAAAACATGATCCTACAGCTGTGCCTGGCACTGAAACCCTAGCAGCAGGCCAGTTTCTCTCCATCACTCAAAATTTTGGGTAAGAATAAAATAAATCATAATTGAAAAGATCTGGAATAGAAGTTGGATAATTTCTGGCCATTAATGGTCAATTATAATTGAAAATAGCTGTATTTCAAAAGTATATTATCTAGGCTTCAAAATCGAAATCTTCCTAAATCATTCCAAATGGATTAGACATTTTGGGTGTTCCTGTGCTAAAATCTCTGTGAAACACTACGCAAAGTAGTGATACAAACAGCTTGATGCAAGTTTGTCGGTACGGAGGAACCTCTTGCTGTGAGCATTATTGTAAACAGTGTTTTGAAAGATCTGGAAAATTGAGGAAAGTTTAGGAATTTTTTGAAAAAAACTGGAAATTTTAAATATGGAAATACCTTATTGCTGTCCAAACAATCTGACTAAGCTGTGGTCAGTTTGGGTCTAAAGTGTGTCAGTCTATATTGAGGCTCAATGATGTGAAGTATACTTTGAATTGCAAGCAGAGGGATGAATTTCAATCAGGAAATTCTAGTCTCTTGAATGATTTGTACTAACAGAAAAAAAGATCACATATTTTCCTAATTTGCTGTAAAATTGTGTAATGCCAAAAAGTTTTCATTTCCAGTTCTGCCTAAGTGTGCAAACTGTGGATGTGGAAAGTCAGTAAATTGTGATTTTTTTAATGAGGGAAAATCTAGAAAACTCAAAGAATTTTCTCCTGCCACTTCAGAGTCACCCTGGCACCGTGTAGTTAACTTCTTCTAAGTCAAACTGCATAGGGACAAGATTATTAGTTTCACCTAGAGGGCTTTTTGTTCTCATGTATAATTTGACGGGATCTTTAGAAAGTCTGACTGTGAGGAAAATTCCACTTAAAGAGCGTTTGACTCGGAGGAAATAACTGTATTTTAGTTTAAACCTACAATTACTCACCGATTTTTCTTTTTTACTTTCTTTTTTCAGAAACATATATTTAGGTGAAACTTTCTCAGGTTATATTTGTGTTGTGAACACGAGTAGTCAAACTGTCACTGGAGTTTCAATGAAGGTAAGACTTTACTGAAAATCAATCTATCATTGCTCTCCCTTCTTTTTTTTTTAAAAAAAAGTCATCCAAAAGAAAATTCAACTCTTCTCTGATACAGTATCCTAACCATGATTTTGTATTACTTTGAATTTGTTCTGGTGCATCGGGAAATATTTAACTCAAAAGTTTATCTCGGAAGATTAAGCCAAAATCACAGGAATTGCTGCCATTGTTGCCCTCAAGATAGAAACATTCGGTAGGTTTTTAATAGCCCAATACCTACTTTGATGAAACCTCATATATTCTGTTAAAATACGTATTAGATAAATTTATTGGATAAAATAATTCCTTTGAATCGGTACAATTTCAAAGATTCATTTATTTATGTAATGCTTACTGAGTTAAAGACAAATTTCATTTGGTTGCAAGGTTGATCCCTCATTTTAATATTTGAAATGTAGGTCTAAAAGTATCATTACTCTTTTAGGTAGATCTTCAAACTACCTCTGAGAGAATTCCACTAGTCGGTTACCGCGCAGGTGTTAAACCCAAGGATCTATTACCTGGAGACACCTTAGAAGAAGTAATCCATCATGATGTCAGAGAGCTTGGTCTAACTATGTAAGTATACCTTTCACCTGCTGAAACTCATGGCATGTTCATGAATGTTGCTCTGAAATTCAAGCAAACCAATTTAAGTCACCAGTACAGTTTTTGAAAGTTAAGTACTGGAAAAATTCCTGGCCATTTCAAAAAGTAATATCGACATTCAAGCATTTTAAAATTCAAGTTAATAAACTTTAGTTCCCAGGAAACATGACCAAAGATTGGCTTCTTTTTGTCTCCTGAAGGATGGAAAATGCAGAGTGGATTGAAATTGCAATTTGGTCAATGAATTAAAAGTTTCAATTGGTACCTTGTGCCTACTCAATGCTCATGACAAGATAGTAGAAACAAGTTGTTTCGTTGTAGCTAGCCATGCATTCACTTCATTTTGATGCAGGGTTCTTACCTGAGGTATCTTTTAATCAAACAATGAAACATCAGCAACTCGCCGTCGAAACTACAAAAAACGAAAATCTCAGTTTGCACTGCTGTAGACTTCCTGTCATGATTAAAATTAATTTTTTAAATCAGAAAATACTCCTTGTTATTTCTTGACAACGATTTTTCATTTCTTCCTTCTGTGTGAAGAATATTCTGTACGAAGTGTAAGCAACAGTGTGCGTTTTCTTTCTTTTGATAAAATAAAATGAGACTGCAGATTTTGAAACACTGCACAGAAGTTTTTGTAGTTTCATTGTTGGAATGCATTTCCTCCCCCAAAAGTGCTGCCGATGTATCAGTCTGCCTCCATAGCCGTAGGATCTAGGAATCCGAGAGAGACGTTTGATCCCTCTTTTGTGAAAATAAAAGAACATTTTATCTATATATACAAATTTTAAAATATTTTTTGTTTCTTTTTCAGGCTGATCTGTGATGTTAGCTACTCTAGTACGTTTTCATTCAGAAAATGTTACAAATTTCCTGTACTCAAACCCTTGAATATAACTACTAAGTTTTATACAGCTGAGGTGAGCAGCCTTAGACTTACAGCATAAAAATATAATTAGTTTATGGAAGTTTGTCGCACCAAGCAAAACGAATTATTGCAGTTAATTTGTCAGTTTTAGGGTTTGCTACACCCTGTAAGGTGTTTAAAGATATTTTCTTAAATCATTTTTTTGCATATCGAATATCATCAAATTAGGAGAAATAACCTAAGTACATGTGCTCGAAAGTCCTTAAATTTCATCCCATTTGTTGATTTGGTTTAGTAACTTTGAGTTTAATTTTTTCAGGTTACAAAGTTTTCAATCATGTTCTTTTAGGTTTCAAATTTTTATTGCTACCTTGTTGCCAAGTGTAGTACCCATATAAACCCTCAATGCTAGTTAATAAAACCAGCTTGGTAGGCAACATGGCGCATGTTCCAAGTTTTTCCCTGCTTTCGTAATCGTAGGCTGCTCTTTTAATTTTTAGTAATAATGTATCATATTTTTATCACTTTTAGGCTGATCGCATATTTCTAGAGGCTCAAATACAAAATATCACCACTGGTCCTATTTGTCTTGAAAAAGTGTCTCTAGAATCTTCAGACTTATTCAAAGGTAAGAGTAAATTAGATTCTAAATACAGAATAACCGTTTTTTCCTCTTTTTTTCATTCTTATACCAATGGAATATGTACAGTTGATTCCTTTTATGCACAGTCCACCCTTTCAATTTTCTTAATGTTTCTTAATTCTTAATTTTCTTAATGTACTCATAATGAATTGTAACTTTCCTTCGGTTTTAATTATTTTATAAATCATATCCCCCTAAGAACTAAAATTAATTATCTAGTTTTTTTTTTTTTTTTGAAGCTTGTAGAAAAATTTACCGAGTACTTATTTTGCCAAGGAAACCATCTTACAATCATAATACCAACTTATATCAATAACTTGACAGTATCAAACTTTTCTTCACAGTTCTAAACTTAAACTTACTGGAGAATGGTGACTCAGTGTTTGGCCATATAAACATGATGCCTGTGCAAACAACTCGTCAGTTCCTGTACTGCCTGCTTCCACAACCCGCTTTGCTTGCTGATCAGAAATTACTAAATGGTGCTACTAATATAGGTAAATTGGACATTGTATGGCGATCCAACTTGGGTGAAAAAGGCAGGCTTCAAGTATGTCAACTGGATAGGCAGGTAAGAATTATCTTTTCCTTCGCTTGCAAAAATTATCACAAGTTTTATCAAGGAGATGAAAAAAGGCCTCGGTTGTCTTTTGCTCAATCCTCCATAATGTGTTTCGTCATCAAGAGATTTGTCAAATTAACTGTCATCACCAGCATGAAGAACTGTACGAAGACTGCGCTGTTTCAGTATCTCTACAAACATCGTATTTGTATTTTCTCATGGGAAAACTCTCTCAAATCATTCTAAAAATTTCAGAATCTTTTCTCACAAAAGTGAAGGCAAATTACTGGAAAATTCAGGTAAATCTATGCAATGTTTCTCCCGTAAAAAAATAAAACGTAGGTAGGAATACTGAAACAATTGAGCTACGTCCTTTGTGCGGAGGACAAATAAACATCCAACGAAGTTGAAATTTAAAATTCCTTCATCCATGATCCATAACTAGTTTCTAAAACTTGCATCTCAATTCCAACTATCAAAATTAAGTTTATCCTCTTTTTTTCTCCTTTTTATCTTATGCGGCTGACTATAGCTTTAGCCTAGGAAACTTCAATGTTCTAAGTTTCATTAATTTTTAGCTAGGAAATTCTAAGAAATTCTAAATCAATTGAATACATAAATTCAACGATGAGTGTGCTTCGCTTTATAAATCCAAAGGTTTTGCCCACAATATTGTAGGCATATCAATGTATTTTCATTTTTTGCTCTAAATTTTCATATCTTATTTCCATCTAGGTTCCTGCTTATAGGGATATGCATTTGTCCATCACTGAACTGCCAAATATTGTTCAATTAGAAAAACCATTCAACTTCAAGTGTCGCATCACAAACACTAGGTACGTTTAAACCTTTCTAATGACTTTAGTCTTGGAGGCTGAGAAATATACTTCTGGATTTCTATTTAGAATTTGTTTTTATATTTTGAAAATTGCACACACCTGCAACCTCCAAGTAGCCTGTGACAGTGTGAAATTGGCCAAGCGGCAGATGTTCCCAGATGGTTCGCCACTTGTAAGCATGCTAATCTCTACTTCGACAAGGTGGAGAAATGGTGCTGGGTCCACACCATTTTGCGGGGATAACATTGCCAAGAAGTTCCAAAAAGTTTTTTTCTCTTCTCTACTTTGAATGAACAAATTAATTGAAAAGATACTACCTAGAATTTGTACAATTGAAATATCAAGTGATTTTTCGATTTTTATAAAGTTGTTTTTAAGATACAGCTTACCAAACACTTTCTCATTTTCACTCGGGAAATAGTGTACATATGAGGACTTATCTGTAACAATAGCAGATGTGAAAAATTACCTTTTCAAAACACGCTTAAAAAAACTGTTCTGTTCACACAAAAATTTAATATGTTTGGCTCTGGCATAATGTACAGATCTCGAAGATCAAATCTCAAGTATTTTCTCAAAATTTTGTCGATGCCAAAACAGTTTTTTGAATGTGTTTCGAAAAGGTAATTTTTCACATCCGCCATTGTTACATATAAGTCCTCATATGGAGAATCTCAACCAATTTTATAGTTAACTCTAAGTATTCTGCTGGAGGATGACTGTACATTTTTATATTATTTATATTCTCTAGTTGTTCACTTTATCATGCCTCACTCCAACTGCCCCATTTCACAAACATTCAACTAATCTGATCTCTTCGTTTCCAGTGAGAGATTAATGAATCTAGTCTTAAATTTATTACCAGTCACTGGTTTAGCCTGGAGAGGCATCTCAGGAAAACATCTCGGTCCACTAGAACCCAACAAAAATTTGGAAATTCCCCTCTCTCTTGTACCTCTTTCAACCGGATTGTTGGTGAGTACTGCACGTTGTATTTGTCGGAAAAGTAGCTGAAGAAGTTTTATTTCATCAACCGGTTATTTGCATTTTATTATCACTAGCAGTGTTCGAAACTCACCTTTGAGTTTTAGGAGCCATGTGGCGCACAAAGCCCAATTTTTAGGCGCCATTTAAGATTTTTTAGGGGCCAAATTCACTTTTTGCCTTTAAATTACGGCGCATGTTAAGGAAAGTTAGCCGCAAGATGTTTTCGGAACAAAACCAGTAAGTAGCTGTAACTTGGGGAAGACAATTAAGCACTAAGAATGAAATTGTGAAGAATAGAAAAAGCTTTCACTTGTAGTGCTGAAAATTCTGAGTTTTTTTTAATTCAAATAGATTCATTTTTCTTTCTTTATGTGATAACCTATGAAAATCCAGATTTTTAGGGGCCACGTTGGCGCAGAGACTTCATTTTTTGGGTGCCATGGCCGATTTTTTAGGCGCATTCAGCGCGTTGGCGTCTGTGAGTTTCGAACACTGATCACGAGTTAGCAAGAGTCACATAATAATCTTTGCTTGTTTTGGCTGACCGGGGGCAACAACCAGTATACAGTATAAAAAAAACTGGTTGTTTATCTTATCTTGTACTCTGTAATTTGTCACCTTTCGGCCAAAGTATCGCAAGCGCCATTGGGCATTTAAAAATTTCTGCCGACATTTCATTTTTTTACTGAGAAATTTTTCAACGAAGCTGTCTGAAAATGTCACTGAATTTTCTTTGTGCTGCAGATAAAATTCAGTGAAAGGTTCAAACAGATTCAACCAACAATATCTCTGTAAGAAAATAAATGGCGGCAAAAATTTTTTAATCTTGTATGGTGATTGTGATACTTTGGCCGGAAGGTAAGGGATTAATGAAGAAAAGTCAATAAAATCTTCTTCAGCAAAAGTCACAGAAAGAATGCCCATTTTCAATGAGCAATTTTAAACATTCGAACAAACCAAAATTTCCGAGACTAGGTTACTAAACTGAGGATGTAAAGCACAAATCAGTTCCATCAGCAATTGTTTACTTTTAACTTTCATGCGCAGTAAACCATTCTACGTATCTGAGCATGGCGGCAGCATTGCCAGCAGTTAACTTTTGATTGTTGGACAGTCATATTGCAATTACTTACGAACAAAGAGCATAGAACTGCCAACTTATTTTACGGGAGTTCCTCTTCGTTTTCTTTTCTCAGAATCCATTCATTCATGCAGAAAGCATTTCATTTAAGGTCTGTTAAATTAGAAACCGGATTTTGGTCATAGCGAGCCTACAATGCGTCCAAATTACGTTTTCTTGAGCTTTTCTGATAGCTGAAAATATATTTAAGAACGCTACGTTCACAAATTCGAAAAATCCTAATTAGCTTCGTTGGTATGTGGCTTGAAGTAAGGCAACCTCAAGGGTGTTTTGCAATTTTTATGTTTGACCGAACTTGTCTCTCTTTTTCGGTCTTGCACTACATATTTCAACCCACAAGGACGATTGGAGTTTCGTCTCCATATCGTAGCCGTACACTAAAGTATTGTCACCGAAAATTATCCTATCCAAAAATGTAGGATCATTGTTAGAACGTTCAAGCAGCTAAAGGTAAATTGACATTTGTTCGGATTTTCGTTCAACGGACAACAATCAAGGGGCAAGTGTACCTGAAACTCGATGCGTGTCTACATATTCTATCAAAATTGTATGTACAGAGCCTTCAGAAATATTACTCTGTTCAACAAGCTCGAAACGACCATTTTCGAGCACTTTTGCCCGCACTTCCTCCACGTGACAAATGTCAGTCGCCGTCGAGGGTCGATTCCCGTGCTCCTCATCTTTGACGAACTTCTGACCAGTTTTGAATCGTTTAACCCATTCAAAACGATGGGAACATCTCATGCAATGATCATAGTAAACTTTACTTAGCATGTACTAAAAGTTTTGGTACAAGGTATACCGAGTTAAAAACAAAATTTAATGTTGAATCTTTGCTCTGTCAGTAATTGCATGATAAAATCGCAAAACGCACCTGACTTACTCGTATTCAAGATGACACAGAATAAACACTGATCAAAATAAACAAAATCTGTGAACGTAGCGTTCTTAAGTATATTTCCAGCTATCAGGAAAGCTCAAGAAAACCTAATTCGGACGCATTGTGGGCTAGTTATGACCAAAATCCGGTTTCTAATCTAACAGACCTCGTATTCAAAAGTTGATTATTTGAAGTCTAATTTGAAAGTCTCATGGAGTCAGTATCTAAATTTAAGTCAAATCACACTGTGTTTAGGGGGGCAAACTCTTTTGTTGTCTTTTCCTCCCCTGTAGTTTTATCCAAATCCGAGGAATAAAATTAAGGACACTGTTAGAATAGAAACTATGCGAGAAAAAGGTGTCTCAACAAAATGTGGTTAAAATGTTTAAGGTCTTTGTTAGTTTGAAGGCGTGGGACGTTGATTGGATGAACTGGTGCCAGTGCTTTCAAAGTAAAGTTTGCCTACGTTTTCAAATCCATAAGTGGTTTAAAGTCAAAGTAATTTCTACTCAAATAACCAAGCAGGAGAATATAACAATAATATATGGTACTAGTTACAAACAGTTGATGATCAAATGAGACTTTGAACTGCTGGCCTTGTGCTAATCATCTTTTATTTTCTTTTGTTCTAGTTCATCTCTGGAATTCAAATAGTGGATCGAAACTCCAAGGAGCCATTTGTACATGATGAAATAGCCAAAATATTTGTCATTCAAGATGAAATTGCTGCAGACTCATAGGTTTTTTCTTGTTTTTATCTAAGCTTAAAGGAGATTCAATGGTCATTCATCACTTAAAATAGAAATCTTGACAAGGTATGAATTAAAGCATTGCACAATATGCTTTTTCTTCAAAATATCATGAGGAAAAATTATCACGCCAGGGAAAATCTGTAAATCCACTCCCAAACAAGGTACATACAAGTGTTTCCAATTAACATTGGTCAAACGGTTAAAAATATAAATGACGTTCTTTGCATAATCTATTTTCCATTTGATGTGTGTCAGAAACACTTGTCAATATCATCGCTCCTCTGGCGTAAGGCGTATCTGGATTACCGCATGAGCTGCAGGAAGTATGGATTTACATGTAAATTAGGGCTCATGTGGAAAGTAAAATACACCCATTACATCAGAGGGGCGACGATATGTACCTTGTCAAGGAGTTGATTTCCAGACTTCTTGTTGTGAAAATGTCTATGTCAGATTTTGAAGAGAAATCATGTGACGTTCTCTCTAGTCCATATCTTGTTTGGTGGCATATTGCTTCACTGAGGTCTTTCTACAACGATTTTTCCCTGTATTTTTTATTGTTTAATTTATTTACATACAGAGGATCTCAGTCACTCCAAGAGGCGTCATGCTTTGACGTGTTCAAGTTGAAAAACTTGATTAGCTGAGGTTTGAAAATGACAGACTATCATGGCTTAGGAAGTAATGCTGTGATTTAGACTGATACTTAATGTTATGCTGAAAACAGTTTGGAGTCCATTTGACATTGCATTCCTTATACAAAACTTATTGACTCTCGGTTATTCCTGCAATTTTGGGATTAGAATGAGATGTAGACTTTAAATGAACAGCTTTAGCCAAAACCAGCCTTACGACATCAGACCTCATCTAATTTCCTCTCGTATTTTTTTTTTTTTTTTTTTTTTTTTTTTTTTTTTTTTTTTTTTTTTAACAAAAAACCAAGTAACATTGTAACTTAGAATCTTGTGTGTATATTTTTGATAATTGAGAGGAAGTTTATAGAAAGTTTCAAGGTGTAAGCTGGTTTAATTTTTTGTTAAAAAAAATAAAACGTAACAGACAATCTGAAGTGTGGTTAGCCGGATTTCAGTTAAGTTGATCCAAATTTTTTCAAATGGGTCTATTTCAGCTCAAATAAAATAGAAGGTGATTTCTTGATTTTGAAACATTAAGTTTAGTCTACAAACTCAGAATGAATACTGTGGAAGGTAATGGCAGTAGTTTATCAATTGTAAACTAATGCGATGAGTATTCATTCATGAAATTATTTTTACCCTTGGTTTGATGTACCAGAAAAACAAGGTGATGGACCTTTAATGTTAATCCAAAAGCAGTTATTGAAGTTGATGAGTCTGCAAACAGGCTGAGGTCTGTTGTAAGTAAATAAATTAAACATTCAAGTTCAAATGGTGGGAAAGCTTATTCTCAAAGACTGACTTACAATTTTCAATGCTTAAAATCACCTCCAAATAAAATTGAAGCAGTCAGAACGAAAACACACCGACTCGGTAACTCGAAAATGCTCACTTCTCACTAAGGGCAGACAATTTGCATAAAGGTCATTGAAGTTACCATATCTGTTCCGACTTGAACATTTAAATTTTCCTTAAGTACTTGCTTTTAGGCACCAAAAATCTTTTTTCTAGACTAACTTCTTCACCTAATATGCAGTTTTGTGTGTGCCTTGATTATTTTTATTTTTTCGAGTTGGTGTGTTTTCGTTCTTACTGATACAATTCAATTGAGAAAATTAAATTAAATTCTGATTAAAGAACTGAACATATCATACTCAAATGCAGCTCAGCCAAGGCATGTCTCATGTTCATGGTTTATTATTTTTTTTTTATTTTCAAATTTTTTTTTTTTATTGGTTTACTAATTTGGAAATATTGAATTTTTCTATGTTAGGTCAGTATTGTTAGTCTCGGTAATACATGTTTTGTTTAAAAAAATGTACTGTGAAGTTAAGATTGTTGTTCAATTACTCTCTTCATACTCCTTTCAGGACATTTTTTTACTTATTTTTTTATGACAAAATATTCACATAATTTAGATTTAGAACAGTTTGAGAATGAGTTTCATGTTCTGTTTGAAAAGTACTTTTTGGCGCAGCAAAAATCATTGCTGGTAACCTGCAAATTTTAATTCAAACTCTGCCTCTTTGCATTAGAACAATGTTGTCCATTAAAGTCTTTAATCGACCGAACAGTGGCTCTAAGTGTCAAGGTTTATTTTCAAAGTTTCAACTCTGGAAATTCAATCTCCCAGGTATATAATACTTCTTCTATCCCTCCCTTAATTCTGATAAGTTGGACGGCTCTTGAAGGAACAAGAAAAATGGAGGAAATGAAGGAGAATACAAAGTTTAAAAATGTTGTTATTATTTTACAGCTTTTTTTTACAAACTCTACATAATAACAAGACAGTTAAGCAACTTTTGCTGTCAAAAAGTAACATAAAGAAGGAATAACCTATGCCTGATACAGACTTTTTCCGTCAAGATCTAACTAAACCTGTACATGTTTTTAAAATTCAAGAAACAAAATTCAACGAAAATTACATTATCTTTGCAAACTGAGTAGATATAATCTTGCCCTGACTTAGATAATACATTAAATGGTAAATGTGACAAAAGGCAACTTTTTACTTTTCACAAGACACTAAATATTTGCTCCTTGTTGGAAGAACTTAAAACAAAGAAACAATTTCCATCAATCTTTTTGTGCTTTTTCTGTTTTGCTGTATTATTGTCTAGGTGCTCTCATACATCAGCTGTCTCTTTAAATTACAATTACTATCAGAATTTTGAGCTGTTTCAAGACTGAAGAGCCTCTAAAATTGTCATATAATAGCCAAAATGATTGCCATGAGTGCCCCTCAAATTGTGGCACCCAGCTTTTCTCAAGTACATACTCCAAAAAGGCAAAAGTCAAAGTATCTGAGTGTGAACTACCAGTTCCAATGTTGTTACTTCCTTACATTCCACGTTCCTTTGCGCATTTTGATGACCAGAATTTCGGCTAGCAGGCTGACAATCATCCACATTACAACTTGTGCCATTCCCTTGGCCACAACTGAGGTTGAAAGACCGTAACCTCTAATACCAATATCTTTGACTACTTGGATCGTGCTTGTTACAGGAACATATGGTAAGATCGATCTCAGACTTACATGTGCTCCCTCGATCGGCCAAACCAAACCTGTGGGTCAAAGAGAAAGTAATTGAATTAAGTACTCAGATTGCTCTATTTGTTTGGTGTTTGGTAGTCAAACAAAATCCCAGTAATCAAACTTGTCCTAGGATGTGGATACCTACAGGGTTCCCACTGATCACAAAAGTTAGGAAATTTACTGTGACCTGAAAAACTTACAAGATTCACAAAGACCTGAAAAAGTCGGGAAATTCCGTTGATTAACGCCTCAGCCTATCACTTTCAGTTTCAGTTCTTCAGCTTGCATGTTCAAATCCAGAGAACATACTTATCCCAAGTAGCACGGTGAAATACAAATATTGAAATTAAATTGCGATCTAATGCATAATATTACAATTATCTTACAACGGAATTGCAATACTGTTGCATCATTTAGTCAATAAACGCTAATTGTATACAATCAACGATCAACAATCAGTTCCGTGTATCACAAAGATAGGCAGTTTTCAATGCAATGATAACTTTGTAACTTATTTTGATGTTATTGCCATTTTCAATAAGAAGTGCCCCTTCAATCCTTAGATAGGCAACATACACGACACCTCTACCTCTAGTGGAGTAGCAATAATTTTATCATATTGCCGCAACTTGTCACAATCTGTGCTACTTGGGACTTAGATGGGAGACAGATAGGTAGAATACTGCTGAGTCCATACTACTTTGAGGAGTAATTTATTTAGTACTGCAAGGAACTCAAGGATATTTTGCTGTCACCCCGGTTTTAATTTTGGATCCAAGAGCCTAGCAACAATTTTCTACTAAGACCATTATTACATCATGCATTTTAGTTTTGTCTCCGTGCTAGACAAATTCGTTTTGCATTATTATAGGTATGTACGATTTGCATTATGTTTACATACTTACCAGTCAAGCAAACGAAAGCGAAGTTAAAACCAGCAGTGCCATTCACTGCAACCAACAAGTGGTCTGTAATGAGTCCAACTATACCACCTGAAACAATGGAATCACCAGCATAATGATCATGAGTACCTATATGCTGCATCAGTAGAAGTTTGTACTTAGTAAGGAAGAAGTTCTTTTGACTAGATATGTTAGCAGCACAATGCGGTTTGCAGAGATCTATACCTCCCCCCCCCCCTCTCCTTTTTTCCCAGCTGTGTGAAGAGAAAAATCGACGGGATTATGTTTTCTCATGTGTATTATTAATTTATTCGGCTGTGCTGAGGACAGATTTATGCTAAAAGGAACTATGTTACACGCAGTCCCTATGCACATAGTTCCTTTTAGCATAAATATGTTCAAATGTCGTAAATGAACTCGCATTGATTGCTGTCAGGTCCATCTCTATGAAAATGCTGGGGAAAAAAAAAAAAAAGTCTGAAGGCTCATACAGCGTTCTCCCTTAGCATGACAGTAATGTATGACCAAGTCTGTTGACTTTAGGCCTCTGAAGTTTTGATTAAATCAGTTGTATTAAATTTATGATCGTTATAGGATCATTGCATAGCTATCAATCTGACTGAAAAGAGTCAACACTGAAAAATGCTCACCTAGAAATACTCCTGTCATTCCTGTGCACAACAATATGACCATGAGAAGGTATGGGCTACCTTTCAACGATATGAGGTCAGCCAATATGAAATATGTTTCTACAGTGTAGAAAATCGCTGTTATTGAGTGGAGGAGAACGTGTCCAATCATGATGTCCCACATCGAGACTCCTAAGTTTGCAAAGAAAATTAAAAGTTAAAATTAGCGATCAGGGTCGGCTATTCTCATTGGCGGATCCAGCAAATCGGCAACATCGTTTTTTCCCCATTAAAGCCTATGGAAATGTATCGATTCTTGGAGGGACCAGGTGCTTCGACAAGAATCGATTATTCAACATAGGTTTAAATGGAGGAAATCCAGTATTGCCAAATTGCTGATCTGCATTTGGATTTTCCGACCCAGGCCCCGCTGTGGGCGATTTTTTTATTCTGGATCCTCCAGGGGTTTTTGGGAGTCTAAAAGGCGGATTGAGAGAAGCCTTAAAACTAATATTTTGGAGGCCCCAAAATCTAGGATTTGAGGCTCCTAATGACCGTCACCCAGGGTCCCTAAGCGCTGTTCCGACTCTGTTACTATCGATTTACAATCATACAATAATAGCTAATAATATTTTCGAATGAAGAGAGGAAATATTGAAATCTGGCATCGGAAAATTTGATCAGCGCATCGCTAAAATAGTGATCAAACATTTTTATTTTTAATCTCTCTTTCCCCCCCTTTTTTTTGTAGGCCTTTTAGATAAAATAAATGAAACAAATACTCCTGATTTTTAAGGGCGATCCGGTTTTGTCATTTTTATCGCAATTTGAGCGAGAAATTCAAGTTTTGGAATTTTTCGAAGTTCCTCAATTGGAGATACTGGAAAAGTACCGAATTTTTCTGTTGAGGAGGTGCTAAGCTTATTGGAAATATACTGAAAAAGTACTCTTAAAGTACTGATTTTTGGCCAGCCTGTTACAGTAAAGACCCCGGTGTCATAAATCCTTGGATTTAGTAATCTAGACATAATTTTACAGGCAGTTAGCTTTTTTGTAAGTGTGATGTGAATCTCTGTGCTTTATTTGAACCTACCATTCGACAAAACACGGTCCAAGGATCCCTCCATCTTTTCCTCCAACATTGTAGCCGATGAGAAAACCATTGAGCAGAAAAGGGCACCACTGAAATATGAGCAAAAATTAGCATTAATAAAATTACGTGAACTCAATCTATAGGTATAAGTTAGGAATTTTTTCTGCCAGCACCAAAGCTCTGTCTACAAAACTGAGTTGGTAACTGAATAATAATGAGCCTTGCAATTTTTAAGTGTTGCCGCAATTAATTAATCAAAGAGATTATTCAAGGTGGCATTAATTTTCCGGAGGAATGCCTCTGATCAGAATAAATCGAATTTCGAATTGAGTAGGTATTGCGAGTTGATAGAAATTTCAAGAGAAAAAAAATAGGTATCGGTTAGTTTTCTTTTTCATGAAAAATGAATCATAAGCGCGGAAGTTTGCAACGTTGCAATAGGAAATTTGGTTATTTCAACTCCATTGATTGGTAATCGTAGAAATTTGATTTGGTGCGTCGAGTTTAGAAAGCTAGGTACTTCCCTCTTCCTTCCTAGGAACTTTCAATTAGAAAGTGTCGCGTGTGCAGTTTAATTAAAACATTGAAACAAGTATTTATTTTCAAAAGCATTGTCTCAAATTATGGAAGATGCCATAAGTCGCTTACATAATTGTGAAACCAATTTGAAAGCCGATGAAAAAGTTCCATGACTTGTCCCCAAAAATTGGATCCTCGATCTGAAAAACGAACGAAAAAATGAGCGTATTCATTCAAATATTCACACATCAATAACGATGTTTGTCCAGTGTGCAGTAGAATCTCGAAAATATGCTTTTCTGGAACTTGAAAAGTGTGTGACAACACAATGGTTCAGTTTAAGCGTTTAAATAATTTAGAATAAAAATCCAAGAAGCTATACGTATGATACTGTAAAAAATCTAGAAAGATGAACGAAAAAGCTTCTACAATGTGTAAATATTCGTGAAATGTGATAAAAATCGAAAATAGCAAATGAAGCATAAGAAAGCTGCTGATTAAGAACAGAGGTTGCTGTTGAACATGCAGTTTGAATAAAATAATTGTCTGAAAGAACAAAAAGACGAACATCGATAGTACCTATATAATTCGCGTTTGCCTAAGCTGGCACTCCTGGTGAGAGTAATTCACTCTAAATTTTAGGAATTGTTAGAGATGCCATTGCTAAATTGCAGACGGATGATCAAGTTGCACTTCGGTTAGAAGTCTTCAAGAGAACGAACAATTTTAAAGCCGAGCAATTTAAGCTCCCGGATCGAGATAAATGTAGAATAGACAACTATTCACGCTCTCCTGTGAGTTTGTTGCCTAAGTGGCGAAACTGAAGGCGATCTTCAAATGGGCAATACCTGTAGGTTCACAATATCGTTTACAGGTTCAATCAAACGTAATGGGACAATTAACAAAAAAGTGCGGTTTTTGGAACTATTCGCGCTCCCCGGTAGATTTGTTGCCTATGTAGCGAAATTGAAGGCGAACTTACGTGGAGGGCAGGACCGAGAGCGCCCGGTTTCACGAGATCCGTGCAGATTTCCACTGTTTGTTGCATGGTCGTCAGGAAGGCCTCCGAGAGATCTCTCTGCATTTGATCTTTGATGGACATCTCTGTAACAAGTGTATGTCAATGTATTTCCGAATATGCGCATTACGATAGGTACAGAATATCTTTGAGATATTCTTTATAGGTATCCAAGCATTCTGCCGTGCAACGCAAAAACGCCGTAAACGCCATTTTAAATTGTTTGGAAACAACACATCATAGCAGAACAACTTGTTGTACCTTGTTTGTACCTTGGGAAAATTTTTAACGGAATTCTTTCGCAAATATTGTCAAGAATTTAACCTGTAAATTTGAGGTGCATAGGTAAAATAGTTTTTATTTTATAAAGTGTTAAGTTCCAAAAAACACGGGAAAATCTTGATGGATTTACGGCGTTCTTCCTTAGCACGGGCACGGCGGCATTATAAACATGGAAAGCATTTACACTCAGAGATATCACGTCATTTAGCTCAATAGTGGTCCGTTATATATTTAGTGGAGTTGAAATAAACTGCCCACGTGGCTACACCGGGATCAGAAAAAAAAGATTGATCGAACTCATTTTTTTTTCTTTACAGATTTCAATTACTTATTATTATTTTTTTGGGGGCAAAAAATATATTCATTATGCCTCGAGGCATATTTCAGTCGTTTCCTCCCTAAGAATTATTTCGTTACCCTAACACAAAGCTGAAAGTCGGCGAACACAGAAATATTGCATTCAATGCTCAAACCGAGCGGCTAATTTTCGAGCTTGCTTGCTTTCGGACTTATTTCATGGTTTACAAAATAGATTCTCTGAGAAAAGAGAAAAAAACGAAATTTGTAAATGAACTTCTCCCGAAAATTGTCCAAAATATGCCCCCCCCCCTCCTCTTCATTTATATTTTTCTTTTTCCGCTTTGAAAGCATCTGTGTCCTTTTACCAGTATTATTCATTGAAATCTATAATTTTCCCTAGAATACATGATGCATCAAACGGCACCGATTTTTTTTTCACAGCTTCGCGTTAAATTATGCATTTCCGCACGTGTAAATGTAATTTATGAAGAAACACATTCTGAAGAAATTATAATGCACGACAGCCAAAATCTGACCTCAGATTCGAATTCCTCGTTGAAAATCATCAAGGAATCATGTATGATACGTAAGAATCGCACTAGGTGACGAATGTAAACAAATCCCTCCAGTTCGGCGTGGGTGGTCACTCTGTGTACTCGAAGAAGTGGGTCAGCAGTGGAAGAAACAGATAACGGGGAGCTCAATTCTCGGAAACCGAATCAACGGTTCTAGGCGCCATGGCGCTACCGCAAATTCCGATGGGGCGGCGCGGCACAAAGGGACTGGAGATACCGCCAGACAGACTGGCGACAGGTGGCGCGCGATGGGCTCTCGAAGAGCAGTGAGGGAGAGAATAGAGCCCGGCACGTAGTTCGCTATTCCGCCGAGAGAGAGCGTTAGTCATCGGAGAAAATCGTCAGCAAGTGCATAATTTCCTACTTTCTGTTGGGTAATTAATAAGGTTTAGTTTATGTTTGATTTTTACTTCAGACTTCAGGAAAGTTAAACGCACCCTGTGTGCTGCTGTTTTAAGAGAAAACGCAGTATGGGCCTTCAGACGTTGCCAACT
This sequence comes from Bemisia tabaci, assembly GCF_918797505.1. NCBI lineage: Eukaryota > Metazoa > Arthropoda > Insecta > Hemiptera > Aleyrodidae > Bemisia > Bemisia tabaci. Next base: position 9,421,852 of record NC_092802.1, on the reverse strand, counting down.
CTCCCACGATAAAATATTTATTTTTGAGGAAAGTTATGTTTACCTAATAGATTAAATTGCAAACAAAACTGCATGAAAAATTGAAGAAAACTATTCAGAATTTTCTCAGTTGACCAGGTTTCTATAGAGATAGTGTGGGAACGGTTGAAGGTTCATTCGGCGTTTTTCCTCAGCACGACAGTGTGAGTCTAGTTGATATTAATTTCCACCGGGAGAAAATAAATTTGACCTGAAAAATCTCCACAAGTACATACGAAGACTGAAGAGAGGATATTAGAAACGAAACTTTTCGACTTGTGTCTCATTTTCATTTTTCTTCCGGCGTTTCTTCATTTACTTGAGGCGGCGTAATTATTCAGGGGAGGGGAGGTATTTGGGGTGGGGGGCTGCTGTGCCCATACAAACGCGTGTAACAGACTTTGCCGTGGTTGGTCGCAGTGGATTCTGCATCTATTGCCATACACTGGAAAAAAAACACATTGGATCTAGAGTCCAGACTCTCAAAAACATCGACAAGAAAAAGTACTCTTGATTCAATCAAAATCTAGCTTAAATCAAGAACCAAGCCTCTTAATTTAGGTGGATTTCGTTTTGATTCAAGTAAAAATCTGATTGAATCAAGAGTATTTTTTCTTGTCAATGTTTTCAAGAGTCTGGACTCTAGATCCAATGTGTTTTTTTCCAGTGTACCTAAAGAGCAACGATTCTGTTCATTCCGTGGGAGATGAAAGTGCCGCTCCATAGCTAAAAAATGACTTCGTCGAATTGCTTTCTCGGATTATGAGGAGCATAGGCCCTATCCTTTAGAAGGATCTCCTCATTACCATTGCCTACATTGGGGGGGGGGGGGTGTGTTACCTACACATGGGAGATAAGTACCTGCGCCATCCAGAAGAACTTGAATTGTGCTGCTTTCGTAGAGAGACTCGGACGCACCCATAAGTCCAACCATGAATCTTTCGCTCAACGACTCGGTGAAGTTACTTGTGAATTGAACGATTCCCCTATTCCGTTTATGGATGTGATCTTGGAGGGCATCCTCGTAATTTGTATATTCCGTCTGTTTCGAAAAGAGAATACAAAAAAATCAGACTTTGAGCACGGATTGCCATAAATTAAATGGTAAAAGTGTTGCTGCTGCATTAGATTGCGTGTATGTTGCCTATCTACTGAATAAAAGGACACTTCTTGAAATTATTTGCAACGAAATTGAGATAGATTGTCATTGTTCATTACATTGCAAATTGCCTATCTTTCTCACGCGTGGGACTCATTGGAGTATGATTTTGATAGAAACTCTAACAATTTTTGATTTTGTTAGTATGAGGAAACATTGAGAAATGCATTAAATGATTTGTTTCATATCTTCACCTAAGAAAATATACTTTAATGAGTGAGGCAGAGCGAAATGTTGCGGAAAGGCTGTGCAATTTTCGAAGCAAACCGTTCTAGTAAAAGGGAGGTATACTGTACATTGAAGTTCATTTTTCGCATGCGGGGAAAAAATTAATGGAAAGGAGGTTGGGCTTTTTATGTTGAATTAAATCCAAAAAGTCGCAATTATTTCCTTGTCTGAATTCATTAGTTTCATTTGCAAGTTGAAGAATTCATAACTTCACTTTGAAAAATTGTATATGCACTGATGTAAATCAGTGCCAAGTCATACTGAAAATCGTTTACCATCACATAAGTTCGATTTTTCAGCTCGTTCAGGAAAATGCAGCTGGCCATCATTTCTGGATTAGACAGTATACAGCTATTGGTGAAAGTTCGAGGGCAATTTTCAACGCTGCCGGGAAACTCTTCGTTGACTATCGCTAGAGGTAAATAGTAAGGATCATGAGCAAATGCTATTTTGGCACAGATATTTAATACGAAAGGCAGCATGAGTCCAAATATTGTTAACCTAAAAACAAGCAAAATACACGCGTTGAGGCAAAAATTATACAAGAAGGCCCCGTGGCCGCTACGCGGCTCATACGATTCAGTCCCTTCATAGGCGCTTCGCGCACCCCAAGGATCATCTCGCGGGCCCCCATTAGCAGGGCCGGATTTAGGGGGTGACCGCATGGGCCGTGGCCCATGCCGGCTAATTTAGGGGGCGACAAATGTTGAAATTTTTTCAAATGTAGATATCAAGAGAAAAATCTGATCCAGAAAAAAAATTACTAACGAGAAAAGGCGAATAAATCTCTCATTTCCTGAGAGTTGAAGTACATTAATCGCCGACATCGGTTGATCCAGTGGTTAGCACAACTGATCACAGACCTAGATGTCCCGGGTTCGAATCCCGGCCACGGTGGCAAGATTTGATGGTCTCAGATCTTGTCACCGCGGAGTGGCATGGATGTTCTTTCTTCGTTTCTTTCTTCGTTTCTTCCTTTGTACTTCCGTTTCTACTGATGTTGTAAACTTTCCTTCATTTAGCGGTGGCTGTTTGTCTACACGACTAAGGCCAATGAACTATACCTAGAGTGCGCAAGCTCTCAAAAAAAAAAAAAAAAAAAAAAAAAAAAAAAAAAGTACATTAATTGCTAATTTGTTCGTTTTTCGTCGATACAAGAGACAGCGCATTTCACTTGTCTATAGTTGAGAGAGAAACAAAACATGAAATTTGGCCTGGAGCGGCGCGGCGCAGAGAGCAATGATGACGAGGACTTGAGATGGAAAGGAGAAGCCCTCGCCGCGCCGGTCAGCATGAAATACATATTAGCGCCTACAAGACTGCATGAATACTTCGCGCGTTGCGTCAAAAACAGTTTGAGGTCAGCAGCGGTCGGCGTGAAACGCATATGCGCGTACACGACCATAGTGATACTTCACGCATTGCGCCAAACACTGCGGTTGGCGCGGTGGCGGAAATTAAAATCATTAAACCACATTCATATTTATTCTTGCATAATTTGTTAGTTCTTTTCTTATAAATGAAAGGCCTCGTCCACACAGAGATAGGTTTACGTAACTTAATTTTCGCGCAAAGTTCTGTGAACTTTTGCTTGTGTTGACTGGGCTCCCATAAAAAATGTGCCCAACACGAGTAAACGCGTAATATGCACCCCTTCTCCTCCGACACGTTCACTTTATGGTTTGTATCGATGTCTCAAAACGAATGAGAAGGGGCTGCAAAATACAGGTGGCCCATGGGCGGGCAAGCAGGTAAATCCGGCCCTGCCCATAAGTTAATCTAAATAGAGCATTTGAATCTGGACACTATTTCCTATCGATATAGCTGCAAAAATCATGAATGTCAGCCCTGTAGAGCTTTAGAACGAACTGAGATAAAAATGGTTATTACGTAGTTTACATGGAAGAATTTACAAAATCACGTAATAGAGAAAACTCGGGTAATATTTCCGGAATCGGAATTGAAAGGGCTTATCTAGGGACGATCACTTGGACTGCATTTTGCAATTTGGAACTATAAATTCCTGCCCGGTTTAAAAACAACGTATAAGCCATTAGTTTCCCTATGCACACACGTGTTTTTTCAGATGTTCCAGAATTTATAGCTCCAAATTGCAAAATGCAGTCCACATGTCGATAGCCGCAAAAATCACGTGGGTAAGTCGGCCCAGTAGAACGGTAGAATGAACTGTGACAAAGGCGAAAATTTAAGGCGTCAAAGAGGTTATAGTAATGATGATGATATCGCAATAGTGCGCTCTCCGGAGGACCACAAGACAGGATATTAATTTGATCACATTTTTCAATATTTAAACTATTTCATACTTACACCAGGTTGTTTTTAAGTACGTAGAAATTTTTCAACAGTTGGGCCTTTATGCGTGATAGAGAGATGCGTTTGGGTTTCTCAAAAGTCCTGACCTTAGAAAAACTAGTTTCTTCTTTGGAGATCTGAAATGATGAGAGGTGTAAAGTGAGATATTTGACAGTACAATGAAGTCAAACACAATATGATGTCTTGACCGGTTTCTTGAATTGACACTTAATTTTACGAAAGCAAATACTTAGTCAAACGGCACAGTGATGTATATATTCGACTAGAAGTAATTTACTGATTTTCCGTATTTTCCTCATTTATCTCCCTCAATACTTTCGTCGTATTCAAAACGTGAGTAGCTAAAAGTTCATAATATCGATAGGGATACGGTGCCAACCATTGTTGACCCCTTCCTCAAAGAAATGCCTCTTTGACTTCAGCATTATTGACACAGTTCTGCGTGATTTACAATTTCCGCGGCCGATATTACACATTTTTAAATTTCCCGCGTCTGCAGACTTTTCATTCTCTCAAGCCCCGGCCATTGACAGATTTAGCGGCTATGCGCGCTTGAACGCCATATTTAAACACATTTTGACTTACTTTACGGGAAGTTTTATTGTTTTCCTGGTAACAGAGCGCGAGGAATACATCCTCAAGGTAATCAGTATTGTGCTCTTTGAGCAAAGCCAGTGGAGTATCTTGTGTAAGCATCTTTCCATTTCGCATCAGACCTATCTAAATTTTGAACACACATCAATAAGCTTGATTAGTCATTATGATGGGAATACATGATAAGAACTAGAATGAATTCATTTAAAAATAAAAAAGGCAAGTTTAAAATCAGCTGCAAGAAATAGCCTTCCGAATGTGATCGTTTTATGCGGTGGAAATGAATATTGTAAAGTTAAAAACCATTATTATTTTGCCTGGAGTCTGAAAAATAACAGTTATTCCATGAGGCACTTCAGGGAAATATTTATGATCATAATGAAATCACGATGGGTCCTTTCGGGTTAACTTGACCTGCACTCCTCCACGTACCTCCAGGTCTTTCCAAGATAGAAAAGAAGGTTGCCGGGGTCTATTTCAGGGTTTTTATTTTAATTCCTCCTTAAGTTACTCTTTGAAGCTACGCTCGCACCAAATTCGACCGTGTACAATCTTGAAGTTCAAATATCATACACCCATAAATCGCCTCGAACAGCAACAAGTGTTTTATTCTCCTTTTACCTGCCTCATTTTGCTCTGGGGTAAAGAAACTTTCAGTTTCTTTGAGTGTTTTCTATTTTCTAGAATTTCTGGGTGAGGGGGAGTAGCTGATACTGTTTCAAATTTTAAGGGGAGGGGGAGTCCACCCTAACCTTCAAGTATTAAGCTCATGAATGTTTCAAAAAACCTTTCTCAAGTTTTTGATTTTTGTCCGAGCTCCATTAGAATATGCATTCTTGCGTTCAATGGACACTTCGCGATGTGAGATTTTAAAAAAATTATGAACTGTAAAGGATGGGAGTCCGTATTAAAATTTCCTCATTGATACTGACCCTATCTGCTTGGCGTGCTTCTTCTATGTAGTGTGTTGTGAGAACTACTGTTTTTCCTTGATTAGCCATTTCTCGTAGCCTATCCCAAAAACTGTAAGCACCAAAAATATGTAGGTAATTAGCATATATGTCACAAGGGAACACATTTGAGGACATATTACACTAGATGCAGCTCAACATGAAAACAAAAAAGGGTTGAATATTTCGATAAAGTGTCAAAAGTCATGCTTGGTACTCCAAAAAGAATCAAGGGTACTAAGTTTAAAGCAAATCTATCGGAGAAGCGGAATAGTACTAGTTTCCTGTATTTCTCGAAGAGTATTGGTTTTTTTTTTTTTTTTTTTTTTTTTTTTTTTTTTTTTTTTTTTTTTTTTTGAATTCTAGTGTCAAATTTGAGCTAAACGCCCCAAAAGCCCTTTGACACCGCAATTTGATACCAATATAAGCAAACAATAGCTACGCAATAATATGAAGGAAATCCGTTGATTTGTTGCCGAGATGCTTTTTTCCCCTCCATTTTAAACTTTACCCGGTTGCCATTTTGCAACAATTTGGGATATTTGCCTTAACGTTACGCCAAAAATTGTATTTTTTTTCTACCCATTCCGACAATGTATCATATGATAGAGGTTGCCATTTAAAAAAGTTAAGGATAGTGCCCCTCCCCCCCTCCCCCTTAGACGGATCCCCCGAATTTTTTTAGGGAGGAGGGGGGGGGGGCAAAAGATGACTCTAACTTTTGAACATTATCGAAGTTTAAACTGGATAGCATAATTAGCATTAAAATTAAAAGAGGTGTGTGATTTTTGAATCGCACTTGTGTATATGACCTTAAGTTTTGGAGACTTAAACGAATGGGTATAAAAATAACCGTGGCAATATGCTGCTTTATTGTGCGCGTTTATTGATAGGGCATTTACCGCCACCGATGGAAATTGAGCGCATGCCTATTGTGTCGTCCTGGAGATAACGCCGCACACATTTTCAGATGCTGCCAAATTTCCCTTGTAAAATAGCTATTTTTTGTGAAATTATTACTATTTTCACATGAAATTTTTAGTTATTTCATATTAAAGTCCGAAAAATCAGAAAACAAATATTTCAAAGTTTCCTCGGAAACGCGTATTCAATCCAGGGAAATTTGGCCACGTCTGATGACTCATACGGCGTTCCTCCTTAGAATGACAGTATTGGTGTGCAATACGGATATTCCTGATTTTATTTCATCAAAGGTATGTTATGGAACTTGTCTTGGCATTTAGATACTTTATTTTTCAATAAAAATTAAACCTTTAGCCAAGTTTACCTTAGTCTGAAAATATTATCGTGGTAGAAGTATAACTTACTTTTTACTCAAAATTGGATCCAGCCCAACAGTTGGCTCATCCAAGATTAAGACTTTGGGATCGTGTAAGAGAGCTACTGCCAAAGAAACTCTTCTTTGCTGTCCTCCACTGGAAAATGAAGAAAATATAATTATCATTCGCTGTTGGATTTTCTTCCAAAAATGTCTAACCATTTATGTCTATTTGATTTAAAGATATTTACATCATCGTTTCTTAGCTTTGAGTTTAGGGCTGTCAGATTTTTCAACAAGTTACCCGAAGAGTTGAAAGAAATCTTTATCAAAGCTGAGTCGTCAAATTTGTTCATTAAGGTATTAAAAGAACACTTTTTACAAAACCCTCTCTACACCTTGCAAGAGTTTTTAAATTTGTAAGATTACTCTTTTTTATAACTTTTCCTAATGTGACTTGTATTGAGCCTTTCTGTTCAGGCTAATGTACTAATATTTACAAATAAATAGTATGATGGAAGTATGATTCGCCGTCAATTTTTACTTTTTAACGTCATTTATTTTTGAACTTTCAGTATTAAATGGATTTCATGAGATTTAATCGGTTCAGCGTCAACATCAGCTGAAATTATTAAATCGTTTGGAAGTTTCGATTAAGAAACAATAATGATACCTACAAATTTTGATGAAATGAGATTTAGACGAGGTAACGACTGAAATTCTAATAAGCAGTCTACTTACAAGGGGGTTAAATCATTTTGAGAATTATAATTTTATTCGATTTTGGATCTAAGTAAATTCCTACAGGTTGATTTTTCCTTAAGTCTGGGTTGACAATTTATTTCGAGGCTGTCAACCCATGAGCGTTATTGCTATTTTTGCGGTCAAAATTTTCTCGGATTTTATTGGTCAAGTGGTGCAAAGAGAAACACATTATATGGAAGGACACATTAAAAAACTTCTTTTTAACACACATCAATGGATTTGAGTTTTATCTAAAATAAAGACCTGGAATTGATTCCCTTCTATCAAACTCGGTCCTTATGGCTTCCTATACTTTAGGGTTAGGGGGAAAATAAAGCTAAGTATTATGAAATTATAAATTATTCTGACGATTGAAAAAAAAGTTGCTGTGCATGTTCATCTGCATGGACATTCTGACAAAGCTAGAAAATAAAGTAGAATAAGCTCGCCAAATTCTTTATGAAAGTTTCAATCAAACGCGGTGAAAAAGGAAGTTTTTGTACATCTTTTTCCCATAAAAAGCCAAATTTTCTCACCTTAAATTTAGAGGGCATCTACTGAAAGGTGGTAAGGCTAACAAATCGGATAGGTATTTACTCCTCCTTTCAATTTCGTCTGCGTCTAAATTATGCAGGTACCCGTAAAACCTCATATTTTCACGGACGCTAAGTCTCGTGAATAATGATATATCCTAAAAGAAAATATAGATGAATATTAATTTCAAAAAAAAAATGAAGAATGTATAAATAGATTATTTTCATATTCGGTGCCTTCATGACCCTTGGAGCCAAATGGATTCGATAAACTAGTACTAAAAACCGCCTCTAATAAAAATTAAATGCATAAATAGATAAAAAGACAAAAAATGAATTTGTCAGTTGAGGGCTAAAATTTAGCTCCGAAACACATTTTTTTAACAGGAAACCGAAGGAAATAATGCCTTAAAACTTTCCGTAAATTTCCTCTGTAATATGAGGAATGCAATCAAATAATTTTAAATCAGCATATTGCTGAGTATTCTGTAAAAATAATCTTAGTAAATTTGGCAAAGGCCAATGTATTAAATAAAAAAAAAACAATTTTCAAAAAATAATTCAAAAAGTAAGAGTAGCCAATGTATTCAAGCTGATTCTGATAAAATGCATTCAGATACTTCAAAAAATGGAGGATGACTTAATGAGGATTTTCCTAATCATTCATTAAAACAATGGAAATCAAATTTTCAGGAATGTATCATCATACATGAGGACTCAGGAGTTGCTTTTACAATGCATACTGACGCTCTGCGACACCAAAGCGCCACACATACCCGAAAATTTTAGGCCACTGACATCTCTTGATTTCATTTCTACGTATCATCATGATTGCTACATCCATGCTAAATTTCGGAAAAAATACGGGGACCTCAATATCGAAGCACGTTTATTGCATCTTTATAGCTTTTCTACACTTCACACGGAGTAATGTCCTTCACCAAATGAAAAACACTTCCGTAATTGTCAGTCATCTTACCTGGGGCATAAAACCTATTTCTTTGAGATCTTTAAGACTAGTAAAAATGGAGCCAGCGTCTAAGTCGCTTCTGCCGACTATTGCATTGACTAGAGTAGTTTTCCCGCATCCGCTTGGTCCGAGCAAAGCAAAACTGTCAACAAGAAAATTTCGGTCAGTGAGTATCGCATAATGAATTAACCGTTGGGTCGTCGATGGAATACTACAATTAAGGTGATTCGATGGACGCCATATTTTGTGTCAGAACTGCATGCGATATATCGCATCAATTGGTTTCATTTTTTCAGCTATTCGTAATTTTTCTCTAATTTTGAGATCGCAATTTTGTTGTCAGGAGACTAAAGCAATCACTTAGCAATTTTAACAAAGAAATTCAACGTACTAAAGGCGTGGGTTTTTTAGAGAGAAAACATCGCATTCGCGATACTGATATCGAAACTGCACTCGAATGCGATATTTTCTCTCTAAAAAAACCACGCCTTTATTACGTTGAATTTCTTTGTTCAAATTGGTAAGTGAGTGCTTCACATCCTAATCACAAGTTTCCTTATTATTTTATTTTTGATTTTTTACTCTTAAGGGACTTCGGCATTGAGGCATCGCCTCAAACAGCAAGCTAAGACATGCTCACATCCGCAAGTTGAAATAATCGCGCCAAACAGAGCGGTAGGCGTGAAACCCATCAGCGCCTACGAGGCTATAGGAATACTTCACGCATTGCGCCAAACACAATGAAGTTGGCGTGGCGCATACAAGCGCCTGCAAGACTGTGAGAATACTTCAAGCATTGCGCTTACACGAAGGTCGTAATTTCTCGGTGTTGTACCTCCCACCCGCGGTAAACACGATTTCCCACCAGTGTACACCGCGAGCCTGCAATCTTATGATCAGGGTCATGGAGATTTCGCATACCTTAAGGTGATTCGATGGACGCCATATTTTGTGTCAGAACGGCATACGATATGTCGCATCAATTGGTTCCATTTTTTCAGTTACTTGTCATTTTTCTCCAATTTTGAGATCGCAATACTGTTGTCAGGAGACTAAAGCACTCACTTATTAATTTTAACAAAGGAATTCAACATAATAAACGCGTGTTTTTTTTTTTAGAGAGAGAAAACATCCCATTCGATACTGATATCGAAACTGCACTCGAATGCGATATTTTCTCTCTCTAAAAAAAACTACGCCTTTATTACGTTGAATATCTTTGTTAAAATTGGTAAGTGAGTCTTCTGACAACAGAATTGCGATCTTAAAATTGGAGAAAAATGACGAGTAGCTGAAAAGATGGAGCCAATTGATGCGATATATCGCATGCCGTTCTGACACAAAATATGGCGTCCATCGAATCACCTTATTTTGTTTTTGTAATCGATTTTTTATCGATGCATTTCGATGAGGTTATGTACGTCATCTTACCTGATATTAGGTAGTAAATGAAATGAAATGAAAATAAATCACGGTGAGAATGGGTTGAAAGTAATTCATGTTCGAATCTTCTGTTTAGGAGTGTTATACGAGAAAAGAGGGTAAATGGGAGAAAGCAAATCATTTTGTCGATGAACATTTAGAGAGGAAACGTTCGCAAAAATATCGTGATTAAAATAAGAAAAATCTTAAGGATGTGCCACGGAGGAAAACTTGTTTGAACATATGAATTTTCGCGGAAATCAACCACCTTCAAAGCTCTAGGCGAATACTGCAGTTTTGGTAAGCAGGGAGAAATTTAGTCATGTAGTTATCGAGCAAACCTTTCAGAGTTGTGAGTACAATTAAAAAATTGTAATCCAATTTTTCTCTCAATCATAGGCGTAGCTAGGCCATTTTGCTGGGGGGGGGCCTGGCCCCCCACCACCGGGGGGTCTGGGGGGTATTCCATACCCCCCAGGTCAGCGGGGGGTCCGGGGGGCCTCCCCCGGAAAATTTTTGAAATTTTAACTCTATTTGAGCGCATCTCGAGGCACTTGTGGCGTTAATCTTCCTTCAATTTCTGCATAAAATTCACCCAGTTTTATGCATTTTAAGGTTAAAATAACGCAGGGGATCTGTCTGTGGATCTGGGGTTTGACGCTCCCCCGTACCCGAGTTAGCCGGCAATTGCTAGAGATAGTCGGCTACCCTTCGACCCCGTAGACTGCCACCTCGGTGACTTTCTCGGGTTTCCTCCTCCCGCCTTTTGGCGGGATAGGCATCCCCTGATGTTGCCGCTCCACTGTGCCTGCGTCCTCGGTCGTTAGCCCACATCCTGTCGCGGCGGCAACGCGGCGACAGATCAAGCGGGATCGTTGACGTGTCTGGTTTCGTGATTCCCGCGCCCCCCAGGATCCCGGAATGCGGACCTTGAGTCCGCGCATCCGGCCCTGGTGGTTGGCGGGGGCTGAAAGCGGGCCGGACCGGAGGAGCAAGTCAAATTTGACTAGTGCTTCGGATGGGGTTGGCCGGCCGCGTCCCTCGCTACTCGTAGGGAGGGGCGCTGCGAAGTCTGAGTCCCATGGGTGCAGTGGGTAGGACTCGGAGCGCCGGCGTAACACAGGACTCCTTGGAGTCCTGGCCGGGTGCCACCTGGAATCCCCCACACATCCACGGGAGGTAACCTTTCCGCTTCAGAGGCTCCAGTGCTGACGGACCCCTCGGGGTACGGATTCCCATCCTCAGAGCTGCTGGGAGGTTTAAATCCCTCCTGGCGGGGGTTAGGTACTCCGGAGGCAACGGGGTGCTCCTATGAGGGTGGGGTCCGGCTGGACACTGCTGCGGGGGGCCCTCTCGCCTGACGAGGTAATGGCCGTAGGCTGACCGTTGGGTGGGAATTAAACTCGGACAAAAGGGGATGCGTAGTGCGGATGCATCTCAAGGGGAGTGTCGTTAGTGTTTGGCGGGCCTACCGTCATAGGCCAAACCCACATAACCATTCACACTCCCGGACCGAGGTCCCCGGACAGCGATGCCCGGGGACGTTTCACTCGGACCGGGCCGCGATTGGTATCTGGTACCTGGGAGTGGGCCTGGAAAACCCCCCCGGGGCTCGCCGGATCTGGGGGCACTTCGGTTCCCCCTCAATCCAGTGCGGGAGAAAGCAGATTTTCACTTCCGTTTAAACAAAAAAAACAAAAAAAAGGTTAAAATACTTTGAAATTGTTGCATTCAACAGGTTATTCCATTTATTTTCTCACTTTTAACCACTCATTTGTGTGAAAATTGCGAAATAAATGTTTAGTGAATGTTTAGTGGCATCCTCTCACGGGCCACGGCGACAGAGACTTACCGTTAAAGATGGTGTTTTTGCACCATCCAGAATTTCTGGGGGGGGGGCCAGATGATACTATTTCCAATTTTGGGGGGGCCAGGCCCCCCCCCCCTTCCTACGCCACTGTCAGTTTTTCAAAGAGATTAGAAGATGCGTTAATTGAAACATTCAAAACTGTCCGACCAATGTCCATATACTTATTGAGGTTCACATCATTACTTCAAAAATGAGTGTTTGGTTTCTTTATGAACTTAACACAAAGTAGCAGGACATTCTATGTATGAAAGAAGAGATAATTTACTATTGGACGATGTAATAGATTGAATACCCAAACAAAATATTTCCTTTTGACAAGTGTGAAAATGGTGACATCTTCCATTAATCATAGTGCAGACATTAATCTGCAGTGGAGTGATGGCAGATAATCTCTTTCATCACGGAAAAAATGATTTTGCAATTTTGTAGTTTAAAAAAGTCTCCAACATGTTTCAATGTAAATTTTACAATAAGAAAATACTAATTTAATCACCCCTGTAGTTGAATTAACTTTCCAATATTGTAAAATGTAAATTTGAAACATGTCGGACATATTTTTTTAACAATTTAATCGTTAAATTAGCAATCCGTTTTTTCCGTTATTGTCATAATCGTTTTGGAGCGTTTGATTTCTTATAAAAAGCTTGACTTTTAATGCGATTCTCAAATGATAAAATATAATTAGATGAAGGCAGTGGGCGCTGAAAAGTGCACGTGCCTTCGAGAAACGATCGAGTCTATCAATTAACAGTTAATTATCCCGGTATCGGTTAGCGCGACGCAACTTTGTAAAAAGCATTGGCCGAAGGCCAAATGGAGCAGGGATTGACACACGCCGTTGTGCGGCTCTGCCGATATGTCTACGAGTATCGCCAGCCATGACTGCAGTTGACAGATCGACGTACTAAAAAATATTCTGCGGCTTCTTTATAAATGGAAGCGTCAAAGCAGAATTAGTATAACTTCTTCTCCTGTAACCCGCGTAACCTCGAAGCGACTTTTTCCTCATCATTGTAGAAATCCGAGAATCATAAATTGATCGTCAGGAAATGAAATGTGCCAGGAGTGGACCAGCTCAATTCATCTACATGAAATATTAATGAATATCAGTGGATTCGGTGAATGTTTGAAAACTAAGCAAAATTCTATGGATTCGACAAATAATATGTGAGTTATGTAGTTTAACTCTGTGCTTTGTTAAGAATTAAATAAACCGCATACAAACTAAGTAGGATTGCTTTAAGTGTTATGCATATCAACTTCGACGACGTGATAATATCCACGAAATTATGGGACGTGGTGCAGACCTTATTTCATAGCTATTTGGCAACACTAAGGAAGTAATGTCAATACGCGATGAGTTTCAGACAATATAATGAGTTCTTTGACGCACCTTATAATTTAAATCCCAACGTATAATATTAATAATCTCTTTTCCTTTTATCATACATGCATCCCAGTTACAGGAAAAATGCGTGGGAATCTTGCGCTAGCTATGGAAACAATGTTATCAGAAAAGATAAGCTGCACTTTTGAGGGATTGCACTCAAGATCTAATGGGAAACAGCAGTCGTTTTCAAAAACAGCAAATTTATCATTGCGGAAATTGACAAAATTAATTACGGCTTTTTATAAACGATGAGCAATTCGGGTTAAAACTCAAGGGATGTCACTTGAAATTTTTGAGTTGCCCCCTGCCCCCCTCCCCCCGAGGGAATCAAAAACTGGAGAGTATACTTAAAAAAGTTTCCCCTTCCGATATGAGGAAAAACGTCTTTAACCGCAAGTCAGTCGACATCATAATTAAAGCTAAAGTTATGGCCAGTGGTGCGTGACTTTTGAATAACCCTGTATAACATAGATAGGTACATCCATTAAAGATGTGCCCCTGGTACTTTTTGGGCGGACCTCATTTTCACATACATAAAGTCGCTTTTATAGTGCCGCCTCGCGCTCTGCGACGCCCAATCGCCATTGCCCCCTATCCTCCCAGAGATCATCAGGCAATTGGCACCTTCTGATCTCCTCCTCCACCCCTTGTCGCCAACCTTTCACAGGACGTCCACGCCGTCGCCTTCCGGGAGGAACCCAATCGAAGACCTGCTTGGGCAACCGATCATCTGCCATCCTTCGCACATGTCCATACCAGACCAACTGCTTGGACCTGATATCGTGCACGATGTCCTTCTCCACACCCATTATCTCGCGACCTCATTTAAAGAAGTCTATTAATTCATCTTCATTTACAACTGACCCATTAGACACATCGACGGTGAAAGTCGGCAATCACATAACTCGTTTGCGGTGTCTGAAAATCTCCGCCTCTACGTCATTTTTTTAAAGGAGAACAAATTGATATTATTTCTTGAAGTTTTTGCAGAATTTTCTTCGCATTGAGAAGAAAAACCATGACAGTTTTAAAGAATTGCCGTTGAGTAGTTTTCCATTTAAAAAATAAAGTATGACAGGAAGTCTGCGACGTCGCAAACCGAGTTATGTGATTGCCGACTTTCACCGTCGATATATTTGTTCCGGGTGTCACCTTGGGCGTGTGCCTCAAGCCGCGAGATCCTCGATTTCTTTTTGGCGGACGAGCAGTCGAGAAAATATTAGAATTTTACTGGGAGGGAGGGGGAGAAAAGGAAAGTGGAAAATTGACGGAAGGTTCCATCAACCAACAATTTATTAACATACCGGCGACCGGCGTGTGACACAACGGACGAGTCGGCTTGACGCACAGCGGGCTGATTATTGAAATTTACAGACAAAGAAGACAAAATGGGAGAAGAGCGATTCCATTGGTTGAAACGAGAGGTTGTAAGGAAATGATGCTGTTGGGCCTCTCGGAGGTAACCGTTAGTTAGTTTATTATTCATCTCCTTAGTCTAATGCAACCCACCCGCTTTCACAAATTTGATCGTTCCATTTTCTCTTCGTCCTCTATGTCTATAGCTTTGTCTATCAATAGCAATGCTCATTTTGCATGGGAGCGAGTCAAAGGGAAGAGAACGAACATGTTGTGCGGAAACTTCCAAATCTTCTTTAAAATCTTCGTTAAGTATAAAAAGTAAAAGTTTAAAAGTAGTTTCATTAGTTTTTTCGCGGGATTTTTTTTTTTTTTTTTTTTGGTGACACTTGCTTTACCATTTGTAATGTGACGAAATAAACATCGAAATAAGCAGCTTTAGACAGCAATTTCATTTCTGACCGTTCCCAATAGTTCGCACTAGCGACCAGCGCTCGCGCTAATACGTGCTTTGCCGTGCTAAGGAAAAACACCTTATGAGCCTTCGGACGTTGCCATATTTCCTTGGAGAAAACACGAATTACATACATATAAGTCGCTTTACGGCACTCCCTCGCGCTCTACAACTCCTAACCTCCACTGCTCTCTTTCAAACCACAAATCTTGGGGGATTGAGCACCTCAACATTTTCGCTTTAAACCCCTCCCTCCAATCTTTCATTGGGCGCCCTCTGCGTGTTCTCCCAGGAGGAACCCAATCAAGGACCTTCTTCGGCAACCTGTCCCCTGCCATTCTCTGGACAAGACCATACCAAATTAGAAAACACGAATTAACCAGGAAAATTTTGAAAATTATTCCACAAATTTTTTTGACACATTTGTTCGCAATTTATCATAGAACATCTAAAAATCTCTCGGAAAATGTGCACAATTTTCCTAAAAATATATGTTCATCCAAGGAAATTTGGCAACTCTCGAATGGTTGTACGGACTTCTTCCTTAGCATGGCGGCACACACTAGTATGAGTGACTCACGGGAATCTTAATCCTTGAATTTGTTGGCACTTGTCTCACACGGCTCAGTGGATCAAGTTAATAGGAGAGGCCGGACAAAATTTGGAAACTTTAAACGCTTATAACTCCGCTTATACAAAACTTTGAGGTTCTAAAAGTGGTTCCATTGATTTCCTCGTGAATTTTGCTTCTAGAAACAATCTTGAGAATTTAAAATGTGACGAAATAAACGTCAAAATTTGCGGTTTTAGTCAAAAATTTCATGTTCGACCTCTCCCATTGACTCAGTCTATTGTGCGGCTCTAACCCTTGCGTTTGCTTTTTTCCGATTCAATTGACATTTTGTCTTAATTGACGAGAGACGCGTGGAACATCGATTCTTTGAAAAGTTATGACAAACTTCCAGGATAAACTCCTGCCAAATAATGACTAAAGAATCATCATTATCTTATTAAAATAGTCGAGTCAGGGCAAATCGCGGGCACGAGGCTGCAAACGTCACACTACAACACTACCGTGCTAAAGAAATACGCTGTATCGTATAAACAGTCGAGAGTCGCCAATTTCCTCCGATAAAATGTTTGCTCTTGGGGAGAGTTCTGAATATTCTCCCTTAAAATTCTCAGATAATTTAAAAATGGTCGCGGATAAAATCCTCTGAAAAATTGGAAGAGAAATATTCGCAGATTTCCCTGGAAATTCATATTTTATCAAAGGAGTTTCGGCAACGTCTAAAGGCTCATACGTTGTTCTTCCTTAGCACGGCAGAACACACTTTTCCAGCAATTGAGTTTTCGCTTATGTGTAGAAGATTTGCGACTTAAGTACTTCAATCTTGCTTACAATCGAGATGTTGCAAGTGTGAAGAATTTGCGATTTGACTGTTGATTCTTATGTAAAAGTTTGCGAGAAACACGATAGTCCCACTGGTTTTCTCTGAAGTCAACTCCCAAGCTCAAAAAAAGCTTTCAAGTTGAGGCCAAAATGGAGGGATATCCCACCCTACCCTCAGAGTCCACCTCTACATCAAGACAAACTCTCCATGCAAAAATAGGGAACAAATACATTAGCACGGTTGCCGTGTTTTCAGTTTTGGAGGCCCCAAATAAAGTGGCAGCCCTGTCAATGTATTTGCTCCCTATCTTTGCATGGGGAGTTTGTCTTAATAATATGTAGAGGTGGACTCTCAGGGTAGGGTGGGATATCCCCTCCATTTTGGCCTCAACTTGAGAGCTTTTTTGGAGCTTGGGAGATGATTTCAGAGAAAACCAGTGGCACCATCGTGTTTCCCGTGAACTTTTACTTAAAAATCAGTAGTCAAATCGCAAATTCCTCACACATGCAACATCTCCATTTCGCGAGAAACACGATGGTGCCACTGGTTTTCTCTGAAATGAACTCCACAGCTCAAAAAAGCTTTCAAAATTGAGGCCGTGGAGGGAATATCCCACGCTATCCTGAGTGTCCATCTCTGTGAGGGTCAAACTCTCCATGCATAGACAGGGAGCAAATACATTAGCAGGGTTGCCTTGTTTTCAGTTTTGGAGTCCTTAAACAAAGTGACAACCCTGTTAATGTATTTGCTCCCTATCTTTAAATGGAGAGTTTGACTTGATACAGAGGTGGACTCTCGGGGTAGTATGGGATATATCCTCTCCATCACGGCCACAATAATTACTTTGAGAGCTTTTTTTGAGCTTTGGGGTTGGTCCCAGAGAAAACCAGTGGCACCATCAAGTTTCTCGCCAAATATTACGTAGGAATTAATAATTAAAGCACAAATTCCAGAAATATGTGAGATCTCCATTGCATACATGTACAGTACCTACGAACATACTAATTTTTTATTTGTGTTTTAAGCGGTTGATGAAGACTCGGGTGACCAGCCGAAACGTCCTGACTCTTATGTTTATTGATTTTAGCCTTGTTTCCCACTGATTTTTTGTGTTTTTGTCGAAAATACTACATCTGTGCCGTTCTTTGATTGATTTTAAGTTCCAGGTTTGTCATATGGGTCCCTTTGGTTGGGGCCCGACACAAACTAGCTTGATCTTAGAAGAATGTCGTATTTTTTGTAGGGAAATGTTTATTGCATTTAGCAGGAAAACATTCTAAATGCACTTTTAACTTATTGTAAAGAGGCTGTTTGCGCTATTCTGGGATTTGCTAATCACGCGTTTCCCGTTAACATTTAGTGATCTGAGGGGAATATAAGTAATTTCCGTCTATCAAACATGATACGTCACAGCCCAAAGAGAAAAACAATCTCCGTATCAAAATGCCAGCATTTAGGCATAAAATATTCCTTATCTCAATTATATCTGACGTGGAAAGAGGAACTTTTATTTGGTGATTCTTTTAACTCGCCGAAGAATAAACCGAGGATACGGCGAAAAACCCTGCATTTAATTAAACGCTCTACAATATTCATTATTTCTGCCCATTGAGTTATTAGCACCAAGAGTTCTTTTGAAATGCGTTGTCAAACCATTGAATTTCGACAGTATTCTTTCTCTGGAGATCCAGATTATTTATTGTGAAAATTGTATTGAGATTTTCTTTTTCTGTTCGAGCGTTTGAGTCTCCGATGAAGCATTAGCGTACCGGCACACTCCTTAAGGAATTTCTAGTTGACCATTTGGACTAAATTTTGCGATTTGGAACTATAAATTCTAGCACGGTTTAGAAACAGAGTATGTGCCATTAGTTTCCCTATGGACATAAGTGTTTTTCCAGAAGAGCCAGAATTTATAGTTCCAAATTGCAAAATGCAGCCCATCTGTAGATCACTAACCGATGGTCCAAATAACTCAGAAAAACGATTTTTCATTGAATCAGTTGCCTACACAATTTTTTGCAGGGTTTTTAATTCAAACTTTTTTCTATGGAGGGATACTTTCTCAGAATGGATCGAAAGATCAAAATTTGAGTTTTTTAACACGGAATAAGGTGCAGCCACAATGAGCGTATTTTACGCAAAATCACTGGAAAAAAAAGTCGCTTGGATCTAGAGTCCAGACTCTTAAAAGCATTGACAAGAAAAAACACTCTGATTCAATCCGATTTTAGCTAGCATCAAATGGTAATCCGCTTAAATCAAAAGGCCTCGCTCTTCGATTCAAGGAAAAATCCGATTGAATTGAGAAGATTTTTATTGTCAATATTACTGAAAGTCTTGGCTCTTAATCCGAGCTACTTTTTTCCCAGTAACGAGACTTTTTAAAGCCAAAACCGTCCAAAACCCACTATCAGGACGTCGAAAAAGTTTGAAATCCTTCTTTAACGCACAATGTGCGACAAGAATCCGAATAACGCACTTTATTCCCGACGTCTACGGCCTCCTTTTTTCCTATGCATCGCAAACAATCTTTGATGATTCTAAAGATTGCGCTATTTCAAATTGTAGATGCTTCTTAACCAACCGAACAACCAAGCATTCATCAGAGTATGTTTTTCTAATCGTGCGTTTGAGTCTTTCATTCGATTGTAGACATACTGTACGCATCGCATTGAACACGGACCTGCATTGCACCAGAAGTGGACGTATTTCTGCCAAACGGAACGAAGTGCATTATGACGTGAGCCCTTTTGTACTGTTGTGCATATAATCTTATGGGTCTCAGGGCTCACGTTATAATGCACATAGTTTCGTTTGGCAGAAATACGTCCAATTTCAAAAGAGAGAGGTGAGTAAGAACAAAAAGAAACGGTAGGAATAAGGAGAGGGAATCGAAAAAATGAGAAAAATGATTTGAGGCGTCTTATCACAACCAAACGTAAAGAGAAGAGAAAGACATACAGCGCTTTCGACGTGGTGGATTGTTCATTGAACTAATTTATGCTAAAAAATGCCATGTTCAAAAGAAGTTGATGAAATTAAACCATGACTCACGCGAGTTTTTTTTAACATATCGACGGTGAAACTACCAAACCACGTATCTCGTTTGCGGTGTTTAAAAATCTACGCTCACATTTTATTTTTTTGAAGTAGACCAAATCAATATCATTCCTTGAAATTTTCACAGAATTTTCTCCGCACGAAGAGGAAAAATCACAGAAATGTTTAAGACTGGACGTAAAGTAGTTTTTCATTTAAAAAATAAAGTATGACAGGAAGTCTGCGACGTCGCAAACCGAGATACGTGGTTTGGTAGTTTCACCGTCGATATTTTCTTTTAGCGTGAGGATACATCACGTGCCTAAAACACTCTCAAGGCCTTTCGATGTCACCCGGTGTCTCTTGTGATAACAAAACACAACAAATTAAAAGCTGAATCTCAGCTGTGTTTAAAATGTAATGGCTTTGGTCTTTGTTTATCAAGGGAAAACATTAACTCCGGCTAAAATTTGAATGAGAATCAAAAGTTTCCTCATAGTCGAAAAATTGAGTCTTTAAGTAGATCCATTTCAAGAGAGAGGACTGATGGGTAGGAAATAATGTATCTGTTATTAATTTTTTCCTCCTTTCTAAGCGGTCTAGCCTGACAAGAGTGCTAATGGATCAGGTTGCGTCTTGAATTTTTTTTCTTTTTTCATGTTTTAGGAGGCTTTTTTCTGTAGACTATTCATCCTTGAAGATCACTAGCCAACTGATTTTGCTTAAAACTTATTTTGCAGTTGTGAATCTGAGATTTCCTGACTTACTCGCAGTTTTATTTAGGTGCATTTGCGAAAAATGAGACCTCCGACGAAGTTAAAATATCGGAACCTGTGTTTTAAACGTAAATGAAATCAGTTGACGAAGATCCCTCCTCCCCTAAAAAAACTTTACTCAAAATGCAACTTTTAATCATAAATCACAAAATTGTGATTTCTGCATTGCCAAAGTTTATACATTGCCCAGCATTTAGTAATGCTTGGGTTTGTGCTGAAAATGAAAACTTTGCAGGCTTGTACCATTAAATTCTGCTTTGACTCAAGCAAACAATGTAAAAAAGAGCTTTTCTTATCACACGGTTTCATCGAATCAAAATTCAATGAATTTCTTCGGTTCATAAGGAAAAGGAAACTTTTCAGAAGACTAAATTTAGACACAACGAAATCATCCGTAATCGACTCAACTACATAGGCTGTCCCAAAACAACTGAGAGTAAGTCTGTATTTCAGAAACAATAATAGATATTGAAACGCGGTTTGTAGGAGGTTGTAGCTCATATCCTTAGCTATCCAACGAGCCCAAGATTTGCTATTTTGGTCAAAATTTCGCTGAGTTACAGCATTTTTTTGGAGCCGTGTAAAATATAACCCTACAGGATTTTTGAGTATTTTTTTCCTTGTCTGAACTGTTGTTCCGAGATCGCAACTTTGCGGATCACGTTGGCACTGGTCTAGATGCAAGTTCTAACATGTTTGCATGTGCTTTCATTGCATACCAGAGTTTTCTTCAACTTCCCAGCTCAGGGAAGCCAACATTGTCCAACGTTAATGACACTTTCTTCCTCCGCCGCAGAAGTTGACGGCCGGCCGCCATGCGGAATCAAAGCTGCCGACTCGCGACCCTCGGAAAAAGCTGCATGCCACCGATAAATGGTGCTCTCCCCAAGTCGATTTTCTCCATAAGCAACTAACATCTCTTTCACGGTATCAGAGACAGTTAAACCTTGGTAGACACAGTAATGGATGGCATAGCGTTGCTCTTGTTTCAGCTCCGCGGGTGAACTCATTGCACCAAACGAGAACACGTGTCATTAACGCTAGACAATGTTGGCTTCACTGAGCTGGGAAGTTGAAGAAAACTCTGATATGTAATGAAAGCACATGCAAACATGTTAGAACTTGCATCTAGACCAGTGCCAACGTGATCCGCAAAGTTGCGATCTCGGAACAACAGTTCAGACAAGGAAAAAAATACTCAAAAATCCTGTAGGGTTATATTTTACACGGCTCCAAAAAATTGCTGTAACTCAGCGTTTGTCGTATCGTTCGTAATTTTGACCAAAATAGCAAATCTTGGGCTCGTTGAATAGCTAAGGATATGAGCTACAACCTCCCACAAACCGCGTTTCAATATCTATTATTGTTTCTGAAATACAGACTTACTCTCAGTTGTTTTGGGACAGCCTATGTATTTATAGGTGCATTTGCGAAAAATGAGACCTCCGACGAAGTTAAAATATCGGGACCTGTGTTTTAAATGTAAATGAAATCAGTTGACGAAGATCCCTCCTCCCCTAAAAAACTTTACTCAAAATGCAACTTTTAATCAAAAATCATAAAGTTGTGATTTCTGCATTGCCAAAGTTTATACATTGCCCAGCATTTAGTAATGCTTGGGTTTGTGCTGAAAATGAAAACTTTGCAGGCTTGTACCATTAAATCCTGCTTTGACTCAAGCAAACAATGTAAAAAAGAGCTTTTCTTATCACACGGTTTCATCGAATCAAAATTCAATGAATTTCTTCGGTTCATAAGGAAAAGGAAACTTTTCAGAAGACTAAATTTAGACACAACGAAATCATCCGTAATCGACTCAACTACATTAGACGTAGTCAAATTTCTGCTCATGTTTTAATTTTTAACGCAAAGCTGAGTAACATTCCGACTTAAAATTTGTGAGTAATGTCTTCATTTTCTAAATGTATCAATGTATCATAATGTTAAGTTTTCCTTCCAAAAAATAAAACACGAAAGGAGCCTTGGAAACATGCGGATCAGATAGTATGATTCTATTTGAAGCTGTCCATATATTTGTTAAAATTAGAAACTTGCCTAAGAAACACAAAAAAACGAGTAACCAAGATTAAAATCAACAAGTATGAAGACTGGTACCTTTTGGGGGTAGTTTCAACCCCCTCCTCGGCCAGTAAGGAAATATATACATAAGAATTACAAAAATCAAAATCCCTAGACCCCAATTCGCAAAAACAACGTCCGGCGGTCTTTGATTTTTATAATTTTTTTGTTTAAGTCTTTGTTTCTGGTCAAGGGATTGAAACCACTCGAAACGTCTCATGTTTTGTGTATGATGTTTTTAGCCTATTGGTTACCCGTTTCCTTGTGTTTTTAGTTGAGTTATTCGGGCTGCTTTTGTGGATTATTGTTATGAATTTGTTGTAACTTAGTTCTATGCGCTAGGAAAAAGCGCTGAAGCTTGACTTGAAATTCAATTGCAGTCGCTCTGGATTGCGGATTACAAATTAGGGCAATGAACGGATCGTTGTGGGTATGTAAATCTCGATTACTGCCAACGAATTACATAATGGAAATGCGAGCGTCTAATTAAAATGACGCGAGTGCGTTTCGCAGTGTGGCTAACGAGTTTCCACTGAATATTTCAGTACGGAAAATATGGGCTATGATATGCAGTTGCGCTAGGGTTTTACTTATCGACGCGCATAGGTAAGTAGAATTTTTCTGCCACACAGTGGATCGAGTCACTTAGAGAGGCCCGCCATGAAATTTTTGACTAAAACTGCAAATTTTGATGTTAATTTCGTCACATTTTCAATTTCAAGTGGTGCTTTAAGAACAAAATTTTACGAGAAAACCAATAGAACCACTTACAGATCCTTAAAATTTTGTTTAAAGGGAGTTGCAAGCTTTTGAAGTGTACAAATTATGTCCGACCTCTCCTACTGACTCGATGCACTGTGTGCCTCCGCCCATGACGGTCGCGGGCGACAAATGGATTCGTTGCAAACTTGAGTTGGAGTAAAAGCGCAAAGTAATTACGAATGGAGAACGATTTACAAATCATAATGAGCGCATCAGAAAAGTCTAAAATGCACTCCTAGCTTCACATTTTGCGGAAGACTTATGCGTTTTTAAAAGCTTACCGCTTCCGCGTCACAGGTGAATCTTCCGTAAGAGGAGTCGTTCCATCCAACCTTTGCGTACTATTACCTGCGGACCGATTATTGAAATTGATAGACAAAGCTATAGACAAATGCGAGAAAAGGGATTTGGAGGGATCCTATTGGTGAAGCAGGTGGTGGCAATGGACATAGGAAGTAGGCAATGGACTAACTAACGGTAACCCACTAAAGACCCGACAGTTAGTCCATCATTTTCTTCCTCAGTCTATAAGAACCAACCATGTCAACCAATAAGATCGCTCCATACTCCCTATGTTTTCTTTGTCTATCGCTTTGTCCATCAGTTTCAATAATCGCCCCGCTGGATGCTACACAACATTCAACATGGGTGACGCTTCCGCGGGCAAATCGTGAGGAAGCACCATTTTAGTGTTATTTATCAACGCAAGGAAAATGTGTTGATTGAATCCTATCTCGTCACGAGTGTTTTGGGCGGATTGGCGTCGGCCATGTTGAATATTGCGTGGCATCCTGGTCCGCAAGGGTTGAACGGAACAACTCTCATGAAATGGACTGCATTTTGCAATTTGGACCTATAAATTGTGGCTCTTCTGGAAAAACACTTATGTGCACAGGGAAAATAATGGCACATGCGTTGTTTTTAGACCGGGCTAGAATTTATAGTTCCAAATTGCAAAATGCAGTCCAAATGTTCACCCGTGCGGCTCGTGCCGTAATATCATTTCTCCAGCGCGAAGCTTAAAAGAGCGCGTATCTCTTACACAGATTGTGAAGTTGGAAGTGTATTTCAGACTTTTCCGATACACTCATTGTGATTTTTACTCGATTTTCCCCGAGTAATTTCTCTGATTTTTGCTCTAGCTGAGATTTGCAACAGTCCTCTTCTGTCGTGCTAAGGAAAAACGCCGTATGAACATTCAAGAGTTGCTATACTTCCTCAGGTGAAATTTTTATTTTTGAGGAAAATTGCTTTTCGTGATTCTGGAGGCTCCTAAGGGCGCTAAAACGACCGTTCGGCCGATCGAATCACTTGAATCGCGATCCCTCACTTGTGACTTTTAAGCGAGTTTTTGTGTGGATGGTGTGTATTACGTGATTCTGGAGGCTCCTAAGGGCGCTGAAACGACCGTTCGGCCGATCGAATCAAGTGAACCGCGATCCCTCACATTTGGCTTTCACACGAGTTTTTGTGTGGATGGTGTGCATTTCGTGATTCAGGATGATGAATATTTTTTCTTGAAATTTTCAGGAACTTTAGATCAAAGTACGAACAAAATTCTCTCAAAAATTGGTAGAAAAATATTCTTAAGTTTACCAGGGAATTCGTGTTTTAACAAAGATAATTTGGCAACGCCTGGAAATTCATACGGCGTTTTTCCTTAGCGCGGCAGTATTTATGACGGCATCATGATGGATGCAGCCATAAAAAGTTCCATGTATGAACAAGACATTCTAAATATAGAGGGAAAGTTACAAACAGGGGAAATTCGTATTTTGATGCAGATGCCATACACGAGAAGATATTCAAATTAAAAATCCGTTTCATCAACCTTTCGCATCTAGACTAACATTCCTTGATTATCTAAAAAATCACGTACCGTCCATCGATTACTCAAAAGAAGAGTTTTTATTCACGAATGCGTCCAATTAAAGTAGGGTTCAGGGCATTTTCAGCAATTAAAACTTCCCTTCTGCTCTGAAACACAGTTTGCTTTGCCGAAAGCTCAGCTGAACGTATTTCTGCCAGAGGGAACTATATGCATTAATACAGGAGCCCTGAGACCAATAAGAATATGTGCATAACAGGGCTCACGTCATAATGCACATAGTTCCGTTTGATAGAAATACGTCCAGCTAAAATGCCGCCTTTGTTTTTATCCCATTTTACCGGAAAAAAGTATCAAAATATTATTCACTCGACACTAATTCATTTATAATTAGCGGTAGCAGTAGCTTCTGGAATGCAGGTCTACGAATAAAAAGAGCAAGAGAAAAAGGGAAAAAAATGGAAGGTTAATTTACACTCAATTCTATGTGAGTATCCGCGAATTCAGGTCAACGTGGCAACAGAGCAAATGCTGCCTCACGCCCGTGAACTTGACCAAGGTTTAATTTCACTGTTGCGTAAAACGGACTGACTGTGTTCCAAGTTTGAGCGCGGAAAGGAAACTGCATATGAATTCAATTGTAACCATCTTGTGTCTATAAAAAGTCACGCCGCGTGGGTTTTATAGACAGAAGCTGTTCCATGATCATAGATCAGAATTGAACCTTTGAGTCTGGAATACCTAATTTTGTTGAAAGATTGAATGATTCAAACGCCCAGTTACACAATCATGGAAATCGAGTATTTCAGAGTTTAGTGAATGGACTCTGTTCTCATCAGAGTACCTGTATAGCGAGAGTATGGACAAGTGTGAAACTCCGAAAATTAGTGGGACCTTCACCGACGTAACCCAAAATTAAGCGAGGGCCCAAAAGGGCAGCCTAACTATGAATTTAAATTATCTAGAAGGATCTATTTGTATTTTTACGGACGTTACGAAAAAGCAGTTTGTAAAGCAAGTATTTGAGCTAGTCTTTACGTAAAACTCATTTTTGCGAAAGAACATACATTTTCAAGTTTTTCAATTCAAGTTCAGTTAACATTCTTGGCTATCTTGGGTTGAGATTGAAATGTGAAGATTGGCTGTGATCTTTTGTGTGTTAGAGAGTTTGTTGCCCTTTTAGGTCCTAAGCCTTCCATGAAATGAGCTGTCCATACTCTTGCTAGTTACTATACAGGGTACTCTAGTCTCCATTAGTATGCGCGTCTTGGGAATTGTCAATTTATGACGTAAAGGTCCTATAGAAGAGGGTGGTAAAGGGGTGTCTGATCTTTACTTAATTATGAGGTGACGGTAATTTAGAGGTCACTTAAGGAGAAAAATGTGGATGTATATAGTTATTTTACCAGAATTTTACGTTCTACGGAAATCGAATGAAATTACTGACGTCTAATTTTTACGCTGTTGTAAATAATAATATTCTGCTCCAATACTGGGAACTTTACCAGCGGACAGACTTGCCAACGGAGCCAAATTAGATTCAAAATTCCATGCAATTGAAATAATTTAAAGTCAGTTAGGGTCTTTTCTACGTCAATTAGAAGTATTCAGAGTTAGTTACAGAAGATTGAATTTGAATTTAGTAAAATTAGAGCCTAATTGGACCGAGTTCATGAGGAAAGAATAACCCATATTTTCGAAAAAATTGCGTTAAGAATGTTTTTGAGTTTCACAAGTCGTATATATTCCCCTGCCAAAAACTCAAAGTCGAGAAAAAAAATTAGTCCGTGTTTAGAGGGGTTAAAGTTTACTTTTAACGACTTTTTACGCAACTTTATGCGAATTGGTTCCTTTCCGTTGAACTCGGTCCAATTAGACTCGATCTCATCTACAATATGGAAGAAAATCATGATTCATAAAATTATTTAGTGTGAAGGAGGACACCCCTCTATGTTGATAGGTAAAATGTTAGAAAAGGAAAAAATTTCTATTTTTTTTAAAGTCCCAACAAGAACAAATGCAAAGCTGCTTGATCTTTAAAACCAGCCGGAGAACACGTGTCTTGGCGAGTGTCCATGTTAAAGTAAAATTTGACTTACATTGTTCCTGGGTACACGCTGAGGTTAACTCCAGCAAGAGCTTGGTGAGATCCGTAGCTCTTGTATGCATCCTGAATGCAGATCACAGGGCTGGCTGGAACGTCATCGTATTGCATCCCCAATGTGCCTAAGGCAGCCATCGTGGAAGCTTTAACATTAAAACAAATGTGTTTCATGTAATTTTGCTGATATAGGTACTCTCAAACAAATCAAACATTTTTACTGGTCATTTGGATGATGATAAATTCAATCAGGTGATCGATAACTTTAATAGATCGTATTCGATAGTGGTTCGATGTATCGTTTGGTTCAAAACGATAGAACATAAGCTCACACAAAAATTTCAGGATTTAAGTGAGGAGAGCTGAAAATGAGAAAACTCCTAACAACCTCATTTTCATTGTCATTTCATACTCATTATAATCAAAAATCTACCACAAGAAACTCGTTCCCTCAAATTACTCAATTGACTTTTGAGGTTATTATTATGGTTTTGAACCAATCGATATCAAATATATCGCATCGATAGAACGCCTATTTGATGTTTCGAATGAGATCGATACCATAACATGCACTGGAGACTTAAACGAATGGGTATGAAAATAAGCGTGTATAAGATGACGATTAATTCAGTCTCTTCCAGTGATATAGTGCTAAAAAAAACGCCATATGGATATTCGGATGTTGCAAAATCCCCCCCCCCCCCCTAAAATACGCATTTCACAGAAAATGTATGAATATTTTTAAAATTACTCCGTAAAAATCGTATTATGATGGATCATACGGCGTTCTTTTTAAGCATGATTGCGCAGTGGTCCCTTCAGAGGCGATTCTGGGAAGTTGGCATCACTGCTTTCCCTCATTTAAACGTATGTGAAACAATCGATTCTTGGAGAGGCAGCTCGTCTCGCCTAAAATCGATATTTTCGGTGGATATAAATGGAGAATAAACAGTGTTGTCAGCTCTCCAGAATCGCCGCTGCCTCCCACGCGTTGCGCTACAAAGTAATAAAATCTTGTAGACGCGCCGCGTGTCTCCCAGTGATGCCATTGCACGGCATACCTCCTTTAAAATTTTCATATTAATAATTTTCTTATTTCTCAGGTCCGTTGGCGGAAACAACTGAACGTTCGGCGGGACTTAATGAGACACCGCTGTTTAGCCAGTGGCGGAAGAGGTAAATTCTGTCGGTGAGCATTATATTAATTTAGCATAAAAGTCCTCAATTAATTTTTCAGATTTACATTTCCGGTAAAAATACAAACACGTCGCAGCGTGGTTAATATGTTAAGCGGCAGTCATGCAAATAATTGAGGCGACGCGACTTGCGTTCCCCGCGCAGTGCTCATCTCTAATTGTTAGAGCAATGACTTCGCAGTTTGATGATTATTTACGCAGTCCCTACAATGAAAATTATTGATTCATTACGCTGTTTATCGAACGAGGCGAATGATTATGGCTCACTGTTTCAAGTGCACAGTACTTTAAGTGCCTGCATTTATGTCACTTATTCTCTCTGAAGGTTAGGTTCTGGGAAAAAGAACTTCTAAGTTGCAGTCAATAATCGTCCATTTATTTTACAACGTGATGTTGTTCGGGAGCGTTTGTCATTCCTATTCATAGGAAAAAGAAGAAATACTTTTGAAGGAATCAAAATCTCTGACAATTTTTAGCGATTTTATTGATTGGAAAGGGTATGTTGCAATTTCAATGGTGCTATATTTTATTGTACTCTGAGCCGTCTGATCATTGAGTTTCAAAAGTTTGACTTTATCGCAGCGGTATATTGAACAAAATTCAGCAAAGATCTTTCTACATCATTTGAGGGGCTTAGAGTACAAGACGCGTTTATGCAGTTTTTGAAAAAAATGTAGATATAATAGAGTTCAAGTGAAACTAGTCTTGATGCATGTTCTGTGAAAAATTCACTCCTAAAATTCCAATTTTTAAGCATCAAAAAGTCAGTTTGAACTTTCTTTCTGTTTGACATGAGCATCCGTGTAATTCCGAAACTTCAAAAACGTATTTCTCGAAATAGCAAAAACTGCACAAAGGACCACTAGACAAGGTACGAATTTAAGCACTCTGATACATGTTTCTTAACCAGAATTTCACGTAGAACACGATTCGCGCAACGAAAATTACTGAAACCAACTCCTAACGGAGCTATAAACATTTTTATTTCACATTGGTTAAGAGGAATTTGAACTACCTGATCACAAGAAACTCAAAGCTCCACGTGAGTCAAATCGAGCACTACAACGGTTTCAGCGAGCTTCTCAATCGAGCAATGTTCATTTCCCACCACGTGTTGTTCAAACTATAAGTAATTTGCTATAGCTGAGCCAAAGCGTCAATATTGAGGTTGCCAGATTTTTTTATCGCAGAGACGTTAATGATAACGTTTAGCGCACGATGTGAATCACGTAGAGCATCGAGTTTTCATAAGCGGGTGTTTTCAATTCACGCACCAAGAATCATTAAATATCCTCGGAAAGAGTTGATTTTGGTAATTTTTGTTGTGCGCATTGTGTTTTACGTGAAATTTTGGTGAAGAAACATGTATCAGAATGCTGAAATTCGTACCTTGTCTAGTGGTCCAGTGTGTTCATGTTGACAGATGCGGATTGTTATTAGCGTATCACTATGCAAGAGGGCGCTGCGCTCTCAAGAGAAAGTGAAGGGGAAATTATTGGCAAGAGAAGAAAGGAACAATAAATAACAAGTGGACATTGATCAGCAGCCCGGCCAGAATTGTGGAGGGGGTCCTAAGTTCTAATATTTTTCAAGGATGGTGTAGGGTTGGGAGATTTAGTAGTAACAAATTCCAAAAGATCGCTAAAAGTAAGTTTTTTGGGTGGAAATGTTGGGTCTCAAGGGAGAGGGTCTCCAGATTATTTTGAGTCAGCTGAGCTCGGGAGAAATTTTCCTGCAAAAAGTCGACTCTTACAGTTTTTGGTGCGAGAAGAACGATGCGCACGTTAAAATTTCACGAAGATCCTCAAGCTCTAAAGAGTTTGAACAACTATCTTCAGTGCCGAATCAATGTTGAATTTACTTTGTTTCTGTTCTTTTGAAAGCACGTGCGTAAACTATTATCGGGTAGATTATTTAAAATGGGGGTAATGAAGGAAAATTGCATACAAACGCTTGCCTTGAATTATACTGTGTTAGTTCATACCGTTGACTATAGACGACAATTACACCAATTATTGTGTTACCTCTCAAAGGCAAAGACCTGAGGCAAGCTATGAAGAAATACACGGAAGATTTTCCTCTATTTTTAGCTATTATCTCATTTCCCCTTATTTTTTTCCTCCTAAAATAAATGTGTATTAACTCCTCTTGTGATGATAAAATAAATGTGATCATTGCAAGTACCTATAACTTTTATTTTATTTTCAGTAGCAAGTTGAGTGAATAACATTTTAAAGATAAAATGTAAAATAATTTGACGAACATTTGAGAGTTGCCAAAATGTTAATTTTTGAGGGAAGCTATGCATTTGTTTCCTTAAAATTCCCAGATATTGTAGATTTGATTGCGAATAGAATTCTATGAAAAATTGGGTGGAATATATCCGCTAGTTACTGAGCAAATTTGTATTTTATCGAAGGAAATTTTGCAACACCTGCAGGCTTATACTGGGTTTCTCACGCGGCAGTATAACGCTAAAGCTTAAAGTGGTGGTCCATGGAGTTACCTTAACTGTGGATAGGTTCTAGCTCTACAGATGCAAGACTGCAGCACTGGTCCAAGCAGGGCTGGCGCCCATCCAAAATGTAGAGGATACCGTCAAGATCAAGTTTAGCAGAAAAACTAAGTGTTTTTTTTTTTTTTTTTTAACATTCAAGGGTTTGTCGACTAAAATTGTGGTTCCCCTCACGAGAAAATGTAACTGCATTTTAATGTTGCAAAATTTCCCCTCGCAAATGCATTTTTACCAGGAAAATCTTGGAAATTTCCAACTGAAAATTTCACTGACTTTCTTTCTGATCTCATGTAAAAGTCAGATACATTTTGGAGAAAAATTGCACAGGTACATTCTTGTGAAAGATTGAAATGTTTTAGTCAACTTTGCAAATCTGGAATGGAGTGACGTTCCTTCGTTCTAGAGACGACGATATGAGGGGCTTAGAGGACAAGGCGCATAAGTGCAGTTTTTACTTTTTCGAGAAATGCGTGTTTGAGGTTTCTAAATTACATGCATCTTTATGGCGAAAGGAAAGTTCAAACTGACTTTAAGATGCTTAAAAATTGAAATTTATGAGCGAATTTCTCACAGAATATGCATTAGGACTAGCTTCACTCGAAACTATCAATATCTCATTTTTTGCAAAAACTGCACTTACGCACCTTGTCCTCGGAATGATGCCCCACAGATGACGATGCACTGGAAAAAAACACACATAGGATCTAGAGTCCAGACTCTGAAAAACACGACAAGAAAAAATACTCTTGATTCAATCAGATTTTAACTTAAATCAAGAACCAAGCCTCTTAATTTGAGCGGTTTTCCTTTTGATTTAAGCATAAATCTGATTGAATCAAGAGTACTTTTTCTTATCAATGTTTTCAAGAGTCTGAACTTCTGATCCAATGTGTTTTTTTCCCCATGTGTGTTCACTTGAAATGTAATTCTCAATTATCAAAACTGCACTTACCCGCCTTGCCCTCCGAACCCCTCAAGTGATGTCTCAATTTTAGGAGAGAAAAATCAAACTTACCGCGATGCAACCAGAATTATCCCAAGAGATGTGGAAGATTTCGGTCACTAGTAAATCCAGGAAAACTCTCCGTGCACTTAAAAAATCGACGAAACAACCAAAGACGCTAAAACTCGACGGGAACTCGCGGTTCTTTTCATCTCAGCTACCGGTCGGGCCGTAGAACCGACGGGAAACACGAGGACAAGAACGCGGGAGCAAGCTTCGATCTGAACACGTCCTGAGCTACTGAGCACTCGCACGGAAGGCGCGAAAATTCTCGCCGATCCGATCGCGTGCCGCGGAAATCGTAGGACAGCGCTGACAATTTTACTCCATCATGGAAAAAAAAGTGTCACAATCCTAACTCTACTCCTGGCTGATTTTGGCGTCAGATATTAGAGTAGTTTCACAAGCCAGAGATATGCACTGGAAAAAAAAAACACATCGGATCTAGAGTCCAGACTCTTGAAAACATCGACAAGAAAAAGTACTCTTGATTAAATCAGAATCTAGCTTAAATCAAAAGGAAATCCGCTTCAATTAAGAGGCTTGCTTCTCGATTTAGAGCTTAATATCTGATTGAATCAACAGTATTTTTTCTTGTCGCTGTTTTTATGAGTCTGGACTCAAGATCCAATGTGCTTTTTTTTCCAGTGCATGGCTTTACTAGCCCATTTGAATTTTGCCGCGCTTTAAAAGAGCAGCGAAATTCGAACGAGTCAACCGGACCACGCTCTCACATTAGATTTGATTTGAACTTGTCCTCATCATTTTTCCATATTTCTTCTTCAAATCTCAATTTAAATGCCTAAAACGAACATTTAATAAAGTTGGGATGGTGAATTTTTATGAAAAACCTATTTTGGCTTGGAAACGAAATTTGATTTGAACTTGTCCTCTTGATTTTTCCACATTTCTTCTTCTAATCTCGTTTTATTTGCCTCAAAACGAACAAATAACTAAAGTTGGGATGGTGAATTTTTATAATAAAACTATTTTGGCTTGGTAACGAGGAGAAGTCTTACAGGAGTCTCAGATAAAGTTAGTTTTTCTGCTGCTCTAACCACTAGGAGAGGTCGCTTCATTTTCTTCTTCTAGCGCACCGTCTTTATGTCTTTGGATCAACCATACTTCTAGCTGGTGCCCTCAAAGTCGGCATAAGTGTGGTTGAATTAACTATACCGCTGGCTGATCCCTTAACATTTCTGGCCAGTGCAACGACTCTTAAGGCCAAAACTCAGCTGGAAGTATTGTGGAGATCGAGATACTTTTTTTTTCAGTGATGCAGTGGATCTGTTATGAATTTTTGCAGGAGTGGAGAGGAGAGTCGTTTTTTTCTCAGAAAATGGCTCAAAAATTAAATCAATCACAATACGTGGTTTCTCGGAGGAGGAAACGTAACTTCATTCCACGGTTGCCAAATTGACTCAAACAATTAATTTATTTTACAAAATCTATCTGTGCAGTTTTTCTAAAAATTTATTTGGATTTTTTAATTGAATCTTATGCAATCTAAAGTGGCACACTGGGGGGGGGACACAGTGGATCTAGAGTCCAGACTCTTAGAAACCATCGACAAGAAAAAATACTCATGATTCAATCAGATTTAAGCTTAAATCAAGAACCAAGCCTCTTAATTTGAGCGGATTTCCCTTTGATTTAAGCTTAAATCTGATTGAATCGAGGGTCCTTCTTTTTGCCAATGTTTTCAAGAGTCTGGACTCTAGATCCAATGTGTTTTTTTTCCCCAGTGATCATAAAATGGGAAATTGGCACATTGTAATGTAGGTCCGCACCTACTTCAGAGTTTGCCAAAATAATCGGATTTTGCGTTTTTAGTGTAATGTCAAATCATTCTGAACCTTCCTAACGATCTGTTTCCAAAGGTATTCCATTGAATCTTACTTGAGGCTCGTAAAATTCAATTGTTCGACTTCTCCTGGTAAAAATTGGCAGTAGAATCTGTGTTCCAAAATACCATAGACCTACAGCCGACTGTAAGATTTCCAATAGCTTCTATAGCCGCCCACACAATTTCTTATAGCCTTTTATAGCCGATGGCGATTAAGCAACCAGCCTGACGATAAAGTGTATGCTATCCGTTACTAATTACGGATGCTAGGACTTAGTGAGTTTTTGGACTACCGCTCTCTTTTTGGGCCGTAGTATCTTGATTTATTTTGCGAGGGAAGCCCCGTACTTTTGAAGGATGCCTGCCATTCCTAATATGTTGGAGCGCCTTCAATTTCGTACGATACTGTGCAATACCTCTGGGTGAAATAGTTGCTTCAAGCGCCGTGGTACGCTGCGGCGCGGCGGGCGGGCAGCCAGCGCGAAACGCGCATTGGCGCCTACAAACCTAACAGGGATACTTCACGCATTGCGCAGTGCGTGAAGTATCCCTGTTAGGTTTGTAGGCGCCAGTGCGCCGCCGCTCCGCTTCGTGTTAGGCTCTTATATTTAATCTCGTGGAGTCAGCGTTGTTCAACTCATGACTTTGAAATGTTTGCACACTCTGTATGGATTATTCTCATTTTAATTGATGAAACCAAATATGTAGTAAAGGAAAATATAATGTGCGTTTTGTAAATATTATGGTGATTCAACAAACTTGCGGATTTACAAAGCACACGAATTTCTACACAATTTCTTATAGCCTTTTATAGCCGATGGCGAAAAAGCAACAGCCAGGCGATAAAGTGTAAAGCCCGGCGACAGGAACTATAGCCCGGCTGTTTAATTTTTTATCGCTTCGTGTAGTCCGGCCGTATGATTTTTTCCACTTTCTACAGCCAGCTATATGATTTTCTATCGCCTTCTTCAGTCGGCTATAAGAACTCCTATGGTATTTTGAAACGCAGCTCCTATCGTAAATTTTTACCAGGGTTTCTAGTTCAAGAGTGGTTTTCAATTAAATCAAAAAGAAAACTATACATGACCTCCTACAGGAAAGGGGCTGTTTAAGGATCAAGTGTGAATTGGAACCACCTCCTCCCCCTTAATGAAGGCAATTTTGGCTTTGCATGGAGTTATGGAACAAGGTTGACTCATTTGTATCAAATTATGACTTTGGAATTGCATATTTTTTAAATTGTATTTTACGTGGGGAAAAAACTTCAGTTACGAGAACCGACTACAGTTCCGGTCTATCAAATATTTTAAAAGACCAGACGGTGCCAAGGTTAATTTACAGTTTATGGAGAGCGTACCCTATAAATACGCAGTTTTCTGCACATATTGTGGACGAGAGATTTAATTATACATTATCAACATGCTCAAGTAAAATTTTGAGCAACTTTGAGACACAGCGAAAGACGAATACAAGTAATTTGATAATATTAAAGTAGGAGCAAGAAACTTCTATTCAACAGGCAACTCTTCTTGTCACTCAAGCAACAGTTTGCAACCGACATATTATTTAATTGGCTTGATACATACCATGTAAACCTTAATACACATTGCCTCTTTCGTTTCATCTTTGCGATAAGATCAACAGGTCTCCTAATTAAAGAATGTCCTCATTCGGACCGCGTTTAGCAGAAAGGAACAAAGCCACATTAGGCTATTGCTAAATTCAACTGAGTAATTTAATTTTTTACAAGAGAGCGTTTGTGCGGATTCCTTCGAAAACTTTAAGGTATTTGCTTCGTACCGTGCAGAAAATTCACTGAAATTTGCACAAGAATCTGCACAGCAGTTTTCATGAAAAAAATTATAGTATCCGAAGAAATGTGGCA
This sequence comes from Bemisia tabaci, assembly GCF_918797505.1. Lineage (NCBI taxonomy): Eukaryota > Metazoa > Arthropoda > Insecta > Hemiptera > Aleyrodidae > Bemisia > Bemisia tabaci. The sequence goes on along the minus strand of NC_092802.1, from coordinate 9,386,124 downwards.
ATAGCTCATGTGGCTTGGTTCCTTTCTGCTTACCGCGGCCCATTTATAATGCACCACACGATGCACCGACGCACAGTGGATCGAGTCGATAGGAGAGGTCGGACAAAATGTGGAAACTTTAAACGCTCATAACTCCGTTTATACAAAACTTTGAGGTTCCGAAAGTGGCGCCATTGGTTTCCTCGTGAAATTTTCTTTTACACTGAAAAAAAAATCTCTGTGTATTTACTAAGAAAATGGTAAAATTACCAAGAATTCAGGGTTCTATCTGATGCCAGTTTTTTCTTGGTAAAATTACATTTTATAGAATTTGTAATTTTACCGAGAAATCTCGGTAAAATAAATGAGCTTTCTCGGTAATTTTACTGGACCTTAGTAAAAACGTCAATATTTTGTATCGACTGTGGTAAAATTAACGAGATAAAATGGCAAAGTTACCGGGAATTGATTACCAAAAAAAGTGTTATTCTTACCTGAAAAAAACAGTAAAAATACCGGTTTTCAGGTAAGTTTACCAGTCTGTCTTGGTAGAATTACCAATAATTGGTAAAAAAAAGTGAGATGGTAAAGGTACCAACGGACCTTGGTAAAAACGCCAAGAATTTTTTTTCAGTGTGAGACACCCCTTAAACTAGAAAATTTGACGAGTTTAACCATCAAAACTTGCAGTTTCAGTCGGCGATTTCATATCCCATCTTTCTGATTGACTCGATCCGCTGTGCGACGAATAAATTGGATGCACCGATTTGTAGGTTAGTGGGGTCGACCCGGTGAGCTTTGCAACTGCGCATGCTGAGGTGAGCCGGCTTTTCACACATCAGATTCTAGACACCTCGTCGCTCTTCTAACGTACAGGCGTAACTTGATTTCCATATGAGCTCCGAAAAGAATGGCGCTATACCGAAAAGAGGGCTCAAGTTGAAATTGAGATACTCTCTTACGTTAGAACGGCGACGACTTGCGTAGCGGCAAATGAGCTCTGCAACAATGAAAGTCAAGGAGACAACATCGGTGCCAAGATAGGATTCGTCTCGCACTTGGACACTGAAAAAAAAAACACATTGGATCTAGAGTCCAGACTCTTAAAAAACGTCGACAAGAAAAAATACTCTTGATTCAATCGGATTTTTGCTTAAATCAAGAACCAAGCCTCTTAATTTGAGCGGATTTCCTTTTGATTTAAGCTTAAATCTGATTGAATCAGGAGTCCTTTTTCTTGTCAATGTTTTCAAGAGTCTCGACACTAGATCCGATGTGTTTTTTTTTTTCCAGTGCAGCGGAGAGAGGAGAATGTACCTATATAATAATTGAAGGGTTGAGTGCAGAAAGGGCGTACCTCGGTTGTGGTGTTTTGGAATCTCCAATGCTAATTTATACTTTGGAGGGGAAGAAATTAGACGAATTTTCTGGAATTTTACGTTTTTAGAATTGTAAAATCATCAAGAATGTTCAGTAAAAATCACAACGCATTACCTACATACTTTCGTAACAAGGTGGTGAAATGGTGCTGGGTCCACACCATTTCGCGGAAAACAAAAGCCAAGAAGTTCAAAAAATTTTAATTTGAGTCAAAAATTTTGAAAATGGTGTGAGCCCAGCACCATTTCACCACCTTGTTACATACTGTTCGGGCCATTTCTTAGTGTTTTTTTCCTCGTACATAATTTTGTTTCATTCATAACGAATGAGACATCAGCTCATGAAAATCATACATGCTAATAAAGTCAACCAACTCTGAGAAATTTCTCGTGATACTAAATGAGTGATTTATTGATTTTTTAAATGCTGATAAAAAACAGCAATAAACTAATAAATCATCTCTGAGCGTAATTTCAATGCTTTTTATTTAGGAATATTAATGAATCATGTAAATTAAGAGACGAAACTCCGTTTTTTTCGGAACAAAGGTATTTATTGTTGTTTATACAAGGGTGGAACTACATTTGACAGAACGTAGCCGGAAGGCCTACTTTACATTTTAAAGTTTTGAAGCCTATCGTTTATTTATGTACATAGTGTGTATTCTTGAGTTCCCCCTGTATTATTTCCCTTTAAAGTTTCTTAATTACTAAATTTCTCACTTGAAGGTCCTCATCCTTCTTGGCTTTAAATGCTCGTTGTTCTCCTCGGTACTGCCGAGAGACAAAACTCAGTAAGATTTAACGTAGCACAGTTTAAATTACTATGATGCATACAGAGTGTGCAAAAACTCCATTCTAATCACAAGTTTCCATATTGTTTAATTTTTGATTTTTTGCTCCTAAGGGACTTTGACATTGAGGCATCTCCTCAAACAGCCAAAGTGAGAAGCTAAGAAATGCTCAACTCCGCAAGTTCAAATAATCGCGCCAAACAGAGCGGTGGGCGTGAAACCCATCAGCGCCTACGAGGCTGTGGGAATACTTCACGCATTGCGCCAAACGCAATGAGGTTGGCGTGGCACATACTGGCGCCTGCAAGACTGTAAGAATACTTCAAAGCATTGCGCTTATACCAAGGACGTAATTTCTCGGTGTGGTACCTCCCACCAACAGTAAACACGATTTCCCACCAGTGTATACACCGCGAGCCTGCAATCCTATGATCAGAGGGTCATGGAGACTTCGCATTCCTTAAGGGTATCTTAGTCTGCAGAAATTGGAAATTGAAGGGAAGAACAGGAAATCAATCTGAGATGAGTCAAACCGAACCAAAGTTATGGTGATTTTCACTTTTAAGTCAACACTGGGAAAAAAAACGCATTGGATCTAGAGTCCAGACTCTTAAAAACATCGACAAGGAAAAATACTCTTGCTTCAATCAGATTTAGCTTAAATCAAAACGAAATCCGCTTAATTTAACGGGATTTCTTTTGATCTAAGCTAGAATCTGATTGAATCAAGAATTATTTTTTCTTGTCGAATGTCTTCAAGAGTCTGGACTCTAGATCCAATGTGTATTTTTTTTTTTTCCAGTGATCCAGCTCCTCCGTGGAGCCAAAGTAAGGAAACCTCTCTTAACTTATTTTTTAGGACATTTTTTGGAGTGTTCCGCTAGAGGATCGAAATGCAATTTCTTTTGACCTCTAATTCGACGCAAAGTCGCTTCACTATGAGTGAACCCCGTGGATTCTTTACCCTTTTGCTGGTCAAACATCCATTTACTTTAAACTTGAATCTCAAATGGAACGAATTAAAATAAAAATTAACACTAGCAGAAAACAAATGACGTCACTGAGAGAGTTGGCTCTTTATATATTTGAGAGAATACACTGGAAAAAAACATTGGATCTTGAGCCCGGAGTCTTGAAAACATTGACAAGAGAAAGTACTCATGACTCAATCGGATTTTGCTTGAATCAAAACGAAATCCGCTTAAATTAAGAGGCTTGGTTCTTGATTTAGGCTAGATTCTGATTGAATCAAGTGTACTTTTTCTTGTCGATATTTTTAAGAGTCTGGACTCTAGATCCAATGTGTTTTTCTTCCAGTATATAATGGGCCTGTTGTAAATTTTGTTAGAGCAAACACGAGAGATGTTCCTTACAAGTAGATAATGTCTCAAAAATCACGATGAGTGAGTCGGCAAACTCTGAAATGCACTCCTAACTTCACAATCTGCGTGCGAAATTTGCGTTTTTTAAAGCTTCCCGCTTCAAAAAGGATACTACGGCACAGGTGAACATTTCGTTGGAAGATTCATTCCATTCAATCCCTGCTCAACATGGCCGACGCTTTCGCGCTCAAGTTGAGGAGAGCACGAGGTCAATGAAGGCGGATATCTATCAGCGCGCGAAAAATGTGAATATAAACACGCCGATTGTTATGAGGTAGTTAGAATCATCGTCTCATCACATGTGTTTTGGCGGATTGGCGTCGGCTATGTTGTATATTGCGCAGTATCCTTGCGAGCAGGGGTTGGATGGAATGACTCCTCCAACGAAATGTTCACCTGTGGCGTGGTATCGTTTTAGAGGCTGGAAGCTCGAAAAAACGCTGATTTTTTATGCAAATTGTGAAGTAAGGAGTGCAATTCAGACTTTGCCGATACGCACATCGTCATTTTTGAAACGTTTCCAACGAGGGACAACTTTCATTTTTGATCCAGCAAAAGTTTGCAGCAGTCCTATTGAGGCATTCGGATTACGTTCGTATTGGTATTTGGAGTGTAGCCGAGTGCTAGAAATAATGTAAAATTTTCTTTAAAAAACTTACATTTTATTAACAAACTTTGACCGAAGCTTTTCGAAGCAAACGCTTCATCGTTAGGGTCACAAAATCGATATCACAAAGGCCATATAATTTAATTTCAAACAAGCCAACAGATTTCAGTGGTAATAATTCAACTACGTATGCCATAATTTAATTTCAAACAAGGTAACAGATTTCAGTGGTAACAATTCAATTACGTTCGTATGTTCGAATAGCATCATGCCATCATGCATCATCAAAAAAAAAAGAAATAAAATAAAATCAATCGGCGTCTCCTGCGTGGGTGTCCTCGGATGTCCGCCCTCATGGGGCGGACTGTGGCATCAACTTAGGGGCTGATGGTGTCGTCATGTCAGGGGTGGGCGTGAATCCAGTCGACTTTCGAAGCACTTTCTCCACCTTTCCGCGGCACCATGGGCATAAAAAGTCTTTGCCGACCTCGGTTGCCATCCTTGCTGTGCAGGCAGTGCACATTTCATGTTTGCATGGGAGCAGGATGGTATTTTTCTTGGACTTGGCGCAGATATGGCAAACTGCGGGGGAAAAAATAGTTCATTTAGTACTTTCTCAGCATGAGAGGAATCCAATGGATGCCATGAGAACACGACCATGACTGAGGCATCTTGATGCAAAGGGAGCCAATTCCATTTTACTAATGAGCTCAACACCGGAAAAAAAACACATTGGATCTGGAGTCCAGACTCTTGAAAACATTGACAAGAAAAAGGACTCTTGATTCAATCAGATTTAAGCATAAATCAAAAGGAAATCCGCTCAAATTAAGAGGCTTGGTTCTTGATTTAAGCTTAAATCTGATTAAATAAAGAGGGTTTTTTCTTGTCAAGGTTTTTAAGAGTCTAGACTCTAGATCCAATGTGTTTTTTTCCAGTGAAGATTACGTAAGAGTACTAGCGTGGGGAGGCTCATCAACAAAATGGACTTTGCTCACTCTGATGATGCCTCGACGACGAACCAGGACTTACTATGCAACTGAAGCATTTATTAAGATAATCAAAGTAATAAAATCAAGAATAGGTCAAGAAAGAACCAGCCGCACAGTGCGGCCCTGTGGACAAAAATGAAAAATTTACAACTCGTCATCTGAAATTTTTTTTGGGAGTTCGTCATTTTGAGGATATTTTTGACTCACAATCATTGTTCATTTTCAAATTTTTTGTTCAAAACTACTTCAAATTTTGGCAGAAAGTGGGCGAAAAATGGGTCGAGAAATACTGCGGTCTATAAGAAATACACGGGGAAAAGACGTCGACTTCAAAGGAAGATTTCTCGCTTGAGACGCGAAATGCTCTGGGTGGTCGACATTTTTTTAATCCTCAGATATCCAACTTCAATTCTACCAAAAAGATCTTGCGACTTTTTACGACTATCAGAGATATTTGAAGTTAAAGTTGAAGTAAAGTCTACTCGTCATTTTTAGCAGAGACTCAACGTCATTTCTTGAAATCTTCATTGAATTGTCTTTTCTGCGTGAGGGATTTTCTATATGAAAATTTTGAGCAATGAAGCTGGTTCGACCCTCATTGACAAAATGAATAAGAGCAAAGATTTTGAGAAAAATACTAGAAACCAAACACTTGTTTCTGTAGTTCCGCGGTCGGTTTTTGACACAGTGACACCTATAATAACGCCAGGATCCAAGCGTGAATGACAACGTTATTGTTTTTTTCTTCGTTTCACCATCAGAATTTGACACAACAATGATGATAATGCTTGGATTATCTATAAATCCGCGGCACATCGGGCATACAATTGCAATTGTTCAAGTGCTTTGCGATACATCGATCGATCAACCATTTAAACCTATGACAAACAAGGTGTTCGCAACAAACACTTTAATAATCGATTCTTTATATCACAGCTTCAAATGGGGAATATCGATAAATCGATCATTCACACCTCGCCACTGTATTGCCCTGTAAAAAGGATGGCTAGCGGTGCGGTAACTCTGAAATATATTGCACTGGTGTTTTTTTTAAACACACATAAAGGGGAATATTTAGAAACGTACCCTCTGGATGGTCGTCAGAACAAGATTCATCGCCGCTCAATGACTTGCTCCCTGGAGACGGCGGTTGAGTAGGAGCACGGTTGGGACTTCTCGGTGTTCGGTTAGGCGTGGGGCTAACTGTACTCGATACTGGTGACCCTGATGAAGAGCAAATTAAGATCATTTACTCTGATTCAAAGAACCTTCAGAAAAATGAGAACTTACTATGTCTCAGGCATAGGCCATCTTAGAGTCCCTTTATACTGTACTGGAAAAAAAAACACATTGGATCTGGAGTCCAGACTCTTGAAAAAATTGACAAGAAAAAGGACTCTTGATTCAATCAGACTTAAGCTTAAATCAAAAGAAAATCCGCCCAAATTAAGAGGCTTGGTTCTTGATTTAAGCTTAAATCCGATTGAATCAAGAGTATTTTTTCTTGTCGATGTTTTCAAGAGTCTGGACTCTAGATCCAATGTGTTTATTTCCCAGTGTGAGAGTAAAGACAATGCGAATCTATTTCTGATCGGTTCCTATATTTTAGGCCTACATACTGTTGTGATAGCGGGGAGAGCAGTAAGTGCAAAAATAAAGTTTTCAGAAAACAGTGAGCGGTGGTCTAGAGCCGATTTTTGAAATTATAAAGGTAAAGCACCTAAGGTACGCATCGGACACCGATAGAGGTATAGCAATCCGTTGAAGGATATTCGAAAGAAAAACGCCATAAGAACCTTCAGACGTTGCCAAGTTCTCTCTGAAAAACAAAGAATTTTCGGGAGGAATTGTTCCTGAAAATTTCCCAGATTTGTCCGTAGATAATCGTCAGAAATCAGCAAAATTTTGAGTGGAAATCGCGGGTTATTTTTCGTGTAGAGACATGAGTCTGCCGATGTACATACCCCGTTTTTACTTCGAAAGAAGAAACAACTTAGTCGGCCCGAAACATTGACAAAAAAAAACAACTTAAATCGGGACGAAAGTCGCAAATAATAAAAAGAACACATCAAATAATAACCGCGCTGATGTGGATGGACTCAGTAGCATTTATCACCAGTTCTTCCTTTCGGGCCTAGATGGAGCTGAAACAACTGAATAATCTCTGTGATGTGCTTTGTTTCAAGTTGCACTTGCTCGTTTATTTTGGTCGCACCATCAGTCTCACAATAACAACGGTGAGGCTCATAGTGTCTTTCTTTTAATTTTCTTGTTTTGCCGGTTAAAAATCCGGGTGTAATCCCTGCGAAACGTCCCGGGTTCTTTGTTATATTTTATGTGTTTTTTTTTTTTTATTATTTGCGGCCTTAGTCCCGTTTTAAGTTGTTTCTTCGTTTCGAAATAAATATATCTCATCTTATGTGAACTCACCTGTCGGACGGACATGGACATGCATGTTCGGCGAGTGTAGCGAGGCTCCGAACCTCTCGGCAGGGTCGGTCATCATGTTGAGGAGGACCGTTCTCAACCACGACGGCACCGGCTCGTCGGCCTCGGGTTGGTACAACTCCAGAAGGCCGTCCACTCGTTCTATCATCTGTGAAGTCGGCGACCTCGGCGTTGACGCCTGTTGCCCCGGCGATGGCCCTGATAATACCGCTTGCAGCGGCGGAGGTGTGATCAGAGGGGGCCGTAATCCTGCCAAGCGCGATTGTGGAGGTAGAGATCGTGGGGGTGATTGTGGTGGTGATGTCGCCCGTGATGATGGTGAGGGTGGTGGTAGTGGGGTTGGTGATGCCGTTCGTGATGATGGTTGCGGTGGTAGTGCCGGTGGTGTAGGTCCTGTTAAAGTGGATGCTAACAGCAGTGCTCGTAATGGCAGTCTTGACGTCAATTGATCGACCAGTCGGTTGCGGTCTGAATTTCCTGGTGTGTGAAGAATCAACACAATATTGATTAACAAATTGAAATATTAATTGGGGATTTGTTGGATATGTATTTGTATCCGCATTCACGCTGAAAAAAAAAAAAAAAAAAAAAAAAAAAAAAAAAAAAAATTGGTAGAATTTACCATTCCTTCACGTTGTGGGAATGCAGCGTAAAGGATTGGTAAAATCTGCCAATCTTCAAGTCGATTCTGCGAGAGGAATGGTTACCTCACGGAAAAAATTAAATTGCTGATTCAACAATTCAATCGCCAAAAACAGTGAGTGCAATGTTTCAATGTAGATTTTACAACAAAAAAATGCTACTTTAACCACCCCAGTGGTTAAATTAGTTTACAATGTGGTTAGAGTGGCATTTTTGGGTTGTAAAATCTACGTTGAAACATTGCACTCACTGTTTCTAGCAATTGAATGGTTGAATCAGCAATTTATTTTTTTCAGGGCTGTACTGCCGTGCTAAGGAAGAACGCCGTATGAACCTTCAGGCGTTGCCAAATTTCCTTTGATAAGACACGGATTTCCTGGTAAACTTATGAGTATTTTTCTCCCAATTTTTCAGATGATTATGTTTGCAATTTCACCTAAATCTCCTGAAAATTTCAAGGAAAAATATTCATAACTTCCCTCAAAACTAGGCATTTTATCGAAGGAAATTTTGCAACTCTCGAATGTTCATACAGCATTCTTCCTTAGCACGGCAGTGTGCCAGTATATAGAAACGTTTACCATTCTTCTGGCAGAATTGACTCTGCATGAATTAACCCTGTGTAAAATACAGCATGAAGGAATGGAAAATTCTACTAACATTTCTTGTCAGTGTGATATTATGAAACGAAACAAGAAGTATTAGGGGTTATCCCCTAAAATTGTGGCAGTGCCGCAATGTGTTTGATGATATGGACATTTTCAATTGATTGTTGTAGTTTTAAATTCGTGCAAACGATCGCAATACAGCATATTTTGAACCGATGGAATCAACCACAGACATCAAAACAGGCATCTACTCATCAATTATCGGAGGCAGATGGGATGAGCCCGACGATGTAGAGAGCAATCATTTTCGACAAGAAAAGCCCCTTCAATCAGTAGATGAGCAACACTCATAGCACTTCAATGACTCTGACGCGTAAATGGACTGCATTTTGCAATTTGGAACTATGATTTCTAGCTCGGTTTAATGGTTTAAAAACAACGTATGTACCATCAGTTTCCCTGTGCACATAAGTGTTTTGACAGATGAGCTAGAGATTATAGTTCCGAATTGCAAAATGAAGTCCATACATAGCCATGCTGTCGCAATTTATTACAACTTGTGACTCGGGTATCGACATGCCAAAGTAGGAATATTGAAATCGAATCGATCGACGAAGACCGAAAGCACGTATCTCCATTAAGGCGTTTCAAAATTTTCGCTCCAACTTCTATTTTTTAAGGAGAAACAAGCCAACTTTAAAGCTTGAAATTTAATCATAATATTTTGCAAACAGTGAAGAAAAATTAAGGAGATTGATTGGTTTTTCAAAGAAAAAATGAAGTACGACAGGAAACCTACTGCGTCGAAAGAGGCATGCGGTTTCGCACTTTGGCCGTATCGGTTTATATGTCGCAGGCAATTAGTCAAATCAGGTATTTTGCAGGGCTGGATTAAGGGGGTGGCCACATGGGCCGCGGCCATTGGCGGCAAATTTTGCAATTTTTTTAAAATGTAGGTATAAAAAAAATCAGATTCAGAAAAAAAAAGTATGAATGAGAAAAGGGGACAAAATCTTTCTTTCCTGAGAGTATTGTTATTTCTAATTTTACCGTTTTTCGGTGATAAAAGAGACAGCATTCTTTAATTAGTCGATGTCTTAAAAGGAGAGGAACTACTAAACACGCATTTTGGCTGCGTGCTCAGGCACCGAGAAGAATGATGGCGAGGAGATGGAGATGATGAAAAGGACCATAGCCCTGTCTGTTCAGTGGCAGTGGCCATGGACTAAACCAAATCGAAAAATTCGACTTTGATGGATGATGAAAATGACCGGTGGGTTCGTTGAAGAGAAGGATAGTCAGGGGGAAAAAAATCGGAGTTTGTTGACATGAAAATATCATTGGAGGGAGGGGAGAGGAGGGAAACCACGGTGACCGCGCGGATGCACTGATAACAGAAACTCTCGCCGGACCGCGCGCATCATGGGGTGTGACAGGTGATACTTGCTATCAGCGTGCAGAGGATGGATCAAGCTGGCATACCTAGTTTTTGCTACGAGGTCTGTTAGATTAGAAACCGGATTTTGGTCATAACTAGCCTATTGTGCGTCCAAATTAAGTTTTTTTGATCTTTCCTGATAGCTGGAAATATACTTAAGAACGCTACGTTCACAGATTTGAAAAATCCTAATTAGCCTCGTTGGTATGTGGCTTCAAGTACGGCAACCTCATGGGTGTTTTGCGATTTTTATATTTGACCGAACTTGTCTCTCTTTTTTCGGTCTTGCACTAAATTTTTCAATCCACAAGGATGATTGGAGTTTCGTCTCCGTATCTTAGCCGTACACTCAAAGATTATCACCGAAAATTATCCTATCCAAAAATGTAGGATCATTGTTAGAACGTTCAAGCAGCTACAGGTAAATTAACACTTGGTTGGATTTTGTTCAACGGACAACAATCAAGGGGCAAGTGTACTCTGAAACTCTATGCATGTCTACATATTCTATCAAAATTGTATGTACAGAGCCTTCAGAAATATTACACTGTTCAGCAAGCTCGAAACGACCATTTTCGAGACTTTTGCCCGCACTTCTTCCACGTGACAAATGTTAGTTGCCGTTGATGATCGATTCCCATGCTCCTCAACTTCAACGAACTCCTGACCAGTTTTGAATCGTTTAACCCACTCGAAATAGTGAGAAAAACTCATATAATGATCTTGGTAAACATTACTTAGCATACCAAAAGTTTCGGTACAAGGTATACCGAGCTTGAAACAAAATGTAATGTTAAATCTTTGCTCTGTCAGTGATCGTATGATGAAAATCGCAAAACGCACCTGACTTCCTCGTATTCAAAATGACACAGAATAAACACTGATCAAAATAAACAAAATCTGTGAACGTAGCGTTCTTTAGTACGTTGTCAGCTATCAGAAAAGTCTAAGAAAACCTAATTCGAACGCACAGTAAGCTAGTTATGACCAAAATCCGGTTTCTAATCTAACAGACCTGTATATATACATTCAGTACGGCATTTCTTTGATGATGCGAAAAAATTGGTTTATTCCATCTTTAAACAGAGATTAAATAAATATATCAAAATATATCAACGTAATTTTTTGATATGTTGTTCAGAATACCTTCCAGATTCAGAATATGTTTAGTTTTTATCCCTAAACAGCCCTAAATCGACGGAATCGTCATTTTTGTGACCTCAAGTCAGGGCTCAGGCGCGCACTGAGCGGCATATTGGCTTGTTTTTACAACAGCCATACGTGAGACTAAAGAGAGCCAGTGTGCATGCATGAGTTGAGCCGTGTTTTTTGATAAGTTGTTAGAATGATGTTTCAAATTCATAATCTATTTGATTTCTACTCAATTGGACTTCAAAAACGACAAATATGGCGTCCGTCCTTTCAGGTCAGAAATGAACCACGTGATCTATAAATGAGATGTGATGATGTCTTTAAACAGAGATTAAAAAAATATATTGGTGGGGCCGGAAAAGGCCCAAAACGATACTCTTCCTTTCATTTAACCACACTGAGAAAAAACTATGGCTTATAAACCTATTAGTGGTAAATATGGAACACCACTAATAGTAGTACCTCTACATATAATAATAGCACATATACCTTAGTTATGGTCTCTGTACCTTAATTAGGTACAGAGACCTTAGTATGGTTCACAGACCGAGAATCATTAGTTTATTTACGACTATTATAGGTGTTCCATATTTACCTCTAATAGGTTTATAAACCATAGTTTTTTCTCAGTGCATGACGGATGGCAGCGTTTTAAATACCATAACAGAGACAAATTCAACGGCAACATGCAGTATTTGTGGTGCCTAACCTAATGACATGAATTCCAAAAACGTTTTTAACCGGGTACCAGATTTTGAGAAGTATAAGTATGGGATGTCAGTTCTATATTGCTAGATCCGATGTTTAGAATGTTGCCTAAGCATCGCCTACAGATTAAAGTTTAAGCTGTGGCAGAAAACTGCGCCGTATTTGAGTACTTACAATGAAATGAAATTAAAAATCCAAAGTGATTTTAAAAGTCAACTAGCTCTTTCAATTTCGTAACCAAAACAAAGCTTTGGATCCACAAATGACGGGAACACTGCCCGTACGTTTTTTAAAAATTATAGAATCAGTGCTGCCATCACTGGCCTTAACGAGGAACTCCTCAAAAATTTTTATTTGATTTTAAGATTGTTAAATTGTAATGATTACCTGAATATCCAAAAATTTCAAAATTTAACGAACACGACTTTCGATCTCTATTTAGAACTGTACTCTTAGTACAAGATGCCCGTTACAGTAGGGTGGCCCTTATTTTGGACTTTTCCGAATTTTTGAGGTGCGACCCCCTAAAAGGGTCCCTTTTGGTAAGTGAAGGATGGCAAAAAAAAAAAAAATTCGCGAAAAAAAATTTCGGGTTCATAAGATTTTAAGAATGATTAAATAATAAAATTTAATTATCATTAATATATATCACTAATAAATATCATAAATTATAATTAATAAAATCAGTGGAACATTACGTTGGCCCTTCTTAATTCACCTAAGACGCCTAATTTTTGGGAAGGAAAAAGAAAAACGAATTTAAGGATATTAAATTTGGCGAAAAAAAAACACATGTAACATGATTGAATTGGATGGTGGATATCGCCTTTTTCCATTACTTTCACGAAATACGGGGACACGGCAACGTAACGTTTGTCTAATTCTGACATTACTGCGAAAATGTAGATGCAAATCTAGGGGAACCTGGTTTAATCGCGAGGCAATTGAATACACTTCGAATTGACCTTTTTTTCCCCCCCTTTTTTCTAGTAATACCTTGAATTGTTGCACAAGTGTTCTTCTTGTTGGTTCTGTAATTATCCATTTTGTTGTCTAAAAATAATCTGCGATTGAGAAACGGAGTGAAAATTTTGTAGATGAAAAGGTTTGAAATTTATGAATGAGACGCTACGAAAATTGTAGATGATCATCTGCAAAAAATGTAATCACTGAGCTACAAAATATGAAGGGAAGTTCAAGAACAAACAGTTTCTTTGTAGGTTTCTTGTCTTAATCGCGGGGCAATTGAATACACTTTGAATTGACTTTTTTTTTTTTTTATTTTTTCTAGTAATACCTTGAATTGTTGTGCGAGTGTTCTTCGTGTTGGTTCTGTAATTATCCGTTTTGTTGATTAAAAAATAATCTGACGGTTGAGAAACGGAGTGAAAATTTTGTAGATGAGAAGCTTTGAAATTTATGGCTGAGACGCTACGAAAATTGTAGATGATCATCTTCAAAAATGCAAACACAGAACTACAAAATATGAAGGGAAGTTCAAGAAGAACCAGTTTCTTTGTAGGTTGGTTGTCCGGTGCTGTTGTGGGAGGAATCATTTGAATGTGGAAGAATGGTGTTAAAAAATTAAGGATGAGAAGGTATGATATATATCGATGATTAACTACAAAAAGTGTAAATGTTACAGAACAAATCATGCAGGCAAGTTTCTACAGAGATTATTAACTCCAGCCTACGAATGTTGTAAATAAGAATTCCTTAAATGTTTGATGTAATACACATGTTAAAGTCGTGGAAAAGAGGGTCTTCTATTATTTATTAAGATACTCTTTTGTTACAGATATGAATACGAGAAGCACAACGCGGACGGCACCCTGGCAACACTGCATGTACCACAAGTGAATCCAACTTCTCGCAGGTCATTTGCAAATGTAGAAGATTGGCAAATAGTATTCTATAATGCCCGATTAATGCGATGCGCATCATTGCAATTACAACTTTCTGTCATGATGCCGTTAACAATCCTCGACGACATAGCGCCAAGGCTACAAAAAGCTCGACCGGGAGACGCACTTTTCGATGAAGAACGGCTATACGTCTGCATAAGTAATAGCGAATCTTCAACTAGTGATGAAGGCTTCGTATATCGGGTAAGGATCCATACACCCATACACACCATTTGATAAACGATGTGGGTAGTATTGTTTAATGAGACTCTACATGTAAACGTTTTCTGTGGCGGGCGATAAAGCGACTTGTATAAACCATGTAAATAATAATGCTTAATGAGAGTTTACATGCTGAGCAATGTGCAATGCTGCAATGCTGAGCCCCTCACCTCTCTCCCCCCCCCCCCCCCCCCCCCCCCCGGGCCCGCAATTAAGTGACTTTCGGAAAATTTAACCCCATTCAACAATGGCCCATATCAATAAAAAGTCTCATGTCAAATTTCGCCACTCTGACTTCAAGCTACGATGTTTGTAACGACCGCTTAAACGCTCACTTTTATAAGTGCACAACTTCCGCCCCCACCCCCCTCCTCAAAGTGTCACTCGAAAAATTAGACCTTATTTAACGAACGGCTGTGATACTCCCCGCTGCCGCTAGAGAGGAGAAGCACCGAACATCAAAAAAAGGAATTTTAGTATACAATTTAAATCGTATAATAAACATTTTAAATTTTTTGAAAATTGTATTGAAAAAAAAAATTTGTATTTGTAAATTTGTATTGAAAATTGTATTAAAAATGTAATGTAAACTTTTTCTTTTTTTCCTATTGTATGTAATTTAACGGTAAACTTTGTTATTAAAAAGGATTATTTTCTTTGTTACTCTTGGAAAAAAAATAAAAATAAATAGAGAAAACAAAAAAGCATCAAATAACATAGAAAGGAAATCTTGTGCAAGATTTCCTTTAGTCGAGCGGGAGGTATGTGATACTCCCCGCTGCAGCTAGAGAGGAGAAGCACCGAACGGCGCACATGCGCGGTGCCGAGCGGCCACGGTGGATCGAGTCATAGGGCAGGCCGGACATGGCACATCACGCGACTTGGTTTGCTCATTTACGTAGTGTTTGCGCTGATAAAACAAATCAGGATACATGTTTCTTATGTATTTTTCGTCGCAGATTTCATTTTTGATGACTATTTTCCTGATTATTGGGTTTAGATATGTATTTTGGCACAATTTCAAATAAATAAAGAGATATTGTTTAACAACAGATAAGTTTAAACTTTCTACACTCATTTCAATCGAAGTTTTAAGTGTTCAATGGACTTTTCTCTCCGGTAAAATGTTTAAATATCGTGTATAAAACGTATATTACTCATCTCTTTTACCATTCCCCCTCCTCTCCCCCAAAAAATGAATAGATAGAAATCCGAAAATGTTGAGAGGAAAACAGAGGATCTCCTTTCCCCTTCATTCCTGGGGCACCTTTTTAGCTTTCTAACAAAAGAAAATGACAAGGGGGAAAAATATGAGAGAAAAATACAAATCAAACACACATCAATCAACACAAAAAATCATGTATTATCCGAGCCTTCCTAATTAAGGGCCCCGCGAGTCACCATTGTACACTGCCTTTATTTATACTTAGGTATCTAATGGAGCTTCTTCGGTTTAATGATTTCTGCTGAAGCTCAAATTACCTCAATTTTCTCTATCAACTTCTAATTTTCCGAAGAAATTAAACATAAAAAAAAAAAAAAAAAAATCCGATGTCAAAAAACACGAGTTTTTGGAAATAGTTAGAAGATAGAAAAGAATTTAGGCCATTGTTGACTTTAGAATCAAATAGTAGATGAAAAATGCTCCGTTAGACCCCAACTTGATATAATTTTCCCGTCTTTTCAGACGCAAAACAAACGGATCAGTATCATATGCGTCGATTAGGACATTTGAGAGGAAAACCCCGTTATCTGACACAACGTGGACATTTTTTTAACCACGCAAGGCATGTTTTCTCATGTATTTTTGTCTCCTGGATTCGAAAATGACCTTGGTTTCTCTTTACCATGCACCAGTTTTCCGGAAAATCACATTTCCCGAAAAGTCCATTTTAAGTGGAAAATCTCAATTTTCCGGAAAATCGGTGGGTGTCGGAGAAAAACCAAGGTCATTTTCGGACTCAGCACTAAAAATTACATACAAATCACCTATCAAATGCCCGGTGTTTTTTCGCCACAGACCTGTGAAATTCGAATTCTCTCGAGCCACCATTTTATGAACTTCACTTTTTCAAAATCATTTAAGCTTTATTCCCAAAATGGCACTTTGGGGCAGCCAATTTTTCTTGATAATGAATCTTCAGGGATCAGTTAACACTGCTATACAAAGGTTTCCCTGAAATACGCTGAAATAGCTAGTTAAAAGTCTAGCTATATTATTATTTTTACGGTATTGAGGAGGGTACTTTTAAGCAAGAATACCGCTTATAAAAATAGCGATATCTTAACTTGTTATTAGTGAAATATATTCTACTTAAGGAGGAGAACAAGCTACTTTAGTCAGAAATTGTCATAAATCTATCGGAGGGAAATACCAACAGGCGAACGGTTTGTCCCGAGTGAGGCAACATGTTTCGAGTGCCGCCTGAGCCACTTTAGGAGGCTGTGTGCGTTAAACTGGGGTTAAAAAATTGAAAACCAATACCTGTATCATAAAATATAACTCGTTGGGAAGACATTTACATCAATGAAATGACTATTTGTGAGTATCGCCCATGTCCGACTTTTTGCAGGTTTCGATCCACCGTGGCGGCGATCGGGAGGGGGCCGCTAGTTGCGCGACCGGACTGTGGTCAGGCAGTCCGGTAACGACCTCCCGACGATAAAGACGAGAGCTTATTTGATGCTCGTTTGTTTCTAGTGAAGCTAAATTTCACGTTCTTCTTTCATCCTTCATCTTCCCCATCAATCATTTTAGGCAGCCCTCGCTCAAATCCACGAAGCTACGAACGGCGCTGAAAAGTGCCGGTGCGGAGCTCTCGGTTTTTGAGCGAGAGTTTGACGGATCAATTCATCCACGATTGTCGTTAGACGTCGTAGGTGAATTGACCCGCCGCCACACGGCTACATGCTGAGGACCCCTCATACCAAATTTCACTTCTCTATCTGCTTTCGTCTTCGAGCTATGAGTTCGGTCCCTGACACCCAAACGCGCGCCTTAAATTATCACTATTTCCGCCCCCCTCCCCAAAGTGTCACCCGAAGAATTGGACCTCATTTAACGATAGGACCTCTCATACCAAATTTCACTTCTCTCTGCTTTTGTCTTCGAGATATGATTTTTGTCCCTACCCGCCATAAGGACACTGCACTGTGCGGCGGTCGACATGTAACACATATTAGCGCCTACAAGACTGCATGAATACTTCACCCATTGCGTCAAACACAGTGCGGTCAGGAGCGATTGCCGTGAAACGCGTAGCGCCTACAAGACTGCGGTAATACTTCACGCATTGCTCCAAACACAGTGCGATCAGTCCGGCGCAGCGGCGGAAGTTAAAATTATTAAACCACATTCATGTTTGTTCTTCCAATTTTTTGGTTCAATTATTATAAATGGAGGACCTCGTTCACACAGAGATATGTTTACGGAACTTAACTTTCGCAGAAAGTTCCTTGAAATTTTGCTAGTAGTGTTGACAGGGCTTTCGCCAAGGGGCTTTCGCAAAAAATGTATTCCACGAGTAGGTAAACGCGTCTTACGCACTACTCCCCCTCCGGCACGATCACTTGATGGTTTTAATTGATATTTCAAAACGAATGAGAGGGGGGCGGGAAAATACAGGCGGCCCATGGGCAGCAAGTAGGTAAATCCGGCCCTGGTATTTTGTAAAATGCCAAGGGAAGTAGTCACATAATCTTACTTGGATTGGATTCTTTTGCCGATTTTAGACAAAATAATTATTCTCTAAAGTTGATTAGGAGTTTCTGTAATAATTGGCATTATACAATTGTAAATAAATTAAATCTAGTCCTGAAACGAGCTTTCACCTCGGGATTAAGCATGTCATATAATATCGACTTTTTAAAATTCTGAAAGTTAAAATATAAGAGGAGCATTTGGAGGGCAAATTACAAGATAAGTTGGTAGTTTTGATGAATTATTACTTTCAATACAATGGAAACTTAACAGTTCCACGTCGAAAACACACAAGTCTTTGTGAACCATCAAAATTCTACTATCTGCCTTTGAAATTGATGAAATGCTTGATTTGACTATTTGCCTGCGACATCTGCACGTTGGATTGCATACTAAATTTCAAGTCCTTTAAATATTCATGGAAGATGATGCATTGAATTGTAAAAGTCACCTTTAGTGGACCACTAAACAAGGTACGAATTGCAGCATTCTGATACAGGTTTCTTAAACAAAATATCACTTAAATTGCGATGCGCACAGCAAAAATAACCGAAATCAACTCCTTACGAAGACATTTAATGATTTTTGATGCGTGAATTCAAACCACCCGCTCAGGAAAACTCAATGCTCTACGTGATTCACATCGCGCGCTAAACGTTTATCATGACGGTCTCTGCAATATAAAAATCTGGCAACCTCAATCTTGACGCTTTGACTCAGCTATAGCAAATCAGTTATAGTTAGAATAACACATGGTGGGAAATGAACATTGCTCGATTGAGAAGCTTGCTGAAACCGTTGTAGTGCGCGATTTGACTCAAGTAGAGCTTTGCTTTGAGTTTCTTGTGAGCGGGCAGTGCAAATTCCTCGTAACTAATGTGAAATAAAAACGTTAATATCTTCGTTAGGAATTGGATTCAGTTATTTTCGTTGCACGAATCGTGTTCTTCGTGAAATTCTGGTAAAGAAACATTTATCAGATTGCTTAAATTCGTACCATGTCTAGTGGTCCATTGTTTTGCGTATTTTTTCGCTAATTTTTCTCATATTTCAAGTGTTTACATTTTGATTGCACTTCTACTGTGATGTCTTTTCTCTCTAAAAAGATAATTTACCGTGATTCCGAGCGAAAAATTCGATGCCGTAAAAACTTAGCAAACACGAACTTACCACTTGGCCAAGATCTAGTTCTGCGCGGAGCCCTCGGATTGTCTGCCTCTGCAGTCCTCGAGTCCCTTGTATCTGATCTTCGTCTAGGTTCATGGACCTCTGCTCTCATTCTGCCGGCGTGCCTGTCAATATTTCATTATTTTACCCTCTTTTTTCGCTGCTTTGACTTATACTCCGTCCGGCAACTACAGCTATCTACTTGCATTACTTTACTTATTTTTTTTTTTTATTTACACTGGAAAAAAAAAACAAATTGGATCTAGAGTCCAGACTCTTAAAAACATGGACAAGAAAAAGTGCTCTCAATTCAATCATAATCTACCTTATATCAAGAACCAAACCTCTTAATTTAAGCGGATTTCGTTTTGATTCAAGCAGAAATCCGATTGAATCAAGAGTACTCTTTCTTGTCAATGTTTTCAGGAGTCTGGACACTAGATCCAATGTGTTTTTTTCCCAGTGTATCTCTACGGCTGCCGCACAGTAGATCGATTCGATTAAAGAGATCGGACATAAAATTCTTGACCAAAGCTGCAAATTTTGATGTTTATTTCGTCACATTTTAAATGTCAAGGGGTGGTGAGAGAAGAAAATTTCACGACAAATAACCAATGGAATCACTTTCAGAATCTCAAATTTTTGTATAAGTGGAGTTATAAGCGTTTAAAGTTTCCAAATTTTGTCCGACCTCTCCAATTGACTCGATCCACCATGAGCTGTCCACACACTGGAAAAAAAAAACACATTGGATCCAGAGTCCAGACTCTTAAAATCATCGACGAGAAAAAATACTCTTGATTCGATCAGATTTTAGCTTAAATCAAGAACCAAGCCTCTTAATTTGAGCGGATTTCCGTACTATTTTACCTTAAATCTGCTTGAATCAAGAGTCTTTTTTCTTGTCAATGTTTTCATGAGTCTGGACTCTAGATCAAATGTGTTTTTTTTCCAGTGCAGGGATCAGGGCGATTGTTCATATTCGTTGCGGGCCTTTCAATTTTTCAAGGATTCAGGCCTAGAGGAGTATGTTTCAGCATCGATCCACTCAATATTTCCGTAAAAATTTGTCGCCACTACTAGTACTCGAACCCGGGAGCAATAAATTGAATAAGACGCGCAGGCTACTAGACTAAGCTTGCAAGCAACCTCTTGGTTAAAGACGCGAATGAACGACGGGAACAATATGGAGAAAATTAATACATTTTTAACTCCCACTTTCACTGGTGTGTTCATTGGTCTTGCATTAAGTATGTATGGACGTTGATAGAAAAAACAACTTAACTGGCCCGAAACACTATAACAAAAGAACAACTTAAAACGGGACTGAGGCCGCAAATAATAAAAAGAAACACATAAAATAAAATAAGTAGTTGCACTTGTTCGTTTATTTTGAACACAAAACACACTATCACTGTGAACTATCAGTCTCACAATAACAACGGTGAGGCTCATAGTGTCCTTTTAATTTTC
The DNA here is from genome assembly GCF_918797505.1 of Bemisia tabaci. Classification (NCBI taxonomy): domain Eukaryota; kingdom Metazoa; phylum Arthropoda; class Insecta; order Hemiptera; family Aleyrodidae; genus Bemisia; species Bemisia tabaci. The sequence goes on along the minus strand of NC_092802.1, from coordinate 9,365,529 downwards.
TTGTTTTGCCGGTTGAAAATGCGGATGTGATCCCTGATTCCCTGCGAAACGTCCCGGCTTTCATATTTTATTTTATGTGATTCTTTTTATTATTTGCGGCCTTTGTCCCGTTTTAAGTTGTTTCTTTATGAATGTGGATTTGACTTATAATCATTACCATTATTATAGGGTCACTGCCTTGCATGATTTAATGTTTTTGTGTGGTTATATCTACAGATTCTTCGGAAAAAATCCTTCGATATTTTGCTGACATCAGGAAAAATAAGAAATTTTGGTGTACTCAAAAATCACGGTTCGTGTAACTGAGACATTGTTCTCCGTGTAGCCAGGTACGTAACCACCATTAGTTTTTCTTCCCTACGTATTCGCTTTTCGCTGACTTCGCTTTTCTGGCGGATAGTTTTGTGACAACCGATTTCATCCCTCGAGTTTCTTCCTTATGAGCTTTTTTCCTTATATAGCTATATCCAGCTATACATTAGCAGGGTTGCCGTGTTTTCAGTTTTACAGTCCCCAAATAAAGTGTCAGCCCTGTAAATGTATTTGCTCCCTATATCTTTGCATGGAGAGTTAGTCCAGATGTAGCGGTGGACTCTCAGGATAGCGCGGGATATCCCCTCTATTTTGGCCTCAACTCGAGAGCTTTTTTTGAGCTTGGGAGTTGATTTCAGAGAAAACTACTGGCACCATCGTGTTTCTCGCGAACTTTTACATAAAATTCAACAGTCAAATTGCAAATTCCTCACACATGCAACATCTCCATTATTATTATTTCAATTTTTCGAAAACTGCATTGTGCGTCTTGCCCTCCAAGCCCCTCAAATATGATTCTTTTTAAGCTACGAATGTAACTACCGTGCTTTAATGCTAATTTACAGGAGGGTGCACGAATATGTCCTGCCTGGTTCCAGACGCTTTGAGGGTGTCCCCTTAATTCAATGAGAAAATGGAGTTTTTTCACTGACCAGACATTGCACCAATTCCTCGATACTGCTTCCCCAAAAGAAATGGCCCTTTGAAGGGGATGATGCCGTCTACCATTCCTTCCGAATAATCCATTTCCTGGATCTCGCGAGGTGATTAGCTGAAAAAAGTAGAAATTTCAACCGGGTGAGTTTTTGAACCAGCGCTGAATTTTTTGTTTGACCAATACAGGTGTTTCTATTTTTCTTCCTACCTTTCTTTGTTCCTACTTAAACATTTAAAGCAATTTTTCTAAAACAAAACGAAGGGTCTGAAGCCGAAGTTCCTTGATTGCATTATACATGTTCTGAGAGGCGCAACACATTTGAGACTTTCATTAAAATGTTTCAAGTCTTTTGCCATTTTTTACTTTTAAAACAAGCTTTTCTCAGGCGTCAAACTGTTCGTAACAGGGTACCTCATTATAATTTAAAAATCGCGTTTTTTTAAAAGGTAAATTAGAACTTTTTGTCTATTACCTAATATCTGTTTTCTAGATGGGGGAGGGGGGTTGTAGCCCAGGCACCTCTTTCTAATTTTGCTTCATCTACTTTTAAACGTGCCAAACAATGTTCACTCCAGGGGCGCTGAAAGTGTGAATCAGTTCCCCGGTGAAATTGCAAAATAGCTAGTCTCTGTTTTTCTCAATCGCCGCTAACATTTTATTTAATCAATGGAGAACGGACAGACACTCTTCTTTGAAATTATTACAGAATGTTCTTCACACGCGAAATGAAGCAGGGCAGTTGCCAAGAAATGACGTAGAGTATTTTTCCATTTAAAAAATAAATTACCTCAGGAAGTCTGCGATATCGCGAATCGAGGTTCGCGTGTTTGCAGTTTCAAAAATGTCCCGTTTAGGTATACGTTCGGGCAATACTAAAAAAAGACCTCTCATAACAGATGAAGAATTACACATGGCAATCAAAAGACAAAAGAGCTATAAAGCCCCAGGTCCAGACAACATAATTCCGATATTAAGCAAAATATACATAAATAGTAATTTCAAACCGTACAAAGACATGTTAAACTCCTTACTGAAAAAATGCGATTTTCCAGACACTTGGAAAACAGCCCGACTAGCATTACTACCGAAACAAACCAAAAAAATAAACTCCCCTAAAGCATACCGACCAATATGCATGCTAAATTCGATGTCTAAAATATACGAATTCATTCTTAACAAAAGACTCACACAATCATTCACCCCAAATACCGCACAATTTGGATTCAGAAACGGCAAAAATACATGCGATGCAATTCTCAGGATTAAAAAAATTTATGAACATCACACAAAAAACAGTAACACTCAAAAACGCTTATTACTTTTACTCAATCTAGACATCAAAAACGCATTCAATACAGTAAGCTGGACAGACATAATTGAGACCATGTATAAAAGAAACATCCCGCAATATCTCATAGAAATCATGAAATCCTATTTAACAAACAGATTCTTAGTCTTTCCAGACTTTATGATAAAATTAAATTCAGGTGCAGCGCAAGGTGGCTGTCTATCACCAACGATATGGATAATGATCTTTGACGAAATTTTGAATCTAAATACAACACCAGACTCATTAAAACAGGCATATGCAGACGATACGCTACTAATAATCACAGGTGTAAACGAAGAAGAAATAAAAACGAAAACAAAACAAATCACCAAGCAAATCAAAGAGAAATTGCGAAAGAAAAAACTACTCACCGAAGATAACAAGACAGAAGCAATACTACTACATGGGCCAAGAAAAGCAGAAAACATCGAAGTAACAGTTGGAGAAGCGCAAATCACCGCAGGGACATCACTGACCTCCCTTGGTTTCCAAATCACAAGGGGTGTCAGGATGGCCAAGCACATCAAAGCAGCTTGTGAGAAAGCAAGAAAAGTAGCAACCCACTTCAGACCACTATTACCAAATCTCCATGGACCAACATTTATAAGACGGAAAATTATGATTCAAGCTGTAATGTCCATAATTTTTTATGGAGTAATAATCTGGGCTCCAGATTGTAACCTGAAGAAAAACAAAGAAGAAATAAGAAAAACGCTAAGACCACTCAAACTAGCCTTATGCAGCGCCTACCGAACAACTTCAGACTTCGCACTAAATATAATTTCAGGGATACCATCGGAAACCATTCTTATTCAAGAAAGAATGAGCAAATATATGAAAGAAGACCCAATAGAAATACACAAGGACAAGATGACAAGATGGGAGATAGAATGGTCAAATTCACCAAACAAGTGGACAAAAAGAGTCATACCAGAACTACACAAATGGCTAAACAGAAGACACGGCCAACCAGATTTTTATCTTACGCAATTTCTCTCTAGTCACGGCGCATATGCCTCTTACTTACATAGATTCAAGAAACGAAAAGACCCATATTGTCCATATTGTATAAAAGACGGAATTGAAATAAAAGACACGCCTGAACACACATTTTTCACTTGTAACAACGTAAGACAAAAGAAAGAAGAACTGGAAAAAACACTAAACATACCAACTCTAACTCCAGATAATCTAATACCAACCATGCTAGATTCTCGCAAAAAATGGACACTAATACATGCATACGTCAAGAACACACTACAGGGAAAACAACATGCACTTAATCAAGAAAAGGATGACGATAGTTGCCAACCCTCCTCCTCACCCGAAGACAGGCCACCCCAAGGCAATTCCGGGACAAACAAAAACAACTAAAGCGAAAAGAAGACAGAGGATCTTCGAGAAACCAATTAGAACTTAAGTAACTAGACAATAAGCTTCCGTGGGACAGGGGGGAATAATCAAAAATTGTAAATAGGATCTTTAAAAACTAATAATATGTAAACTTAGGCCTTCAGGTGATACCCTGTCACGTATCATTCTACTCTGTCATTTAACAAATAAAATAATTGTTTGGGAAGAAAAAAAAAAAAGAAAAAAAAAAAAAAAAAAAAAATACTAAAAAAAAGGGTTTCAGAAAAATCTTCTCCCTCCTCGCATGGAGCGAATGATGAAATTGTCCAGAGAAATTCATCAAGTCATATTCATATCATTAAGAGCACTAAAAAAAGGGGTTTCAGAAAAATCTTCTCCCTCCTCGCATGGAGCGAATGATGAAATTGTCAAGGGAAATTCATTAAGTCATATTCGCATCATTAAGAGCAGTATACTGAAATTGATTTAGACGCACGGAAGACTGTGATTTTTGGCGAAGGGGGATAGTACATCGGAATCGGTAATTTTTTGCATGAAAGCTGACAGCTGGGAAATGATGGTCGTTTTTACGGCGTAACACGTGGAATTATTAATGTAAAGTCTTCGGCGGTGGTTCATATTCAACACTCAGAAATCTGTTACTTATTTCGGTAGTGTACTTCTATGGGGAAAGTTCCGTCACCGCTCACCGAAAGCTCCATCTCTCATAAGTTCAGGCATCTCAAATCTCATGGATCTCTTAAATTAAGAAAAAAAAAAATAGTAGATGTTGCATGCAATATTTGAGATACTGAGATTATATTTGTTGTGAGTTGTTGTCAAAGTTTGGTCCTTTCAGAATACTCTAAATTTACTGATGAGATTTTTAACAATTTTTATATTTGAAAAAAATAGTAGTCATTAGAATAATAGTGTAAGTCATACACCTTTGGGTGTAATTTTAATTTCATTGGATCTCACACAACTATACCACAATCCCGCTACTTGCTCCCACCTAGAGGTATGCCGCCATCTTCTTCATTCAGAGGGTCTCTACACGACTCAGTACCCACGCTCTCCGTATAAGTACTCTAATTTGACATATCCTCAAGAATGAACTCTTTGACCTTTGAACTCTCAAAATACTGAAAACACTAGTAAATACTCGTATATTGCGATTTTTTATCCGAAGGTAAAAAATTCAGTATTTCGTGTTCCCCTTATCGGGTGATGGTGTCGTATTACCTGCAAATCGATCTCGTAGTTTAGCACTCGAAGCCGATGATAAAAAAGTAAAATGGAACACGTCAGCGTGATAAATGAACACATGGGTTTCTTTTCACCCACAAGCTGTATCCAGAGACACTAAGCGTCCAAATAAACACACCGCTGTTTACATGGGAAACTGCATTTCTTACAGTGAAGTGCATATGCTTTTACGAGGAAAAACACTGAGAAATATGACCCCAACTGTATGCAAGGTCCAAAGTAGCAGTGATTGCGATAAAATGCATTTTAATTGGAGAATGTATCACGATTTAACCGACGGCGATTTATCGCGATATCATCAAATAGAAAATCCTCCAATAAATCGAGATAAAATTTTGATTTTATCGAACGCGATTTTGTAGAGATGAAAACTCGACCCCCCGGTGTGTGGGCCACACGGGTCAAGAGAAGTACGGTGACTATGATCTATTCTACAGCGGCGTGGCCAAAGATCAGCGTGCTCAGCAAGGAGTAGCAATACTCATGCGGAAAAGCCTACGTAAGTATGTGGGCACCTGGGAGGCCGTCAACCAGCGACTTATCAGAATGAACCTCAACCTATACGGACATAAGATCACGCTGCTCGGAGTGTACGGTGTCAATGATGATGCCACTGTCGCGTGTAAGGACCAATTTTTTGAAGATCTGAATGATGAAATTCTGAACGTTGGTGCTGGCAGGGAGGTCATTCTTATGGGTGATTTGAACAGCAGAACGGGACGAAGAGTCAACTGTAAAGTTGTCGGACCGTTTGGAGAGGATGCTGTTAATGATAACGGTGATCGGCTCGTCTCAATTTGTACTCAAAGTGAGATGAGAATTTTGAATGGCTTTTTCCAACACAAAGACATCCATAAGTATACCTGGGTCCAGCCAACGCGAGGATTGAAATCCATCATCGATTATGTGATTGTTAAGCACTCTACTAAGCTGAAATTGCAGCAAGTTAGAGTGTGCAGGGGACTGTCTTGCGGCAGTGACCATCATTTCCTCCGAGCAGATATAGCGTTTCCCGTTAAAGGAACTAAGGATGTAGAGCCAGTGCCTGAACAACAGCAGGGACAGGGGATGCAAGAGCGTGAGGTAAGATACAACATCGAAAGTTTGGAGCACCCTAGTGTCAAGGCTCTGTATCGGAAACGCTTGGATGAGAAGTTGGGGGATGGGCTTTCGGGTACCACTGAAGAACAATATCATTTCATTAAAGAATGTATCCACTCTGCAGCTAAAGAAGCCCTAGGTATTTGCAAAACCAGTAATAAAAACCAGCATCCTTACTGGTGGGATGAAGAAATTGAAGACGAGATAAATCTCAAGAGGCAAAAACATCTTATATTTCTGTCGTCTAAGAAGGCTGAAGATAAAGTTGCTTACAGGAAAGCTCAGTCTAGAGTTAGGAGCCTCATAACACGGAAGAAGAATGAAGCTTGGGAAAGCAACTGTTCTAGAATTAACACCTACCTAGGGGGGAGAAAAAGTGCTGAGAGCTGGAAGTTAATTAAAGGTTTACGTAGAGACATGAAGCGCGACATCGTTTCTCCGATATCACTTATAAAACTGGAGGATCATTTTAAAGATCTTTTGACGGAAAGGCGCCCAGAGTTTCAAGACAGCAGCACGGACAACGGAAGAATGAACAACTTGGAGATTCACATTTGTGACATAATTAAAGCGGTTAAAGAGCTAATTAATGACAAAGCACCGGGTCCTGGTGGAATTCCTGTCGAGTTGGTCAAGTACGGGACTGCCAAGCTCTTTGAGTGCCTCAGAAAACTGATGCAACAATGCATCAGGGGTGACGAGGTACCAAGGGAGTGGAAGGAGTCCTGGATCAAGGCCATCTACAAAAAGAAGGGAAGGAAGGACGACTGAAACAACTACCGGGGGCTCTCCGTGACCGGGACAATAAGCAAAGTGTACGGGAAGATACTGAAAGCGAAGATCGAGGACGAATGGCAGGATCACGAAGCAGAGGAGCAGGCTGGTTTTAGAGCTGGCAGGTCTACGATAGATCACCTCTTTGTTATTGTCCAGGTCATTGAGAAGAAAATGGCCGTAGCTCAGGAGCTGCATTTAATTTTCGTGGATCTCCAGAAAGCGTATGACAGTGTGCCGTTGGTGAAACTTTGGGAGGCCTTGGAAAAATCTAATTTTAACGGGGGGTTGATTGATGCTGTCAAGCGATTTTATAAAGGGAGTTTTACCAAAATTAAGTATCATGGGGGGTTTTCAGCGGGATTTTATGTGACTAAGGGTTTAAAACAGGGATGTTGTTTGTCGCCAACATTATTTAAAATTTACCTCGAGTGTGTGCTAAAGGAATGGAAACGGAAGTGCTCTGGTATGGGTGTCCCCTTGGGTGATCTTGAAACTCTATTCACTCTGTGCTTTGCTGATGACCAGGTTGTGGTTGCTCAAGATCAAGATGACGCGGAGTACATGATGCGCAAGTTAGTAGAAGAATATCGGAAGTGGGGTTTGGAAGTCAGCATATCCAAATCTGAGAAGATGACTTTTGGCGGTGATCAGCAAAGCATTGAGTTGGAGGATGGGCAGCAGATCAAAGGCTGCGAGCACTTTAAGTACTTGGGAGTGCGGTTGACCCAGGATGGAAGGACGGATCAAGCTATCAGGGAAAGGAACACCTTAGCAAGGAAGGCTATAGCGATGTTAAATGGAATCCTCTGGGATCAGCGGATTTCCAAAGATAACAAGAGGAGGATATACAACGCTGTAGTCAAAAGTATATTAACATATGGATGTGAAGTTTGGCAGCTGAAGAAACGGACACAGGATATGCTAAGAGCAACGGAGATGGATTTTTGGAGACGGTCGGCAGGAATTTCTAGGAGAGATCGGGTCCGTAATGATAGAGTGCGTCAGATAATGGAAGTCGAAAATGACATCGTGTTCGACGTCATGACCAGACAGCTTGTCTGGTATGGTCATGTCAATAGGATGACTGAAGAGAGGCTGCCAAAAAAGATGCTTGATTGGGTTCCTCCTGGGAGGAGACGTAGGGGACGCCCAGTGAGAGGTTGGCGACAGGGGGTGTTGAGTGAGATGAGGGAGTGTCAACTCCCTGATGACCTGTGGGAAGACCGAGCTTTGTGGCGATTGGGCGTCGCAGAGCGCCGAAGAGCGCTGTAAAAGCGACTCATATGTATGTATGTATGAAAACTCGACAAGGTTGAGGACAATTCCTCAGGCGGATCTCAGCGATTTTATCGTCAAAAAATGTGAAAAAATCGCAGCCTGATTTCAAAATATCACGATTTTTCCGTTGAAAAATGCTACCTGGGGTGGTGAAATAGTGCTGGGTCCACACTATTTTGAGGGGTTAACAAGGCTGAGAAGTTCACACATTTTGAGCTCTAAGGAGTAAATTTACTGATTACTCGTTTGAGCTCAACATTTTTTAATCTAAACGTAATTTTTAAACTTTAAGGCCTGGTATTCCTTGCAAAATGATGTGGACCAGCACTGTTTTTCCACCTTGCATAACTTTTACTTAAGGTGATACTAAAGCTGCCATATTTTGTGTCAGAACGGCATGCGATATATCGCATCAATTGGTTCCATTTTTTCAGCTACTCGTCATTTTTCTCCAATTTTGAGATCGCAGTTCTGTTGTCAGGAGACTGAAGCACTCACCAATTTTAACAAAGAAATTCAACGTAATAAAGGCGTGGTTTTTTTTAGAGAGAAAACATAGCATTCGAGCGCAGTTTCAATATCAGTATCGAATGCGATGTTTTCTCTCTAAAAAACCACGCCTTTATTACGTTGAATTTCTTTGTTAAAATTGGTAAGTGAGTGCTTTAGTCTCCTGACAACAGAATTGCGATCTAAAAATTGGAGAAAAATGACGAGTAGCTGAATAAATGGAACCAATTGATGCGATATATCGCATGCCGTTCTGACACAAAATATGGCGTCCATCGAATCACCTTAACTGCGGTTTGCGTGCTCGTCATCATGATCATAAAAGTGCTTTTAGGGGGAATCGGAATTCGTACAATAACATTCTTGGATACTCACATCGAACTTGCATAAGTTTTTGTATTCACATATTTGTTCATGTTTTTTTTTCTCTCATTCTTATATGTCCATTCGATTCTCAGAGGGACCTCTGAGCTCACATTTTCCACAGACATTTTTTAAGCGTGCCTATAGGGCTCGCTTTTTGAAATCACTCGGATGTACTGTAGTACAGCACACCGATCGACCAATGCTTTTCAAGGGGCGGTCCGAATTTTTTTTCCGTCGGATCCGTTCTTCCGTTTTTGAACCGTTATAGTGTCAAGCCCTGAAAGTCATTCATCGAGAAACCGAATTATCCTGTTACTGGAAACCCTTGAGAACATTTTCCCGTGGAAACCGTATTATTTTCTTTCATAGGTACGTCAAATAAGCTTTTCTACGCTCGGAGGATTTAAATTAGAAGTTTAAATGCCGCCATAACTATTTAGCGAATCAGCGTCTTTTCAAAAGCGGTTAAACCCAAGTTGGCTGCATCTCCATAGTTACAACTGCAGCGAAGTGAGCAATCTCCAATTCGACCAATTGGAAGACAGAGTTTTGGAGGTTAGGTTCCCTTGTTGATTCTCTGAGTGTAAGTTGCATTTTTTTTTTTTTTTTTTTTTTTTTTTTTTTTTTTTTTTTTTTTTGGTGTCACGTTTTTTTTTTTTTTTATTTCCAGAAAAGATACCTTAAAGTCTCATTTTAATACAAATCAATCGAAGAAAAGAGAAAAGACAAAGTTTGACTCATTAAACAGAGTAAACTCCATACTCTGCTGCTGCAAACTGAGCAATCTCCAACATGACGCAACAAACTGAACAATTTCCAAACTTTAATTTGAAATTCTGAATGAACCAATTCAGTTAAATGATTTATGATGTTATTTTCTTTGTTCATCCAATATAATTATGTTACTTTCTTTATTCAATAAAATGTATTTTCAATAAAATGTATTTACATTCAACGGTATCAAATCAATAATTCCTCCCCAATTTGCAGAGAGTACTAATTTATACACATCTCGTTGAAATGGAAATAGTGCACACACTAGATTTCAGTTCTTCGGCATGCTTTTCCAACATATTCATGTTGGATGTTTCTTTTTTTTATTTCACAGACTTTTTGGTGTTGGAGCGTTTTTTCTGAATTGCGAGTCTAGGTGAGAGAGTTTTAAATGCTTTTTCACTCCCTGAATCGAAAACACCGTACACGTAAAAAATAATCGGGTTCTCACGCACTCACGTACGCATATGAACTTTAAAGTGCAGTTCTCGCTCCGCGAATTCCGAACAGAGCGCGCAAATGCCCGCACATAGGTCGAGAAAAAATATTTTCCCGTTCTAAAGCGGATTTTGTAAAGAAAATTTCGAATTTTTTGATTTTGGAAATTTATCTCCAAGGAGCCCTAAAATTTAACCTTAAAAACCTCTTTCGTACGGAGAAAACGGAGTTACTATCACAAGGACCATTGTTTTTGTCAGAGAAGAATAAAATGACATATGAGCCCATAGTAAAATTCCATCACCTGACAATATAATTTTCTAGCCGCGATACTCAACAACATTATCATTATGACAAGAAAACCTATTATTAAGATAATGAAATTTTATTAAAGGTTCACATGCCACTCAACTCTTTTGCGACAAGAACAGTTTGCTTTGTTGGAGAGATTTACTTTTCTCCTAATAGTGCAAACGAAAAATGATTGAACTCGTCAAGAGAGAAAATTTATGTGAAAGTTCAATTGCGTTGGTACAACGCCTGAGCCATGATAACAGAAGCCCAATTTGTGCTTGTGTGTCGTTATTTGTTGAAATCACGTATCGACCATGTGTATTCGATCGTTTCAGGACGAAGAGTAGATGGAAGAATCGTTATGCCAAAAGAAGTTTACATGCCAAAGGCGCCGTCCGACTTAATCAATAGTGTAGGATTCATCACCGCACAAGGAGGCTGCTTAAAGCTGTGCCCAAAACCGGAGCCCAACCCACAAGAAGCTGCTCAAAGACTTGGAACCCTAGTGACCTACGAAATCTTGGAGAATTTCTCCCTGTTAATAGAGGCCTGCACTTACAGGAACTTGATTCAGAGTGGATTATTAAGCTCTGAGACGTTAGGAACCGCTTGGTGGATGCTATCCGCCCGGAAGATTGACGACCCCTCCACAGTTGCTGATGGAGATGAAGAGGACGTGAAAATCCTATCTTGTTTTAAGGAGTTCACACCCGCTGACGCTGTATATTGAGCTCTTGCTCAAAGGCAGAACACCGGTATCGAAGAAGGAATCGACATTGGAATGAAGTACAATGGAGATGATATCTTTGGAATCCCTTCACTTTAATCAATTTATAATGTTAGAGCCTAATGTATTATAACTGATTGCAACTAACCCCTTTTATCTGTTTTGAAGATTTGTAAATTTGTTTTATTAATAAACGGAATAGCCCCCCCCCCCCAGCCTCCCAACCCCCTTGCACCCCCCGACCGCTTCGCATTCTAACCCCTGACGGCACTTCACACCTCAGGCTTTTTGCCTCACGTGATACTCGGATGGTATCATATTATAGAATCAGATTGTTGGCCTGTAATATGGGCTCTTGGCCCTTTGAGTGCCGCATATTCGTCGCTCCTCTGACGTAAGGGCATATATCAATTTTAGTATTTTAATTTATCAATTTTTGTATTTTAGCCTTGTTTCCACTTTTTCCTGTGTTTTCAATTATATCAATTTCTGGATGAGCCCCAGAGAGTATGGGTTTGTACAGGGTTATTCAAAAGTCACGCACCATTGGCCATGAGGGGGGTGGCCATTAGAAATTTTGAATTGCCCCTGAGGGGGTCTAAAACTGAAAAGCACCTAAAAAAGTTTTCCCCTCGATACGAGGAAAAACGTCACAAACCGCAAGTCGACATTTTGATTAGAACTAAAGTTACGACCAGTGGTGCGTGACTTTTGAATAACCCTGTATTTAAATTAGGGCTTACGTGGAAATTGAGATACGCCCTTACGTCAGAAGAGCGGCAACCGATGCCTTTAAACCGAACAGGATTTTTCTGACAGGACAGTGAGTGCAAGTAGCGGGTTCGCTACTTCTTAAAAACCTTTTAAAAGAGGTTTTTTTTTTTTTTTTTTTTTTTTTTTTTTTTTTTCACACAAGTGCTGTAATGTAATGCTATGTGCGTCATCAGACAGATTTTCATTTTAGGTTTTTTTCTCTTTCTCAGTGCATCAACGATTTTAATTATGATGTTGCTCCAAGAAATACAGGTATTTTGCCACACTGTCAGAACTTACTGACATCCTACGACAACTAACCGCCGAAGTCCCCAATCCTCCCCCAGGGAGTTGCATGACACCCTCTCATTTCTTGCGAACTCTTCTGTTGCTATCCTTACAAGCGTTGAGGAGGGAGCAAAGACAAAATGAAATTCTACTACTGCAAATAGGAGCTGGGCATACTCGGATCCGACATCGTATCTCACGGACATATGTTATGAACATTGTAACATGTAACTTGGGGTTAACCCGAAGACATGTCGACGATCCACAGAAGCAAGCTCCCATGGCTTCGTCCTCTTTAGTCGTCTTAGCTCATTGGAGTTATCCAAAAGTGCTATTGCCTCTATAATGGGGTGGGAATGAAGACGCTTTTTGTACCTAGGGCTACTTTAGAAATAAATTCTTTAACCGTCTCAGTTCCCAGATCCCTGTGTATGTCGCTGTTTCGTCCATACCATCTGGAGGTGAAAATTAGATATAGAAGAGGGCCAAGCACATAGCCCTGAGGTACTCCAGCAAGTATCTGGCGTCGAGATGAGAGGGCCTCCCCCACCCTTACTTGAAAGGTTCTACCAGTTAAATATGATTTTAAAAGAGTTTAACATGAGTGGCTGGTATCAATCGTGAAAGCATTCTGTTTGGCGTCACACTAGCCATGGCCAGTCAGAAAGACAATTGCAAACCGGGCAATTGTGCGGCGCTAGAACGAATGTCATACTGACAATACTGTCGGACTGTAACTACGGGCCATTAGACAGTAGAGTTAACCGACTTAAGAGTATCCCCGAAGACAGGACGAGGCTGTGGAATGTGGATGCTGCAGGAGCTGATGCGTGAAAATTGTGAGTCACGTTTTGCGAATTATGGATCCTATATAAAGATTAACATGTATATATTAAAGATATTTTATTAATTTATTTATTTCATTTAATTTCAAAATCTCCAGTTCCATTCTACTTTCTATGTCAACATTCCCCTTTACAATCGACCATATTTTGCTTTCTTGCCCAAAAAGCTATATGCTACACGCATCAAAATTCCAAATTCCCTCCCTCGTAACATCCACCCTTTAAGCTCAGATGATTTAATAGGGATCACCGAAATTTTAAAACTCTTTAAGCAATTCAATTTTAAAAATTAAGGTTTCCTGGCCCCCGACGTAAATAGCCTGGTTGCTGGTCGTCGTAAATTAAGTAAGTAACTAACTAACTATTTTATAAATTTTCAGTGGCGAACATAAATATTTTGACATATTCTGAGTGGGCAAACAAACCGTTGACATTTTAATAGCGTAGACTTATTTGACTGTAGACATAATGGGTCACTAAACCTTGTTTATTTTATTGAATATTCTGAAAGTACTATGTGAGGAGATAACGTGGTGATTTTTCCGCATTTTCATGGAGCCAAAATCGCGGAGAAAACCGCTTTTAAAAAATCTAAAAACTGGAAGACATTTCAAACGCACCCGAATGGCGGGAAACTGTCGCGGTTGATGTACTGCGGTAGTCATATCACAATCTTTTCTCATTTTCCTCTGATGTTCGTTAAAATAAAACGTATTTCAATGTGGAGTTGTTGCTTGTTTATTACAGCTAACATATGAATGAGATTCTAGTCTTGAATTCAAAAGATATAATTTCGACTTTCGTATTGTTCTCATATACGAAGAGTAGATAGACATTTGACGGACGTCGTGGAAACCCGTGCCCGCATCTGATTGGTGCCGGATGACATCGTTCGGTGCGGCGCGAAACCGGGGCGTTTTAAATTTGCGTATAAGTTGAGCGATTTGAACTGCGCATTTCTCGGTAATTGAGTTACTTGTACGCGTTTTGAATGTTCGCATCGTGTTATACGCATCATTTTCCTTCAGAAAACTATATTCACAAGTCAAAATTTGTTCATGGTTTAGTGACCCATTTTAGTAGGCATTTTACTGTAGACGTTTTGACTGTAGACTAGAAGAGGTAGCCCTTCTTTTGTAGCCCTTTTTTCTGTAGACGTACTGTCTGCATACGTTAATGTCAAGGCAACTCTGCAAAATTCCCGCTACGTTTTCATTTCAGCAGCTGTTTGCCTTTTTCTCGCGTTTTTCCTGAATTTTTTGTTTCCCTTTTCACAAAAAAACAAAAAACAAAAAAACAGGATAGTAGAGTAGAGTGGAATAGTCTGGGATTCGCACTGTGCTCTGGTGGGAATTAAAAGCTAGAAGAAACCGAAAAACGAACTTAGAGGTACAACAAGCATTTTACACTCCAAAGTAACGAAGCATCTCTACTGTACCTACCTGACCTGAATACATTCCCGTCCTAGTTTTGCGCTGAAGCTCATTAGAGTTCATTGTAACCTTATTTCTAACATTTTATTTTTCCTTACTTTGATTTTCCCTCCAAATAGTGTGAATCCAGCACTATTTGTCGTTTCTCAGAAAAAAAAAAAATTAATGACATTTCAGTGTTGCAGAATTTCCATTCGTAATTTGCACTCTTCGTCAGGAACTATTTAGCATCATTTACGAACATTTCAGAAATTATTCCAAAAATTGCTATCAAGAATCGGTGAAATTTTCAATATTAGTTGCGAGTTCATTTTTTCGTGAAAAGGTAGTTTCTTGTGTAAGTAGATCTAGAAGGTGAAAAAGAGAATGAAAAAGGGAAAAGAGGAAAGAGAGGGGGGGGGGGGGAGATCATGGGTGTGGAGAAGGACATCGTGCACGATGTCAGGTCCAAGCAGTTGGTCTGGTATGGACATGTGCGAAGGATGGCAGATGATCGGTTGCCCAAGCAGGTCTTCAATCGGGTTCCTCCCGGAAGGCGACGGCGTGGACGTCCTGTGAAAGGTTGGCGACAAGGGGTGGAGGAGGAGATCAGAAGGTGCCAATTGCCTGATGATCTCTGGGAGGATAGGGGGCAATGGCGATTGGGCGTCGCAGAGCGCGAGGCGGCGCTATAAAAGCGACTTTAAGTATGTAAAAAGGGAAAAGAGAAAGAGGTAAAAAAGAGAACGGAGAGAAAAGCCAAAAAATATGAGAATAGCAAACATAGGAAAAATGAGGGGGAAAAGAGGAAGATGAAGTTATACTCTTGTCTGCATAGAAATATAAATAGCACATATATACATGTACAAAGTATGTGCAGCACATACTTTGTACATGTAATGAGGGTAAAATAGTAGTTCCATAACGCAAAATATAGTCCATTTATATCTACAGTTTTTACTTACACGACTGTTTATCAGGAGAAGAACACACACCCGCAGCAAAAACGGAAGTTGCATCGTCCCAAAAGATAGGTCTGTCAGCGAATTGAAAGGGGGCAAATAACCGTTGGGTTTTTTCTCCTTCCGAAAGAAGGACGAGATGGATGGTGCGAGAAGATACTAGGAGCGTCATACCGCGCGTCCTGCTTTACACGATATCAGAGGCCGACTAGAATCCAGAGCTCCGAATTTAAAAAAGGAAAAAAAACCCTACGGGAAAGGAAAACATTCCGTTTGGATGTGGCAATTCTCCGAACACGGAAAAAAGTATTCCTCCGAGCAATCCATTTTTTCGGGTTCGCTCGTTTTTTGTTTGATATTTTCTATTTTTTGCTCTGAATCGCACACACGTCACGGATAAAGGTGTCAGCGACGCGTGAAAAATGCGAAATGGGGCACTAGACAAGGTACGAATTTCAGCATTCTGATACATGTTTCTCAACCAAAATTTCACGTAGAACACGATACGTACAACGAAAATTAACAAAATCAACTCCTGACGAAGATATTTAATGATTCTTAATGCGTGAATTCAAACCACCCGCTCATGAAAACTCAATGCTCTACGTGATTCGCATCGCACGCTAAATGTTTATCAAGACAGTCTCTGCGATGTAAAAATCTTCAACTTCAATCTTGACACTTTGGCTCAGCTATAGCAAATTACCAATAGTCTGAACAACACATGGTGGAAAATGAACATTGTTCGATTGAGAAGCTCGCTGAAACCGTTGTAGTGGGCGATTTGACTCACGTAGAGCTTTGAGTTTCTTGTGAGCGGGCAGTTCAAATTCCTCGTAACCAATGTGAAATAAAAACGTTAATATCTTTGTTAGGAGTTGATTTTGGTAATTTTCGTTGCACGAATCGTGTTTTACGTGAAAATTTTGGTCAAGAAACATGTATCAGAATGCTTAAATTCGTGCCTTGTCTAAAGGTCCATTGCGAATCAACGGCGTAAGTAGTCCGCAATCACATAATCCGTTCGCGGTGTCTGAAAATCTCCGCCTCTACGTCATTTTCTTAAGGAGAACAAATTGACATCATTCCTTGAAGTTTATGCAGAATTTTCTTCGCACAGAGAGGAAAAGTCACGGTAGTTTTAAAGAATTGCCGTTGAGTAGTTTTCCGTTTCAAAATAGAGTATGAAAGGAAGTATGCGACGTCGCAAACCGAGGTATGTGATTGCCGACTCACGCCGCGCCGCGTTGAAATGTTCTGTTTCGAGCTCATTGGCTCTGACGGAGAGTTGGTAATTTTTTGGCCAGCGTGCGCATGAGTGTACTGCCGCGCTAAGGAAAAACGCCGTATGAGCCTTCAGGCGTTGCCGAATCTCCTTTAATAAATCAAGAGTTTTCGGGAAAACTTGTAGACGTTTTTTTCTTCAATTTGACAGATAATTTTGGTCGCAACTTTACCGGAATATCCGAGGAAAAACATCCATAGCTTTCTTCAGAAATTAAAATTTAACGAAGGAAATTTGGCAACTCTCGAATGTTCATACGGCGTTTTTCCTTAGTACGGCAGTAGGTATAGTTAAAAACTCAAGAAGTTTCTATTTTCATTTTAACTTCATCAGTTTACATTTATTGGTCGTCTTTTGGTGCAGGATAGTGCAAAAGACATCAGGATAAGAGACACGGATAGGGGATCTGGAAATGAAAGGGAAAATCAATCGCATCGATATTTTAATCATCGGCTGAAGTTCATATTTAATTGTCATGCGAGGGCTCGTTTTCGGAGTTATTTCTGGGAAATTCTCCATCTCTTATTCAATCAGAGATTAATAATACATAGTGGTTTTTAACAATTCAGATAATGGAAAATTTCAATAATATATCACTACAGATTTTACTAATACATCCTAAAAGGGAATGAAATAAAAACACTGAAGGCAACCAATCCGAAGATAGGAGAGACGTATTCGGGTCTCGATTTATAACTTTTCTTCCAAATCTGAGCGACATCTCATTCTCATTGCAGCACAGAGCGGATCATTTCGGCTCACGCCTGATCCTAGCGCGCCTTCAATTTTGCAGACGCAACACGGACATCCATCAAGCACGAATAGTTGTATCTCTGCGCCGTCATCAACACGAGTCTTTTCCCTGCTTCCGCTATTTCCATACTTTGTTTATTTCGTCAGTTTGTCTCAATATATTAGGAGGACGGGTGTTGATGTGGTGGGACGGGGGTGTGGACGGTGTTTCGGGCGGGCGGGAGGAGATTATAGGGAGTTATTATACACGGGTAAGTGTACTCGATCTCTGCTGAGCGTACTTAGAGTCGCACAGAAATTTATGTGATTGGTATGATTTGTAGATGAGTGAGCACTGAGTAGGGGATCAGATCTGGATACGAGGGCTGACATAGCAGCTCAATAGACC